>NC_067403.1:28438250-29135750 GCF_016432865.1 Antechinus flavipes
ATCAACTATACCAATCAGGCAGTGATTCAATGCTAATAAAAATGTATTTAGTATCAGCACAGGTTGTGTTTATTCATATACAAAAGCTTGAGGTTATAACAGAGATTTCAAGTTTCTGGCTCCAACTTATAAAGATCATTATTTCCAAATACAGTAGTCAGGGTACCCAGAAAACTTGCTTTAATAAAGAGATCAATGCAAAGGACGGCTTTGGCTCCTCCCACTGTACCACACTCCAGGCTATGGCAACAAGAGTGTTTCTCTAAAAAGAATTTTTTTTCCCAACAACATCTCTGGGGAGACAGTGATAATGACAGCGAAGACAATGATCTGTTAAACTGGAAAATGGCGTGTGAGAGGGATCGACTCTTCTCATCCTGCCACTGTCAACATTCTCTCTTTCCCCCCAAAGCTCTTTCCTCCCAGAACAGAAGGAAACAAGAGAACATTATTTTAAATGTCTTTACATCCTAATTCATCTTCTCTACTTCTAGCTTAAGCCCAAATTATACAATGATCTAAGTTTGACATTTGTTTTTATGATTTTTCATTTATCCATCCTCTCATCCTCTCACTTGACAAATCTGTGTTGAGTACCTACTGTGTGTAGGATTCATGCTGGGAGCCAATAAAGAGAGCTTAAAGGCAACTTTTTCTCAGAATACAACACAACAATCTGAACTTAGAGAGGCTTCATAGAATAACAGAGCTATGAGGGCCCTTAATATATTAGAAAGCCATAGCCATTAGCATTAAGTAGATGAACAGTAAAGATGGAGATTTTGTTCGCTCCATAGTGAATTTTTATTACATAGTCATGAAGCTTTTCTTTATGGCTTATCAAAACCCGTCTTATTTATTTTACTCCCATTTCCACTCCTGGTTTAATTTTGTACATACCTTCCATACTAATGGTTTGTCCACATTACTATATAAAGGCAATTATCATTTATTAAGTCACAACATATTTCTAATATTAATATTTTTATACTTTCCACCATCCATGGGAAGCACTCTTTCTTTCCAAACTTTTACGTTTTCTTTCTGCATCATGTTCATAAGAAAAACTGCAAACTATTAACAATCACATTAAGAATGTTCCAAATCACTAATAAGAGAAATGCAAATCAAAACAATTCTCACCTCACACCTTACAAACTGGCAACCTATGAGAATAGTCCATGTTGGAGGGATTATGGGGAGGTAAGCCCATGGACACATTGCTGAAGGTGTGAATAATACAAATACTTTGGAAAACAACTGGGAATCTTACAAATGAAGTGATTAAAATGTTTACTGTATTTCATCCATATAGTCCAGCAATAAGCTTAAATTATAAAGTGCTATACAACCATTCTGGAAGCAATTTAGAACTATCCCCAAAGGACTATCAAATTGTGCATATCCTTTAACCCAGCAGTGTTTCTACTGGGCTTATACCCCCCAAAGAGATACTAAAGAAGGAAAAGGGACCTGTATGTGCCAAAATGTTTGTAGTGGCCAGAAACTGGAAACTGAGTGGATACCCATCAATAAGAGAATGGCAGAAGAAATTATGGTATATGTATATTATGGAATACATTGTTCTGTAAGAAATGACCAACAGGATGATTTCAGAAAGGCCTGGAGAGACTTACAGGAACTGATGCCGAGTGAAGTGAGCAGGATTAGGAGACTGTTATACATAGCAACAACAAAATTATACAATGATCAATTCTGATGGACGTGGCTCTTTGTGATGGAGAGGGCCCATCTAGAGAGAAGACTATGGGGAATGAATATGGATCACAACATAGCATTTTCACCTTTTTGGTTGCTATTTGCTTGCTTTTTCTCCCCCTTTTTGATTTGATCTTTCTTGTGCAGCATGAGAATTATAGAAATATGTATAGAAGAACTACACATGTTTAACATGTATCACTTACTGTTCAGAGGAGAGGGGTGAAGGAAAGGGAGGGAGAAAACATTTGGAACACAAGATTTTGCAAGAATGAATGTTGAAAAGTATTTTTTGCATATATTTTGAAAATAAAAGGTTATTATTTTAAAAAATTTTGTAAAGTGCCATAGAAATCTAACACATGATTACTAATTCTTGGTAATAAATTCTCTGCAGCCTTGCTTGCACAGCTGTAGAGGGCTGAAACTCTTGAGTCATTGCACTGAGATCAGTTCAAGCACTTAGGGCTAATTACCGATTGGACAATACTCTATGGGCATGTGCTTGGAAAACGGTCTTTCCCACTATCCGGTGCTGGCTCAATGATTAGTGTATACAGAGGATGGTAGGAGGGACTAGAGGGTGGACAAGGGAGAAGGCAGTCATGGAGATTCTGCTTCCATCCTGTTCAGTCCTGTGTCTAAAGACCAAGAATAAAGACAAAGGACTTTTACTTATCCTGACTCTGGCTGATTCTGGGGTGTCCTGGGTGCTAGCACGGTCACACACACAGAGGCTCTATGTACTTAATTGAATAGGATGTGTGCATACATAAAAAAGCAGAATAGGATATATGTATAGACATCACACCTCCCCTGCAAAGAAAGGACAGGGTGGACTACTGCCCTACTTAAATGTTACCTCTCTTATAGTACCTAGCACTGTTTTTCACACAGAATTAGAATTTATTGTTATCAGCAGTATTAACAATTACTGAATAAATAGCCAGCATCTAAATGGTACTACAGTAAAAGCAATATCATCTCAGAGTTACATATCACTTTGAACTTTGTCCTAAATAGCTAATTTTATCCAATCCTAAAATGTAATAAGGGTAGGTGCTAACATTCCTATTTTATAAAAAACTTTAGTGAAGGAAAAAAAAATAGGGGAACTTCCAACCTAAAATATTAGTGGCTAATCATGACTAAAAATTCAGGTCTTTTTTATTCCAGGCTGGTATTTATTACATTATGCCATATTCAATAAAAAAGTAAACTTTCCATAACAATAAAATTCCAGGCTGGAATGAGTATACTTACTCAAGACTCATGTGTAATGCTAATTCTTGAACAATGCGATCATGTTTGCCTGTAGATGAGAATTTACCCAACCAACTTGGAAAAGAAGGAAACTGAGTCATGTAACCTCTCATCAACTCCCCAGGAAGAACACTGGAATAAATGGCCTGAAAAGTCAAGCAAAGAAAATGAGTTTGGATTAAACAAAATCCCAAATATGCTACATTCAGATATGTCAGTGGAAAGATAAGTTTCTTTCCTTTCACAGAATCTAATTTATTAACTTACAAAAGTTGGTATTCATTCCCAAAAGATAATTAAGTTTCTACTATTTGAACAGAGACAAAGTCTACTGAATCATCAACACTAACGTAACAGAGAAACGCACTGGCAAAGGTAATCTAAAGAGGAGATCTACATTTGAGATGTGTGGTAGGATTTCTTTGGCAGCCAATTTCCGTTCTTAATCACGGTTTGTTAAAATGTGTCTTTATTCCTAACGTGCACGGAGTAATAGAAGACAACCCAGAACATCAAAAGTTCATCATGATTATGAAGTCCTCGAGGATGGATCATTCTGCATGAAGATAAATGCCATCTCTGATGGAAACAGAGCTGATTTAATAAATCATTCCTGGGAATGGGGGGCTAGGAAGAACGTCACACTGTTGTAATCTTTCCCTCACTTAAGCGTTTCCTTATTCGTTAAGCAGCAACATTACAGTCAGAACCTACAGACTGTAGTCAAGGAGCTTAATTTTCTTTGGCTACCTGCTGAAACCTCAGAAGGAAGTTCTTAAATGTATAAAATAAAACACCTAAGGTTACAAAGAAAATCAATCCTATTAAAATCAGGTATAAAAATGCTCTCTCCTTAGACCAGGAACCAGAGTTAGCCTGAGCTCAGGTTACAGGATCACAGTTTGGAGCAAGCCTTTCAGTCCAATCCTCTGACTTTACACAGGAGGACTTGAGTCCTGGAGGGCTCAGGGGCTTGCCCAGAGCAGAGCTGACCAAGCCAGGGTCCTCGTAGCTCGAATCCTGTGATCCAGCCCCACACCAAGCTCTCTGAGAGCTTGCAGCGGGCATCAGCCATGGCCCGAGTCCCTTAGATTCTGGGCGCCATGGCCCACATCTATAAGAAGCAGCCAGTCACACCTGACGGAGCAGACGGCAAGCACTCGTACCCAAAGGCACCAGGTGGATTGCCCTGCCAGGGGCCACACTAAGCAGCACAAGACTTCTCACTGGCACCCCGCTGCCTCTGGCTGTCCTCTCCCCTGCAACCTCAGGCACCCAGGAGACCAACCCGGCTCTGCCCACCACTAAAGCAACCAAACGTAGCTAAAAGGAAGATATCCGGAGGATCCAAGTAATTCACGTTAAGTGGAAATAACTCCTAGATTTAACCAAAAGGCAGCATCTCACAGCAGAAAGAGCATTATTATTTGGAGTACAGGATGAACTCTGCCAACTCCTACCTCAAACAAGGATTTAGTTTCCCTATCTGCAAAAGGAAGGCAATGTCTTTTTTGGAAGGGGGAAGAGGAAGAAATACCATGTTGAATTTTTTTTTTTTTTTACTCAAAAAGAAATTCAAGTTACACATATTAGAAGTTGTGCTGTGTACAAGTATCTTTTTCTGTTTCATCACATGTACACAAGATGTTCATTTAAAGTTTGTAAATTTCAAAACTGAAAAAAGATGAAATACCGATGGTTTCCTTTTTTATCAGTTTTGAAGGCATATCAAGAAATGACAAAACTGTCTTAATATGACCCCTTTTATTACCAGAGCTTTGGAATATTTTTCATTTCTCACTTGTAGTTTGCAGTCCTTAGAACAGTTTTCAGTCCTTGTAGCCCTCATCTTTGGCTATGGCTCCTGACACACACGAGTGTTGGTTTGCTCCATATTTGGGCAGAAATGGATTTTCTTGGTTTTTCGTGTAATATTTGATATATTCTCCCCTCTACAATTTATCTTTTAATTTGATCTCCATTTATTTTATACTTTTAAATGTTATATACCTAGAATTACGTTTTTAAAATTACTATCTCAGATCAAGAATTGTTTTACAGCTATATAAAAGTGTATATTTTCTTCTGTTTTGTTTTAGTAAGCAAAGATTTCCCTTATCCCTCCTTACTCACCCCAAATTGAGAAAGAAAACAAAATCCCCATCACAAACATAGAGAGTCAAGGATAAGATTGCTGCACTGTCCATATCTTGCTCTTCACTCTTGAGTTTTTCATCTCTTATCAATAGGAGGGTAGCATATTTGATTATTTATTCTCTAGAGTTGCAGTTTATCTTTGTGTTAATCAGAATTCTTAAGTCAGAGATTTGCCTTTTGCTTTTAACAATATTTTTATTATTATATAAATGGTCATTATACTTCCTTTAAATTAGTACAAGTCTTCCCAGTTTTCTATGAAACCATCCCCTTCATATATTCTTAAAATAGTTATAATCCATCAAATTCAAATACCCTCACTTGTTCAGCCATTCCCCCAAAAGATGGGCATCTCCTCAGTTTCTAATTGTTCACCACAGTGAAAGAATATATAAAGTTTCTGAACACCCTTTAATCTGTTATGGTTAAGACTAATTCCTCCCTAAATCAACCCTCTCCCTTCTTATGCCCCCTTCTAACTTTTCCCTTTTCAGTGAAATGTAATTACATGTCCAAATCTCATTCTGTGTCTTCTTTCCTCCTTTGAGCAATGTAAATCGCAATGCAATGTCTTCTAAGGTCTCAATCAGGACCCTAAGATCCCTTCTAAAAGTACTTTCATTTTAAAAGAGGTGGTTATTAACTAGGCACAGCAGAACAATATATATAATAACAAAATTTCTCACAGTTTGCATGTGTGCTTGAGGAATATGATCTTGTGAGACCTTTTTATTCCAGATCTTAGTAACACAATTATCCAAGAGTTCTCAACTAAGTATTTCATTCCTAAAAGGTTGTCAATCGCTTACTTTAAGTAAAATAATCAACAAGAATGCTTCAACTTCACACTTTAAAAAACTGTTCATGTGTATATTCCCACCACTGATTCAAACCTGTATACATTTTCACGAGACGGTCATTTTTTAGGAAAGGGTTTGTTTTTTTTCTTCTGAAGTTTATATATAAGAATTAGCAACTTCCTAAATAATAAAGCAGGGAAGTATGATTAGACCTGTGAACATTTAGAACAGGAACCCTATGTCCCAAGGAAAGTCAAAAACAAAAATCATCACTGAGTGACCATCTAGTGATGAGATCAACTTAAATACACTACAATCTTTTATGAAATTTTTATTTTATATGGAAATAAATTTAGAAGAATTGCCCATGTTAAACCTGTACTTGATTAATTGCAGTCTAGAGAAGGGAGTAAAAAGGGGGAGGGCAGAACTTGGAACAAAAAGTTTTGCAAGAGTGAATGCTGAAAACTATCTTCGCATGTTTTGAAAAATAAAAAGCTATTATTTAAAAAAAAAAAAAAGTTATTTTAAATGGCAAAAGGGAGTAGTAGGGCTAGAGGAATTCTCTCAAAATCTTTCTTCAAAACAGCACTACATCCTAAAGGAAGAGACCATTTACAGCTATGGCTCTATCAGAAAAAGTCAAGGAAAGATTATCTGGACTTAGTTCTTTGTTTCTAAAAAGTTGAGAATCTAATCAGAAGTATATCTTCAAGGTAATGGGTAAAATGAAACCTTTTACTCATATTCTGAGTCACAATCAAAATCTATTCTTAACTTTTCCTTTTGTCTATCCTAAAAAAGAAGTCCAAAGCACTTTTGGAAAATGATCTAGTATTAAGGAATCAGTGAAAATTGTGTTTTAGTTTATGGCAAACTGTAGCCTAGATAAATAGGATCCAAAAATCCCCATATGATTCATGAAGCTTATCTGGCCTTTCATTACTTGAAGCATCTAAGGCCCTTTTAATTTACTATCTTTGTAAATGTATGCATTTTGAGGGGAGCAACATACCCACCTGTGTTGGCAGAAGGCTCCAGTTTTGTTTATTTCGAATCTGTCTATCAACTAAGTCACCATCACATATACTGTCTGCTGCTCTGCTCAAAAGCATCAAGTGTTTTTTCACATCCCCTCTGCAGGAAAGAACAAATTTCCATTACTAGGAGCATCCCCTAAAAAGTGAGACTCTTCACAGGATATGAGCCCTTAAAAGGCACTGTGCAGGTGCCTTTCCCAGTACTCTGAATCCCATCTTTCCCATTATTCTAAAATACTGACCCTGCAGCAGCAGGTTTTACATGTAAGTAGTTTTCCTGAACAAAAAGAGGTGCTATGGAGTAATCGTGAAAGAAAAGATCAGATTTATCCATAAGCGTCATATGAGCAGTCTCTTCTCCAGCAGCAAATACTTTCCGGGCAACATCAAATGGACCCTGTAACACAAAAACACTGTTACAATTTCATCACAGAACAATTAGTTTTAATTGATGATGAGCTGAAATAAACTAAAAAAAAAAAAAATTAAGAATCTAAATCACCTGACAGATCATTCGGCAATCTCCCCTTCCCCCAGGAATCACTTATTAAGAGATCCTAAGTAATAGGATACCTCAAAATTCATACCTGCTTAGTAATTTAGCATATTTAATCCTTAGTCCTTAAAAATCATTTGTATTGTAATTCTCAATTCTTTGATAGCTAATTTTCTTCCTTACAATTAAAGCTGGTACTGTTTTCCTAGTTTCTCTCTCTCTACAGATTAGTGAGTTTATCAAATAAATATGATTACTAAATTTCTCTGATTATTTCTATTTATTAGCACAGAGAAATACTGGCAAGTCAAACACCAGCTAAGGAATAGAAGTTTCTCTTACCAGTTTGATATCCTTTTTGGCCCTGCTGGAATCAGCTTTAGCTTGGTCATAGGTTAGGGCTTTACTTTCTGCACACCACATGCTAAGATTGTGCAAAACCTAAAATCCACAAAGAAGGCAAGTGATTGGCAAAGAGTAAAATACACCCTAAAAGGGCAATAAAAAAGTGAGCAAATCACCAACAGTGTTAGATTATAAAATTTGCAGCATATAAGTCTTACATACCTGTCGAATATCATGATTTGCTCCCAGAATAATTTCATTCATAGCTGGAGGAGGAATTTTTAAACCCTCCTTAAAAGCAACAGACATCATAGCACCCTGAAAATGATACATAATAAAAACCTCAAATATGCAACAACAAATATCTTTAATCAAATACTTGAAGAAGAAACAATCCTTGTACCTTTATCTGTTCAATTCGAGGCCTCTGAAATCGAAGATCAAAGCAATAATGCACTAAGGAGCGAATTTTTGGATGATTTCGATCATTACACATACAAATAATGGGTATCTTTGTGTGTTTGATCAGGCCAATCAGTTCCTAAAAAACAAATTTGCAACATCAAAATCATCACAGAAAAAAAAAGCTATGTTTTTACACTACTGCATTAAAAAAATCACTGTTCAAATTCACAATTTTCTTCTATATAAATAAAAAGCCTCTAATCATTGTAACTCTCAGAGCTGAGCAGCAAAAATGTGTTCTGTTCAGTTGTTTTCATTGCTGTTACTCTCTGTGACCCTATTTGGGGTCTTCCTGGCAAAGACACTGGAGGAGTCTGCCACTTCCTTCAGCTGTGAAGATGAGGAGATGAGGCACCCAGCAGCAAGTGTCTGAGGCCAGACTCAGAAGGAGGAGGCTTCCTGATCCCCGGCCAGGCACCCTAGCAGGAGTTTGGGAGAGAGGGAAAAAAAAGAAAAATACAGGCTCAAAAGGAATGGCCTGAAAGCTCATGAGGCTCGTTACCTGAATCCCTCCCCGATCTTCAGAGCCTGCCATGCCGTCTACTTCATCCATGATCAGAGCGTGTTTTGTGCCTCCCGAATGAGTTGTGCCTGAGCCTGAGACCCCAAGCAAAATTGGACAAATATTCAAAAGACAATAAAATCAAGCTACTGAAAAATTTTTAAAGAATGACAAATTAGCAATGGAAGCTACAAGGTTTCCACTGAACATAAAGAACTCTACACTCCTACCCAAGCCATGTCTAACTAACCCTTAGTTTGGGTATCACGATTTCTACTATAATGTCTCTCTCTTTGTTCTTGTTGTAGAACTACTCCCATGATCTCTTTCAACTACAAATTAAGTTTTGCAAAAAACAGTGCTTTCATCCCTCAATCAGAATGTACTTCCTGCAAAGCACAACAGCAAATAAGAAAAAAGACTCAGTTACCCCAGAGATGAGGTCTTTTGTTCTACTTCTGTCTGAACACTGATGGGTGCGCTTCATGCAATTGCTTATTTTTTCTTGAACCCGTATTTCCCTCTAACTACTCCTCCCAAGTTCCTGACATCCAATCTTTCAATGCCCATTAACGACCTTACCTGAACAGAACTCTTTGATGCTGGTGTTATTCAGTGACTCAGCAACAATTTCTTTCAAACTGCTTTTATTCCGAGTGTCACTTGCATTCAGTTCCACATAACTGTACCCCAATTCCTAATTAAAATACAAGAAACCATATAACCATAATTACAAAACTAACTCAAAAATTTGACACAGGAAAAAAGAGGGTAAAAAAGATTGTTTGAGAAACTTTTTGTTTCAGATTATCTTCATGTAACTCGCACCCACCCTTCACCTGATAGCATACAACTAGCTGAGGGCGCACTCTAGCCCGGTCATACGTGATCTGACTCTGTCCGATGTCAAGCCGGAAAGGCCTCGCGACGGGCCGATTCCTCATTTGGGCAGCGGCCTACCTAAATTCAGAAAAGCCCTAAATCACAAACTACTAACTCAGTCTAATGAAGCCTGGAAGGGTTGCGATGTGTCTGAATGAAAAGAGTATAAAAATCTGATAAAATTACCAATCTTTTAAGTCTTAAAAAACAAATTTGGCTTTTTTAAATACATGCTTCCTAAGGAGACTGCTTATAATACTTTGGTTTATTTTTAAATCTAAACATCAGTAGAGCACCTTGAAACTTTAGCAGATTTGATGGTAAAATATATATATGAAGAACACATCTGACCAGTTTTAATGACTCTGGCTCATAAAACATTAAGAATCAAGCATGTTAATCTCAGGATTCGTAGGCACAAGGCCAATTATTTTATTTAACAGCAGTCAAAAGAACATTTCTAGCCTTAAATGTAATGCCAGAGAAACTGAGGCAAGATAGAGGTTAGAGAGTATTTAATAACTTATTTAAAAGGGAGAGATTTACTGGGACCAAATGGATCCATGGTTTGGTCCCAGGGCTGAATGAGACTATGGTCTCTGAGAATCCAGCCAACAATGTGAGTTCTCAATGACTATATACAACGTGGCTCAGACACGGGGTAGACCGAGACAGGGGCGGAGTCAGAGCGCTGAGAGGGGGACTATCGTTCAGACAGGATGAGGGGGGCATTCTGATAAGTGGGGAAGGGCTGGGATCACGATGTCTAAGACAGGAGGTCTTTCTCCTTATCTGGATCATCATGATTAGGAGGGAGGAGTGGTTTTGCAGCACTGACCAGAACAATTAGGAACTGAAGCAGACCAATTCAGGGAAACTGACTCAGAACAATAAAAGAGAACTGTGGCACATTACTAAATAAACTACCGCGGCACAATCATTACAAGTAAAATTATTTTCTCAGTTTAGTAAAATATATATTTCCTTCACTCAAAAGAGTGCAAAGTTATTGCATCTCACTGATACCTCTTTGTCAGCCTCTAAAATAATAAATTTTTTCAGCTTTAACAATTCAATTATTGAAAATAAAAAGAGAAAAGAAAGTAGGCAAAGAAAGAAGTGTCTGATACTTTACGATTCTGGGGTATGAGGTTTTATTTTTGTCAAACCAATATAGAAAAACAAAGGAGGTGTGCGTTTTTAAGATGAAAAAAGAAATCAGGCAGTGGGCCTAAACCCAGCTTCTCCAACTTTCTATTCCTGGATAACTGTAGGTATGTGGGAACTCCACATTTCTGCAGCAGGGAAATCCCGGGCTCCTTGCCCCGGGGGGTGACAGGGACTGCGACTACCAGTGTAACTGCTAACAGTGTCACGGAAAGGAAATAAGGAGCGGACAAAGCAGCCCCGGGGGAGGGGGGAGCCCTCTCCACGGCTGCAGGAAGCAGCTGGGGGTGACACTTACCCCACACACCAGGGAAGCCGTGGTTGTCTTGCCAATCCCCGGGGGACCTGAGAGCAGGGCTGCTTTAAAACTGGAGCCATCGTCTTTGCCCCCAAACTTACCAGCTTTAACTGTCAACAAAAAAACAGAACAGAGCACCGTCAAGTTATCTAAACAAAAGCCCCAAAGCACCGAGCCCAAGTCAGGGAGTTCTTGTAGGTGGTAATGGTGAAACTCTGGGTCAGAGACAATCCCTTCCTGTTCCAGGCACAACTATCAGTTCTTTTTCCTACCGTCCCACAAAAAGAAGCAAACTAAGAAAAACGGGTCATTAACAACAATTATGAAAGCAATTTGCAACGTACAATGACCGTTTGGCAATTAACTCTTTCGAGGCCTTAAAATTTTTATGTCTTCTCCAGATAACAACATTATAATGAGAATTTTTCCAACCTTCCAAAATAAAGATTTAAGTCAAATTGATGAGAAAAAAGATAGGACATATCTCTAAATCTAACTACATGATTACTATGGAACTATGTAACATAACCATATATTATGGAACTATAAAAGATTATCTCATGCCTTGATTCAAATTCTTGTGACCATCCAGTTATCACAAAGTCATCTTTCATCCTTGGAATTAATTCATTATAATTCTTGCTGCTCTGCTAGTAAAGAACAAAGTTACAGTGGGTATCAAGATCCCCACGATCTCTCCAGAAAGACTGAGTCTGTGGGTTTTTCCCCACAGATAAAGAGCAGATTGCCATTTATGACCTAAAGCTTCTAGCACTCCCAGGTCAATACCATACTGCTGTGGATTCTCAGAGTCCCTTTAAAAATTGTAATAACTGCGGCAGCTAGGTAGCCAGTAGCTAGAGCCCCAACTCTGAAGTCAGGACCCAAGTTCAAATCCGGCCTCAGACATTTAACATTTCTGATCCTGGGCAAGGCACTTAAAACCCCAATTGCCTCAGCAAAAAGAAAAAAGAATGTAATAATGGGCACAGATAGCGTTTTAAAGCTTGTCTGAAACGACATCTACTGTGACATCCTCCAGGAATGTGATTTTCCCTGCTCTGGGGTAATTTAGCAGCGCAGTACAAAGATCAGCAGAGGGAATGGCCAGGGGAGGAGGTTTGTGGGATACAGTGAGTGTCAAAGGGCCTGAGTTAGAATCCAGCTCTGTTTTTTACTGTAGATAAGTTACCAAAGAGCTCTAGTCCTCAGTTTCCCTCCCTGTAAAAGGGGCAGAGGCTGCAGGAGACAGTCTCTAAGGTCCTTTTCAGTTCTGAATCCTGATCCCCAGAGTGCTGATGGAGAAACATTAACTACAATCACATGAGGAATCTGTCAACACAGACACATTAAGCTTTATAAATACCATGTTTCTTATCTTCAGACATGTTCTTGTGCCAGTTGCGGAGCCATCGTAAGAGTTTGTTAGCACAGCTCTGTTCACCTTGCTGTCCAATTATGGTCTTAAGAGAGGTGGGCTTATATTTATCCACCCAAAGCAAACCCTCAGCTTTGTCTTTGCTTTGGTCAGCAACAGATTTCTCTGGACTTAGGTCAGCTTCCTTCTTCCCATCCACCTGCTTGAAGTTGAGGCCTTTTCGAAATTCATTGGTTTCTGATTTCATGGAAATGTCTTTTTTAGGACTTAATTTGTTCTTTTTAGATTCAGAATCCTTCTTATTTGGGCTAGTTTTCCTTTTTCCTTGATCAGCTTTTTGTGGTGTTTTCTCCAATTTTGATTTTTCCTTCTTTACCTTAAAATTGGAAAAGACAAAATTTCTAGAAGGAGTATGACAAGGCGGGTAGAATTGCCATCCTACAATTTATACTTGTAAAATTTAAGTCTCCAGCTCATTACTATCTTTACAGGAAGTTTTCTGTTGCTAGTGAAAACATTTAGAAAAATATCTTTTATCAAATGGTACAAAACTGTCAACATGCATATTTTAAAACACAAATGTGGTTTTCTTTTAAATTAGAGAAAATTAAATAATCTGAAAAGTAAGCAGGATCTCAAATTCATATATATCCACTCTCAAAAATGTGTTGTGTTCTGTTTTCAGTTTTTTTGAGTCTTCATCAGGGAGATGAGAATACTTTATGCTTTAAAAATGACTACTAACAGAGAAGATGGACCTGACCACCTTACCACCACTTTTCCCTTCGGCACAAGCCAATCTCACAAATCCAAGTATTTTTATGAGGCAGATGGAAGGAGGGTAGTAGGGAGATGGGCATGTGAAAGTTTGGGGAGAACTGAATTCTAGCTAAAAAGCTACCAAAACTTTTTAATTTTGGTCTTTGACTTTCTTAGCAGGGAGGCGTCCTGCCCATCTTTTGCTGGTTATAATAGACTACTTAATATAAGGAGGAGGCTCTAGACACAGGCAAGCACAATCAAGCTTACACTTAGGGACAGGGCAAGATGAGTCCCAGAAATGTCTAACAGAGAGCAGTGGCCACAAGAGGCTATGACCCAAAGTCACAACAGAACCGAACCTACAGCCAACAGAGAAGCACCTGCAGACAACATGTCCGACAGGGACTCCGAGGCCAACAGGACCTAACCACACATCCAGGGGGCCCAGGGCAAGAAGCACGCTCCCTCCGTGGCCCCAGAGCCGGGGAGCTCCTCCAAACGGACCCTGGCCACACGAATTCCTTGTGTATCTGATCTTCACGGAGCCTTACATACGCCTGAGGTTCACCACCAGTGAACGTACATTTTATGAGCGTATGCTCCAGGATCAGACTTACCATTTCACTTTTTCTTACCATGCTATTTCACTAACTCCTTCTACTTTGAATTAATGTACTTCTGCCTGATCAGAGAAATGAAACACATCGATGGGGGCTTGTGAGGTAGTTTTGAATGGATACAACTCACAAAGTATCTTAAACTGGACACCTGTTTTAGGGGACCCAGTTGTGAGAAGGGGACATTTAAGTGCCATAGAGGATGCCTGATTAGAGACTATGATGGCCTGAAGTCATTTGTCAAACTCTCATGAAAAAAAAACAACAGAAATTAAGTCTTGAATTCTAACACTCATACATATGTTCTTAGTTATTTGTAGGGCAAAAGGGACAAATAGCAGATTAAAAGGATGATTCGTTGCTAGGTGAGGGAAACAACATGAGCCAAAGCAAGGAAGTAGAAACTTTTCTTTCCTTCTTCAAATCCCAGACACTCTGAAATGCCTGTTTTGTTTTGGTGGTGACCTGGGAATTTGGGCAAGCTCTGAACAAGATGGTTGGAACATTTTCAGCTAAAGAAAGTTAAAGGAGAGCATATGGGCAGGACTCAGGAGCTACAAACTATCCCACTACTGCTCACTAACATAAGGCTTCGCCACCATTTAACTCGCAGCCTTATTCTTTGTTTGTTCACAGCCTGTTCCACTTGAACCTAAGTGAGTGCTCGGCAGACCTGGGCCCCCTCAGCCCCATCCCCACAGGCGGCGAGCTCTGGTGCGGGGGCAGGATCGTGGCCGGGCGATGGCCCCTCAGAGAGGTGTGTTAAGGGTCTGGGGCGGAAAGCCCACCGTGTGGCTGCCGGGGACACAGGCAGGAGAGTTAGGAGCAGATCCTCGAGGAGCTCACAGTCCCACAGGGACAAACCTCAGACAGACAAAGAAGCTGCAGAGGGAAGCTCAGCTCCCAGAGCTCCCCATCGAGGCTGGGCAAGTCCCTGACCGCGTCCACACCTCCATCCCCAGTCCTGTAAATGAGCCTCCGAGGCCCCGCCCAGATTTGGGATCCTATGATTTAAGAGTCAAGAAGCTTCTGTCCAAAGAAACTGGGCGCAGTTCACCCAAGAAAATAAAAGCTAAATGATGACCAGACATCGTTTCCTCCTTTATTTTCAGACTTGGCTTCAAAGGCTTGAAAAAATAACCAGACATTCTATCAAATCACACCCCAAAGCAAAAGCCCTTTGGCTAGATAGGAAATAGGGTGGGATTACTTTCTGGTGAAAAGAGTTATTCTTATATCATTATAATTGTTACAAACTGGTTTGTGCAACTTCCTCTACATCAAAACAGAGAAACATTAACTTTAAAAGGAATGACAAAAGTTACTACGTACTAACCTCAGCTTCAAATGCTATTTCATATTTGGACTTTTTGCCAGGGAGAGTTCGAATGAGATCCAATAGGCCATCTTCATCAATAATTTTTGTTCCCAAAGCTGAAGCCTTAAAAATTAAAAAAAAAAAAATCCAAATAGAAAAACTTATATCTTTGTCACTGATTTCTGTAAATACATTCTAGAGTTTAATTTTAAAAACTAACACAGAAATTATTTAATGCAATCCAGATACACAAAGATGCAGATGACTCATTGGGAACTAACTATGGAAAACACAAATGCAAAAGTCTCAACATAAAGGAGATAAAACACAGAAGCACTCCTTTATAAGGAAGGGGTTCCTGCCAAATGAGACTCACAATACTTGTACTACCTCACAGGCCAGGCCACAGTGAGGATCAAAGGGACTCCTGGCCATCACACGCTTGGCAAGCATAAGCCCTGATTGTCAGGAGCACTCAGAGGGCCAGCTGCTAAGGGACTCTCCCTATTCACACCCCAAAGAGAAGATTAAACAAGGCAAAGACCCTTCCCATGCTCTGACACCCTCCCCGGCTTTTTGGGGAGGTCTTGGTCTGGGCCTCTAACATGCCCTTGGTATGGGGGACTCCCACTGTGGAAACTCCTGCTGATGCAGATAGGAACAAATTAAAGACTTAAACTTTACAGACTTAACTCTGAAGAGTCAGACTTGAAATAAATAATAAAAATGGGAGCCTACAGTTCCACACAGAGAAACATTTATCCCCAGAAGAAAATTTTTAATTCTTTGAGAATTCTCAAAATAAAAGGCTAATCTAACTTCACCAAGTAAATAAAAAGCAAGATGAGGTTAAAAAACAATGGGAAGGAAGCCGTCTCTGAAGCTGGACCAGATGCTCCGAGGGAAAAAGCGGCAACAACCAACAGCCCCACTCCCCTTGCCACCGCGCCAGACGCACACACCTTGTCGCTTTTGGACTGCCCGCTGTCACGTCCCATTACAAGGTAACTTGTTTTTTTGCTGACATTTCCAGTTACTTTCCCCCCGTACCGCTCAATTAGAGACTTGGCTTCATCTCGTTCAATGGATTCTAGGACTCCGGTGATTACAAACGTCAGGCCTTCCAGGCAATTTTCAGCTCCCTGAGAAACAAAGTGTGCGAAAGGGAACCGTGTTAGCATTCTAAAGAAGCGCCGAAGCCCTACCAGGGACAAGACGTTATTTTTCTCATTTGATGCCTTAGCATGAATGATTGGCTCAACAAAAATTTGCTTCAAAAAAGCACAAAATTATTTTTTAATATTAAGTGACACTAAGAAATTAAAGGTAGTATAAAATCAGCAATGCGATTCAAATCTCCATCCCTGTGAAAAACATCTAGTGAGGTTATCTATTTCACACATTCACTCACCTTCCCCCTTTTCATCACCCCCCCCACCACTCGTTACCGCACACACCTCCCCCCGCCAAAAAAAAATCAGGCTCCTTAAAAGAGTTAAATTGTCATTTAATGTTTACAACTAAATCGCTAAATTCAAAAAACAAATAGCCTTATACCCATGCCCAATATAACTCTTAAAATGACAGTTCTACAATCTTATCCACATTTCATAAACAAAGCTTCTTTTCTTCTATATAGAACAAATTTTACAATTGTCTTGTAAGTAAGTAACTATCTTATAAGTTCATGTTTTAGGCCCAAACCCCTGGCCATTACTTTTCCCTGTAGTATAATCTAATTCTCCCAAATCTTTATAAGTTCTCAAAAAAACAAAAAGTCTGCTAAATTCTAGCGTATGATGATTTTACTGCTGAGGTTTCACTATTTTTTCTTCTTCTTTTATAATATGAAGCACCTTGTCTGGCTTTTGTCATTTGGCGGTGATAAAGACCTGCCCACTTGCTGTTATCTGAGAGAGGCTCTAGCTGTCATACCATTGCAGACTGAACACTGAGATGAATTTCCAGTGCTACATCACAGGAAGCAAAATAAGAACTTCATTGCATTAAACAAACTCATGTCATCTCTCCCACAACTTTAAAAAAAAAAAAAGAAAAGTTGAATCAGAGGAAATCTGCAACAGTATTTTGGGGGAAAAGACCATTACGGAGGCAAAACTCATCTGTTTTAAGTATGTGGGGGACATCCTTTATCAGTGTTCTCCCAGAAGTGCATACTAAAAAATCAACAAAGCAAAAGGCAATCACAATCATTCCGATGAGATCCACATCTACTCATCCGGATTCTGAGGGATGCAGAAAGAAGCACGTGCCCCACCCTCTGACCAGGAGTGACAGACTCTAGGAGTGTGCACTGTCTGGGGCTTTTGGGGGCATAGCTCAGGGGGAGACTTGTTCCGACTGTGCATACATAATTGTTTCACCACTTTGGATAGTGGTATTTCTTTTCTTCTTCAGTAGGGAAATAGAAAAAGATTTTAGTTGAAAAATAATTTTTAAAAAATTATTGGAACCTTGAGAGAGAATAACCACTTCATCTTATAAGTAAGGAGTAAAAAGATACAGGAAATATACGCTGGACAACATATAGTCTGACTCAAACCCTAAATGGAGAAAGACCAAATTTCAGGATATCAGAGAAAAGAACCATCCCAAAGCCTAAATATAAACAAGAGAAACTGGCCCAAGATAAGGTTTCTCAAGAACAAAATTCTAAAGAGAAAAGATATATTTCATTCCAATGGAGAGACTGACAAAGATGGAGGGATTTAATTAGGATACATATACCTTGCACATAATAAATACCTAATAAGTTCTTATTCTATTTAATTGAATGAATACACAGATACAAGATACATATTTACAACTACCCTATTACTTACTTTTGGAATCTCCTTAGAGCCTAGAGCTTTGGGCCCTTCTCGATTCAGGTAGCTTCGATAAGCCTGGTAATTAGTACGTTTCTTTTCAGTATCTTCAGGACTTACAGACTATGGAATGAAATAAGAAAAAAAAAAAAAAAGAAAAATTAATTAGAAGGAAAAAATGCTCACGTTTATATTTTAATTTGTTCAGTATAGAAGCTCAAAAAAGAGATCAGGAATACAAGTAGGTCACCTGAAAAGAAGCTGAAACTATGATCGCAGATGCGATAGTCATCACAAACAATGAGAGAAGGTCTAAGGGACAGAACCTTGGGGGACCTTGAGGATCTGGAATTAAGAGGACTTAGAAAAAAGAGACAGAGGAGGTATATCCAGAGGTAAGAGGACAAGGACAACAGGATGCCATGGAAGCCAAGAAAGGAGCAGGTATAACCTGGGAGAGAGATTACGCCTAAGTAAAGAATCAGAGAAGGCTTGCTTCAGGGAAGAGGAGATTTGGAATTATACATTAAAGAATCAGAATGTGGAAATATGCTTAATATGACTGTACATGTATATAACCTGTATCAGATTCCCTACTGTCTTGAGGAAGGTAGAGGAAAGGGACAGAGGGAGAAAAATATGGAGTTCAAAAATCTTAGAAAAAATCTATGTTGAAACTTAAATATATGTGTGTATGTGTGTATAAAAATATTCAGAAAATGCCTTCAATTTAATACATTGATAAATTCAATCAATAAATCTAATAAGTATAAAATAGGTTTTCTTAAAAGAATTAAGAAACTAGGGGTGGGGGAGATTGCTAAGTATGAGGGAAAACAATAAAAGTTCAGACGTAGGAGCATGAATCTCGTCAGGGGATGAGAAGTAGTTCAGTTTGCCAGAAATATATCTATATGTGATGACTCCATTTCCACAGTATCTTATCTGCTGCAACATGGCTATTTCAGATATTTTAATATAAAAGCTTTCTCAAAAATAGCAAAGACCTCTACAGCTGACCAAAATTATAAATCTACATTTATCCTGTATTTGGTCCCTGAATTATACTTGTACAAACCTTTAACTTAAGAGAAACATCACACACAATCTTAAAGTGCAAATTTAACCTAGAGAATAAAGTATTTTTGAGTTAGAAAGGAGAACCACAGCCATCATTCCAATGAGGTGGAAGTAGGAAAAGGAAAGAGAAGTGTTCCTGAAGCCATGTCATCTATTCATCTCAAAATGGCATACTTCCCTGAATAAATGCCCTAATCATTCATTCAGTTCCCAGTCCCATAAATCACATTTAAACCTTAACAGAGGTGATGCCCATTTAATCCCGTATACCTCCCTCCTCAAAAGGTCTCTTGTGTTTTTATTCCTACTTATCTTCAAATCCTTTATGCATCTATTTGAGATATAAATCATAAATAAACTATTTAATCTACAAAAGAGATGAACTTGAGACTAAAATAACTATATCACTATTTTTACATCTAGGTCCCAAAGCTGTAAGAATCAATGCTATGCAACTATGAAAACATTCAGAAAAGTAAGGGTCAAATATAGACAATTCAAATTCTTAAGAATAATAAACCGACTCTACTACAAGTTTAAGCCTTCCTTGAACAGAGCCCAGGCTGCAACAGATAAATATTTTTATGAAAAATCATGAACTGCTAAAGTAAGAAGCACTTTGGATTAAAAATACTATCATTTCAGTTTTTAAACTAAAAATTATAATGGGGAAATTTGAAAATAATATTCTTATAATTTTAAATGATTAAGAGGTAAGAAGGAATGAAAAATTATTTTTATCTGTCTAATTTTATCTAAATACAGATACAAAGATACTATTTGATTCCCAAATACAAAAATAAGAAATTTATAGAATAACTATATAACTTACATTGTCTTAGAATTCCTTAGGCCTCTAAGATCAAAAAGAAAGCCCTTCAATGACCAACAAGGAAACTTGAAGCTAAAGAAGAATTGTCCAAAATCAGAATGGTAGTCAAGATTTCAGACTCATGGGGCAGTGTTCATTTCAGTATAATATACTAATCCTAATAGATTTTCTTTAGAATATTTTTGGCACCTCAGCTTTGCACATGAAAAGTAACATTACTGAAAATGAATTTAGGAAATATTTTAAGTATGATTTACAAACCTAAATTTTCTTGTTATTTATTTAGGCTTCCAGCTATATATAAACAGAAAGTTCACCAATAAAAACTAGCCTTGGAATAAAACAGAAAATAACCAAACCCCTTATCAGCATCACGCCGACTTTTCCACACTTCTTACCTCTGTTTTGGATGGAGAAATTTTATTTTTCTTAGGAGACTGTCTCTCTTCTTTTACTACAACTTCATGTTTTTTTTTCCCTGACTCTGTGGATTCCCTTTTTTGGTAAGTACTCTCATCTCTTTTCTTCAAAAGGGCCAGCTTAGAACTGACTTTCAAAGCAGAAGGTTCTTCCTCTATTTTATCACGTACTTTGTGAGGTGATGACTTTGAAGGTAATTGAGAACCTCCTGAATCTTCACTTTTAGACTGTTTGTTCAAATTCTTCTCATGTGAAAAATGTGATGGTTTTACTGGGGAAAAAAAAGAGCAAAAACAATTGCAGACTTAAAAACTATTTTAGACAATGGCCTCCAACATGCAATAGTTTCATGTTCAAGGACTTATTGTTAAATTACTGCTGTAAGCAGCTCCCATTGCTCCTGAAATCAAATCTCAAAACATCTATTTGAACAAAATTCTTATCTTTCGCTTTACTTAATTAAATTAGCTAACTTTAAAGAAGTTATTATACCATGAGTTCAATACATTTACAAGCTTTCAGTTGCAAAAGTTTTTATATACATTATATTAATATAGAGTTAAAGGAAAAATTACATAGAATACATATATTAGAATTATGTTTTTCCTTGTTTAAGGAAATCAACAGTACTTTTTTTTTTCTTTTTTTACTTTAAATTGATACATTCTGTTTTGGCATAACAGACATTTATCAACAAATATTTTAGCCATATCAAAATACATTTTCCTAAAAATTATTAAAAAACTATCTAACAGTGTATCACTTTTCATTCTTGTTTCCATTTCCCATGGCAAACTGGAAGTGGCAAAATTGGGAACAAGACCTATGATTTCATTGGTACAAGAATTCCTATTCTACAGTTTATAAGCTGAGGGAATTGCTTGAGGTATTAAAAGATTAAATGATTTGATCAAATTAAAGACACTGACTAGTGAGATTTGAATACAGATCTTCCTGCCTCTTTTAGACCAACTTCCTATCTACTTAAGTAGTGGAATCAAACTCAGAAACAGATTCTTGTAGGTAGCATCCTATATTAGAAAATCACAAATTCATATTAAGCTGTACTGTATTTTTATTTTATTAAACATTTTCCAATGACATTCTAATCTGTTTTGGGCCATTTAAAAGAGTACTATCAGTCTCAAGCCTGAAGCTCTAAACTATACTTTATATATAAAAGGCTACTTCTTACATGTGGTTTTAATGAAACCTGCCAGCTATAGGAAAAAGCTCAAAGATTTTTTTTGTCTAGAGATACTGGTTTCAAGCTTGAAAAAAACTATTTCATGCATCACTGTCACCTAACAAAGCTGATCTGAAATTCTCTATTAGGAGAAAAAGTGAGAAAATGAGATCTTAAAAGTAGATAATATGTGGGATTTTAAAACTATCTAATATAATTCTTGTCACATCCAACTAAATGATGTGACATTAAGGAGATCAACAGTACTTTTTTTTTTCTTTTTTTACTTTAAATTGATACATTCTGTTTTGGCATAACAGACATTTATCAACAAATACTTTAGCCATATCAAAATACATTTTCCTAAAAATTATTAAAAAACTATCTAACAGTGTATCACTTTTCATTCTTGTTTCCATTTCCCATGGCAAACTGGAAGTGGCAAAATTGAGAACAAGATCTATGATTTCATTGGTACAAGAATTCCTATTCTTTGGGATATAAGATGCAGAAAAAAGATCCAGTTGGGCAGGGATCACTGCCCAACAACTGTGGGAACTGTAGAGAGGCCACAAACGTAGATGGATTTTGGAATAAGTCAGTTTATTTCTCAGAGTATCTCTCAGGTGATGGGGCTGGACTCAATTACTTCAAAGGGCCCTTCCAAACAGTTATCTGTGGTTTTATGATATGGAATTGGTAAGGGCTAAATGCTGTTTCCATGAATCAACCTGAGGACAATTCACAGGAAAGCTTCAAATTACATACAACAATGGCTCCTCTTCTGAAATAATTTTAGATTATTTTAAAAGGATCAAAAGACTTTGGAAGTTTATCTAGACTAACCTCCTAATTTTACAGGTGAAGAAACTTAGTCCAAAAAAGTTAAATGATTTAGCCAAAATCATACATGTTTTAAATGGCATTGACAGGATTTTAACTGAATTATCTGGTTCAAAATGATACATTAAATTATGTGTTAAATTCATCACATATTAAAGTATTTATTGTATTCAGGAATTTTCTTATTACTAACACTTTAAGAAGAGACAGACCTAGGCAAAAGTTTCCAAGTGGTCTTCTCCCATGTCAATCACCAAAGTGAACCACACTCTAATAAAGCTAAGAAATAATTCAATACAATAAGCATAATATCATTTTAATGAGTTTTTTTTTAGTAACACTATCCTATTTTTTTCTTCCATAAAACAAATTTTTCAGTTTCCCTTCTCCTAATGTTATTACCTTTGTGCTTTTCTGATTCACTTGAATTAATTCGGTCAGATGAAAATGTCTCTCTCTCTTCTGAATTCCTTCGGGCCTATGCAAATGTACAAAGAATAAAATGTACATGCAATCTAAGAAGCTAATATTTTCAGAACTTTAAAAAAATATTACCACCAAATCTATAAAATGACTATGCCCAATGAGGATATCACCAAAAATATTTTAAAGAGCTATCATCCATACTAGGAAGATACTATAATAAATTTGCTTTTTACTTTTAATCTATGAGGTATATGGAGCATCTTTTATTAGCCTCTTTTTACAGATAAATAAAAAGACATAAGGCTTTTACAAATACATTTACAAGTACTTTTGGAAACAGTATAGTATCCTGTAAATCAACAGACCTATATTTTCCTTCTATTGCCTTCATCAAAAATCTTACGGCATTTTATAATGCAGTCAGAAACAAATCAAAAAAGTAATTTAAATAAAAATACCAACCTTGAATTCTAAGTTAAGATTTAAACAGAAGCATTTGTTCAAAAAAAGTATCACCCTTTCAAAAACAAAAACTCCTACATTTTTAAGGCATTCATTTTAAAAAGAGGATGCTCATCTAAAATCAACTATTGAAAATTATTTTAATAAAGTTCTTGATTGGTTGGTCTTTAGAGTTAAAAAATATCAATTACTTAATATATCTCACATAGAATCCAAAGGTTTAGGATAATGAAGAATTTGATGTAATTATATGATTAGGATGGAATAAAAACAGAAACCTGTTCTGTCTGATAGTATAGGGTTTAAAGTTATTCAATCCTTCCAAAAAGGATTATTAAGAAATATTCATTCAACTGATTTATTAGCAAGCCAAAATTTAAGAAAAACTTCTCTGGGTAGATGCTGATGAAATTTCCCAAATACTTTATTTTCTCAAATACTAAATTTCTCAAAAATTTTATGTGAAAAGCTTCAATTTTACTTTAATTGCATTAACTTTCTAAAAAGAAAAACATTACCAATGTACTTCCACCAAAGACTAATAATAATAACATTAATAATAAAAACAATAGCTTCTTTCTATAGGAGCTATGAGAACTACCATCACAAAAATAATAAGCAGGGTTAAAATTGTGTAGGGGACGTTGTCTCCTAGAAGGGAAAAGATTCTTAATCCCTACCGAAAGGAAAGTTAATATGCAAGGTGATTTTTCAAAGGCATTACTTACTCCTAACACATTTATGACAACAAACATATTTAAGATGTTTATATATTATTCAGTTTTTATAATGTAAAGCTGATATGTCAGTTAAGTGTTATATCATCAAGCCTCCAATAGTACAAATCCACATTTTCTCATCCCACACAAGACTTCTCTATATTCTCCCATATATCTTCTAAAAAAGAATCCAAGGCCTTCCTCTATCTCCTGATAATGAATGGAAAATATAGGAGCACAGGGGCTACCTCTGCTTTTTCTATATGACCTGGCTATATCCTTCATCAGTTCAATATTTCTTTAATGATATCTCTTACAGGTTCCTCCTACGCAACTCTTAATGCAGCTAACTCCTACCCATTATACACTAGTCTATCCCTATCACCCTTTTGAGTGATACACAATTTCGGAAACTGTAATGTTCCATGACTCACCACTGGAAGGATATTAATGTTACAAAGGTGGACCTTTATTACAAAGGGAAGCTTAGAATCTTCAGAAATTATGTTCAATTTCCCAAGGCAATCCAATCCACTTCCTATTATTCAAAGAGCTCAGTTCACTGTGCAATTTCTAGTGACTAAGATATAATGGAAAGAAAAAGCCATATTATAAGCTGTCACTCAACTGCATAGCAGTCTGGGTAACAGTCATTTGTCATCCATTTTTTGTGTGTGTGAAGATTATTAGGTAAAAACTCTTAGTGGTTAAGAATTTCACTAAAGAGAGACTGTGAGTTTCTAGGACTCAATGAAAACAGTAGTATGTTATTCATAAATGGAAAAACCTAGATGACTTCACTAAGGATTTCAATTAGATTTCTTATTGAGCATCCAGTTTTCAATGACAGGGCACATGCCTTTTATGAGTAGAATATTCCCTGCTGTCTGACATCATACTAATAATCAGACAGTGAGTGCCCAAATTATTTCTCTTACATATTTCAATAAATTTCTTATGAAACAGACATATGCACTGAAAATACCTTGTTGGAAATGAGCCTTTAAGCTACTATTTATTCAATCAAATACATTTTTAAAGTGAACAAAAAATAGAGATCTTTTGTTCTTTATGCCTTTCAGTGTAACTATAAAGGTGTGGCCTAGTGTAGATATCCTGTTAGCAAAAGCCTATTTTATTCTCAAACCTTTATAAATGTGTAAATTATTCTCCAAGATTTTGTAGAGTTGCAAAAGTACAGATTAGATGGCATTTTCTTAGTCACTTTTTAGGGTAATAATCAAGATTTATGATTCCCCCTGCAAGCATTTCTTATTGTCCCCTTCAGCTATCCTAAGAACTGGTCTTCTCTGATTTTTCTTGTGCAGCATGACGAATCTTGGGGAGGCAGGAAGGGAGAGAGGGAGAAAGATTTAGAACCCAAGGTTTTCCAAAGGTGAATGGTGAAAACTCTCTTTGCATGTATTTGGAAAAATAAAATATTATTAAAAAACAAAAGAAATAAAATTAAATAAAAAAAGAATTGATCTTAGAAATTACACACAGCCCAATACAGACTCTCTGTGGCTTTTACTCTTTTACATCTCAGCTGGCCTTAGTACAATTTCTACTTCCATGTTAAGCACAGCGAGGACATAAAGTCAAGACCCCCAATGTTGCAGTGACATTGCCATTAATGGACAAGAGCTGTTATAACACTATTTGCAAATGTTTTCAATATTTCACGTTTCAACATCAGTGAAACAATCTGATTTAATTGGGTTTTTTAATCAATCCTTCTACAAATCTCTTTTTCTTCCCTCCACTGCTTCTTACTGATCTTTGAGGCAATACTACTCAATCTACCGACCTTCTCCCTGACACTTTACAAATCACTCTATATTCCAAACAGACATTGCCTTCAGCTGACATCGCTCAGGTGGGAAAGAAGATCAAGCGTTTGCTGGACACTCCAATTTAGCGGCTCTTTAGATTTATGGGCTCATTTGGGTAATCTCTTTATAACAGGTAAACTTTCTTCCTTTGCCAAGGGTGACAGTTCTCAGTACAGACAGTTCTCATTCTAAGTGGACAATTTTAAGAGATGCAAACTTGCCCAAGATACAAGAACTTGAGGGGGCCAGAGCCCGCCACATGGGGGCTGAGCAGGCCCAAGAACTCCCAGGAGGGGCAGGACCTCTGGGCAAGGCAGGGACAATCTCCCTCAACGCCAGTTCTATCTGCACTTGGAGGCCTTCGGGCAGAGGCCCCAGAATATCAAACTGAGGTACAAACATGGGGAGAGAGGGCCCAATATTAGACGGTAAGTGGGGGGGCTAATGGGGCTTTCTTTCAGAATGTTTTAGGTAAAGTTGAATCTACATAATGAGAACTTACAGAAAGTGACAACTGTCCCTATCGTCTATAATCTTGTATCACCAGTTTGGCATCTTGTCATCAACAAATAATTTTAGTTGGAATAACCTCGGGGGAAGCTTTCCCGTTTTTATTTTTCTTGTAATCTGATATTGATTTTGAACTCGGTGCTAACAAGCCACAAGTCCATCTGCTCGCAATCTACCAATTCAGAAAAGATCCCAACCAGTCATCATCTGTGTGTTAATACAGTCAATTTCACTTCTCAAAAAAATATCATTTGACAGGGTTGTTTCAACTGAGCAATGCTTAAACTATTAAGAGTTTATTATTATTTTTAGTGTGGTTTTGGTTTAAATTTTCTAATCAAGACAATGTTCTGCACACATTTCTTTTCAGAGTAAAGAACAAAGAAATAATTCCAGATCCTGAAATACAAGTTTCATCAGCAGAATCCCAAATTATGAGATAGCAGACTGCAGCACCTTGTCTAGGAAGAGGTGCTTTACAAAGGCAGGGGAGGTGCTGGTTGACCTGCGCTGGTAGCATCTGGGAGTTCCCTATGAAAGCATAAATCCAATTCTTAATCTATCCTGGTCATCACCATGCTCAATGACTCCCAATTTTCAAGCTGAAGAGCCCATTCTTGACATACAGGCTCTCTCTAATTCCAACAGTCAATGTTTATAAACTGTCTAAAAGCTTCTTGTCCCTTTCCACAGGCCGCAGGGCTGCTTTGTTTCATAGGTGATTCATTACCAAGAAGCCGGCCCAGAGCTAATGAAGCCTCCGTCTGCTGCCCAGGCCCCTCTACAAAATGCCCCAGAAGGTTCGCACTGCCCAGCCCAGCCTTCAAAAATCGAGGCTATCTTTGGGACACAATGGGATGGTGGGATGAGGCGTTTTCATGTCTACGAGATGAAACATTTTAAAGCTGCAGCTTAGAGACTCATTTCCTTTCACTGATCTTCCACATATTTTCTATTTGAAGTACAAGATGTGCTTCCCCATCCCCAACCCCCCCAGAGTAAGTCACCTTTTTGTGCTTAGGCTCTTCATCCAACATTGCCAAAGTGCGGGCAAATTCTTCATCCTCATGCAGTTGTCTCTCAAGCTACCAAAAGAAACACAAAAATATATGCTAATTTTATGTTTTTAATGAAAATCAAAATAACATTACATAATGACAAAATATTCCTCAAGAAAACTAGGAGACATTTTCCCCAAAAAGTGATACATACAAATGCTTTTACCAAAAGCAGACATCAACTCTGAGGTCTATTTTATTAACTATATCAGAATGCATATTCCTAATTTGCTATAGTATGATATACAAATTGAGCATATTAAAAATGACAAATATTTTTAAACTAAAGAATTATCACGAAGCATCTAGGTGGTGCAGTGGATAGAGCACCAACCCTGAAGTCAGAAGGACCTGAGTTCAAATCTGGTCTCAGACACTTAGTCCTTCCTATATGTGTGACCCTGGGCAAGTCACTTAACCCCACATGCCTCCGAGGGGTAAAAACTATCTGAATATACATTTCATAGTATGAAAATAAATCAAAAAGTTAATAATAAAAAATCTTAATGCATTTAGCAAATAGATATAAATACAAACACATTAAAAAAAATTTTAACCATCAAAAATTTTCTAAAATGTTCACAATTTCTAATCTCTGAGTACCCTATATAATGTTTCTTCCTCTCCCCGCCATAAAAACATCCTTAGTTCCTCTGACCGAAAGTTCTCTACCACTATGGTTACCCATGTCTGAAATTACTCCAACTTTTCAATATCCTTCTTAAAACACCATGCTGAGAAATGAACACAATACTTGTATAGTCATAATTTAACAAGACTATTGCCATTTCAATCTGAATAACAAACTTCAGAAAAACAGGCTCTAAAAGCTCCACTTCAGTAGCAAATACTCCAACCTTTGTGTGAAAAGAATCTCAACTGTGATCTCCCCAGACAATGGATCAAAGGCTTCTGACTGAAGAGCTTCAAGGAGGTTGAGCCAATCAAACATTCTCCTGAAATCTCTGGACAGCTCCAGCTGTCAAACAAGTTTTTCCTGAAAACAAACTTAAACTTGTCTTTTGCTACTTCCAGCTATTGTTCCAATTCTGTCATATGGGGCCACAGAACAATGCTAACAGCTCTTTTCACTTTAAAAAAAAGCTTCACAGACTTGAAGATCAAGTTGGACCCCGCTCCTATCTTCCCTTGACTCAACATCCCCAATTCCATCAACTGGTCCTGCAATTACAGACACAGGATCCTTCACTCTCTTGGCTGCCTTCCTTTGGACTCTTTAAATCTGATCATTATCCTGATATGGCTGGGCAGTCCAGAACTGAACAGAATCCTCAGGAAGCTTTGAATAGGGCAGCATCAATAGAATCCACATCCCCGGACTACTGGGAAGTGTCTCTCTCGTAACTCATCTCCAAGGGACACTGGCATTTTCGATATTTACACCAACCTGTTGAGTCAGATGGAGATTGTAATGCTCTCAAATGCACCTTTGTAGATGGAGATTGTAATGCTCTCAATGCACCTTTCCTAACCCATGTTTCTCAAGGGGAGATCCTCTACTGAATTTCCACTTCTGAAATACAGCCTGATAAGGTCCTTTTAAGTCCTGACTCTCATCTACCATCTCAGTTATCCCTTCAACTTTAGTGTCCCCTTCAAATGTGATGAACTCAGTAGCTACGTGATATGATGGATACAGTGACTGACGTGGCAAATGAAAGACCCAGAAGTCCAATTTGTGCCCAAGACAATTAATATTGGCGTGACCCTGGGCAAATCACTTAACTTGTGTTGTTTAATCTGTCTATCTAAATATCTAAAATGGAGATAACAATTAGTCCTCACCTTCTAGGGTGGTTGTAAGAATCAAATGAAAATGTACAAAGCCTTTTTATAAACCATAAAACAAATGTCTGACACCAAGTCATTTATCCAAGTTATTGATAAAAATGCTAAAACAGGAGAACCAAGCACAACTTTTCAGGCCATTCCACTAGAAATCTCTTGCCAAGTTGATGAGTGAAACATTAATAACTTCTCTTTGATTAATTTTAATAACATGGTTTAGAATCATATTAGCTTTTGCAGCGGTTAAATCACACTAACAGTTCACAAAGCTTGGCTTTTTTAATTAATTAATTATTATTATGCTGATTAATATTATCCTTAAACATAATAAGCTTGTCAAATATGTGTTCAATCAAGTCAGACAAAAATGCTGAATACAAACTTTTAGAAGAGTATTCTAGAATACGTTATTAGAAGCTGAAAATGAATAATTAACCAGCACTTTGACAAGTCAATCACCGAGTCTATCTAATAACTGAATATTTTGTATACGTGTTTGCTATTCCTCTCCCCACTTCATTCTTTGAGAAAAGCATTAATCATTTTTATAAAACTAAAGTAGAGCACAGAACCTTACATACAGTAAGCATTTAGTAAATATTTGTTGAATAAATGTTCATCTTGCCCAAGATCACACTGGCTTTTTTAAACTTTTTTTTTTTTTAATCTGCTGACTTCTTTCAAACCTGCAGTTCACTAAAACATCCAAGTCTCATTGACTGATGTCTAGCCAGCCTCCTCTTCTAACATCTTATACCAATTCACTGTTAAAAATGTTTAATGAAATAGGGCCAAAGACAAAGGCCCCAGACCATGAGAGCCACCTCTACTCTACGCATTGATTCATTAATCACAATTGAGGAGTACTGTTATTAAACAGTTCAGACTTCATCTCAACTCTCTAAAAATCTGTCTATGTAAATATCTGGTTCATACACCTCCATCAAGATATAGTAATGACTTAATAAAATGGTAATACCTCTAAATTCTCTTCAATTTGTAGTTGCTCAGCGATAGCTTCATCACTTAATCTGGAATCAGCTGTATTTTGTGAAGGCTATATTTTAAATAGAATCAAGCATTAATAATATAGTCAAATCTTTAGATTATATCATCAACCACATTCCATAAAATATTCATTCTGTAGCATGACAGCAGAAATAAAGCAATGGTTGATGAAATAGTATGTAAAACAATAGACCAGAAAATCACGACCATTACATGGCTATTGCCTGACTCATATTGCTTTTTTGTTCTTATGAGCAGAAGGACCTGGGCGCAAGTTATGCTCTCTCAGGACTAAATGGGATCTCAGATCAATATATTTCTGAGCCTTTGCTTCCTGATCTATAAAAGAAGGATGAGAGGAGTTGTCAAATATTCTTCATGAGGTGGTTTGTAAAGAAAGCACTTTGTAACCTTAAAGCACTACATTAAATGTGAGCTGCCCTCGATTATCTAACAGAAAAGTATCCTGCAGAAAAATCATTTGAATCAGTCTCAAAGGTGTAGAATCTAATAAAATGATCCATCTCATATTTTAGAGCACAGATCACTATGGGCAACTTAGGGCATCATTACAGTGATTATGTACTGGTATGTAGATGGTCACAGCCCCAAGCAGAAAAGGAATTGTGCAAACACGAATAGCACACCACATGCTGGCTAGAACTTAACCATTAAAAGGCATATAATTATGATCCTTGGGAAGCAAACTTACTTTTCAATTTTGTCTGGCTTAGGCTAATAACAATGCAAGTTTGCATTATCTGAGTACACATCAACTGATGATAAGAAGCAGCCCAGCAGCACTGAAAAGAAAACCAGGCATAAACTGAAAATGTACCACATGTTATTCCCAAAATGGATAACCAAGAATTGATTCTATTTCTAAAAAGGTCAGCTGGAAAAGAGATCACTGGTAAATTCAATCTCAATTTCTTTTCCTCATAATTTAAATGAGCTTTTATTTGTAGCTAAGAAATTATGGCAAGCTCATTTCTATTTTAATCTATTTTTTAATCTACACTCAAAGAAACAATTACCACATAACAAACAATCTGCCCACTTAACAACGTTCTGAGTTCTCCTGTTAATAATAGACATCAGAGTCAATACCTTGAAAATTCCTAACTTAGGCACCAGCAAATACTTACCTCTCTTCTTTTGCTTGCAACTAGTTTCTTTTCTGATCTTTGAACACTTCCAGTTCCAAAGTAATCAAGCACTGATGTAGGTGTGAGTTTTATTGGTGACAAAGGTTTATTCTTAATCTGAGTTTTTTTCCCAATAGCTTTCTTCCCGTTTGATGCTCCAATATGACTACTTGAAGATATTCCATTTTCTTTTGGTTTAAGGGATGTCTTCTTATAAATAAATTCATCTTCTTCATCTTAAATGGAAGATATTCAATTATTTTTGTACAATATTCGAAAAAAATTTTCCTTATATAAAACACAGCCTCTGCAAGGTTTATAAACAAGTTCCCAAAAATTTTGCAAGTTTTTCGTATCAGTTCACTTTTAAGTTTAGTTCAGATATCTTCCCACATTTACCAATATTAGTTCTATGCACTTCTAGCCACATCATGCTTTCTTACTGCAACCAGTAACATGAGCTTACACCATCAGAAAAATACAGCCAGAAATTAAGTTTAACCTCCCAGACAATCCAAGGCTCCAGTGTGTTAGGGACATGCTAACATCTGCTTCTGCGACAGAGAAAAAGCAGCTCCCCATGGCTCTTTGTGTGGCCCTTGACAAATTATTCATATCTGGGGGTCTCATTAGTGTCTAAAAATATATTTTGGCATTGCTTTTTGCTGCAGCATCAATTATGGCACATGACTATGGAAAGATCAGGGGCTGGACCCTGGCCAGGGATTCCCGAGTCAGGCCATTCCCACCCCCACGGCAAAAATTGCTTGGAGCACTGGATTAGGTTCTAGTATGGGTCAGAGGTCTTTCTGGCTTCTCTCTCCACCAACCTGCCAACTTCCATTGGAAGGTCATTGAGAAATGCCATGAGAAATGAAAGGTATGGATTCAAAGAAACCAGAAAAAACTTGTAGGAACTCATGCAAAGTAAAGTGAAGAATCAAGAGAATTGTTTAGAAAATTACAACCACAACAAAAAAAGCATCTGTGAAAGGCTTAATGATGGTCAATGCACTGACCAAGCAAGACTCCAGAAGTCTGATAATGGAATGTGTCTCAACAAATGGGGGGAAGGTAACAGGCCATAAGCACAGGGGACACAGAGGCTCAGAAAGGACTAAACAAACGGGTTTTGTTTATTTATTTATTACAAAAGAGAGCTTTTAGTTGGGGGGAATGAAAGGGGAAGGGGGTAATCAGGTTTAGGAATAACAACAAAAAAGAAGCAAAGAAAGAAAAAGTTCTAATGATTGAAATATCAGACTAAAAGAAGGGACAAGGACAGCCAGAAGATGACCCAGGCAAACAACAAGGCTTGCAATACCATGCTAAATTTTAGAAATAACATTGTTTAATGAAAAGAACCAACTACCCCCAGTGAAAGAACTATGGGAAATGAGTGTGAGCCATAACACAGCATTTCCACTCCCTCTGTTTTTTTCCTCTTGCATTTTTGATTTCCTTCTCAGGTTATTTTTACCTTACTTCTAAGTCCAATTTTTCTTGTGCAGCAAAATAACTGTATGAATATGTATATATGTGATGTATACACATACATATAACATATACTTTAACATATTTCGCATGTATTGGTCTACCTGCCATCTAGGGGAGGGGGTGGGAGGAAGAAGAGGAAAAGTTGGAACAGGTTTTGCAATTGTCAATGCTGAAAAATTATCTATGCATATATCTGGTAAATAAAAAGCTATAATAAAATAAATGAATAAATAAAGCCCATTACCTACAAAAAGGAAAAAAGAAAAAAAGAAATAACATTGCTTAAATGCAATTATTTAGATTCCTAGTTACAATTCAATATGAATTCTACCCTTTATGGTATACAGAAATGCTCATGTTTGTCACTGATTTCCTACTTCATGATAAACAACTATTTCAAAACAAAGAAAAAAAACCAGTGTGAATGAGACCAAATCTTCTTATGGATCAGTCGACTTCCTTTTATATTTTTAGGGATTTCTACCATAATCCCTCTCTAAATCTCAAGTCATCAAATCAAGCTATTCTGGCTGTTTTAAACATGGCCATCAGCTTCTCTCTAGAAGGACAAGAGGGATCAGCACCATCCCAGCACAATATTGAAGCCAAACCTCAGTACAGTGAGAGGATCCTTTCCACTATCTATTGAGAAAGTTAGCAGTAAAGGATGAAGGGGAGAAAATTTTCCTGAAGACCCAATAGTCTGGAAGTCATTAGAATCAAGGTAGAGAGACTGCAAATCCAGCAGGAAGCAGTCGATCAATGACAGGTGGGTATGCCTGAAATGCTGAAAGCCTACAGGTCAACTAGCTCTGCTGTCCCTCAACAATACCTTTAACAGGAGCAAGAACAACATGCTACTTAAGAATAAGGAGATAACAAAATAAAGACAAATTGGTAAGTGCAGCTCTACGCTGTTTCAAATCCAGGCCTATATTTCATAAATACAGCATTAAATAGCAATTGATAGCAAGTGAAACTCAGAATTTATGATGAATTATATATAGCTTTGCTGATCAAAAAATTTACTCAATGATTTTGTGCAAACTTTGAAAATATTGGCAGTTCTAATGCTAACCACACAAATTAGCCTTAGTACCCATTACCATTATAAGAATAATAATCAGCTATATTTAATTAGTTCAATTTAAGAATGATTTATTATATGCCAACTACATTCAAAGCACTCTACTAAGCACTAAAATTATAAAGAAAAACAGACATTGCCCTATTTGACTGCAATAAATACAAGTGGTGAAATGGAGCCTTTAAAACTAAACTTAACACCATTTCACATCATTTAAATTTATACATTAAAATTCTGAACTTACTCATTTCTATCATATTAATGGAAATATAAATTTAGAACAATAAGTGCAACCCATCATCAACAGCATTCATTGTTTGCTATCTGCCAGGAACTGTGCATTGTACAATGGTTATAATAATAAACAAAAACAGGTCTTTCCCTCCAAGAGCTTTTATTCTAAGAGATAACCCTGTAAACCAGGGGAAGGGAACCTTCTTTCCACCAAGGGGCACTTGAATATTTATTACATCACTCATAGGTCATACAAAAGTATTAACTAAAAACTCAAGCAGTGGAGAGTGGCTGTGCTGTACTTTGAGCTCTCTCTGGCATGCAGCTGCCTTGGCAGGGCCACAGCACAAGATTTGGGGGTTCCCTGGAGAGACCCCAGAAAGAAGGAAGCGAAGGGGTGAAGGAGAGACAGTCAGAGAGTGAGGGGAGGGGAAGGATGCACGTGCCCAGCACGGAGGTGGGACAAGGAGCTCCCCAAGGGCAGATGGTGTTGGACACAGAGACAGCAAGGGCAGTGGAGGGACTCCAAGCCCCAAGGACCACCCCAGCTGACTCACCTGGCAGAGTCTGTAAGTCTACAGGAGATTAGTGGGTTTGGTGACTAGAACCTCTCGGGAAGCTCGCTTTTTCCTTGGTTCTCCATCTCCTGATGCTGGGAGGTGAGAGGCGGACAAAGGGAGGAAAGAAGCAGCAAAGGTTGGAATGTGCCAATTAATGCAGGGACTAGGCCCACGAGAGGCCACAGCACTTCCCCCATCGGGCCAAGAAAAGGAGACTCAGAGAAGGACAAGACTTCTAGCCAAGGCGGCCACCTGAAGAGAAGCAGAGGGTCCAGGTCTTACCTGCCCAGCCCAGAAAAAAGCTGAGAGTCACACAAGACCAAGAAATGATCCAGAAATCCCATGAGAAAACTGTGACTTCTTCTACCCTACAATGCACAAGAAGCCTAAAGCCAACAGAAAGGAGGCCTGAGCCACCCACCCAAGCCAGCGCTCCCCAAAAGGACCAGAGAGGAGTCAGAGAACCTCAGAGCCAGAGGTCAAAGGAGCGAAGCAGCCCTACCCCCATTCCCACCCAGAGAAAGCCCATACAAGGGGCCAAGGAAGTCTGAGGAAACCACCCGCAGAATGGGATTGTCCCAGGCTCGGCTGGCTCTACAATCCCTAAAACTGTCCTGAAACGTCCTCGAAGGCTCCGAAGATCCACAATTCTGAAATTCAAAGATGTAAGGGGCTCTAAAACCTCAAATATGGAGGTCCCTGGAGACACACAAGGAAACCAAAGTGATAGCAAAGCCTCACTCCAAAGCCCAGCGGGGCAGGGCCACCGTGGCACAAAACCACGTCACAAACTAAAACTGAAGAACCAAGCATATCAGAAGAAACACCAACAAGAATAAAAACATTACTATAGATCCACAGATCTTCCTAAAGGAGAGAATAACTGTAAGAACGGCAGAGTGTTAAAGGGAAAAAATTAATTTTCCACAAAAAAATACATTAATAGCCAAAAGAAACAAAGCAATTTAAAAATGAAGTGAGTTCTGAAAGAAAAAAAAAAAGTCTGAACATTATATTTCAAGAAATCATTGATGGAAAACTAGAGCAATACTTTTGAACCACAGGAGAAAGTAAAGACTAAAACAATTTCCAGTCACTTCCTAAAATTTATACCAATAACTAACCATTGTAGAAAAAAAATATGACAGCTAAGCTTTTACAATCATTCCACAAAAATCTAGAAAATGCATTAAAGCAAGTCTTGATTGGGAAATCCATAGGAAAAAAAATCATAGTGAATTGTCACAAAAAAGATCTAAAAAAAATAGTGGGTCTAGGATTTAGCCTACAGCAGGCTACATAGAGAGAAGCTTTCCTGTAAGATTGAATAAGGGCCTGTTGAATGAGAAGAATAATTTATATATAAAATCAATATCGTGAAAAAATAAACAAATCTGCCAGACTTAATCACTCTAATTTACACAATTAATTGTATTTCAGAGAACTGAAAATGAAGATAAAGAATGTTGTCAAACTCCTGACGGAGAGGTGGTAAGACTAATAAGAAATACATTACTGAGTATGATCAGTGTAATATTTGTTTTGTTTTATTATATTATTGTATAATACAAGGGTATTATATATATATATATATTTTTCCCTACTGAAAGGGAGAAAAAGTATAGTTAGGACTATAATGAATTCTATTAACAGTTACAGTATTCAAATGTGCCCTATTCCACATTATTCAACTATAATTACTATGTAAAATGTAGCAATTGGTTCCAGATTAATGGAAACATATAATGAAATTCTTAAAAATAGGGCTTTTTTATCTACTTATTAATAAAAATATAACAGCAAACATTAACATAAACATAACAGTAAAGGATAAGGAAAAAATTTCTGATTCAAGGTTCCTACAAAATAATACAGTTAAAACAAATTTTTTTAAATTACTGAATATCATACCTAGAGATAAACTTACACTGATGATAAAATGAATATGCTGTTATTGTAGTTTACTCAATCAGTATACACTGAACTGTCTTCTTTAAATCTTTACGTATAGAAATCACTATCCATATTTTGGAGAATTTATCTGACATTACAATCAGCATTTCTTAACATTTTGCTTTGCAAATTCTAGAGATTAGAAAGTATCCTGAAATCTTTGAAACTGAACTCTTCTACTAACAGATTATCTGCTTGTTTATCAGAATCACTGTTAGCTTCTTGAAACAATCATAGTTGATCTAAATAAAGAAAACCATTAGGTAATTTCTAAAAATAAATCAGTTCCTGAAGATTTTTTTCATTTTGTCAAATTGTCATTTTCTAGTTTATCAAAACCAAGCTTCTTCCAATGTTTGTTATTTTTCTATAACAGTGTTTTTTGAAAGGGAAAAATTTTCAAAAATCATAAAAATGCTTGATAATTGGAGGGGAAAAATTATCTTAAAGAAATGTACAAAAAATGAGTTAAAGCTCAAATTTATATTTATAAAAACAACCCTTCTCCAAATAACAGATGGCCAAAAGATATGAACAGACTGTTCTCAAGGGAAGCCATCCACACTAGTACATGAAAAAAGCTGATATAGGGGGAAAAAAAAAAAAAAAAAAAAAAAAAAAAGCTCCACACCATTAACCAAGAAATACAAATCTTACAAAGGCTTGCAAAAAAATCAGGGATAAAAGCGATAATGCTTTTATGATTAAGTGCAGAAGTATAGCATAAAGAATAAGCATCACATTAAATTAACATCGCTACCTGCAGATTATATTTTGACACATGTGTATTGACACAAATTTTTTAAAATTCGAATGTCACTGAAGTTATAGAGAGATAAAGTATTTTTAGTATTCATTTGTTCTTGGGTTTCAAATAAGCCTAAATTGTCAGAAGCCAAAGGCAAACTTTTGTTCTCTCCCAAAATATTTCTAACATAATAATATAAATAAGTCTTCCTGGATTTCTGAAACCTTGTTGAAAAACATGGACAACAGAAAGGCCAGAATTTCCCCTCAGGATACCAGTCTGCTTATAAAAATCATTTATTTTTATTTATATGGAACATTACCTTAAATGTGGTAACAACAAACAAAAAGCTAACTGGAATCATCCAACACTGAGCAGAGTAATTGTCTTAAAAGGAATACTGCTTTGTCATTCTGAATTAGGAACATTCACAGAAGGAAAACAAATAAAAGTCAAGGAAAATAATGTGCAGTTTCACATAAAAATCTATTTACAAAACCAGAGAGAAAATCTAATTCTTGGGTGAATACAGCTGATAGGGTAAATACAAACGGATCTCTGAGAATCTTTAAATTCTTCTGATTTTCCTTCCTATAGTCTGTAACATGAAGAAATCAAATTATTTATTGACAATCCTAGATTACCAGATAACAAGGACAAAAGTAATTTTTCTAAACAGCAAGTCAAAAATTCCACAGAAAGTCTGACTGTTAAATCTTTTCTTTCCTAAGCTTCCCCTTGCTCTTCTTCATCTAGATACCTCAACCTAGCTCTTATTTTGTCTTTAAGAGTTGCTCAGTAAAATGCAAAGTATTATGCATTTTCTGATGGCTTAAAGAAGAGAAAGCAAGTTCCATTTCACTAAGCACATGGGCATCTCACACTTAATATACAAAAAACCTTAATTCATTCTTTTCTGAAACTCATTCCTTTTCCAAAATTAAGCTACTTCTATTAAATCTCTATCTTTACATCCTAGAAATTATCCCACTCTCACTAACCCATGTCTTTTTCATTTTGATGTCACAATATAGTTTTCCCAATTCTGCTCACTTCATGTTGCCATCAGTTCACATAAGGCTTCATAGGTTACCCTGAAATTGTTTTCATCATTTCTTATGGAGCAACAGTATTTCAGTACAAACATCGATTACACTTTGCCCATCCATTTCCCAAATGGCAAGTTCGTTTCCAGGTCTTTTCTACAAGTTGCTCTGGGGGGTGCAGACGAGCAATATTATTACTGCATCTGAAGAAATGCACATTCCCTCATATACATTCCATCTGTTGCTAGGTCTTCTCAATTCTATTTCTTTAACATTTTTCACATGCACCCCTTTCTGTCTCAACAAACAGCCATCAACTTCAAGGTAATCCCAATAGATTTGGAATAGAAAGTGCCATCCGCATCCAGAGAGATGGACAATGAATGAAAATTAAAGCATAGTATTTTTACCTTTTTTGTTGTTGGTGTTTGCTTGGTTTGTGTTTTTTTAATTCTCATGGTTTTTTTCCCTTTTGATCTGAATTTTCTGGCACATGACAAATATGGAAATATAGAATAGCACATGTTTAACTTATATCAGATTGCTTGGGGTCTGGAGGGCAGTGGTAAAAGAGGAAGGGAGAAAAATTTAGGACACCAAGTTTTAAAAGGTGAATGATGAAAACTATCTTTATATGTATTTGGAAAAGTAAAATAAACCATCAAGATAACTTAAAAAAAAAAGTCATCACCTTTGTTCAGACCCTCATCACCAAAATTATTATAAAAATCTAATATAAACTTCCCAGGCTCAAGTTTGTCTTCTCTCTATTCAACTGATATTACATACTACTGCCAAATTAATATTGTTAAAGTACAGCTGGCCATTTCATTTTTGTTTACATGAGTAACAAAATTTCTGACCATGGGAATACACCTTCTGTCATAAAAGAGCTGCTACTACATGAAAGTAATTATTCCACAGGCTCTTGTATCACAAAATCTTCACAGTATCTTTTCTAATTTTCCTCTTTCTAGACAAAGTTTTAAAAAATCCTGTTTTCTGAAAAATAATTACTTCTCTAAAATAAGTGTTTCATGATAAAGAGGCTGATTTCAGAAAAGCCTAGAAAGACTTACGTGACCTGATGCTGAGTGGAGTAAGCAGAACCAGGAAAACATAGCACAGATCAAAAGCAAGCCTTTGTGATGATCAATTATAACAGACCTGACTTTTCTCAACAATTTAGTGATCCAAGGCAATTCCAATAAACTTTGGATAGAAAATGCCACCCACATCCAGAGAGAAAACCATGGAGACAGAATGTGGACTGAAGTAAACGGTTTTCATCTTTTTCCACCTTGTTCCAGTGGTTCTTCACTTTTGTTCTGATTTTTCTCTTCCAACATTATTCAAATGGATATATTTTATTTAAAGTGCATGTAAAGTGGAACAGAAATGAGTGCAAAGGATAATGTAAAAAATTACCCATGCATATGTCCAGTCAATAAAAAGATATAATTAAAAAAAGAAAAGAAAATGATAAAAGTGCATGTGTAAGTAAAAAAATTAAATCAAAAAATAATGTTCATCTACACCTATATAAACAACAACATAAAAAGGAAATTTTCTGAATAAGAAAAATGTTAAGAGTTGTTGGATGGCTACTGTTTGAAGGCATATAATGACTCAAGACATAGTATATTATATTGATTGAATTTTTAAAAAAATTTTAAAGTTGAACATTTATAAAATTAAAGCCATTTTCTTCCAACAGTATCTACAAATTATTTTTCTTTTTGTCAGGTGAACATTGGTTGGCACCTGATCAGTGTTCCATTACAAAAAGGTGATAATCCTACATACCCATTGGAGTACTGAGGGGCGGTTTCCTTCTAGTTCTTTTGTATTTAGTATTTTCCTCTACTTCATTTCTTGGTAGGAGAATTATGACATCAAAAGAAAAAACAACCAATCACTAGTCTTTGTAATTCAAACTTCATAATGATTTTATGTTATTTTTGTCATTAAACTATGTTGTCAGGAAATTAACAATACGTCATTTGAGAAAAAAATTACCTTTTAATTGAAAAATTAATTTATCTCACGTTCAAGCTTTATTAAATGTGAAGCTCTAAGAACATGAAAATTACTTTACTTTTTTTAGGTGAATCAATTGGTTTTTTTAGATTAGTAGTTCTTAAAGCTATGCCAAGTATTACTTTTACAAAGCAAATTACCCTATAAACCAATTAACATTCTCTACTTAGAAGTAGCTTTTTATTTTCCTAAAGTTTTATAATCACTTAAGAATTAAAGGAAAAATGCTAGTGAAAGATCCTGGTGAGTTAGGAGTGCTATCAGCAGATTGTTCACTATCACTCCTAGCCCTGTAGGAGAACACTGCCAACTATATTCTCCTTTTTTTCTGAGACTTATCCCCTCAAAACAAAGGAAGCATATATGGCTATAGGAAACAGTCCAAAAAAAATTTTTTTATTAGCTGCACTGAATGGAAACAGTTTTTAGGTCAATCAGTTGATGAGACTATTACATGGCCTCTCTCTCAATGCTTAACAAAACAAAAAATTTTGCTGGTCTTGAGATTTTTGGTCTATTCTATTCTTAACTATGACTCTAATAATTTTTATAGTACAAGAACAAAAGACACAAGGACAAGTGCTTTTTAGAAGGAAAAATGAAATGGTTCTTAATGAGAAAAAAGGTGGATACAGAATAGGGAACTATACTAGTGGTGAACTTTTAGTAAAAAAAAAAAAAAATTACTTTAAGTATCTTTTTTCATCCCTCTGATAACTGAGAAACTTACTGAAATATATTCACATTCCTACCCATGTCTAATCCAATGACTAGAGAATTCTTATGGATTTACAGGCTACAAGTTGTATCAACAGAACTACTAGCATAAGAAGTCAGTGAATTAAGAAACTTCAAAAATAGGCTAATGACTCAAAGAAACAATTTGTCTTGAAAAAACAAATGAAACAAACTCAAGAAATACTATCCTCTAAAAAATTACATAAATTTTCTGTTATAGATCAGCAAAATTGTTTTGAAAGTAACATGCTAAATTTATTTCATGCTTCTTTTAAAAAAAGGCTGAACATATTTGTCAGTCTTTTTATGTTCTAGTTTATCAACAGAAGTGTGGGGTTTTTTTGGTTTTAAGTTCAAAATTAGAAAAACAAAATAAAAATATACACATTATTTTACAATACAAGTTTTCTTTACAAGCATTTCCTGATTAACAAAAATCAATGAAATGCTGATTGCTGAACATTGACTTAATGTAAAAGATATAGTTTATACGTGACACAGGAAAGGAACTTTTATAAAAGAATTATTTTCTTTCACTTCTAACAAGTTTTTTGCTCCACATTCATAAGAACAACAAAAGATGTATAAAATCCATAAAGAACATTACTTCTTTATATTAAGGATTCTACATAGCAAGAAACAGGGCTCTGTACACTCACTACCTTTTGCTACATTTCCTCCACAAGTTACTCAAGTTACAACAGCCTTAAAAACAACATTTTTTCTACTTTATATCTGCTCCCTTCAATAAAATAAAAAAATAATAATAATCTGATTTTAGTAGCCCTAGATAACTCTAAACTTCAAGACCATTAACTTGCTTACTCAATTATGTGCTCAATTAAATGCCCAATGAGGAGAGAAAAAAAATACACCAGTTGGGATAAAAACCTCAGGCCATGACGAAATAGCATAACAGGTCATCTTCACCAAACAAAACTCAAGGTCTCCCACTTCATTGAACAGCAAAGAATAAATACATTTACCAAGTACAACAAGTATTTGGATTTTGACCAACCTACTGGAACATTATACCAGAGTCAATGGTTAGCAATAAAGATATTTATAAGCAGCCCTTTCCTGCTCCTATAACTTGAGAAATTAATGTTATTAAACCATTTGAAAATCCATTAATAAAATAGATTTAGTCTATTTTATTTATTTATCCTATTTATCTATCTTAATGTTTTAATGATATGAAGAATGATGAAAAAGACTTGTTATGGAGTTAAATAGTAACCCTACTAGACAAAACCTATAATGTACATTAACGTACAGAAGCATAAATAACACCATAGAAAACATGATCACCATTTCCAAAATCTAGTTTCCGTTGGGTGAGCCTGGTAGCAGCAGTGAGAAACAAAGCTATGGCCAGCCTGAGTGTTCCACCACTCTCCATGCAATGCTGAGAGATCTGCAGGAAAGCCCCCAACATGTGGGACAAACACTTCCTGTGGATGACACGGTACGAATCTCACCACAGAAAAGAATACTTATTGAACAGATATCCACAAAAATTTAAGTTGCTCAAATATAATTTCTTTGAATCAAATATATGTTCAAGTCAAGGTTACATATGAAAAAAGACAAATACAAGAACCTAAAGACAATCTAAATTACATTCAATTAGCTTTAAAATGATGAGTCAGAAGAAATAAAAGAGAAAGCAAAAACAAAGGTCTTAAAAACAGGCCAATGAATTTATCTGTGACTAAACATACAAAATCAGTATTTGATTGAAAACGGATTATTTCACTTCTTTCAAAAATACAATGCATTTCTAGAGAATTACCTATTCCATCTTTGATATCTATAGATGTTCTGGTCTCCAAACACACCAAGCTGGTCCAAGGAATAGGGAGCAACCTAAAATTCACATCCGTATTTTAAAATTTTCAAGTCATTTTTATTTTAAAATAATTAAAAGTGAGTAAGTTGGTATTTCTCAATACTCCTCTAATCCTGCAAGAGGAAGGAAAACAGAGTAAAGCTGATTTCTTCCCCATCTCATGTCTTGACCCAAAAAAAAAAAAAAAAGCAATAACCTGTATAAAGACTATACATCCCAATCGTGCCTCTTCATGACTGTTAACAAAAACAAAAAGCCAACGTTTACATTTCTGTAATGCATTTGTGGAATAACAGACACTCTAATAACATTCACTGCAAAAAATCCAAAAGAAAACACCTGAACGTCTCATAAATTAACAGATTCTGATTCTACACACCATAAATTTTTTTAGCCTGTGATTCACGTTAAAAAAATTCTGTGACCTGAACTAAATTGTTTGATTCCTTTGTGTACAAAATCAAAAGATAATGGCAACCTTGAACTGTAGTCAAGAGCCACAGCTATCTATTCACTAGTAACCTTGACTGACGTTTCTAGGGTGTCACTGGAAACCTCGATCACACCACTTTCAGGTACACCTATCACTTCACTGTGTTCACCTATTCCTCCCACATTTTCAAAAACAATCATCAATCATACCACATGTGTACCTGAATCTAGATGCATTATCTCAAGCCAATTCAGTGTGACTGAGCAGAAACTAGAACAGCTAAAAAAAATTCTTCTAGGTAACAGTACACTGAAGAGTCATTTCATATTCAACTCTATCACATCCTAACTATGTTTATTTTTAATTATTACACTTGATTTTCAAGAACTACCCTCTAATCCTGACATATCTGTCTTTCTATTTCTACTCAATCCTTTTCCTGGAACAGTACCACTTATTAACTAAATCCAAGCTAACATAACAAACTTAAACAAGAAAACTTATGTACACATCTAAATATCACTAAAGCAAAGGACAACCGAAGTTGACTCTCAGTTTCCCATGTTAATGGGAGAATACAACTAAATTAAATCTACAGATAATACCAAAAGAAATTTTATAAGACTAAAAGAAATAACAATTATGAAGAATACAGAGAATAAGATCTGTGTAAACTGATGTAGTAAAGCAGAACCCCCCCAAAAAAATACACACACACACACACACAATGACAATAGTATAAAGTGTTGGAAAAAGAAATACAAAGAGAAACATAAAAGGGAAAAAACAAAAACTTAAGGAAAAGAGAAGAGCAAGTGGAAAAGAAAAGTTGCAACAAAAATATTTATAATACAGCAACCCTTCTGGTAGTGACAAAATAATGAAAACTAAGGAGACGGCCATGAATTGGGTTATGGCTGAACAAGGTGTGGTATATGAATGTAATGGAATACTATTATGCAATAAGAAAAAATGAATAGGCAGATTTCAGAAAAATCTGGAAAGGCTTGCACAAACTGATGCAAAATGAAATGACCAGAACCAGAAAAACAATGCACTTGTATACCACAGCAATATTGTATGATTGTCAATTATGGATGACTCGGCTCTTCTCAGCAACACAATGAAACCAGTACAAACACAAAGGCAAATGCTACTCATAACCAGATCAAGTACTAATGGATTCTAAATGCAGATCAAAGCATACTTTTTCCACTTTATTCTTTTTCATGTTTTTTATCCTCTTGATGAGTTTCTTCTTTCATAATTGTGATTAATATGAAAATGTTTCACATGACAATACTTGAAAAATATATATAAAATTGCCTACCATTTTCAAAAGATGAAAAGGCAAGGAGGTAGAACTCAAAATCTTGTACAAATGAGTACTATTTTTAGTACTTGTAAATGGGAAAAAAAATAAACTACCACTTAGAGTTGCAACAGGAAATTTATACATTAAATGTATCAGGCAAACACTCTTTAATTACTTTATTTGTAAAGAGTAGTTAATATTTTTCCGTTGTTGTTTGCTCGCATTCTGTTTTCTTTCTCATTTTTTCTTTTTCTTCCTTCTTGATCTGATTTTTCTTTTGTAGCAAGATAACTGTATAAATATGTATACATATATTAGATTTAACATGTATTAGACTACCTGCCAGAGAGGGGAGGGGTTGGGGGGAAGGAGGAGAAAATTTGGAACAAAAGATTTGCAAGGGTCAATATTGGAAAAATTACCCATGCATATGCTTTGTAAATAAATAAATGAATGAATGAATGAATAAAGGAAACCTTCCAAAAAAAAAAAAAAAAAAAAGAGTAGGTGATAGCAAAGAGAGGAAAAAATGCAAAATGATAGAAGGGAAATAAACATTTGACAATAATAACCCTGAAAATGAATGGGATGAACTCATCTATAAAATGGAAAAGGAAAGTAAAATATATTAGAAAACACAATCCAATAGTATGCTGCTTACAAGAATCAAAAAGATTCACATAGAATTAAAGTTGGAGGCTGGAATAAAATCTATTATGCTTCAGATAAATTTAAAAACCAAAAGAAGCAATCATTATTTCAGATTAGGCTACAATAAATCTGAATATAAAAAAAGAATACAAAGACACCATCAATTAATAATCATTAACAATACTTGATATATAGAAACCAAACAGTATAGCATCTGAAAACTTCAAGGAAGAATGAAATCAAGTAGATGAAGAAATAGAGAATACATTTATAAAGATAGACTTTATACTTTTCAAGCCTAAACAAATTTAAGAAAAGATAAACAATAAAGAAATTAAGGCCCTCAATTGGACTTTAGAAAAATCAAAGCTAATAGATCTTTGGCAATTATTGAAATGGGAACAGAAAGCAATTTATATTACTTCTTAGCTATATATGGCATCTTTATTTAAAAAAAAAAAATGTGCTGCAGCATAAAATTCTCACCAAAAAATATAGAAAAACAGAAACACTAAACATATCATTTTTAATAAAAGTATATTTAAATTTTGAAATAACAAACTTTTATTCAATTTTCATTAAAGAAAATGACAGTATTAAAATAATATGCCAAAACTTAGACAATGCAACTAATATAGTCCTGAAGGGAAATTTTATGCCTCTAAAGGATTTCATCAAGAGAGAAAAACATTTTGGCAACAAAATGAGCAAGCAACTCACCAAGAGCAAGAAAACACCAAAGCAACAAGACAGAAATTATGAAAATTAAAGAGATCAATAAAATTGAGAGCATTTAAAGCACTAAATTAAAAGATAAAAATGTTATTTTCTAAAAATAAAATTAAAAAACAGCAAATCTAACTTTAAAAGAAAAACCAAATTGCTCATATCAGAAATAAGAATAATTCACAAGCAAAGAATGCAGTATACAAAGAATATAGTACTATATAAAACTGCTTGCAGTGATACAGGAGAAAAAAAACCCCTCACTCTCTATAATAGAAATATGGTCTTAATAATACATATGATTCCTTTATGAGCAATTAAACACTGTCAATATCGTTACCTGTTTCTGAAACATATGCAACAGGATCCTGTTTTAGAATTTTCTGAGGTTTAGAAGACATCGGCAATTTCTCTGACTGGTTTTCAGCATTTTTTACCTGTATTGTCTCTTCTGGCTCTGAATCTGCATTGGGATAAAAATACATTTATTAAATATACAGGGTATTGTTTAAAAAAAAATGGGTAATCATGTAAAATGTATTACCATATCCATTACTTTGTGGAAGAAAACTTAATCCAAAAAAAAAAAAGAAAAAAAGAAAAAGAAAGAAAAAGAAAAAAGGGAGTGAAAAATAGCATGCTTCTGAGTGCATTCAGACTCCATCAGTTCTTTTTCCTAAGAAGGATATTCATTATGAGTCCTTTGGGATCATCTTGGATCACTGGATATACAGCTTTCTTAAATAAGCATTTAGTGCATTAAGGTTTTTAAAAAAATTATTTTCTCTAATGGAAATGTTTGCTGATGATTTTTGATGATCATCAAATCTCCGGTTCTTTTCTCAATTCTTATTCTCTAATATTTCCACACCATGGGACATATTACTTCTTCCTGATATCAGTTACTTCTTGTAACTGGCTCTTGTGACAGTTTTATCTTTTTTTTCTTACTTCTCTGATCATCTAATTCTTTCTCCCCCTTCTCCTTTCCTGGGGCTGTAACCTCCATCTTCTTTCCTTTGAGGGCCTTATCACTTGCCACTACCTCAACTATCACCTTTATATGGATAGAGTACTGGACCTTAGATAGAAAGATCCAAGTTTCAATTTGGCACCAATTAATGACTAGTTGAATGACCCTGGGTAAGACACAACCTCAGTCTGCTTCAGTTTCTTCACCCAGAAAATGAGGATAATAAAAAAACCTGTCTTCTCAGACTTCTAAGGAACTAATAAAATAGTATTTCTAAGGCACTTTGCAAATTTTAAAGCATCATGTAAATGCTAGCTATAAAATGATATCAAACTGTATCTGCATCTCCATCATTCAGATAAGGAGTTCTAGTGCTTGAGTAACTCAAACTCTATGCTCCACCACATGGTCAAATTCAACCTAGCCAAAAAAAAAAAAATTATTACATCCTCTCCTTCAATTATTGACATAACTATTGTCCCAGTCACCCATGTTAAATATTTTGAAAAGCCAAACATGACCTTTCACCTCCTAATCAATGATTTTTCTATTTTATCTCAGCAGTCTCTCCAAACTCCAATCCTTATCTCTGCCAAAGTTTTATAGGATTTGGACCAGTTTTAAAACGCTGATGCATGAGGCTTAAAAAGACAATAAGCAGCATAGATGAAATTAATATTCAGTCAATATGACTTAAAAATCCAATCGTTTCCCTACTGCACCACAATCCTTAACTACTGCAATCACCTTGGTTCAAGTTCTCAACCCCACAACTGTGAGTATCCCCCCCAGGCTCTAACTAGAGTAGAACCTCCTCCTGTCATTTCTGCTTAGGTTATGACCGATCTTGTTATATATTCTTTTATAACACATAGCACATACCAATGTTGGGCATACTTTAGTCACACAAGTACTCAACTGTCTGAACAGAGCTTTCTGACATGTCCGTCTATCAAAGTCCTAAAGATCCATAAATTCTTTAGGTCTCCCTTGAATTTTAACTGTTCATATTAGATTGTTCAGCCCTTCCCCAAAGCAGGGAAAGGAGTGGTATCATCAATGAGTCCAAGTTGTATTGCTACCTTAAAAAAAAAAAAAATCTCATCTCTGAGAATGCCAATGCTTCCCATTACTTTATTTTGTGAAACCAAGCCTTTTAAATTATTTTATTTCAAGATGAAGGATGCTACACCTTTCAAAGAAGCAAAAAATAAAATGTCTTTTATAACTCAATTGAAATGACAAAGAATGCAAACTACTTTCAAAGTCTACTCCTCAGAATCATTACCTGAATCATAGATGACTCTCTTTTTCTTGTTTGAACGCTTTCCTTTTAAATCATCTTCTTTGGAGGAAGTTTTCACCTACAAATGACAGCTTAATTAACCAAGCTAGCAACTATAAAAGGTTAAGTAGAAGACAAAGAGAGCTAGAAGCCTTTATTAAGCACCAAATATAATTATTAAACACTTTGGCTTAAGACATTGTGATAAGCAATAGGGAAGCAAAAAGAGGAAAGAGAATTTCTGCCCTCAAGAAGCTCTCAATCTCAAGGGGAAGACGACAAGCCAATAAATATCAACAAACTCTTTACAAAATAAACCAAAAATAATGGAAGGCACTGAAATAAAGAGGATTTGAGAAAAGCTTCTTGGAGAAGAGGGAAGTTTAAATGAAAAGAAAGGAAGCCAGAATATTAAGGGAGGATATTCCAAACATGATGGAATAACCAGAGAAAATGCCCAGAGCTGATTCTGAGTTGCAATACTCTTAAGAATGATACTCCTAGATCATTATACACTTCGACAACGATATTGTATGAGGATGTATTCTGATGGAAGTTGATTTCTATGACAAAGAGACCTAACTGAGTTTCAATGGATAAATGATGGACAGAAACAGCTACACCCAAAGAAGGAACACTGGGAAACGAATGTGAACTATTTGCATTTTTGATTTTCTTCCCGAGTTATTTTTACCTTCTGAATCCAATTCTCCCTGTGCAACAGGAGAACTGTTCAGTTCTGCAAATATGTATTGTATCTAGGATATACTGCAACATATTTAACATATATAGGACTGCTTGCCATCTTGGGGGGGTGGGGGGGGAGTGGAGGGAGGGAGGGGAAAAATCGAAACATAAGTGAGTGCAAGGGATAATGTTGTAAAAAATTACCCTGGCATGGATTCTGTCAACACAAAGTTATTATTAAATAAAATAAAATTTAAAAAAAAAAAGAAAAAAAAAGAATGATACTCCTAAATACTCTTAAAAATGATACACTTAAATAAACATCAGCAAGTCATAAACAAAAGCATACCAGCTACAAAGAATTTTAGTGAATGATAGAAAAATTTTTTAAATGTAAAAATAGGAAAAGAACTGATTTCAGCAAGAAAAATAAATAGCAAAACTCATGGCAAAAATATGGACATCAATGCTTCCTTGCATAAATTCAAATACATGGGCATTTATTTCTTATAGAAACAATTATGTGCAATGACTTTTCACATTTTTACTCAACTATTTTGAGGGTTTAATTTTTTTTTTCAGTTTGTTTTCATTGTGGTAAATAATTATCGTTTTATCTGGGGATGATTCATTAATTATTTTTTGTTTGGAAAAAAGTCACATCAATTCAGAATATGGTAGGCTGCTTTGATTAGAAATATTAAAGAATAATCTGCTTTTTCATGAACCTTAAATACTATAAACATGCTAAGTGGCACAGTAGTGAGCCTGTAATCAGGAGCTCAAATCCATAGTCTCACCAGCTATGTGATGCTGGGCAAATCATATTACTTGTTTACCTCATGTTTCTCAGCTGTAAAACAAGAGATGGTAACAGCACCCCACAAGGTTGCTGTGAAAATGAGATAACTGTAAAATGCTTAATACAATGCCTACCACATAATCAGCAGTATATGAATGTTTGCTTTTATTATTAACTAGTACTAATATCAGATATACAATCAAATTTGGGAAGTAGTGTAGCATCTGTCTTCATAAAGTCATTTAAAACATTACTTGGAAAACTGACCTTGATTTCCTTTGTTCCTTTTTTTGATTTTGATGTTCCTTCAACAGTCTTTGTATTCTCATTCTTTTTTACTGTCTCATTAACAAGTTTCTTTCCACTTGGAATAACCCCAAAGAATTTCCGAATATCCTAAAATTTAAAAAAGACATTCATAAAATAATTCTCCCAAACTTTAAATGTACAAGATGTTAATTTCAAATACAGCAAAAATACATATTTAAATGGTGTTTTCCCTTTAACTTATTCTGTTATTATATAACTACAAAGATTCTTGTTGTGAAGTGACCAGAAAAAAAAAAAATTAAGATAAATGAATGCAATTCCCAGAAATTAAAATCTGTGCTAATTCTCAATATTTAGTAAAAATAGCTAAATAAAATATTTACTAATCACAGCATAATTATCATATAAGTAGCCTAAGATGTATTTGTTGAACAGTAACTATCCAAAATCATCTAAGGAAAAAACCAATCAGAAAATATTAACCCTTCTTTAAAGGGTTAATAGAATTTATACAATCAAATTTAAATTCCAGTTAAGCTGGAACTCTTAATAGTAAACATCTAATGCACTGGTAACAGCCATCTTGAAATTTTTTTTTGCATAGAATCCTCTAAAACCTCAAAGAAAAATCTCCCTTACATATTTAATAAAGCATTCCTATCAATCACCAATGCATAATTCTTAACTAAAACTGAATTCCTACTTAAATCCATGACCTATTTTGAATTATATAGTAACAAAAATAATGAAGGATATCGTATACACAAAGCACTATGAGGCAATTCAAAGCATTGCTATCAGAGTAATGTAGCTCAAGTCAGAGCTCTGCAACTACCCTGGAAATTACTTTCTGTCCCTGGCTTCCAATCTCTCTTAGAATGACCTCAGGTGACAGCAAAATGCAAAATGCAGAAGAAAAAAAAGTTACTGGCTTCAAAAAGCTAACAATTTATTGAGGGGAATTAACTCAAATTATTCAGACTACAATTTACAAAAAATATATTCATGCTTCTCTTCAATGAATTCTTTCCTATCCTTTGAAATTTTAGTTCCCTAATTTCTCTATTATCCCCTTGTTATATAGTATAGCTTACTTAATGAAACCTCTAGTTCAAATGCCAGGATAAGCCATTTTCTTCTAGAAGTAATTTCCAATCTACTTTCTTATTTCTTCCAAAATCCAAGAGTTCAATGGCTCTAAATACAACTTCTGAAGCAAAGCTAAACTAGTAAACAATCCCTTGACACAAAAGAAGACTGATTTTAAGCAAATATTTAAAAGCTTTTCCTAATAGCATACTTACCTAGTCACTCAGGATCACCAGTTAACCTAATTAAATCTAAAATACATGGCTAATGGGTCATGTGGGTAATTCAGCTGTGGGACTGGGCTATTTAAGTCACTTAATGAGAGTGAAGGATAAATTAAGCAACAATCTGAACTATATCTTGCACGGAACTGATTTTCAGGTGACCAACTATTTGCTCCAGTGGCTGCGAAGGAAATAAGAATTTCACATCAGTTTCACTTCTGAGTTACTAAGCAAGACTGCACTTTATCGTTGCTAGTTGTTTATAGTAAACCACAAAAGTATCACCAAAACTGTCAAAATTCAGTAGATGACTTAAGGTCTTTGGTTTGTTTTATTGTTTTTGTTTTTTTAAGCAGTATGTGGTTCAATCTACCTAAGAAGCACAAATTAATTAGAAATTAAAAACTAGATAGAATAAAAGTTTTAAAATGGAATTTGATTCACACAAGTCTTCCTGTAGATGACACGTGACTACTGCACCGCTATTTGTCCTTTTCTATTTATTCTTTCTTGTTTCTCTCTTCCCCTTAAACTTTCCCATTGCATTTCTTTTTCTCTGCATTTTTTGTTTTCTCTCTTACATAGTGCAAAGGGGTTGGTGAACTCTGAATCCAGTGTTCTTTCCACTATATCCCTCCCTCTCAAAGCCTGGCATTGTGCTTTAAAAAATTAATTCACAAATCTGCCAGTCTTTAAATATAGTATCTGTGAATCAGTTACCCATCTGGCAAAAGTGGGTTGTGGTATCACTGCACTCAGTCAATAGTAATAACGAGGCAGACTAATAAACAGGTGCACCACAAGAGAACCGTTCGGTTCTGCAAATATGTATTGTATCTAGGATATACTGCAACATATTTAACATATATAGGACTGCTTGCCATAGGAGGAGGGGAGGGAGGGGAAAAAACGAAACATAAGTGATTGCAAGGGATAATGTCGTGTAAAAATTATCCTGGCATGGATTCTGTCAATACAAAGTTATTATTAAATAAAATAAAATTAAAAAAAAAATACTATATGAACCCATACAAACTCAAAATGTAGCTTATAAGCCCCACCAGTACACTCTTTTCTTTATTTAGCTAAATAACACAATAAATTTAAAGTTTGCATACTTCTCTAAAAAAAAAATAAATAAAATAAACAGGTGCACCTATCCTTCCATAAACCCAAGCGCACGTTCTCCTACTTCCTAAATGTCATGTTTGGGGAAGACATTAACCAAATTCGTTGTGCCTCCGCCTCCGCACCGCTCTGCACCCGGACCAGGTGGGATGGCAGCTGTCAAAGTTGTTTCTTGCAACCACAACCCACCACGTGGAGCTTGCACTGCTCATTTTCTAGGGCTAAGAGGGAAGCCGGCCCCCTCCCTCGGAGCTGCTGCAGGACAAAGTTCCAGGCAGCCGGCATTCCGGAGCTCTTGCACCCTGGCTCCTGCACAGCGTGCTAGTTTCCTTCCCTCCCTTCTAAGACATTAATTAAATCAATCTCCTGACGGTTGCAAAGCTTGGCGGGGCCGGGACTAAGAAAAGTAGTTTTTGCAAAGTGTCAGCAGGTGGGGCTTAGCACTGATACTCCTGAGGATGCTCCCATTACGGGGGATGGGGAGTAGAATTTGCACCCAACATCCTCTTACCTATTTCAAGTCCAGGCTTCGCCTGAGGCCAAGGCGAGAAAAGCAACGTGTGGCCCTCCCGCCCCCGACCCCCCACCCCGAAGCCGGGATTCCAAAGGACAAAGCCCCTCCCCCTCCCCGTTGGGGGCGGGGGGAGGAAGAAGACCCGAACTCCCGCCAACAGCCCCGCTGGGGAGCGCCCCCAATTTGGCTGCCGTCTCCCGCGGACCCCGCCTACACCCCCGCCCCGAGAAGAGTCTAGGGCCGGGGTAGGCAACGGGCGTCGGTCCTTCCCACCGCTTCCTCCCCCATCACACACCGCCCCCTTCTCCGTGATACACCACCCCTCCCCCATGACCTATCGCCCCCTTCCCTCGCGGCTCCCCCCTTCTCCGGCCCAGGTGCCCGAAGGCGGAGACCCCGCTGCTCACCATGGCTGCCGACGGGCGCGGGGTCAGACAGGCAGACCGCGGAGGAAAACCATTAACGGGGTTCGGGCTCCATTCGCGCCAACAAGTTCTCCCGCGAAATAGGGGCTCGGGCGGCGGCGCCCCGTGATGACGTAGGAGAGCGCGCTGCGTATGTTCGGGGTGAGGTCATGAGATTGGCCCGGCGGCCTCACTCTCGGCACGAGATCACTCTGCGCAAGCGTGCTGCAGCAGCAAGGCAACCTGAAAGTTTGGGGCCTGCCCTCAGGGATCTTACGTTCACATAAATTGCTCAGTTAAATTTGAGCTTACGTGCTAGGTACCGTAGTTCTCAAAGTGTGCTCCGGAACATCTTGGGGGAAGGGGGGTCCTTGTATTTCAAGATTTACAAATCCAAAATTAGTTTTTATTTCTAATCTAGAACTCTAGAATATATGAAATTTGTATTACAGATACTTATGTATTATGGTTATATATTATATATTGTTTTTATATATTATGCTTATATATCAGAGATGTATATTATAACATTAGCATAACATGTGTTATATTTATGTATAGTTGTATATCATGTTAATATTTAGATATATATTGTATATAATGCATATATGTATGTATAACACATATAATGTATATATAATACATAATGCATATAGTATGTAGGTATATAATATACATATAATTATATATAACATTAGTAATATAAGTGTCATAGTTATGTATTATATTTACCTATTATAGTTATAACATATATATAACATGTATTATAGGTATTTGTATATTATAGTTATGCATTATATATAATAGTATATGTTAGATATTTATATGTGATGGTTACTAAATATCACATTGTTATTTACATATCTAATATAGTGATATATGTTATAGATAGTTACACATTATATTTATTGTATATCATGTATAATATGTTGTAAATATTGTATATATATTTATATTAGAAATAAAAACCAATTTCAAATTTGAACTCTTTGGACAAAACTTTTTAATAATATAAAGATACTGACAAGTTTGATAACCACTGCTATATACAGTGTAAATGAAAACTAATCTCTGCAACAAACTTTTTTCCCAAAAAAAAATCACATCAACTTTTACAAAAGCTTTCAATTGCTTTTTCATCAAAGTGCTGTTTTCCATAAGAGACAGCACTAAAAAGCATCAAAGTGAGTAGAAGTGTACAAAAAAAAAAAAATTGTAATAGTTTCATCTCGGAGGATTTTGTCATTTTCAAACTTGATACATGATGAACCACAAGGCTGCAATAGGCAAAAGTATTCCCATTCTTCTATCTGTAACACTTGTGTGCCATGATGCTGAGCCCTGGGGATACAAAGAAAAGCAACAGTCAGTCTTGGATGAGTTCGGAATCTAAAGGAGACAACATGCACACAACTATGTACAAACAAGATAAGAGATGAATTGGAGATAATCACAGAGAGAAAGAATTAGTTAAGAAAAACATCCAGAAAATCTTCTTGCAGGAGGAAGAACTTTAGCTGTTGCAGGTAGTCCTTCCTTTTCAGGGAGGACCACAACCTCACTGGATGGTTGATGTCTTGACTCAAGCCTGAATTGGATATAACTGGACACAGTAGTCAGCCTCATTCTCTCTTCCAAAGTCACTGATCCAGTGGCCATGGAACAAATCATTCTCATCTACCTATTCTTCTAGGGGAAGTCTCCACAGCTTGGACTATGTGCTCTACCTTACCATCTGTGGTTAACTTCAACCTGATTTAGCCCATCTGCAAAGATTCTTTTACTAGGGTGTGGCCAATGTGCATGCTACAGCTTCTTGGAGCCACAGGTGAGAACTGAATGTCAGATAGACACCAAAGGTAAATAGCAGCCCTGAAAAAGTCCTCACACCAGAGATACACACCCATTTATGGAAAACACCCGTGCACCCCAAGGATGTTAGAACGTGAAGGAAACCAAGAAAACTAAAAAGGAGAGATAAGGAGAAAGAATATTCTAAGCATGGAGACAGCTGATGAAAACGCTCAGATACCAGTACATTATTGGTGATGCTTAAAATCAATATGATCATTTTGGAAAGCAATTTGGAATCACACAAATAAAATTACTTCCCTACCCTTTGAACCAGAGATTCTTTTACTAAACATATACTCTATCATTGAGTCATGTCCAAGTCTTGAGGGCCCTGTTGGGGTTTTCTTGACAAAATCACTGGATTTGAATAATGGTATATTCCATTGGTTTTGTTCTTTTTCCAAACCTATGACTTCATCCGTGTACTGACATTTCCATGAAAAAATGTCTTCCACCAAATGAAAACCTACAACTATCCCTAACTTACAGTCTGGGAGAGTCAATTGGGGAGCTGAGAGATTTAGTGTCTTGCCAATGGTAATGAAACAAAGGACAGTGGTTTGCCATCTCCTCCAGTTCATTTTGCAGATGAGAAAACGGAGGCAAACACCTGGGTGACTTGCCCAGGGTTGTGCCTAAGGTAAGATTTGAACTCATGTGAATGAGTCTTATTGCTATTTTAAAACAAACATCCTAGGTAATATATTGCAACCAGTTTGTATGCATGCAAGACAGGATTTTATTGGGGAGACTTTATGTTCCGAGGCTCAATATAATTAATATGCATTTATCTGTAAAAATAAAGATATGGATGCAGAACTTTGCTTTTAATAGAAAATATAAACAAATTGAAAATAATATAATACTTTATTTCCATAAAATATACAGAGAAAGGGAAAGCATTGACCTTTTGAAATAACGAAGAACTATATATCAAATGATTAGAATACAACAGATAAAAATTGAACTCTGATTTCCCTTTATGAGTGGTTCTATTAATGTTTTAGTGGCATATTAGCTGAAATGAGCAGTATAAGTTCTTTGTGTGTAAATGCCTCTGCCTCAGTGAAATTATCTGTATAATAAAGATAAAACTTATCTATAACTATTTGAAGTCCTCTGTCCTTTTAGAATAGGTCACATTTGCAGAATTTAAAAATTCAAAAACCAGAAGTAACTAAGAATTTGTATTCATTTTGGAATTTTCATTCTGCAATAATTGTAACTTCCTGTCCTCTGGATAAATATTATGATGTCCTGGTTTATCTGTTTATTAGAACATTTTCCTTATAGAAAAGAGTTGATTAACCAGCTTGTCCTTTTCTATGTTTGTGTGACTGCAGATCCAGACCAACAACAGTGCCCATATAATCTATTTATACACAAAAAGAATTATTAAATCACAATCTATCACTATTAGAGTGCGTGCATTGTACTTTAGGAAATTAAATACTAAGTATATCATTTATCTTAATGCAGAATTGAAGTTCAAATAATGTTCTTAATATGATTATGTGTGAGTAATCTGGAGATGTATAAACTTGCCTGATAGTTGACTTCTTATATAATGAGAATATGTACTCTATCTCCTTGCAAAGGAAAGATGAAAATTTTTCCCAGATATAACTGTGATTTTTTTTTTACTTGGGAGGTAACAAATGACATGAAAAGGATTAGGAACACTAAGGTTTAATCGAAAGAATTTAATCTTGACTAATGATATATTCCATTGATTTTGTTCTTTGTCTAAACCTATGACTTCATCAGTCTACTGACATTCCCATGCAACAATGTCTTTCACCAAATGAAAACCTGCAGCTCATCCCTAACTTTGGAGAGCCAATTAGGGCACTGAGACATTTAGTGTCTTGCCAATGGTAATGAAATAAAGGACAATATCAAAGGCAGAACTTGAAGCTTGCTCTGCAATACTCCAAAGTTAGACCTCTCTGTACCACACAAGACTGCCTATCTACATATCTCGATAAATATGTATAATGTCTCAAACTAGAGGCCAAGTCCCTAAAGAGCTTAATGGAAAGTTTCTGGGAGTAGACCAACCAGTCTAAACAATTCATTGGAATTGGTTTTTTTGGCTGTTGTTTTTAGCAGTAGGTTACATGAATAAGGTAATCTAACCTATTACAAAGGTAGCAGCAGAAGATTTTCTCCAAGTTTTAAAAAATCTGCTACAAGGTTAAAAAAAAATTATAATGGGACCATGTTAGGACATGAAGAGTTACCAATACTATTGAGAGACATAAATTGAAAAGGCTTGAATATTCCCATTAAAATTTATACACACTGTGAAGAAAAACAGTGTAGAAAGACTTAAGACTGAGTTCAGTGCAGAGACCAACCATAATTCCAGAAGGCTGATGAAGAAGCATGCTAGAGTTAATGGACCCACGCTATAAAATGAGACATACTGTATATATTTTCAGATAAAACCAATGTGGGAATGTTTGGCTTGACTATATATGGTTTTATAACAATTTTTAAATGGAAGGGTAGGGATTTTCAAGGGAAAGAGGAGGAGCAGTAGGCTTGTCCTCCCCACAAAAAAAAAAAAGAAAAAGAAAAAGAGTCACTGACACATTTTTAAAAATATAGAAAAGAGAACAAAAGGAAACACAGACTAGCAAGAAAGCTTTGGAAGTTATATTTTCTTTTTGAACCAGCTCACTATATTATTAGATGAAGAGAGAGCTATAGATACAGTTTAGCTAAATTTTAACAAAGCTTTTGATAAAGTATCTCATGCTATTCTTGTGAAGAAGATAGAGAGGTATGGATTAAATGATAATGCGATCAGATGATTTCAAAAGTAGTGAATGGCCAGACTCAAGGAATAGTTGTTAAAGGTTCAATTGTCAATGTTGCAGGAGATCTACAGTGGAGTTCCCCAGGGATCTCTTGAACTTATGCTACTTGAGATTTTTATCAATGGCTTTTGTAAAGGTATACATGACACATTCATCAAATTTTCGGATAACTCAAAGTTTAGAGAGAAAGCTAATACAAGATATGACAGAATCAGGCCCCAAAGAATTTGGAAGCACTAGGACTTTGGAAAGAATCTAAGAAGATGAAATCCAATAGGAATGAATGTAAAATCTTGCACTTGGGTGTTAAAAAATCCATTTCACAAAGTATAAGATGAGAGAAGCATGAATAGAGAGACATTGTGCTAAACAGTGGTGGGGTTTCCAGAATTGGGATATGATAGTACCACCATATTTTGCCCTTCTCAGACTTCATCTGGGTTGAGTTCTAAGCATGATGATGTAAGGATGATGTAAGGACAATGATAATCTGGATAACTTCTAAAGGATGACCAGAATAATCTAGAATCTTGAATGTTATATATATCTCATTTTGACAACACTGATCTGAACTATCCCTGATATAGAGATAGAGAACATTCAGTCCAATCATTTCATCTTTAAGATAAGGATATTGATGCACAAGTAAATTAAATGACTTGCCCAGAATCACACAGCACACAAGCCCTAAGACAGGATCTTATCACTCTTTCTGCCACCAGGATCAGCAGAATATTCGCTATGTCCTCAGCAACCTAGGACTAAAAATAGACCTTCTTAAGTAGCCTAACTCAGAGAAATCTCAGGATTCCAGGTTTGGAGAGACTGATTTTTTTATATCAACTAGTCTGATCTCATTTTTACAGTTGGCAAACTGAGACAGCAAAGAGTTATATGGCTTGTCCCAGGCCCCACAAGAAATAATTGACAAACTCAGGATTCAGACCTGGAGTCCCATGACTATCAAGCACTGTGCCCTACTGTCTCCCAGTTACCCACTGATTAAAGAAAAAAGTTGACACCTAATTATGCCACTGACTACCTGTGTGATCCTGGGTAAGTCACCACCATTTCCTCTTCTGCAAAATGAGCAAGCTGGACTAGAATGACCTGCAAGCTTCCTTCCAGTTTTGTAATCATGAGTCTACGACTATAGAAATAATTATTAATAGTTTGGGAACAGCTCTGTTACAAATAATGTCTGTCTTATTCATTTTGCAATTCTCATATAGTGCCTTGTATTCTTAGTTATCTTTTCTTAGTCTGTGTCTTATAGCCTCACCTTCTGGAAAGCAGAGAATCTTATACTCATTTAATACATTCTCTTGTAGCCAGAAGTCTTCTATAAACATTTATTGATTGATTGAGAGCAGAACAGGTGAATTGAGAGTTAATACTAGTTTTATCCTTATTCTATTTCACCCAACTCTCTTAGATAAAGCTTGCCTTCATAAATTCATAAATTATGATAATTATGATAAATTTTGAGGCAAATTCATTGGAAAACAATTGTTCTTTTCTTCCTAGTAGCTTCATATTTTTCATGTTTCTAAATATGAAACTAGTAAATAACTTTACCTTTTATCCAGATGCTATCTGAATAAATCAATGTGATGGCAATTCCTTGGCAATTATCTATTTCCTTTATTTTTTCCACATGAAGACAAATGTTTTAGTGCTGAAATATTAGCTCATCACAAATAGATATTGAGAAATTGTGTAGCTTTAGTTTTTTTGGTTAGAATTTGCTTTTCTTATATATTTGTATTTGCTATTAAGATTTTCCTAAAGATAAAATTATAAAACCACTCCACCTAAAAAACCTATTTCCCCTAAAATTGGGAAATGTTTGATAAATTTGCTTCTAAAATGGCTAAAACATTTTTTCAATCATGTCAGTTTGAAAGCTTGAACAGAAAATATCCATGACATTTTCTTGTTCATCCTCAATACATTGATTCTTTTACCTCAAATTAAATATACAAAAAATCAATGGTAGTATTTTTATATTTATATAGTTTAACATTTCCCATTATAATAAAATAATATCTAGACTTCTTAGTAACTGTAAGAAGGTTACCTCTGTCAAATTACATTGCTCTATGTAACTCATCCTGGGTCTCACAGTTCAAGCTAATCATTGACAGACCTTTACAATCACAAGCTTTTGCTGAAGCTTTGATAAGACAGTCCAGCAGTTAGAGGCAAATGAAGGCAGACTGTGCAGCAGGATCTCCAGGGAATGAATGGATTTTCTTCAGACACGATGAAAGAAAACTGACTATAAAAATTCATACAACAAGAAAACAATGTTCATCCACGGACCGAAAGGCTCTGTCATCCTCTGGGCGTTTTTCCTCACAAGAACCATTACTGGATTCCCAGGAGAAGGACAATCTATATGGAAAAAAGATCGTATCTTTAATCCTATGAATGAAACTCAGATGTTTCTCTATGACACTTTCCCAAAAAACTTTTTCTGGGGTGTAGGAACTGGAGCATTTCAAGTGGAAGGAAGTTGGAAAAAAGATGGTAAGGGACCCTCGATATGGGATCACTTCATCAGCACACACCTCAGAGATGTCAACAACACAGATGACTCCAGTGACAGCTACGCTTTTCTGGGGAAAGATTTGTCTGCGCTGGAGTTTTTGGGAGTTTCTTTCTATCAGTTTTCGATTTCCTGGCCCAGGCTCTTTCCAGATGGGATAGTAGCAGATGCCAACGAGAAAGGACTTCAATACTATAATACTCTCCTCGACTCTCTTGTCCATAGAAACATTGAGCCTATAGTTACTTTATACCACTGGGACTTGCCTTTAGCACTACAAGAAAAATATGGGGGGTGGAAAAATGAAACCATAATAAAGATTTTCAACGACTATGCGACTTACTGTTTCCAGACTTTTGGGGACCGTGTTAAATACTGGATTACAATACACAACCCGTATCTAATTGCTTGGCACGGCTATGGTACAGGTATGCATGCACCAGGAGAGAAAGGGAACTTAGCAGCTGTTTATGCTGTGGCACACAACCTGATCAAGGTACAGTAGAGCCGGTTTCATGTTAGAGTGTCAGATTTTTTAAAATGTAATTGTCTAGTGGAACCATAGAATGAAGCTAGGAAAAGATGAATTTTAAACTTGTTTTTACTGCCATCACCCTTTGCCATTATTTTTCAGAATTACCTACTGTCTATTTCTGGTCTTTTTCAATGGTAGTTTGTCTTAAATTCAATTTCTTAATGCTAATGTTAGTTTCTTAAAATGTATTATTTTGAGTTATGCTTTTTAAAAGACTCTCTCCATAGCTCCACATGATATTAGTACAAATGTCTGTTTTCATCTGCAGGATCACTGCAAAGGTTATACAAATTCTGTTCCTAAAGAAAAAAGAATCCTTTCTTGCCAGAGGCCCAACCAACCACTTCAGAATTCTGTTAAAATAAAAATGCTTAAAAATCTGCAGTTGAGGGTTTCTAGTTTATGATTAGGGATGCTTAGCTGCAATCATGTGTAAAATTCCATATGCAGACATTGAAACTATATTATTTCTAATTTGCCTTGCTTTTTTTTAAATAGTAGAAAAAAATATGACTTTCATTTAATCCAAGTGTTCAAGTTAAAGTTAGTAAGGTAAAAATTGTGAAGTATATGAGGAAAGGCTATATTAGAGTATTATTATCTTAAAGCAGTGAAAATATCAAAAGCCACATCTTTTAAAAGACATTTAAATTATTACAATTCTAATGAGAAAATGTGAACAAAAATAGGAATGTAGATACTATTTCTATAAAATAATTATATAATTAGATATGAAAAGATTGCATAAGTGCACTTTTTAAAAGAGATTCCACAATTTCCAATGGCAAAAAGAAAATCCAAAATTTAATTTCATATTTAATCTACCAATGGCTAGGAAAAAATGGTTTAAAGTTTTGCATCAGATCTGGAACATTTTGATAATGGGGTTAAAAAAGGATTAATAATAAAGTGATACAATCTAGTAATAGATGTAATTAAAATTCTGTTATAATAGTTAAGCATTTATTAATTGCCTATTATATAAACTAAAAATGTTTTAAGAACAGTAAAATATCATTCCCTTTATAAGTGTTCAACATATAGATCTGTCTGGTAACTCTAGTTATGTTTTCTGTATATTACTTAATTATAACATAATTAATACAAAATTATTACTTACAAGTATCCATGCACACACTTTCCAGCCACACCCACCTACATAGATAGTAGATTGTTATGATTTCAGCCACCATCTCATAGATAGTATCAGCTTTGCATAAAAAAGGATTGCTATTTACCTCTCCATTTCATATACCTAGAGTATAAATAAATGTTAAGATTTAACAAAATTAAATTTCAAAAGGGAATAAAGTTAACAGAAAAAAACTAATCCACACATATCTAAATGTAGACATTTATATAATAAAGAATATATTCTAAACTAATTAAGATTTCTATTTCCTTGAAAGCTTTTTAACAATTTGAAATTCAAGGATTTATTTTAATAACAACTATGCCTTCCATATTATTTCTTTTATCTTTTTAAAATCCTAAATGATAAACTTAATTGACCATAATTTAAAGATTATGAATTATAATTTCTGGATCAATAAAAACTGTATCATGAAACATGTTTCTTTACTTAATGATAGACTACACCAAAGAAGAATGGAGAGAAAGCTTAAGGTTTCATAATCTGAAATGCCAAAGAGACTTGATACTTAAGCCTCCAGGTTGTCCCAATTCCCCTTCCCCTTAGGGAAATTCCTTCAGGACTTATTATAGGATAAGTGATTTTTAACAGAAAAGAAAAAATCTAATTCCACATGTTGACATGGGATCTCTCCTTCTTAGTGCTTCATCTTATGGCCTTGGTTATCCCTTGGTACTGATCATTTGTAGTTAATATTTTAAGATTTCCAGGCTCTATAAGCTCATCAGTTTCATACTTTGATAATGATGGCACTGTGATTTTATCAATGTGTGTATCTCTTCCAATAATGCATACTGAAATTCAACCACATCTTGTCTTTTTATGTGACTCCCTGTAAATTCTCCACAGGGATCCACCCAATGGATTGGAGGCTTACTTCTAGATCTTTTGACATTATATGGAAGTCATAATTTGTTCAACTATTTCTCAATTGATGGGTATCTTCTTAATTTTCACTTCTCCATTACCACCAAAAAAATTGCCATAATATTTTTGTGCATATGAATGTTTTCTCGTCACCCTTTCAGCTTCCTTTTATATGTTGTTTTCCTACATTAAAATGTAAACTCCTTGAGGTCAAGGACTCTTTCTGCTTGTATTTGTCCAGAGCTTAGTACCATACCTGCCACATAGCCACAATAAATGCTTGTTGGCTGATAGAATATGACCTGGGAAGGATACTGAAAATCCACTGTGTATTTTCTTCTCCTTTCCTTGGGTGCCAGTAAAATACTTTAATGAAAAACCCAGTCTTTGTCTCTGGTAAACCAAAGGGTAAAGATACCTGTCACCAGTTTCAGGAAATCAGGGAGACCCTACTGGCAACAGAGATAGAGGGATCACCACCCCTACAGTTCAAGATATAAGGACTTCAAGGTCAATTAATGAGATGGCATTCGAATTCAGCAAAGAGTGATCTTCACCTTCCCCACTGGGACAGTTTCTTAACATAGCCCTAATCTAGTCCTGGTCCTAAGGACACAGGATAGGTTAAAGTGGTTGTGTAACTAACTGACTTGATTAGACAGATCTAAATCCAACACCACACCTTCAAGGGAATTCTCTAAATTACTGTTTACCCAGAGCTGGTCTGTATCTCCTAATCCCAGAATTAGTTACCATGTAATGAAGTCACATTTCAGAAATCAAAAACACTACTAACAAAAATCCTACCAAAGTTCGCCTCATTTGGAGACAGATTTAGAATAAGTAGAGCAAACTTGAGGTACAATTTGTTGTGTGTGAAGAATTTTCTTCTCCTGGGGATAGTGGAAATTTATGAACTATAATTTTTGGACTGTTATAGATTAGATTGATTACTAGACAAAATAGGCTGACTATTTTAACTTCATTAAAGTCAGTATGCTCTTACTGAAGCTCTGCAGACTCATTTGCCAAAGTTTAGACTCTTGGCCAATTCTTATCTTTAAAAAATCACAAAATCATGGAATTTCAGGGTATTCTGCCATGCATTTTTCTTAAAAAATGTGGTTTAGGAATGACATTCTAAACCTGGTTTCTCAGAATATCTAATCTCAATTTCCAACTTTCCTTTTCATTGCATTATTGTTAATTCCTCTAAGCTTACAAATATTTTTGATGGGTCTGTGATTCTCTACTATGATCTTAATTTATTTCAGGACCTCCTCATTTAAGAAGCCTACATTGTAAAAGTAGCCAGAGAAGCTATTAACTGTATACACTAGAGCCTTTTAGTGAAAATATTTTGCATTTATTTCAATGGGGAAATTTTCTCCATTTTTGGCTTTGCTTAGCTAGTTTGCTAATAGTTTAATCATAAAGACCACTTCATAAATTATAAAGTTCTATATATTTTTATAAAGCTTTGTCATCAAATAGGTCATCTCTGTTTACGTTTTCTTTTTTTTAAAATAGTATTTTATTTTTCTAAACACATGTCAGGATAGTTTTTAACATTCATTTTTGTAAAACTGTATTCTAAATTTTTCTCCGTCCTTCCCTTACCTCCCCACTCCCTAAGCCTGTCTACATTTTCTTTAGTCTATGGGTGGACTTTATTCCTTTTGCCTCTCTCCAACTAGATTGTAGGTTCTTTGAGGGATTGTGTCAATACTTATCAGGCTAGCCCAATAAACAATAAATACTTGGATTGAATTGCATATACATCAACACACATTGTTATATTGAACTTGTTATGAATGGGTTTTTTTTTAATAATTTTTTATTGATGGACGCACGCTAGGGTAATTTTTTACAGCATTATCCCTTGCATTCATTTCTGTTTCGATTTTTCCCCTCCCTCCCTCCACCCCTTCCCCCAGATGGCAAGAGTCCTTTACATGTTGAATGGGTTGCAATATATCCTAGATACAATATATGTGTGCAGAACCAAACAGTTTTCTTGTTGCACAGGGAGAATTGATGAATGGGTTTTTTTCAAAATATAAAAAACAAATCACAGTCACTACTTTCTATTAATAATTTTATTATTAAGATAAATATTTTCATACTGTATCCATTCTAAAACTATGGTAATATTACTAAAATTAGAGTGTAAGAACCTCAAGAAAACTCTAACAATTGTGAAGTTACTACCAGTGTGATTTATGCTTAAGCCTTCTTTGCCATTGCCTTTGGCTACCGCATCATAACATTGCCCGTGTTTCAGAAATACATTAAGATACATAGGCTGGTATAGTCCAGGCTCTTCTGTTAGCCATTAGAAATAAGGTGAAGTAATATGTTGTGTTAGTCACCAATAAGCAGTCAAAGAGCAAGGAGGCTTTCACAAGAAGTAGGGTAGAAACATGTTGGGTCGTGGAGTCAGAAGCTTGAATTTATGAACTGGGAGATTCACTTCACCTCCTTCTTAGGAGAATCACTCAAGTTTATGAAGCCCAGTTTTCTCTGATATAAAATAAGCATAGTAATATACATATTACCTATTGCATCATTTTGCCAATAAGAGAGCAAATATCATTAGTATTATAATAACATTAGTAGTATAAAACCAGTTGTTTTATTGCTACGAAATAAAGCTGATTTGGACAACTACCCATACATCAGAAATAATTGCAATCTAATGTCAGGGGTCGGTGGGAACCTGAAAGGAATAAAAACATCCACATTGCAACCTAGCACTTTCTAACATTCATAATAAAGGATTAATAATTTAAAATGAATTTATAGGTTCATTTTTCAATCAACTTCTGACTCTGTAACAAAAAAAACCCAACTCTATAATTGTCATATTAATTTTTTACAATTTAAATAGCACAAGGAAATCAGGCCATAAAATAATGATAGCTAATCTTTGTGTAGCACTTACTATGTGCCTAACACCGTGCTATGTCTGAGGTTGGATTTTAACTCTGGTCTTGCTGACTTCAAGCTCCGAGTTCTGTCTACCGTGTTACCAACTGCCTGAATCCACTCTGGATCTGTTACTGCATTATTAGATTAATGGACTGTGTACAAAAATGTTTAGCTAAATAATAAATAGGTGTGCCTCCTAAGTAGCTGGATGGCCAGGCAGAAGGCCGAGTCTAGAAGGACAAAGACCTCAGGACAAACTAGCCTCACACATTCATTAGTGGGCAAGTCACTAAATCTCTGTCTGCCTCAGTTTCCTCATTTGTAAAATAGAGATGATGATATCTCCCAGTGTTGTTGTAAGGATCAAACGAGATAATAATTGCAGTAATTTTGCCAACTCTAGAATGGGAATAATAGCCTTACTTCCCAGTGTAGTTTTGATGATCAATTGTGATGATATTCCAACGCCTGACACATGGTAGGAGTCCAATAAATATAAACACTTGTTTCCTTCTTTTTGTTCCTGTCATTGAGGAACAGTTCCCAACAAATGATATAGTAAAAAGGGAACTTCTTATTTTCTACACTCCCCACCAAAAAATTGACAAGAACTGAGAGAAACTTGTCTCCTGCTGAATCTGCCAGTAAATTAATGTAAAATTTAAAATATTCAGACAATTATTCCAAATAGTTAAAAAATGCTTACTGTGATTAAACAAAAGGAAATGTTGGCAACTGGATCACAGTCATCAAGTCTGATGGTTAATCATATTCAATGAGAGTTTTTCTTCTGGGTGCTGAATTTAAAGGCTATTTCCAGCACTCACAGTCCTTCAGCAGTACCGGGAATACTTAGTTAAAACAAATGTCCACTAAGTGATGGGCCTGAAGGAAACACCCATCACCTCCCCTATGTGGTAGTATCTTTAGCCAGGGCTGGTAGATAAGTGGCATTCGAGCCACTTGTTCGGAGAGAAATATGTAGTTTTTGGCTCAAGGCACAAAATTTCCTCATTATAGCTTTTAATTATTTAATAAAAACTTGTAAGTTCTCATAAATGTGATGCAAAATGATGTTTGAGGACCCAAGGTCTTTGGCAGTACACTGGTTTTATATCAATTAGTTGATTAAAATATTATGCTAATTAGTTATCCTTTAGTTTTTGTTTGGTTTTGTTTTTGTTTGGGGAAGATTTTTTTTTTTTTTTTTGCAGTACCATATTTACTTCACAGTACATTTAGAACTAGAAATTTAGAGAATCTCAGAATTAGATGGGCTTAGAAGTCATGTAATTTAAATTGCAGCTGAACAGAAATGCCCCCTATGATAGAGCCAATGCAGTGGTCTAATCTCTCCTTGAAGCCTTCCAGTAAGGAAAATTCACCCCTTCTTGAGGCAGCCATCTACCACTTTTGAATAACTTTAGTTATAATTATTAGGAAATTTTCCTTCCAGCAATCTGAAACCTGCCTCCAAATTACTTGGGCAAATTTTTTTTCTAATTCTGTCCCCTTTTTTTTCTTGCATATCTCCTGTGAATAACTGTTCCTCTCACCTTTTTTGAAATTTTAGTTTTTTGGTGCAGAATTTGATTGTCTCTTCACAGATAGACAATGGTATAGATATTTTATGTTTATTTTCTCTGGGCTGTACCTGGGATTCTCTGTGATATCTAGCTTCGTGATATATGTGATAATTTTCTCCCTACTCTTTACTTTTAGTTTAAAAGCTTCTCAATCACTGCTCCATAAGATTTAAAAGCCTCCAAGGAAAAAAGAGACTTTACGGATATATCACCAAGAATTAATGACCAATGGGTTAAAAACCAGTATTATAGCATACCTTTCATAAATATTTATTAAATGAATGAACTAATGAACAACCATAAGCTTATTAGTCAAATGTGCATAAATGGACTTAAATTTTGCTGTGTGGATAAAGGTCCCAAAGGTGGCTTCAATCATCAAAATTCCACATTTAGTTGTGTATATTTCAGGCAGGAAATTAATAGGCTACAGTTGGACTACAAAAAAGCGTTATAAATCCTTTAGCAAAGCAACATTTACTCTTTCCAACTATCCATTAAGTAGAAAAAAATGTAGTTAGATGAATGATTAACAAAAGTTTAAATAAATGTAATTATAAATATGCTGTGAATGATATTGCTGTCCTATTTAAACAGCTTGATTCAATATGAACATTCTCATAAGTGTTCATAAAAAATCGAGCTCAACTGGATCAGAAAATATCATGAATAAATAAGGAAAAATGTACCAGCTATTAAAGGGGCGTATATAGTAAAGTGTTGAACTGTTGAAAAATAGTATGTTAATATTTGTGTGATAATTCTTTTAATTAAATATTCAATAAAAAAGAACTTAGCAAGAAAACTCAGTCTTAGAAATAATTAAATATTCAATAAAAAAGAATTTAGCAAGAAAACTCTTGTTCAAAGAAAAATATATAATCAGAACTATTGAATATTAACAAAGTTTCACATTTAGACTAGTGGTAGTAAAACAATGGGATGCTCAAACTGTAAATCATAGCACTAGAGAGGACCACAGAAGCCATCTCAGACATTTTATGGAGAAACTGAGGCTCAGAGAGATTGTATGATATAGAACTTACCCTAAACTACACAAGTAATAATTATTAGAGTTTAAACCTAAAACCACTCACTCCAAATCCAGCACTCATCCCATAGTACCATATTTCTGCAAGTAGAGAATTTTAGAAAGAAGTATTAATTATGGAATTCCCTGAATTAAGGAGGTTAATTTGAGCCAGTTATTAAAAAACATTGAACTCTAGACTTGATATCTGGGTGTACTCTATTGTTTTGGTATTTTAAATAGCAAATATATAGCTGGAGAGGCTCATGCACATTTGTTAGAAAGCTTTCCTTAGTATCAGGTACATCTGGGTCAAGTCAGGAGTGTGCTAATAAAATGTTTAACAATCATCTTTTTGTAACCCAGTTCCCATTTGTAAATTTAATCTGCATTAAATCTATATTTTGATGGACAAAATATATATATTTACATCTTTCTTAAATCTAGAAAATTAAGAAAACAATAAATCAAGCTCTGATGTACAGCCTGTGCCTGAGCCTCACAATAAAAATTTAACAACAGGCTCTTGAGAACCTGTCTCAAAAAAAAAAAAAAAAAACTTAAAAAAAAAAAAGAACTTGTTTCAACTTCCAGCAGACCAATGTCAAATTCTGCAATCTTTCAGCCCTCTGGAAAGCTCTCAAACCCTGTAAATCACAGAACAGTTGCTGGGCTGCAATAGGAAAAACTGGAAGTACCGCCTACCAGTGAAATCACAGCATAGCTTATGACAGTTTTAAACAAAAGGTTAGAAGTTTATTGCTTATTTCTTTTTTCATTTTATTGGATGCTATTTTTATGCTTTTATCATCAAGTCCCTTAGCTTCCTGTTTGCAATCCCAATGTGACCTTTTATGGAGTGACAAAAAATGATTGACCAGATTAAGATGGAGACTAATTGGACTTTGATTTCCATCCTTCCTTGGTCTTTTTCTGAAAGGTGTGAAACTTTGGGAGGAGAGAATAGGTGAAAATGGGAGATTAAAGCAATTAAGCTCACAGGCAGAAAGCTTAGATTTCATTTGGTTTTGGTACAAAAAAAAAAAAAAACCTCTTGCTTCGATTATTCAAATAAAATGGCTGGCAATAAGAAAGAGAAAATAAGGGGGATTGAAAGGAACTTAGATAAATGTAGAGTAATTACTTTATTCATTACTGGTCTATATGTTTCCTTTAGAAAGCAGCAGAACTGAAAGTTGTTATTGCTGCTTAGTTGTTTTTGACTGATGTTTGACTCTCTGTGGTCCATTTGGGATTTTCTTGGTAAAAATGTTGGAGTAACTGGCCATTTTCTTCTCTAGCTCATTTTACATATAAGGAGACTGAGGCACACAGAATTATGTAATTTGCCCGGAGTCACCCAGCTAGTAAGTGTCTGAGACCAGATTTGAATTCAGGAAGATGAGTCCAGGGCTGTCCAGAACTGAAAGTACCATTGATAAATTCTCTCTTTAAGAAAGTGCTAAACTGGAACCCCATCTGTTGGAGGAGTGGGGAAAGTGGGGAAGGCATAATACCACTGTGTATATCAAATGTTAAAATCAAGATCATAATTCTTGGGGCAACTAGGTGGGGCAGTAAATAGAACACCAGTCCTTAAGTCAGGAGGACCTGAGTTCAAATCCGACCTCAGACACTTAACTTTCTGGTTGTGTGACTAGGCAAGTCACTTATCCCAATTGCCTTAGGGAAAAAAAAAATCATAACTCTCAGTGTTAGAACTGTCGTCCAAATTGAAATCCAGCTTTGTCATTCTATTGAACTTTGTCATTCTATTGATAGTGAGATACAGCAATACTCTAGTGATTTCAGATGCTCTCTGGTTCAGGAGAGTTCCCCAAACAAGAGTTTAACAACCGGGCTACTTAGTCTTGCCAACAGTCCTAACTTTCCTGGGAGTCTCCTGGACTCTTTCCAAAAAGCTTCTGATTGCCAGATGGCCACACAGAGATCTTGTTCTCCTGGAGACTAAGCCTCTGTTTGGGTGGGTAATGCCAGTTATCAGATGCGTAGCTGAATCACCTACTGAGTTCTCTGTTAAAAATCAAGTAAGGACAGAAATAAAATACTCTCTTAAATTTAAAAAAGAGACTAAAAGAGACAAAGTGCTTGCCTGCAAGAGAAAATTTAGAACTGGCAAGGAGCAGATGAGATATGTGATATCCCTCCCAACTCTGAAATTCTAGATCGTTCAACATGGAACTGGCTGACAGTTTATGGTTTATTTGTTTTTAGTTTTTATTTTTGCTGCCATGAGAAGCTTCATTCAGGTCGCCCATCTAGGTCAATTTGGCCTAGAGCTTTCTCTAGTCTTGTGAGCACCAAGTTCATAATCACTAGCATAATAAAAATAAAGAACTTAAAACCTCATACAAAGTTGGCAAGTAAATGCCCTTTAGGCAAAGGAGAACTTCAGCAAAGCATCAATTAGTTAATATTGATTTCTTTTACTCTGTCTTCTAATATGTGAGAAAACCCACAGATGCTTCACTTAATTAAATTATGGACTCTCTTCCCTTTTTTCCTGTTTGTTATCATAATTAATTTTTGACTCAGTCATTTGATCAATTCAGTCCTCTTCAAACTGATATTTGAATTCTATAATGACTACACTTTCAGATAACAAGGCAGGACAATCATTTCAAAAGCAATAAACGTGTTAGAACTTAATTTTCCACAAGATTGCAGGGGAAATCTTTAAAAATAAAATAAGGATAAGCAATATATTTCAAAACATAACTTGAAAATACATTTATAGGAAAATGATGAATAAGATGATTGAATAGGCTCAAACAATGGAAAGATATATAAAATAAAACTAAAAATTATGACAGAATTGATCAATAGAAAACATGAATTTAGAAGATTCAAAATAAAATATTGAGATACAGGGATATTTTCTAAAGGATTTTTTAAAATTTACATTTTGACTGTTCTGAGAATAGAGACATGACAAGGGGTATGGGACATTACATCAGCTGATGCTCTTCCTCCATCCTTGGCAGCCTTTCCACATCCAAACTTTCAATGATGTTCTATTCCTTCATCTGCCTCAGGCTTTCATCCTATTGCTATTACTACTCTCTCCTGTCCCCCCTGGAACCAGGCTGCTACCCTGCTATATTTTCTTGCTATACTGAGGGAGATAAAGGCAAAAAAAGACCCTCTTCCATTGTCATGCTTGTTTTTCTCAGCTCTTCCTCCTTGGAGGAATTAGGAATCAGAGGACTGTGGGTTTAATGGAGGGGTAAGGGGGAGTGAGGCAGTGGGTTGAAAATGGGTGAATGAATATGACTATCATCAGGGGTATCCCAGAGCCAGCTCTCAGCTGATTGGGAGAGCCAATTGTTAATTTTGAAAATAAGCATTTACATCTCAGAAATCTGCAAGCTATAAAGGACTTGGCTTATTGGTTATAAGTTAATTGTATTGTTTATTGTCTGGATTTAAGAAAGTGTTAATAATGCGGACTAAGTTTAAAAGAGTATATATGATTTTGATAACTGAAAATTGGCAATTGTTTTGCAATACTTTATCATACTGAGAGTGTTATCTTTCTTGGGCTTTGAGTTAGCTACTGAACCAATACATTAGACACATTTGGGTTTTAGTTGGGATTTTATATAGCTTACATTTTAATTGTCTGGTTCTCTGCTGTTTCTATTAATCCATAGTATTATTTTAACAAATGTTATAATACCAATGTATTAAAAAAAGTATAAGTATGCATATTTTCCCTTAAGACAGTCCAGCTGATAAACATTTTCTAAAACACCCGTCTTGTTCTATAAGCACTGGTGAACTCAGCAGGAGTGTCATAAAAGGCACAGGGAATAAAGCCATCATCGGATTGGAGGACAGTGACTATAAGCCACTAAAAACAATAATAATAATCGTAATTAAAATAATAACAATTGGTGTGTACATAATGCTTTGAAGATGGCAAAATACTTTAAGTCCACTAACTATGCTCATGGAAGGTAGCCACTTTGAGATAATGAGTCCACTAAAACAATAAAATATCTCATATTGTTTCATCCCATTTCAGGGACCCTTCAGCTAGTGCCGAGAAGTGTTTGCTAATATATTTCATCCACCATGAATAAACTGAATCGATTTGATCCTTCATAACTATTTGCAGGTTAGCTCCTCCTTGAGAGGAGCAACTGTCTTGTAACATTATTTATTGCCCGTCACTTAACACAGGGCCTGGCACACAGTAGGCATTTTATAAATGTTGACTGATTGACTGGCTACCCACTCTTCAGTATAAAGAGTGTGCTCCTTCCTCCTTCCTAGTGACTCCCATGAAAACCACTTATTGGTTTTCCCTCCTTCAAGAGCAGCCTTAGGTGTTCCCAACTATTGCAATGGGCCTTTTAACCAAGGGCCAGGGCCGTTTTCTAAGGCAGGTCTCCTCTTTCCCCTCCTCCTGTCAATTTTTGCCTCACTCATCATGATTGCTAGTTACATCTCTTGCTGAGAAAAGAGAATTTCAAGGTCATGTCAACATTTAAGGCAACAGTATTCACGTAATCTTTTGGGGTTTAGCATCTAATAGTAATTACTCCAGGCTAGCTTTTGCTCCACCATTAGTAATTGTAATTAATGTGAGTCTAGACTTTAGGTTGAGAAATGCTGAACCAGTGAGGGGGCGAGAGATGGTGGAATAAATCAAAAGAAAATGAAGCAATTTCAGTAAAGAAAGATGTACAACTCTATCAACTGAATATTTTTTAAAGCAATAAATCAAAAAAAATAAATTAATAAAAAATTAAAATTCAAAAATTCAAAAGCAATGAATCAAAAGGCTCCCCAAAAAATAAATAAGTAAATAAATAAGCTATGAATCCAAAGTTGTCCACCTACAAACCTCAATTAGGCAAAGATGAAGAAAAAGTTGATAAATTTTTGTGATCATTTTAACCCTATCACCATTTTGTCAAAGTAAATGAAATTGCTTTCACTTCCTCCTTTGGCCACAATTAATTTCACTTTGTAACTGATTTTGCTGGCCATTGATTCCAAATATAATTTATCATATTGGAAATTCATCAAAAGTGTTTCACGAGAATGAATTAGCATGCATTTACTAAAGCATCTGGCATCATGAAAAATCAATAAGGAGAAATGATCAACAGAGTGTGCAAAACCCAGTGTGGAGCTGGAAGGCAGCCCGTCATAGAAGCCCAATATGTCAGATGTTGTGTATGTATCCAGTTGTCTGTACTCAGACTTGGCTGCCCTGGAGATGTTCTGAGGTACTGGCTTAAAAATGGATTCACAAATGACTTGAACTATGTTCATAGAACATAGAACATAGAACATAGAAATATGTACTAAGAAAGGCAGAGCAGGATGTAGTTGGCTCATGTTTATTACAGTTTTGTAAAAATGTATTCACACAAAGATCAGAAGGTGAAATGATGTAAATAATTTAATGTACATTAAGTTCTTAATTTTTTCCCTAAAAAGTTGCTTAAGCTCATTTAAAAAAAAATCATATTGCTAAAGTAATTTTATCCTGTAATGAACATTTCAGTTTTACAGGTTTATATTTTCATAAATAAATTTCATCATTTAAAAAGAAAAAGATTTAGAAGTAAAGAGAAAAACAGCTCTCGTGACACTGGCTTTGTTTTCTTGGCATTATATCTGCTCTTTTAGTGCCAAAGGAATGAAACTATATAAAAGTAACTCTCTGTCCTGCATGAATTTATCTGTTCACTCACTCATTCACTTAACAAATCAATCAGTCAATTAATCAACACATTAAGCCCTGTGAGTTCTCCCACACATCTGGGAAAGTCACTTAATCTCTTAGTACTCTCTAGGCAACCAAGACTGAATTGCAAAGAGTGTTGATCTGGTTTAGTGAGGGGAGTTTCCTCACCAGAAAGTTCCTTATACCTATGAAATCACAGATCCCATTCTTATCCCTACCCTTTGACATGTACTGCAGTGTGCTAGATGCTATGGGGGAAATAAGACAGAGTCCTGGCTGACCCTCACTGGAATTGGCATTTAAGTGTAGAACCAAACCAACTCCAAAAGCAAGCCAAATGTTAATTATTACACTTTAAATGAAATTATTTTTAAGGAAATATTGAATTTGAACAAAATAATTAAATTTAGAGACTTGACTTTTGACTAATGGTTGGGGACACCTTTAAATGTTTTAACATTTGAGTTCATAGATCATAAATTAAAAGCTGCAAGGAGCCATAGAGCTCTAACTCTCTCATTTTATAAAGGAAGAACCTGAGTTTTAAGGAGGTAAAGTGATTTACCCAAGATTCCTCAGGTATTAAAGTGGCTAAACTGAGAGCTCAATAAATACGTCCAAGTCAGATTTGGACACATTCCTTAAGTGTTAAATTCATCCCTTACTCAGCTCTTTCTTTTCAACCAATTGTTCTGATTTCTTTCTGATATCCATTCCTTTCTCCACTTCTGATTTTAAAATCAGGTTAGTTACTTGATCTCATCTCTCCTAAGATTCATCTGGCCATGAAACAAACAACAACAACATCAAAGGGAACTGCCATACTGATATAGGAAAGAACAGGATGAGAAATTAACTCAGTCTCTCTGATGCCATAGCACCTAACAGCCAGCTGAAAGAAAAAGCCTGCTAACTTCCCCTTTAAGCTACTGAATCCAAGGAACAAAGGTTGAAGCTAACTTAAATCAATCATTCCAAAGGTGGATGGCCTTGTACAAGAGAAATGGTAACCTTGCGGGGGGAAAATCATAAAAAAGCTGTTGTGTAATGCTCATGGTACAAAATTACAGAAGTAATTTTTTTTTCCCTTGTAGACCACCTGATGAGCTACAGATTAGTAGCAGCAAATAGGTTTTACTAAAAATATCAAACTCACTATCTCTAAGCAATACTTTCACCTTGATATTTGGCAAATACTATAAACTTCTAACTACCAGGGTGCTTCCAAACCCATCCCCCTTCTTTGCATGTGAATAGAGAAGCTCTCTCCAATCCAAAGTAAAGATGACCTTAGATACAGTGATAGCCTCTTCAAATAACCCAAAAAAAAAAAAAAGGTGAAAGAAACTCCAAAGTACATTAAGGTCACCCAGTGAAGTGAACAGTATATAGAGTGTAGATAATTTTCTTAGAAAGCTCATTGGAGAAGTCCTATGGGAGCCAATGCTTGCTGTGTTTCAATCAAAATCCAAGGTTTTACATTCCTTCTGCTTGGATGTCAACTTTTACATATCCTAGCGAAGGAAACATCATTAGCTACCACGGGATTCATGTCAAAAGTCTAGTAGGAATGGGTGATGAATTTGCTTTGTGTCTCACATTTGTGTGGGATGGAATACTTTCAAGATTTTCAACAGTGAGCTAGGGGTTAAGAGTCTGGGATCTAGTAGCAGAGGAAAGCCAACAAGCTTACAAAACAAGAAACTTTCTTTTTTTTTTTTTTAAATAATTTTTTATTGATAGAACGCATGCCAGGGTAATTTTTACAGCATTATCCCTTGCATTCATTTCTGTTCCGATTTTTCCCCTCCCTCCCTCCACCCCTTCCCCGAGATGGCAAGAATCCTTTACATGTTGAATGGGTTGCAGTATATCCTAGATACAATATATGTGTGCAGAACCAAACAGTTTTTTTGTTGCCCAGGGAGAATTGAATTCAGAAGGTATAAATAACCCGGGAGGAAAAACATAAATGCAAGCAGTTTATATTCATTTCCAGTGTTCTTTAACAAGAAACTTTCAAGAAGCCTTGCAATGGCCAGAACTAGTTCTATAACAGCTTAGTTTTTAAAATATGATGCTGTTTGGATTTCAGCCTGAAAACTCTTGTTTGCCTTGTAAGCTTAGCAGTTTGGAAGGAAGCTCTGTTGAGACTAAATCTCATTGTTCAGGTTATCTTTACTATGGCTAAAACCAGCCACAAATACCTAAGTCTGCTGAGGACAAATACGGATTTATAAAATAAAGACAGAGAATTTCTTGAATTCTTACTAAAAAGCCTGAATATCAATAGTGATTCCAAACATAGAACAGAGAAGCCTCTATTAAGATCATCAGTTCTACTTCTCAGGAGCTTTGTCTCTCTCTGGCTCTATGTGTGTGTGTATGGTTAGATACAGATATATAGAGATAATTTCCCAATATTAAATGTTGAACTTCAGAACCAATCAGAACTGGTCCTGGATTCTTCAGAATCTCACACTGGAAGTTTAACATGAAATAACAATAACAATAATATACTACTTATGTATACAGCTTTAAAGCAGTATGTCAATTCTCAGATTCTGTATAGTGGGACATGGCAAGCTGTCTCCCTCACAAAGCCTATCATGATAACTTTAGTCAATGATTCCTTCCCTCTTTCACTGCCCAAATCTCCATTTATTATCTGTGCCATACATTTGACATCTTCTTATTTTGTTTTTCATTTCAATGCTTTACTATAGGCAGTTTCAGACCATTTAATTGATCAAATATTATTTGATGAGACATTTTTAGCTCTACTTGGGAAGCTTGGGGTTCAAATTCTGCCTCAGACATATAAATCTACACAAGACATTTAACTTCTCTGGGTCTCAGTTTCCTCATTTGTAAATTGAGGAGTTAGACTTGATGAGACATTTTTAGCTCTACTTGGGAAACCTGGGGTTCAAAATCTGCTTCAGACATTATGTAAATCTACACAAGTCATTTAACTTCTCTGGGTCTCAGTTTCCTCATTTGTAAAATGAGGAATTAGATTTGATGAGACATTTTTAGCTTTACTTGGGAAACCTGGGGTTCAAAATCTGCTTCAGACATTATGTAAATCTACACAAGTCATTTAACTTCTCTGGGTCTCAGTTTCCTCATTTGTAAAATAAGGAGTTAGACTTGATGAAAGACATTTCTAGGTCTAAAGAGAGGAAACTCTCTTAACGTCAGTTTCCTTATCTATAAAATAGGGAATAATAGCACCTACTTCATAGAGTAACTGAAAGGCTCAAATAAGATAGTACAGGTAAAGCACTTAGCAAATATTAAAGCTATTATACATATCATATAAATTATTATATTATTCCCTAATTTGTTTAGTGAATTTGAATACTATCTTCCCAACAATATTTTAAAATCCCTAATGTCAAAGAAAACTATTTTAGCCAAATTCAAATAGAAAAAAAGAGAAACTCAGTCATACCTAAGAGTCCTGTTGCCTACATATTGACTTAGAAAAATACATAGTAACATTATCTATATTCTATTGTATTTGTGTTTACTTCATTAAATATTTCCCAATTACATTTTAATTTTGTTCCAATCCCACTGAGTGTTTGATTCATTTGCTATAAGTGACTCACATTGTCTAGTATTATTACAGGAAGGGTTCGATGAATAATACTCTTTGAATGATTAAAGAAAGGACAGAAGGAAATAGTCATTTATTAAGCATTTACTATGTGCTAAGCTTTTTACAAATGTTATTTCTTTTTATTATTATTATTATTATAGCTTTTTATTTACAAGATATATGCATGGGTAATTTTTCAGCATTGACAATTGTCAAACCTTTTGTTCCAATTTTTCCCCTCTTTCCCTCCACCCCCTCCCCCAGATGCCAGGTTGACCAATACAAATGTTATTACTTTATTGTATTCCCTAACAGAGGCGGTTAGATGGCACCATAGTACACGGAAAGTTGGGCCCGAAGTCAGGAAGACCTGAATTCAAATTCTAACACTAGCTATGTGACTCTGGATAAGTCACTTACCTGTATTTCCCTCAGTTTCCAACACAGTATAATGAGAATAATAATAGCATGGGGCAGGATAGTTGTGAGGAATAAATAAGATCATGTAGGTAAAGTGTTTAGCACAGTGGCTGGCACACGGTTGGTACTTAATAAGTAATTGATTTGATTGTGGCTTGACAAGAATATCCGTGTAATTCTTTCATTAAATAAGATTCACCTTCACGCTTCTGGCTTCAAAGGAGGTGTGGGCAGAAATTGTAGACTTCAGTCAATGCAGGATTCCCCATGAAAATTCCCTCCCCTTTCCATGTCGCTAATACAGCCAATGAAGGGATATTCCATAAACAAATTTATTGACGTAGTGCTACAATAAGTTCTAATAATACTTTCTTCTTATCAGGCTCACGCCAAAGTCTGGCATAACTACAATACAAACTTTCGGCCACATCAGAAAGGTTTGTTATCGATCACCTTGGGATCCCATTGGATTGTACCAAACAAATCCGAAAACAATCTGGATGTCCTTAAGTGCCAACAATCCATGACTTCTGTGATGGGATGGTTTGCCAACCCTATCCATGGGAATGGAGACTATCCAAAAATAATGAAGAAATTACTTCCACTTCTCCCTCAGTTCTCTGAAGCTGAGAAAACTCAAGTGAGGGGAACAGCTGATTTTTTTGCCTTTTCCTTTGGACCCAATAATTTCAAACCTCCAAGCACCATGTCAAAAATGGGACAAAATGTATCGCTCAATTTAAGAGAAGTACTAAAGTGGATTAAACTGGAATACAACAACCCAGAGATCCTCATAACTGAGAATGGCTGGTTCACAGACAATCACGTGAAAACAGAAGACACAACAGCAATCTACATGATGAAGAATTTCCTTAATAAAGTTCTTCAAGGTAGGCTGAACATCAGCTCCAAATTTCTTAAATGTTAACATCATGGGTACTTAAAGAATTTGGAGGTTGGGATACTTTTTTCCCCAAAAGTGACAATAAGTTCGTTATTGAGAAGTTGATTTGGATATACTATGACAAAGATTGAAATAGGACACATAGCAACAAATATTAACAAATATTTGCTGAGTTGAGTTGATGCTAGAAAAACATCCAAGAAGGCAGGATTTTACAATTTCTTATTTCATTATTACAAATTAATAAAACATATTTGAAAAATGGGCAGCATGCCATAGTGGATCAGAAAACCTGAGTTAGACTCTTCATCCCTTCACTTATTGGCTATGTGACTCCTGAGCAAGTTATTTGATCTTGGATTTCTCATTTGTTAAATGGGCATAATAATGCTTGCATTAAATTGCCTGCATCATAGGGTTATTGTTAGGAAAGAGTTTCATAAATTTTTTAAAATTATAAATCCATTTACTCTGATAGGAATCCAAGTAACAGAAAAGGAATGTACAATATACAAAACTGTATGTTTGTCCTTTCCATATAGCCCTAGGGCTCCTGACTCGGACAGTCAACATTTATTTAATAAATGCCTGTTATGTCCTAGGCCCAGAGTCAAATTCCAAGAATATGAAGGGGAAAAAACAGGCAAGAACAATCTCTGCCCTCAAGGAGCTTACAATCTACTGGTGGAGATAAGATGCAAAAAGCTATGTATAAACAAAATAAATGCAAGATAAATCGTAGATAATCTTGAACAAATCAATATGATGGTTGTAGCCTGATGGTTAATATTTTACTTTTCATTCTCCATCCATCATGTATATAGTGACATATACAGGCTTTTTGTTGTTATTGGTGTTCTTTTTTTTTTTTATGACAGTAATGTGATGAAAGGAAAAACTAGTTTCTAGTTTCCTCAGGAAAGTTGTGTACCAACTTATTCAAATTAATAGAATCTCAGTACAATTTACAAGACCTTAATACTATTTATCACTTGAATTTGGCATACCTTATATATGTTTTAGTGGAATTAGAAAATGTTTTCTGTTACCCTAAAGGAAAAGTCTGTGCCAGGAAGAGAGACATACAGGAGCTTCCAAGTCTCCTTGTAGCATCGATCCTCTGTGCCTGTGGGGATGAGTATTGACAGTCTAGGGCAGTGCCTATTGGATGAACTCACACACACATCTTCTCTAGGAGTGCAAAGGAAGTAGGCAAATTCTTCTCAAGGTCACAATGGATCAAAGGAGCAGATTTTTTAAAGATCTCTATTGAAGTGTTCATCTCCCTGGAGTCTATTTTTTTTTTTTAAAGGGAGAGGGTTGAGAGAATTAAGATATTCCCTAAAAATGTAGATATCTAGCCTCATTCTAACAGACATTATCACTTATTCATAAAGATTTTTCATAGACTTTGCCTCAGAATTGGGAAAACAGTAGATGGTTTGGAGGTGAGAAGTAAAATCCTAACTCTAACACAGACTGCCTATATCACTTAATGGACAAATCTAAACTTAATCTCAGTATCCCCAGTCAAATCTCTGAGGCAAAGAAGTACAGCTCCCTAAGCCAGTTAAATCATAAGTCTGGATAATAATATTATTTCATTCTTACTCAAGCCATTAATGTTGATGAATTATAGCATTTTAGCCCGGAAGAAATCTTATCTAGCTTAGCCCCCTAATTTTGCAAATGAGACCTGCAGAGATTAAGTGATTTGCTCATGCTTACAAATTGCAGATTTGGGGACTACAATGCAGGTCAAAAGTTTTTTTATTATATTACTGCTTCTCTTTCTCACCCTTGTCTCAGGGAGTTTTTCATTGATAAAAATCACACTAACTCTTTCGAGAAGAAATTTTTAGTCAAAACAAGGGTTTGAAAATATCTTTATAAAATAGGGAATATATTAGATATAAGAAATGTATATTTCTTATAAGATATAAGAAAATATGTCCCCTAAATAGACAAAGCACATTTATTCAACAAACATTTATTAAGTACCTACTATAATTAATTCACTGACTTGCCCATTAGTGAAAAATATATATACTCCAGTTCCTGTCATCAAAAAGTTTTCAGTCTAATAGAGAAAATAAGATATTCAGGAAAATAATAATACAATGATATAAAACAATATATAAATAGAAAATAATACATATTTAACTCATTATTTGTCCTTTGTCCTTCATTCTCAGAGAGGACCAACTCACAACAGGAAGGTGATGTCTAGACTTTCAATTGGATGTAATGGAGAGTGGTTTTGTGCAAACTCACAAGCCTCACTTTCTCTTGCAGACACATCTGGGTCCAGTGACCAGACTTAGATACCAAGGACTGGAGATGTCCCAGGATGCAGTGGGAGACCTTGACCTTTCCCAGGTCTCCACTTGTCTGAGGCAACACCCATTTAATGATTAAGGCTAAATAAGAGATGAGGCCCCAAAATGACCTCTTATCTATTCAAAGTAAAAATCTTTCTGAATGGGGAAGACCCTCGGGGTTTCTGGCCAGAACAGAAACAATTGCTATTTACACTCACTCTATGCCATCAAAACCTGAAAAATGACCCAGGGAGGCTTGGACTGGAACCCAGTGTTGGCCAAACAGTGAGAACCAGAGTCATTTAAGACAAGATCAAGTAGCTTCATTCAAATTCCAATGACTTTTATCAAAGACTGGTTTTCTAGTGGTGTATTTCAAGAAATCATAAATCAAAATACATGAGGCAAAAATTGTCCATTTTTTCTTTTTAAATGATAGAATAAATAAGTAGAGAAGAGAAAAAAAATCTAGCTCATAAATCCTCAGATACTTTGCAAGGTTTATCATTAGGCAAGGATAACATACAAAGATTGGTGACATGTTTTGGATAAAAAGAACTGTGATTTTTTGGAAGTGATTATTGCTCTGAAAATTAGGTATGTCAAGCAATGCCCCATATCATAATAGACACTGTTAATGAATTTTCACACCTTAGACAAATGTGAGACCTTTAAAACAAATTAGTGCCTTCCCTCTATTGATTATCTCCAATTTATCAAAGTAGATTTTGTTTATACATAGTTGTTTGTATTGCCTCCCCCATTAGAGTGTAAGCTCCTTGAGGGAAGTTCCTCTTTTGCCTTTCCTTGTATCTTTAACACTGGGCACAATGCCTGGCACCTATTAGTCCTCTAACTTATGTTTACTTTAATACATGTTTATTGACTGATGAGAGGGCACCCAAATCAATTCCAATTTCTTTTTTTCCCCTGCAGCAATAAAACATGATGAAATAAGGGTGTTCGGTTACACAGCCTGGTCTCTGCTGGACGGCTTCGAGTGGCAAGATGCTTATACCACCAGACGGGGCCTATTTTATGTGGACTTCAGAAGCAAACAGAAGGAGAGAAAGCCCAAGTCCTCTGCACACTACTACAAACAAATCATAAAGGACAATGGATTCCTCTTCAAAGAGTCCACACCTGATGTGCAGGGGCAGTTCCCCTGTGACTTTTCCTGGGGCATTACTGAATCTGTTCTGAAGGTAAGCCGCCATGGATCAGTGAGGGGGGTCCCCGCCATGGAGCAGTGAGGGGGGTTCCCCGCCATGGATCAGTGAGGAGGGTTCCCAGCCATGGCTCAGTGAGGGGGGTTCCCTGCCATGGATCAGTGAGGGGGGTTCCCCGCTATGGATCAGTGAGGGGGGTTCCCCGCCATGGATCAGTGAGGGGGTTCCCCACCCGTGGATCAGTGAGGGGGGGTTCCCCATCGTGGATCAGTGAGAAGGATTCCATGTCATGGATCAGTGAGGGGGGTTCCCCGTCATGGATCAATGAGAAGGATTCCATGTCATGGATCAGTGAGGGGGGTTCCCACCATGGAACAGTGAGGGGAGTTCCCCGCCATGGAGCAGTGAGGGGGGTTCCCCATCGTGGATCAGTGAGAAGGATTCCATGTCATGGATCAGTGAGGGGGGTTCCCCGCCATGAATCAGAGGGGGGTTCCCCGCCGTGGATCAGTGAGGGGGGTTCCCCGTCATGGATCAATGAGAAGGATTCCATGTCATGGATCAGTGAGGGGGGTTCCCACCATGGAACAGTGAGGGGAGTTCCCCGCCATGGAGCAGTGAGGGGGGTTCCCCGTTGTGGATCAATGAGAAGGATTCCATGTCATGGATCAGTGAGGGGGGTTCCCCGCCATGGATCAGAAGGGGGTTCCCCGCCGTGGATCAGTGAGGGGGGTTCCCCGTCGTGGATCAGTGAGGGGGGTTCCCCGTCGTGGATCAGTGAGGGGGGTTCCCCGTGGTGGATCAGTGAGGGGGGTTCCCCGCCATGGATCAGTGAGGGGGATTCCCCGTCATGGATCAATGAGAAGGATTCCCCGCCGTGGATCAGTGAGGGGGGTTCCCCGCCGTGGATCAGTGAGGGGGATTTCCCGCCGTGGATCAGTGAGGGGGGTTCCCGCCGTGGATCAGTGAGCCGGGTTTCTTGCCAGCGATCAGTGAGAGGGGCTCCCAGCGAAAAGGAGTGGGCGGAAGATGGGTTGACCTTGTCAGGGAGACCCCGTGGCTGGGTTTAGAGCGGGCAGCGATTGGAGAATTCTGCTCCTTCCTCCCCGGCACATCCCTCCCCAGCTCCAACTGCTGGGGATGATAAGGATTATGAGGTTCCGGCAAGTGATTCAAGTGACAGCCGGGTCAGTTCTTATTCTTGGGGCAGTTGTCAGGGATCGCAGCCACAGCTCCGTCACCTGAAGGCCTCAGCCGGCCGTTTTCTCCTTCTCTCGCGGGTAAGCCGAGGGGCCGATCTTTAAGGCCATTCTTGGGCGGGCAGCCGCGAGCGTCACACGGTTAGGATGAGCCGCTGGCCCAGGGCTGTTAGGGATCTCTCTCGATCCTTAACCCCAACCTCTCGGCTCTCTCCCTTCTCGCGCACCTGTCTCAGCGGCGGTTAGACAGCTGGAATGGGCGGGGCCGCGGAATAGGGCGGGGCCGCATCCCATAAGCTCCGCCCAGATCCAGGCGCCCCCCTCACACACTAAGGATAGCGGCCGGGAGAAAGAGAGAGATCTGAAGGAGCCGGGTTGTAGCTTGTTCAGCCAAGGGCAGTTTGCCGCCTGATTGGGGGGGGAGGGGGTGGAGGAGGAGGAGGACGCTACACGCGCATCAATCCCAGTTTCTGGCAATGAGGCCACTTTGGAACTTTTCAGGAAGGGGAGCGCACCAAGGCGCCCCCTAGCGGCCGAAGAGGCCCCCAAACCAGCTTTGTTTGGACAAATGAAAATGTCATTGGGAAATAGTAAATAAAATCTTAACAATACATCGGACGTGGAAGTCAGCACACTTTAAAACCAAGTCAGAATGCAGCCCGCGGGGAGCCTTTCGTACAAAGCCGGGGCCGCGTCTCTCCTTGAAACTGCCAGCGCCGTTGTAAAGCCTCAGGGGTGATGTGGTTCATTTGAATTTTCCCAAACCTGGGATGCTGAGCACCACTATGACCCCGGGCAATCCGTCTACCTCCCGTGGGCCCGGGACATCACCTGTCAAGTTATGGCCTCTAAGTCCCTTACTCCAACGCAGCTTTTTCCCGCTAGATATTCTGTTAGCAGTCAGTCCCCACAGCTCATCCATTCAGGGTTACGGGAAGCAAGGTTCTATCCTAAATCTGGGGGACACCCAGTCCCAGAATTCAAGGAACTTATTGACGTTGAGTGGGAGGGGGACAAGATGTCCCCACAGGAATAAAGGGCAAGCACGGATAATAGGGGAGCTGGGAGGAGAATCGGCTAAGTCTGGAGTGTTTGGGAAAGGTTCGTGGAAATGATTCCGTACATCCTTTAGCATGGATAGGATTTGCAAAGGGAAAATATTCCGGGGAGGGAGTCGTGGCAAAATGAAGGCGATTATGAGTGGGAGGCAGGAATAAGCAACAGGGATGGGGTTCATGTAAGAAAACAGGAGATGAGTTTGCTGGAGAATGCCTTGTAGTGATTGTCTAAAGAGACTCCAAGTCATCTCACACTGAAGAGTCCTTAAAGGTGTCTGAACTAAAACCACTATGAAAACAGTGTTTTAAGATGAACACAGCATCTCCTCTGGATCCTTCCCTCCTTCATTCACTGTTTCATCATCCAGCTTCACTGATGAGGTTGTGATCAGTGTGTGTCTCCTTTAATTCTGTGCTAAATCCCTTGGCTATGTACAAGGACAATCTCTTCAATGGGCAAATGATGATTTTTGAAAAATTCTCAAAGTCAACAGTCTTTTTTCAGGGTGGTTTAAATGTAGGGCTGTCTGAGGAAAGGGAGATGAGGAAAGTAATGGGTAAGGGACTTCTAGTGACCCGTTTCCAATATTGCTTTCATAAACTTTCAAATAGCATTGAACCTGGCCGTGATCCAGGCTAGAAATTGACTTAAATAGTTATGTACACACAAATTTAGGCTAATGTATACCTAAATAATCAATGTTCTTGGACTTTAATGTCCTAAATAACTATTTGACAGATGGCAAATGTGAAAGCTCATAATCAAATCATGGAAGTGGGGTGTGCATGAGGGAGGTGTTTACTGAAAAGTTAATTGTCATTTAACCCAGGTACATTTAATTCTACTTGTGGATGTGGGTGTGGGGAGGACACATGAGGAATTGTGTTCTAATTAGCACCAAATTTGGGAACTGTTTCTCCTAAGCCATGTTCTGATGGGTTTAATTGTTTTAAGCCGGAGCTTGAGTAACAGCTTCTCTAGCCAGGAAAGTGTCAGATTAGCAAAAGGTCGATGGGGTCCTGAGTTCTAAAAGTTCTGCTTTGCCTGATGACGTGCCTGCCCACAAGTAGCTGCAGGTGTCTCGACTGTAGAGAAATGAGTTAAAATCTGCTGTTTCCTTTGTTGTGGGGAGAACAATGACAAGTTACAGTTTACTTGGAGGAGAGGAGCTGAAAGGGGGCTTTGGTCACTATCTCTGGAGCTGAGCCCCTTGGGAGACCAACTCTGTGTTGTGTTTTAGCCAAAAGTGGCAAGGAAAATTCATTGTAACATACAAATAGTAGAGACAAGGTAGCTTAATGAACAGACTGCTCTTTTGGAGCCAGGAAGAAGTGGCTCCCAATCCCTCTTCTGAGATAACTAATGCTCCTAACAAATCTCTTAAGACAGAGTGGCTGACTGAAGTTCCCTGAATCAATGGAATCGCAAGTCAGTTTCTATCCCTATTCCTAGAAACATTTCTTCTTTAGAGAGGTGCCAAACAACAAAGTTTCCCGAGCTAATTGGAATGCTATCCCTCCCAAGAAATTTCCACCCATGTTTTGTAGTAACTCTAAGATAAAAGACAAGACTACAGCAAAGTTAAAAAGGAAAAAAAAAAAAAAAAGCAGTTTAACTTGAATGTGTCCTAATTTACTTAAATAGAGCAATAGTAATGTTAATGCTGATACTTCAGAGAAATATCTTCCAAAAACCAATTACACCCTGTTTATCCTTTCAATCAGATTCAAGATGAAGAAAGAGATATTTTTCTTGCTCAAATTAAATAGACATTTCTACTAGTCATAAAAAGATTGCTTCAGTTTTAGGAATCCAGACCCTCCCTCAAACGGATTAAGACTTCTACTCAAGAAAGACTGATTAAATTAAGTCCGATTTAAGTGAGACAAAGACTACTAGGGCACTGTCATAATACTATCCTATCTCATAACTTTAAAAGAAAAATACACACATCCCCACCCAGGCCCAAAAAAAGAGATCTTAAATAAAACCGATTACAAAGCTCTGAGAAGAACTTGGGCAAGCAGGCAGAGAGGGAGAATTTTCAGCTGCTCAAGGGAGAGTGGGAAAAAGGTGGGGTAAGTTTCTAGAAACTTCATCTGTAGACACAATAAGGACGTTTGGAAAACCCGAGCAAGTTCTTGATTCTGTGGCTGTTGCTCACCATTGCTCGGTCTGTGGTTTCTGGCAGCTTCAGGCAATCTCCAAATTCGGCCAGCTTTCCCTCGCAAAGGATCACTGGTATGTCAAGTAGCTCAGAGCCTCAGAGATCCTTCTAAAAAGCAGTTTGGTGTGCAACTCCATTGTCTTACTCCCCTGTGAAGAAGGGAAGCGCTAGTATATAGTATAGTCATCATAGAGCCCAGGTTCAGATAACATAGCTGGGACCTTAGTGCTACAAAATCATAATAGGGCTTTAGGGCTTACAGAACATTGTACATGATTACAGAACATTTTACAGATGGGGAAACTGAAGCAGAGAGAGGTTAAGTGTGCTTAAGTGATAGCAGTTGCCAGTTCCAGGCTGCATTTGAACTCAGGCCATCCTAACTTGAATCAGCACTAGATCCACTGTGCCAAGGCTATTGCCATAGTTGCCTCTGGAAGCATTTCCACACCTTTACCTATATTGAATTCTTTGGGATTAACCAATTTCACATTTTCATCCTGTGGTAGCTTTCTAAGGTTAGTTGTTTGTTTTTAAAATTTTTAACAACTTTAAAATCAGGGCAAAAAGCCAAATTGCCTGATTTTGCCTTAGCCTGGATCACAGCAACCTTAACCAAGACAAGTAAAAATGGAAAAAGACATTTGAGAATGAGGAGAGTGTAACTTAGGAACAGCTCTTCGGTAATTTCTAGGGGAAACAACAGTTTTGTTTCCCAAATCAGATCCAGGAAGTGGTTCCATGCCCACATTTTCTGGATGTCAAAGATCTTGCTATCCGTCTCCTAACGGTGAGATGATGGATCAGAGTGCAAGCTGATACATCTATTTTTTGGATATGGCCAGGGAAAGTGTTTCTTTTGCTTGACTATGTATACTTGTTAAAAGAGTTTTATTTTTCTTTCTTTCTTTTTTCAGTTGGGGAGATGGAGATTAAAGACTTGTTAATTAAAAAAAAAGTAATAAAAAATAATAAAGAAAAAAGAAAATGTTAAGAACTTAGATTCACTTCTACTGGTCTCATCATGGAGATGAGAAAAGCATATTTTCCTTTTCAGGTTTCAGTTAGAAAAACAAAGGCGTGGCCTTTTCCTTCTAGGATTATGAAAGAATGTCTTTGTCCATCCAAGCTTCTTTGCCTCATCTGAATGTGTTTCTTGCATTTCACAGGCCGAGTCAGTAGCTTCTTCACCCCAGTTCAAAGACCCTCATTTATACTCCTGGAACGTCTCTGGCAACGGAATGCTACATCGAGTAGAAGGGGTGACCATAAAAACAAGAGATGCTCAATGCACAGATTTTGTCAGCATCAAAAACCAACTTAAATTGTTGGCCAAAATGAAAGTCACCCACTACAGGTTTGCCCTGGACTGGTCCTTAATTCTGCCCAATGGAGACATGTCGGAAGTTAACCAGCAAGTCCTCAGGTACTACCGATGTGTGGTCAGCGAGGTGCTGAAACTCAACATTTCCTCCATGGTCACCTTGTACTATCCGACGCACGCTTCCTTGGGCCTGCCCGCCCCTTTGCTCCAGAGCGGGGGATGGCTGAACCGGTCGACCGTTCATGCATTTCGGGACTACGCAAATCTGTGTTTTCAGGAACTCGGGGATCTGGTCAAACTCTGGATCACCATCAATGAACCCAACCGGCTGAGCGACATCTACAACAGCAGCAGCAGTGACACGTACCAGGCGGCGCACAACCTGCTGATCGCCCACGCCCTGGTCTGGCACGTCTACGACAGCCGGTACCGACCCTCCCAGCGCGGGGCAGTCTCTCTGTCTCTGCACGCAGACTGGGCCGAACCTGCCAATCCTTTCGCCGACTCCCACCTGAAAGCAGCCGAGCGCTTTCTCCAGTTTGAGATCGCGTGGTTTGCAGAGCCCATTTTCAAGACGGGAGACTACCCCAAAGCCATGAAGGAGTACATCGCCTTCAAGAACAAGGAGGGGCTCTCCAGTTCCGTGCTGCCCCACTTCACGGCCGAGGAAAGGAAGCTCATCAAGGGCTCGGCCGACTTCTGCGCGCTCAATCACTTCACCACGAGATTTGTCATCCACAAGCAGCAGAACGGCAGCCAGTATAACTTTGACCGAGATGTTCAGTTTCTCCAGGACATCACCTGCCTCAGCTCCCCAAGCCGCCAGGCAGTGATGCCATGGGGAGAGCGAAAGATTCTCAAGTGGATCCAGAAAAATTACGGTGACGTGGACGTCTACATCACATCCAGCGGGATCGACGACCAGTCCCTGGACAACGATGAGCTCCGAAAATACTACTTGGAAAAATACATCCAGGAAGCTTTAAAAGGTAATCCCATAAAGCAATCCCCGGGGAAAAGAGCAGAATGTTCTGGTTTGAGTGAAGGATCCAAGAAGCAGGTCCTTAGCCAACAATGGCTAAAAGAGGGAGCAGGGAGGAAAGGAAGAAGATGGTTGTAAGAAATCCTAGGCCCACCAGAATAGGAAGGACTTAGCAACTCACATTCACTTTGAGCATTTCACATGTGTTACACACATCTGTTGAGCCCCCCCCAACAACTTCATGGATGTTATTACACCCAATTTAAAGGTAAGTAAAATTTAGAATAAGAAAGCAAACTTGCCCATGATTGTATAATAAGTCAGTGGCGGAACCACAACTAGAATCCAAGTTCTTTCGTTCCAAAGGCATTACTATAAACCAGAATTCCTAGAAGCGGTGACCATAGTGTGCAGAGCACTGGACCTGAGTTCTAATCTGACCTCAGACATTTACCAATAAATTTACCAATAAAGACCTTGGCCAAGTCACTTAGCTCTGCCTCAGTTTCCACATCTGTAAAATGGGCTGGAGAAGGAAACAGCAGATCACTTCAGTATCTTAGCCAAGAAAATCCCAGATGGGGCCATGAAGAGTTGCACACGATTAAAAAAACAATCAACAATAAGGTCACTCTTGAAAAATCAGCTGCAGTAGAATGATGAGATCAGAAACCAAATAGTAAGAGATTACAAGAAAGAGAAGAGAGGGAGTGGAGGCATCTATTAAGAACAGCATTTTTTTTTCTTTAAAAAAAAAAAATTATCACAGCCTTTTATTTTTCAAAATAAAGAACAGCATTTTCTAGGGCTTTAGCTATAAAGAGTAGAGATCTTGGAGGAGAGTTCCAGGAACACAAGAACAGAACAACACGGTCCTGACCCTCTTCAACTGTCTGCTGTGATCTTGACATCTCCCCTTCCACCTCCAAGGTGTCCGACAATCCCCCGTTCCTAGAATGACCCTTTTCAACTCTGATCCTTAGAAACTCATGCTTCCTCCAGCTCTTTCTCTGGGTCTTCTAGACACCCACTAAAGGGAAGCTTTTCCCAATTTCTGTCTTTAGTGTTCTTTTCTTGCTCAAATTATCAAGTTTGCTTTCTGTGATATGCTTTGTCCCTCAAAACAATACATGCTCCTTGAGGAGGTGGAGCAATTTTTCATTGTCTTTGTAATCCTATGGCCTAACCCAATACCTTGCATACAACAGCAACTAAACAAAGGCCTATCTAGCTGAAGTTTGTACTCGACAGGGCAGGTATGACTGTATTGAGTATGTATGACTAAAGGTAAAAGAGAAAAAAGAAAATCTGCGGGCAAGATCAATTCCCTCTGGTGGTTAGGGATTCCATTTTTTAAAAAAATGATCTTATCGCCTAGAAATCAGAAGTTTTAGAGAGGATGCTGATATACCAGAGTCCCTAAAGAGGTGGGCAACCAAGAGACCAAGAGACCTAAAGACCATATTGTAGTAAGGAAAACTGTCCAAGCCATTATAGCTATCTAAAGGGATATTGGTCAGTCTAAAAGGGCACATAGTAAAAGCCCCATTACTACAGGTCCTCAAGCAGCACCACCCAGTTAAGAACATTTTGGTGATATCGGTTCAGGTATAAATCGGACCAGGTAATCTCTGAGGTCTCTCCTAATTCTGATATTCTGTGATTTTATGGAGCAGAATAAATAGATTTAGAGCAAGAAGGGACTTCAGAAACTGTCTAGTCCAGCACCTGATTTTCAATTGAAAAACTTCCCGACCAAAGTAAAAAGTCTCTAATCTTTCCACCAACAAGAAATCAAGTTACCCTGTCCTATATTCTATGTTGTATTCTGTTTGTTTCCTTTTAATGTATAAAAATCTGTGAAATCTGTGTTTGGGGTCTTGGTACCTACTGAGGGAACCTTGAACCTGTTTATAACACATGATTTGCTAATAAGTTGCATAGCTCAAAACAAACAAAAACCAGAAACTCAGAGAGGTAAAGTGATTTGCCCCAGAAATAATAAGAAACAGAGGAAGTTATGCATCATGGTACCCTAACTCTGGAGAAAGCCTCAGAGCAATAATAATGTTGCTTATCATTTTGTCAAAGAGACACTGGATGAGTCCTTTGGTGAATATGACTAACTTATTTATTGAAAGTACATCTTCTACCCATATAAAATAATCAGTCATCAAGCATTAAGTGCTAGGTCCTGTTTGAGGTGCTGAGGTAAAAACAAAAGCACAAAACTGAATCTATCATCAAGGAAATTTCCATTTTCTGAAGGAAGGGGTTTACATGTTCTATGTATTTTTTGAAGAATGGTTATGATTTACTAACATTCCAAACTTCTCGTTTTCAGCTTACCTAATTGATAAAGTCAAGATAAAAGGCTATTATGCATTTAAATTGACAGAAGAAAAATTTAAACCCAGATTTGGATTCTTCACATCTAATTCAAAAGCAAAGTCCTCAATCCAGTTTTACAACCACCTGATCATCAATAGAGGCTTTCCTTCTGAGCACACCAGTTTGGGATGTGGGGAGAGTCGCCGTGACAAACAGTGCAATTTCTGCTTATTTCTTGAGAAGAAGAAACCACTGATATTCTTTAGTAGTTGTCTCTTTTCCAGCCTGGTCCTACTTTTAACAGTTACCATCTTCCAAAAGAGGAAGAGAAAAAAATATTATAAGGCAAAGAACTTGCAACAACACATTACGATTCCGTTGAAAAAAGGTCATAAGAGTATTCTCGGTTAAACTGGTCTTATTTCTATCTGCCTTCAAAAGGCAGTGAATAAATTCACTCCACTTTCCCCATTCCAAGTAGGTTACAAGTAGGAAAAAGAAATGTTGGGATATTGGTTGTTACCAAGGGAATGACCATGACTTTGCAGGATAGTCCACATTAATTTTCCTATAGGGGTTGATGTCAACAAATTAAGAGTGGTGGGGTTTGAAGATAAAAATCTTCACTCAAGCAGACATTAAACTGTGAAAAGTGCCATGTACCTAGGTGTCTTGTAAATTCTAATAAGTTTCTTTTGGTCACTCTATATTTATATGAATTGATGTGGGTTGCTGGTTACAATATAAGCAGAACCATTAAGATACAAAACTGCCTTCTTAGTTTAATTCTATAGCAAAGATTTTAAATTCTTTCTTCAACCAGAGAAGCAGCAATATATTTTGTTTATAAATCCCACTTTCCACAAGTTACTTTCTCTTTATATCAGAGTACATTTTCTATATGGTTCAAGAAAAGGATTATTAGAAAAAAAATTAAAAGTATGAGACATAAACTGGCTATTCTCGAGATAGTTGCAGGTTAAAATCTTAGTCACAGAATGGGAAGGGACCTAGTCCAATCTGTATTTGAATGAGATCTAGCCGTTGCTTGAAAAGCCCTCAGCCCTCTACCTTCTGAAGCTGCCCAATCAACGTGTGTGAATAGCTCTAATTTTGAGGGACATCAAGGTGAGCTGAAATGTTTCTAGATCTGTTTTCTGGGGACAAACAAAATAAATCTCAGTTCTCCTCTACTTGCAAGCTCTTCAGATACTTCAAGAAAGCTGCTGGTCTATCCTGCCTTCTCTAGGTAGAGCATCCTCCATTTCTTCAACCATTCCCAAAACGGTTAAATCTTAAGGCCTTCCACCATCGTAATGGTGTTGCTCTGGATGCCCTCTAGTTTACTGATATTTTTCTAAACTTTGGTCAAAACAGAACATCTCCTTCATAGTCTTTCCCACTGGAGGAAAAGAGCATAAGAAAACAATGTCAATTATTTGAATCTTACAAAATCCTTCATTTGAATAAATTTATGAGGAATATAAAATGTGTAATGGCATCTTTGGTTACATAGGAGATCCTAAGATTAGGAGTAAGAAGTGCTGGGTTCTGGTCCTACCACTCACTCTTAGATAATTTTAGGCAAGGACCTTAATTTCTTACTTTGACAAATGTTGATACTTAACAATCTTTACAAGTTGAGTAATGACAAAAGATTAAAAAGTATTTTGAAAAGTTAAAAAACAGCATACATATGTAAAGTGTTTTTTAAACGATCTAGGTTAAATAAATTAGATAAATAAGACCAGATTATTAAATTACTCTTTTCCCTGACTAGTTCTAAACCGTTGTTCAAATTTGGCCTCTCTCCAGATATAGACTCTAGGCACAATATCTGAGTTTAGCAAGCTGTTACTTTGGTAGGGCAACTAAAAATATAATTATCTGGATTCAAACCCTATTATTTGACTTTTATCCTAAAAAGCTCACCTCCTAGAAACTAAAATCAGACAGGTTCTCTTTAAACTATTAAAAAGGAGCACTTCCTAAAGGAACTTCCTAGACAAAGATCACTATATTCCTAATAATATAAAATTAATAGAAATCTTGACCTTGTGCTGTCCTATAGATCCTTCTTATATATTTATACCACAAAAACAGCTCTCCATTTTAGTCAGAATTTATTAAACATCAACTCTATTGAAGCATTTGCTGTCTTAACAGTAGCTGATAAACTTGCTAGATCAGGAGTTCTTAATCTTGCTGTGTCACTGACCCCTTTGGAAGTCAAGTAAAGCCTTTGGGTTCTTCACAAAGATTTAAATGTATAAAATAAAATATTAATGAACAAAATAAAATGTTTTTAAGTGCATGAAGTAAACTACATAGTATTAGAAAGGAAACCAATTATAATATTGAAATGTTTTCAAAGTATTAAAAAAATAAATGTGATATTATGTGCTCCTTAATTAATGCATTAACAAGATAAAACATTTAAAAGTAAGAGTCTAATAGCGCCAGTAATTTTGAAGTAGTCATGAAAATTAAAGATATTTTAGGATATGTCCAACATCTGTAATGTGATATGAAAATATCTGTGACTTATATTAGTGACAAAGTTTGTAGGTACTGTTAATATCACACTGGTTTGTTGCCTTCCTAATTTTTAAAAATTTATTTTAAAAAATTTACTTTTCATTTAGAAGTTATTGAAGATAAAGATGTAATTTTCCTCCAAGTTCACAGATCCTCTCCTAATTTCATTGAATATGTAATACAAAATTATAGAATGTAAAAATTGAAAGGGACCTTATCGTCTCAGAGATACGATTTAAGATTTAGCCTTAAAAGGATCCTCAAAGGTCTAGTTTAAATTCCCTCCTGTTAAAGGAAACAGGTCCAGAGAATGATAGCAATATTTGCCCAAGAAACTATGAAGTGAGGTCCTGTGAAGAATATTCATAATAGCACTGTTAATATTTTCATGAAAACGGGCCTAGATTCACTCACTGAATATAAGCACCTTTCTGTGAAGCTCATAGTAAGTAACAAGTAAGCAAGCAGCAGTTTTGAGATAGTTTTCATTTTTTAACTGGTGATTGATGTCACAGAGACACAACCTTATCTAGAGCACAAGTATATTTTCTGTAAGTAATCACAAGCTGTCAAATAACATGTCATTACTGTGACACAGGTGTGGAAAAAGGAAGGTCACTCAACATTTACTAGGGGTCTATTCCTTGTCACCATTCTAGGTATCATCCTAGAGGTAAAAGATACAAATACCAAGGGAGACAGCTCCTGCCCTCCAGCTTTGTAAGTAATACAAAGATTCAGAATTATTATTTTCACTTTTAAAGATTTTGCTGCTTCTAATATACCTTAAGTTCATGATATGACAACTACATATGGTTTGCTTCTCAAAATTTTTATTTTAAAGTTTATTATTTTATTAAGGATGGAAAAAAAAAGATCATCTTTTCCTGTTTTCTGTTTGTCTAGTACCATTATTTACTCAGCCATTTATTCTTGCCAATTTCAGTCACCATTTTGCAAATTTTTGTTTTAAAACTTTCTACTTAAGTCATGATCAATATTACCGTCAAAATATATCAATTGCTTATAAAACCATTAAAGTTTTAAGATGTGGATCAGCTACCATGCTGCATTTATAAAGGAAGAGAGTAAATGGAGAGGACCATAATGAAGGGCTGAAAGGGGAATTCAGGCCATTGCAGATGAGAAAAATGGTCTTTGTGCCAAGTTATTTTTGTACGCCTATTTGCTATAATCATGCATCCTTTTGAGGAAGTCAAATTACTTGTGTTTATGTTTTGTGCACTAAAGTACTGACCTTATAATGATTTGGCACCAGCAGGTGTTATTATATATAAGTACTACGTACAATTTTAACATTTAAAAAAAGTTCTGGGAGGGAAAGTCATGTGTATTGTTGTTAATAAAATGTGCTTAATTTTGGTGTAATTTATTTTAAATAAAGTGTACTACTTCTATCCAGCCCCATGATCAGAGTTGACTCAATCATTCTCTAAACCTCTAAAATCTTTTTCCCTTTTGAGGTAGAGGGGCACATTCAAAGACATGGGATAGATTCGTGGGATCCATGTAATATTTGAAGTATTGCCTGCACTAAGTCGGCTTCGTATGTTGATAGAGAATGATCCTCCCTTCCCAGAGAGCTTCCTAGGCCTGTAACCTAGCACATATGGGTGTCACAAATGAACCTCTGGCCTTAAATCCTCTCAGACTAGCTGTATGAGACTGAGAAGTCATTTCAACTTTAAAGTCTTAGTTTCCAACTCTATAAAATGGGCTTCTACTATTTATCTCATACAATTGTGAAATTTTGTAAGCTTTTTTGCACTATATAACTGTGAATTACTTTAATAAAGTCAGAGGCAGACCCGTTTTGTAGAAAAAACTGCCTACCATCTAGAAAAAAAACAAGTTTTGAGAAAACCGGTATCCTCTCTAAAGTCAATGTTAATGCAATCATCCTCTTTCAAAGTATTTAATTTGGCATTCCTTGCCTACAAAATTATTTGATTTAAACACACAATAATCTTATTATATTCATTTGTGCTTTTAGACTCAATCCAAAATATACAACTAAGATTTTAATCAAGCTTTTATTATATGGAGTATCCCAAGAATTGTAGTGTAGCTTTAAGTTTTAATAACTTCAAAAGGATAAATGTTACAAAAAGTTTTTAAAATATTGTTTTACAACATAACCGTCACTTTACGCTATATATTGTTCTAGACAACTTTCAAACTTGGTAAAAACTTTCCTAACTTGTTGCTCAGTGATTCAAAGGATTGAAGGAATCTTAGGTTATGATTACCCAAAGAATAATGTTTTGATCCATGAATTTTGATTTGACCCCACAAGAAAGACTAATGATGATGAACAAGGTAGCCAAGGAGGAGGACCTTCTTTCTCCACTAATCCAATAATTGCAAGGTATCACTCAAAAACTATTGTACAACATAAGACAGGGTTGCCCGCCCATCATTCAAAATTCACAAAACCAACTAAGAGTAAAAGAAATATCAATAACTGTCAAATATTTTAGCATTTATCCTTCAGAAGTCATTGAAACTTAAAATTTCACTATTTTGGGGGACAACCTATTTTATAAAACTTTCCAAGACCCTATTTACCAATGCATCCTTCCTCCAGAAATTGACACTCAACTATACTAAGTTCTTTATTCATCACTAGAAATGGGTGAAGGGTAAAGGAATGAAGCCATTGTTTGGGATGTTGATTATGTAAGAACCGTCTTCCCATGAGTATGGATTTATCCAAGATGACCAAGAGCCTTTCTCCCTTTCACTGTCTCAGTCAGGCTGAAAGCAGACCTTGGAATTGGGAAGGTACTGACAAAGTAACAAGATCTCATAGGGGAGAAGAAAAAGCAAATGTCCCTTTAGAATCTTGTCTTCAAGATGTATTGAGGAAGTTGGATAAGGGAGGATCCAGGATGGGTTCTGTTGGGAGGGTTTTAAGTGAAAAAGGAAGGGAAGAATTTCAGAAGTGTACAGAGGACTCACAGCTGGAATCGGGAGGTCCCATCTCTGGGGAATCGAGGCACCTGGGTGGGGCTAGAGCCAATGAAAGGGTGAAGGAAGCAGGATGGAAGGGAGGTAACCCTGGAGTCAGTCAGTGCTGCCTCCTCCTGGGAGGTCTCATCCCAGGTTAAGGACCTCAAGGCTCTATTGGCAGAGCCTGAGCTCCAAGAGCTTTCTCTGACCATGACATTTTAGATAAGCTCTTTAAGGGCAGGGAGCACATGCTTCATCCTCAGCCCATGGATGGATGAGTCAGGTGTGCAGGGCAGTCACCAGCCTCCACTCGTGGAGGTCTGGGGAATAGGGAGGATCCTTGGAAGGCTATTATGAGCCTGTCCGGCTCCAGGGCAACACTTTGGGCAGAATGAAGGCTGGAAGCACTGACCATGACTAAAGAGCAGAGCCAGAGCCCTCGTTCTGAAGGGCCTATACCCGCCTTGCTGTCTTCTCCCTTCTGGCAGGACTGCTGTGCCCCGGCCCACCTACAGTCTACTTCTCATGGTTACTCCTGGATCTCTGGCACTCAAATACCCCAAGGGAACTGCTCAGGTGGCCCCCACTGAGACTCCCAGGCTCTCCAGCCACCCAGAGTGCCATCCCCAATGTACCCTCTGTGCCGGGGCACAGCCGGGATTGCACCAGCCAAGCTGAGGGTCACTGCTGGTCCTCAGAATCATAGGGTGTTAGGGGTTTCTCACCCCAAATGTGGAAAGATCGCCTCCAGAACAGCTCGCTCTGGCAGCCATGAAGACAGCCACAGCTCTCGGAACTCGGTCAGACATGGAAGATGCCAAGATCCTCCACTTTGAGGATTCTGGGAGAGAAGCTGAGGACTTTCCATCATTGTCTTACTTAAACCCAATCGACGTGGAAGCCAGAAGAGCACCTGTGAGTCACTGGAATGGGGGGTGTTAAGTTCAAGAATGGGCCTTAATGGGGAGCAGGTGGGTTACTTCGAATCCCACAAGAGCCAGGCCCATGGAGTGCTCGCAGACGTACACACTTGAGGCTTGGGGACCAGATTTCACAAACACACACCTGCCATCTTCAAATGAAATGGAGTTTTGCATGTCACAACCACTGCTCCATAGCTACCATCGAAAATAAATGTCTGGCCAAAGGCCCCCACGCTTAATGATTTACTGTGTAAGAAACTCAATTGTCAGACTGGTATCCAAATCCCTGTATTCTGACCAACCTCATCCCAGCCCTCGCCCCTCTAGTATTCTCCCCAAATTCAGTGAGCAGAGACTTCACTAAGACCTACACACGGTTTGTTCCTAGCAGACTATGGCTCACTTTACCAAATTGGTGAATGATCTCAGATTCAGTTTAAAAAGGGAATGCCACTTATTATGCATTGTAAGAGAAACAAGAGAATTTTTCACAGGACTTAAAAAACAATTTCCCTCTGATCTGACTCAGCTGCTCTGTAATTTCCTTCTTTCTCACCTAACAGAAATCAGAATCTAAAATTCTTTCTATCCAAACTACAATCTTCCAAGTGACACGAATAATAATGATCAGTACAATCGAGAACATCTACACCCCAATGTCTCTGAGGATTGATCTGGAAGCCTCCTCCTGTTCCCACTTCAGGCCATTCCTCCCCTCTATCTCACACTGTGGCATTCTCATACACTATTTTCATTCTTTGTTCTAAGAGCACTATTTTTCACTCCAATTAGGAACAAAGATATTGGCTTAAATAGGAACCTCCATATTTCAAGGATCATCTGGGTTGGCCTTCAAGAACCTAGGCTCACTTGCCTAATTCTTTGTATCAATGGCCCAATTAAACATATTTCAATATAAAACCATACCTATTAGGGTAACCACAGATTTAAGGGGGAAAAAAAAGAGAAAACGTCCCCAAATGACAAAAAGTATTTTTATTTTGACATCTGAATAAGTGTCGACTCCTCAGGACGTGGCCTTTGGCATCTGCAGAAAGAAAAATTCTTATATAGCTGACACAAGCCAATACACATGGGAAACATATGCAGATCAATGAAAGAAACCTGGAAACCCGTGACAAAGAATGCCCCAATCTTGTCTATGTAACAGAATATACAGCCATGGGAAATATAGTATTTATGCCAGGGGTCCTCAAACTTTTTAAATAGGGGGCCAGGTCACTGTCCCTCAGACTGTTGGAGGGCCGGACTATAGTAAAAACAAAAACTTTGTTTTGTGGGCCTTTAAATAAAGAAACTTCATAGCCCTAGGTGAGGGGGATAATCATCCTCAGCTGCCGCATCTGGCCCGCGGGCCGTAGTTTGAGGACCACTGATTTATGCAGTGCTTCCAAGTTTTCAATAGACTTTCTATGTTATTTCCTTAGCCATCTTATAATTTAGAAACAGTAGAGAAAGTGCAGCTCATTAACATTTTAGAAAAACTGAACAAAAATTTTTTGACCCATCATTAGAAGTTTGGAAAACAATGCTATCTACTATCTAGAATCACTAAGCTCAAATGTATTCATGTCATAAAAGCCCATCACTTGCTTTACCTTATTCATCAGCTTGTTGCACTGTGCCTTTCTCAGAAACATAGATACCATCCAAGAATTTTCTGATATCCTTGTTTTTGACTGTGGTGGCTTGCTGGATCAGGGCAGCTAAAAGAGCACGAGAACAAGCAGAATTCAAGATTATTAGCCAAATCAACATTGCAAATAATATATTCTTTTTGCTGAACCCTCAACCTGGACTAAAAACCTTAAAAACAAAACAAAACAAAAAAGACACTCCTTTTTCACAGGAGCTAATAATTAAAATTTCTAGGGGATGAAACACAAAAATTATCAAATAAAACCCAGAACCAATGGCCCTTCTAAGAACCACTATAATTTTGTTGGACCTAAAATTAAGTTCATTCCTGCATTTTTATGGGAATATTAATGATGTACTACGTTGAATACATTAACCTATACGACACAGGTCAAAATACATTTAAAACCAAAAATATACTAACCTGAGTTTGACACAAGTTCAATATCATTTCCTTCAAGAATTAACTCATCTTTTTGGGCTTGGGAAACAGCGCAAGCAACACCTAATATGAAAAAAAAAAAATTGAAAAAATATGTTTATACAATCCTTAAATACAATTAACATAGTTCACTAGTTTCTACATTTAATGCCTAGCTTGGATTAACAAAAGGGATTTTGAGGTTATACCAGCAGACTACAAATTGCAAAGGAAGGTACACCAAGCTGGAAAAGTTTTGAGAATAAATATTTAGAAAACAGTTAACAACTATCTACCAAGTCATAGGGAAATTACAACTACTAACACACTGGTGTTTTTTGAGTATACAGTAACTCTTTCAGACTCATAAAGAGCTTTCTTTACAATATAGGGTATTATATACTATAGGGTATATACCATTATTTTTCAACTTAGAGACAGGAAAATAGAGATTAAATAAAGAAAACTAAATATAAAGCCAAAAGATTTCAGTTGAAATCCCATCTCAATGACTTTAAGTACATAATCAATCCTGAGCAATTCTTTTAACCTCTCCAATAATCTTCTCATCTGTAAAATGAGGAATTGGATGTAATGACCTCTAAGGTCTTTTTAAGCTCTAGATTCATCTACCTCTGGATGCTATGACTTTTCCTAGCTCACATAGCTATTGAGTATTAGAGCTGAGGTTTGAACCCAAGTCTAGCAACTTTCCATTAACCATGAATGACTTACTACAACTTTTATTTGAGGACAGTCATAAAGCTTTGCACACAAAGGAATATGGTAACCATCCTATTACATGACTCATAGAGATTAAATTCTATTTATTATAAATGCAGTCCTCCCTCCAAAATGTTAGTTTTTTATGTCTAGACTATTATAACAAAGAAATAATTCAACAACAACACAACGAAAAAAAAAAAAACACCCACCACATTTTAACATTTTATTATTTAAATACCTAAAAAAATTTTTAAATTACATTATTAAACTGAACTTTATCCCAGAGATCATTCAGTTCATCCCCTTACAATTGGGAAAACTGAAGTACCCAAAGGCAAAGTGCCATGGAGCAAATGCCTCAATTATTCAATTACTCAGTCCATGTGTGTAAGGCATTGAAAACACATCTTTTCCTTCTAATAGCCTGACACAAGGGCTTTTTCCCCCCCCTAAAATCAAATGATACTTGCATAAAACATGAATACAGCTTCAGAAACAGACCCGTTCCTCCTAACCTCTGCAGAATTAGTATTGGATAAATAACATACGACTAACTGCACCCAATAATCTTATTACTTTCAGATCTCAAGCTGTTCAGTGTTATACATAAGAAAAAATCCTCGAAGGAAATATTCTTAGAAAAGAAGGGAAACGCCCAGAAACTAGAGCAGAAGCCAAGAGAGGCTGGGATTTTGAGAGAAAATTCTATTTTTGAAGCTAATTGCTTGCATAGCTAATTTTTTTTACAACATTATCCCTTGCACTCACTTCTGTTCTGACTTTTCCCTTTCCTCCCTCCACCTCCTCCCCTAGATGGCAAGCAGTCTTATACATGTTAAATGTTATATCTTAGATACAATATATGCGTGCAGAACCGGACAGTTCTCTTGTTTGCACGTATTTTTTATAAGACAGAAAACAAAATCCCAACATAGATTACCCTTCATTAACAAAAGTTGATACAACAGCAAGCTTATACTAACTTCACTAGCCTCAACTGCCATGATGAAATGACAAGACAAATCTTTTCTAACATTTCTGGAAATCTAGCTCACAAGACATACCTGGTCTCATGCGTACTCTTCGGATATATTTCTCACCCAAGAAATTTCTGATTTCAACAAGTGAGCCATTCTCTTGAATAACAACATTTATGGGGAAGTGAGCGTACACAGACCTCATCTTGTAACGAAAACCCTGCATTAAAACCAACAAATTTAGAACAGCAGAACTTTGCAAAACAAATAAGCACTCTTCCAATTTATTTTCACTAAATGCCACCACAGAAACGTGGAAATTACTTTGGCAACAGTAGTAGAGGGCGGGCAGACTGGAGGCAGGGAGATATTAGAAAGCAATTTCAATAACACAGAAGAGAACTAATAAGGATTTGAATTAAGAGTTATGAGGGGAAAGAAAAGAATGGGTATGAAAATGATGGCGAAATAATCGAGAGCCTCCATTTTTAACCACCATTCCTTCAGAAATTCTTCCTAAATAAACGCACTCAAACCCCTGGAGTTCCAAACTTGGATAAGCCTTTCCAGTGCCAGACTTTCCCCCAATACACACGTGCACAACCCATCTCCCTTACCAGGGTGACGCCTTTGATCATATTTTGTACATGGCTGCAGATTGTGCGCACCGTTGCAAGTTCTTTGCGATTTCCCCACCACTTGTCCACCCGGAGCTGAAACAGAAAGTCATTTCAGAAGACCATTTCCAGAGGATAATTGATCTAGTTTTTTCAACAGACACAGAAAACTCTCCCCATCAATTTTTTCTGTTCCCAATCCCTCTACAACTAAGTCTCTCAGAGCTACTATAGTTAAACTCTCCATCCAATGAATGGCATGTATTAGTCTACATATGACACAGCCCAACCAGAGTGAGCAGTTTTAAGTCAGGGCACAAAGAGAAATTGGGTCTAGGGCCTCAAGTGGTTTTAAACTTTAATGAAACTGTCACCAGCAGGCAGAACAAAGATAGGAATTAATGATTACACATGAGAGAATAACAAACATGTTCCAAGCAACACAAAATAAAACTAAATATGGCATTCAACACTTAAGCAACCTATACTGGAAGCTCAAACAACACCCTCCCACTCCCACAAGTTGGTCACTTTAATGGAGTACAAACACAAAAGTTATAGAGGGAAAGCAGAATAATCAATTTCTATAGCTTTTTTTTTTTTTCATATACACTTATCTGCCCTTCATTCAGAACTTAACTACTAAAAGCAAAGGTGAAGCCAAAATTTATTAAAAGCAAGGAGTATAAAAGGAAAATAAAATAGTTCCAGCTCTCACTGAAATTTTATCCCTCATTAGAATATAAACTAAGGACAAGTCTAATACCAAACATTTAATGATTCATTGCTCTGGATTACTGTTAATCTATGTGGTGATGAGGTTATGGAAGCTGACCCCAAAATAAGGAAAATAAAGAAGGGGCAGCTAGAAAGACAGCACGAGACATAGGAGGTGGTTATTAACTGGGTGTTCATTGATCCAGCTGAATGAAAGAATTGAAACTTTAAGCATGATGTCCAGAATTAGTTTTTGGAGGTAGGGTGCAGTTGAATTTAATCAGTTGTCCAAGTACCTCTAAATTAAAGAAGCTGGAGATGGGTTAGAATGAGAGTTTACACTGTAGTTCCAGCACTGCAAATTGAGAAACTGAGCCACCAGACATTTAATGAGCAACCACAGGGCAACATGCATCACGCCAGATCCGTGGGACAGTTTCCACCCTGGGAGCGCTGCCACATTGTAACAATATTAATAATCGAGTTACCCTTTTCTTCTTCTTTCCAAGGAGACTGAGCTCCACATTGATGTGGTTGAAATCCCTGCGGAGGACTCCTCTGGGGCCCTTCACGATGACTGTCCGACCTTTCAGAGACACGTCGACTAGGAGACACAAGATAATTTCAGCGTGAGTGCCCAGGAGGAAGCCAACACATCCGCGGGGCTCTTCCTGCACCCATGGGGGCGCAGCGCTCGGCGGGGACCACGCACGGGAGGGAGCGGGGCTGACACCCGTGGCAAGACTCCCACAAGCAGCGCATGCGCGCCTTTACATCTTTATTAAAAACTTATCAAAATTGGAGAATAAGAGGAATTGAGAGCACTGCAGTTGCTGCATCTTTACCGGGGCGGCGCCAGCAGGCCTTTACAACTTTACAGAGACAGCGCGTAGTTGCGTTTACGTATTTATTTAAAACTTATTTGTTAAAATTCGAGAATAGGAATAAAGAGCACTACCATTCTCCGGGATGTCGACCGTCTGGTTACTGAGGATGGTCTTCATTCTGAAAAACAAAAATCGAAATCAACGTTGCCGGAGACGCGCCGAGAGTCAGGGTCGCCTGTGGAGGCGTTAGGACGTCGGGCTGCACGAGGCCTTTCCTCGGGGGCCTGCGGAGAGCCCGGCTGCGGCCGCCGCTCCTCTCGGCTCCTTCCCCGCCGAGCCCGAGCCCAGACCGGAAGTTAATGCCGGCTCCCAGGCGGCGGGCAAGAAGGCTGTGTTAGAGGGCCTAGTAGGGGATGGGAAGCCCCACACAACGGTTATTGCACGGGAGAAGAGCCAGGGGATGGGTGTGGGGCCACCGATCCCCAAAATTTGGTTTCCCAGAAGCGATGGACTCGGATGCAGAAAACTCACATAAACGGAGGAGCGACTCACCTGGAGGTGAAATGGCTAAAGAGAGAACGTCTTCCGTCATTACGTATTTGTATCTACGCATACTAGCTACGTCTTGCGTCATAACAGCGCGACACAGCTGGGGTTATAGGAGCCAATCCCTAAGGGCCTCTCCTATCGCGAGCTCTTCTATTTTTCACGTCTTCCCGCCCCGCAATGACGCATTTGTCCTGAGACAACCGGCACTTCTGTCTTCCTCGGAAAGTGGTTGGACGATACTTCCGACTCGCGTCACTTCCCGCTCCGCTTGACAAACTGGTGGAGCCTGGGCCCGGCCAGCTGGGGCTCTGAGCCTCCTCTACCGGCATGTCTCTCCGCTGCGGCGGCGTCTCTGGCATACTTGGGTCCCGGGTGAGTGAAGGACCCTGAAGAGGCCGCCGGGGCGGGCAGGTCCGGTTTTCCCCATATCTCCCCGTTCCTTCAGGGGTTCTGTCCTCCCGACTCAGCCCCGAGCCGCGTCCTTGATAGGGTCCTTGTTAGAGAAGTGCGGGAGCCCCGAGGATAGGCTTGGGAAGGAGGAAAAGCGGCCACATAGTGTCCCACGTAGGGGCCTAGGGAGGTCCCTCGGTCCGCTGGTCAGCATTGGTCAAATCACGGCCGGGTGCCTGCACTCTGGTCCCACAAAAACATGAATGTCATTTGGGGAATGTCAGGGTTGGGTCAAGAACACAGCTCACCCGCTGCTGAGGAAATAATAAAGTACAGATAAATGTGTGTGTGTGTGTGTGTGTGTGTATGTGTATGTATATGTATGTATATGTACATAGAATAAATATAAGCATATAGTTTTATTTTTATATACATGTATGTATGTAAACAAACACGCGTGTGTATGCATAAATGTGTATACATGCATATGCAAATAATGTCTGTAGGTATGTGTGTACACACAAACGTGTATGCATAAATATACATAGGTATTTGTGTGCGCGTATACAAATTTAAGTACAAATACATAAACAGGCATATCCATGTAGATATGTAAATCTTGTGCATAAATACGTATATTGTGCATAAATTAAAAATATAAACACATGTAAACATGTACACACAAATATGTATGTGTAAATGTGATTGTGTGTATTGCATATATGTATATATAAATACACAGATATGTGAAATGTGTATGTACATAGACACACAAAATGATTAAGGAAATAAAGTGCCACTAAGAGAACACAAGAATTAACAAAGGTTATTTAATTGATCCTAGCAAAGCAGTGAGATAGGATGTGTGGTTTTTTTTTTTTAATTATTAGTATTATACCTGATTTATAAAACCTTCAGGAGTTGTTAATATCTGTAAGGGAAGTACATTATCTTACTTGAAATATAATCTTATTACTCCCCTGTTCAAGAAACTCAGGTGTTTTTCTTATGGCCTCTAGGATAAAATGCAAATTTCTGACATCTAAAGCTCTTTATAATCTGGATTTTGCCTACCTTATGAAGCTAATACATCTCGCATACACTGGCCTATATGCTCTTTGTATGTAACATTCTATCTCTTGTGTCCCTATTATATACCTTATGCCTGGAATTCACTATCCTTGATCTTGGGGGTTTTTAATCTTTTTTGTTTATGGACACTTTAGGCAGTTTGGTGAAACCCATGGGTACCTTAGAATAATAATTTTAAAATGCATAAAATAAAATACAAAGGAAACCAAGAATACTAAATTAATTATTTTTTTAAAACACATTAAAATATTTTAATGTTCCTGAGAAGTAAACGATGTTAACAGTCTTTCCAACATACCAATCCTGTCAGAAAAGAAAATGACATTAGATTGTTCTCAGTAAACTCTCAGAATAATTTTTAAAAGCCAGGTTTATGGACCACAGGTTAAGAACCCCTACTGTACCTCTTAGCATCCCTGATAAAGCTCAATAGTCCTTCTTCAAGAAATCTTTCCTTATCCCCCCAATTCCTGGGTGCATTCATCCCGTGAATTTTTTTTTGTTTTGTTTAATTTATGTGTGTACATTTTATTTCCCCTAAATGAATGTAAAGTTTTTGAGTGCAGAGACTGCATTTTTGTCTTTTGTCTATTAATACATTTCTTAGTAGGCATTTAACAAAAACTTCTTGAATGAATAGTTGAGTTCTTAAAATAATCTTGTGAGACAAGTGCTACAAGTAGACATATCCCCATTTTGCAACCAAAAAACTGATCTCTGAAAGGGATGAAATGATTTGTCCATGGTCATACAACTAGTATGCCAGGTGGGATTATTGGTGAATATTTACTTTGTTCAAAATATAAGCTCATGGTAGACGTAATAATGTGTTAATTTGTAAGAATAATGTTCTTATGTGTATAGTAGCTTCTTCAACTTGTACCAGGTTTCTGATTTTATAAAATGCAGACTCTTGCTATTAAACGTAAGTGGAGAAAAATACCTTATTTAGATGTATAGCTAGTAATTAATAACTTTTAAAGCAATTTCACATATATCACAGAATCAAAATAGTATTGATCTAAAAGAAGGAATTCTTTTTCAAGATGGCTAGTGAGCTCTTTCCAGTTGTGAAACTTTGTGTTTTTGCAGTACTTTATGCATTTCTCTTACATAATGAAGTATTAACTTCAAATATAGAGACTCACAAATTTAGTTAAATGAGATTTAAAAAGAAAAATTCTGTATATGGAAATTTTTTTTAATGACAATTTTTTTACTTTCAAATATCTACATTAACACAAGAACTTCAACAAAGCCAACAATGTTTCTAAACAGCTAGAACTTGCTTTAATAAATACATAATTCAACAACAAAATAAACTTTAGGATCCAGGTGATAAGTATTTTATATAAGTGATATCCAGGTGATATATATTTTATGTATTTTATATATTTTGTATATATATATATATATGTATATATATGTATATATATATATAGAGAGAGAGAGAGTATGTATATATGTATTTAAGTATATATATCCAGGCATATAAATTTTGCCTCTGTTTTAGTTAATATTTATTGGCAGTATGTGTTTTTGTGTCTTAGATTGTGAAATACTAGAGACAGCTTTTTTTTTTTTTTTTCTAAATAGTTTCTATTATGGTTAGTAGATATAATCTGTTGCTGAGATAATTTTCTATTAGATAAATTTAATGAGTTGCTATTGTGAAAAAAAATAACACAATTAACCCTCCCTAGGTACTTGGAAACTACTTGTATAGACAGTACAGAACATTAAGTTCTTTGCCGGACAAAAAGAAAGAGCTCCTACAGAATGGACCAGATCTTCAGGATTTCATATCTGGGGACCTTTCAGACAAGAACACCTGGGCTGAATATAAAGGAAATTTGAAACGTCAGAAAGGAGAGAGGTAAGTTGTAATTTTAAGCAATCTGAATGTCCTTTACATTGGCATAATACTTTGTCTTTCGTTATAGTTTTGAGTGTTGAATGTTTTATTCGGTCTAGACTGGGACCTTCACTTTTTATTACAAATTCATTAAGTGACCTAAATCACTCAGAAGTGGTAAAAGTGCCAACTTCCACTAGAAGGAAAGATGTAGGGCAGGGGTCCTCAAACTACAGCCGCTGGTCAGATGCAGCAACTGAGGATGTTTATCCCCCTCCCCCAGGGCTATGAAGTTTCTTTATTTAAAGGCCCACAAAACAAAGTTTTTGTTTTTACTATAGTCCGGCCCTCCAACAGTCTGAGGGACAGTGAACTAGCCCCCTATTTAAAAAGTTTGAGGACTCCTGATCTAGGGTGAAGGAAATTTTTATTTAACTTAGAAATACAAAGTAAAATAATTTAATAGCAATTTTTGTTGGGAGTTTTATTTTCTAATAGTTTTATTTGGCTTTATTTAGGCTAAGTTTGCCACCCTGGCTAAAAACAGAGATTCCTATTGGAAAAAATTACAATAAGCTGAAAAACACGTTGCGGAATTTAAATCTCCATACAGTAAGTATGTAATATCTTGTTAGCTTCCCATCTAAAAAAAAAGGTATTTTTCTTAGCATTATTCTCAAATATCAATATACTAATGGGTCTGTGATTTCATTGTTATAGGGGTTTCCTTCATGCAAATCATATTGCAACTCTTGTCCATATCTTCTCATGAATTTCCTACCATGGGGTTCATTTAGCATGCTTTCCCTGGGCAAGATTTGAATTCACTTTTTCTTGATGCTACTTTCAGTGCTCTATCTACTTTGTCAAAGTGTTTTTCCTTGGTTTTAGGAATTTAAATTTTGTCTCACTGCACAGAATGGAAATAAATTTAATACTTTTCCCTTCAAAACTGAGTCAGTCCCAAAAGATCTATTCTTCATTGGATCCTTGATTTCATTAATGTGGGTTTTCCTTTTATTGGTTCAATTTGTACACATTCTCAACCTGTGCAATTCTTGTGTTTTACCATAAATCCTGCATAGAGTTATCTACTCAACATTAAGAAGATATTTAAAGTTTTAATTGCTTCACAGTTGATGGGATAAAATGGAACTTGAGCCTGAAGCGATTCTGTTCCTGGGGAAATGATGGTTGTTAAAAATTATTGCTGTCACATTGAAATTTATAAGATATTTCTTTGATAAATAATTTATTGTTTACCATCTGTCATGTTCTGTTCTGATTATAGGTATGTGAAGAGGCACGGTGTCCCAATATTGGGGAGTGTTGGGGAGGGGGAGAATTTGCCACTGCTACGGCCACAATCATGGTGAGCCTGGTCTTGTTCTCCCGAAGTCTTCTGTTTAAGAAAGAAAACCCATATTTTGTGACTTCTGCAGAGCCATACAGATTAAAGTAATGTAGCCATTGTTTAGTTTTTAATTTTATTTTGGTGAATTTGAAGAAAAATTTTGATAATATTATCTATATTCCAGCCCAGGGTGATACCTCTTCTTATAAAATTTATATAGCACTTACTATTTAGCCTCATCATTTTGCAGTTAAACTACTTTATGACTTAGGTTGTTGTCTTGAATTACTAAGCTTTTTATTGTTTGGTTTTGAGCATATACATTTTTAAATTTCCCTAAGTAGATTTTAAAATCCCCAGGGATAGGGACTGTATCTTATATGTCTTTGTCTTACTGTACCTTATACAAAAAAATTTCTCAGTAAATATTTATGGGTTTGATGCTGAGTTAATTTGATAATTATAACATTTTCATTCCAGTTGATGGGGGACACTTGTACAAGAGGTTGCAGATTTTGTTCTGTTAAGACTGCAAGACGACCACCTCCATTGGATGCTAATGAGCCCTATAATACAGCCAAAGCAATTGCAGAGTGGGGGCTCGATTATGTTGTGCTGACATCCGTGGATCGAGATGGTTAGTCATAGTAATAACCACTTGTTTTGCAAGGTTATGCAGTTAGGAAGTGCTTCCTCATTGTATTGAATTATTAATTAAGGCTTGTAATTGTTTAATTTTAAATATACTTATGTCTGCTTTCCCCAGATACTTTATAAACTCTTTAAGGTTAGAGACTGTGGGGGAGGAAGGACTTGTATCACTATCTGATGGAACTCTTTCTTCAATCCCAGTCTCTGGAAAAGAGGTAGCCCTTTTTTTGCAGACCAACTCCTTTACTATGTGTGATCACATTTCCTTTAGCAGGTTATATTTTCAGTTGTTTTTTCTTTTTTCATCTCATGTGTGTGTATGTGTGTATGCTGTCTCTCTCTTGTTCTCTCTCCCCCCCCCCAAAAAAAAAAAAAAAAGAAAATTATGGAGACTCATTAAAAAAATAACCCTAGATAATTTTCTTTTTATTAAGATTCTTCTTTATAAAAATTCTTTCTCTATGGAGACTCATTAAAAAAATAACCCTAGGTAGAGAAAGAATTCTGTCAATCAGGTTTGTTACCCTGGCATTAAGGTCAACTCCTTGCCCTTCCTTATCTCACCTAACCAATCCCTTAACAAACCATGTTGTTTCTCCTTTCACATCACCATATGGGTCTCTCTTCTCAGCACAGCCGCTACCTTGTCTCAGATCTAAAAAATCTTTTTCCTAGATTTTATTTTTTCCTGAGGCCATTGGGGTTAAATGACTTGCCTAGGGTCCCACAGATAGGAAGTACTGATTATAGCCATAGCCTCCTAACTGGCTTCCCCTGGCTCTAGTCTCTCCATTTTAGTCCATCTGATGGTCATTTTCCTGACCACCAGGTGATTCTTCCACTCCATTAATCTCAGCAGCTCTCTCTTACTCTAAGCTATGATAGGAATTCTTCAGTGCAGCTTTTCGAGCCCTACTCCTCTCTTTGCAACCTTTACCAGATGTTGATTTCCTTCCTACAGTCTTCAATCCAGGCAAACTGGATTTCTCCCTGTTCTGTACTGAAGACATCCATCTCCATTCCTTTTTCTGGCCATACCCCTTGTCTGGAGTGGATCCTTCCCTACCTGTTGTCTCTCTCTTTCATACATAAGTTAAGCACTATTTTCTGGATTCTAATGTCCTCAAGTTCTCTTATGTTTAACTACTGCTGACATACTTGTATTATTAGCTTTGTATTGCAAAATGTTTTATATGTACTTCTTGTCTTCCCCATTAGCTCCTTCCACATAGGGAGTATTTCCTTTTGTACTTGTGTCTCCAGTGCTTAGGCACATAGCCAGTTCTTAATAAATATATGTTCATTAATTGATTGATTGGTTGGTTAACCCTGGGCACATAAAAGTCTGTTTATCAGTTTCCTTATCTATAAAGTGAGAGTTGCATTCAATTGTCTTTAGGGTCCTTTCAGCTCTTAGGTGTACAAGCATAGCCTCTAAAGGCCTTTATGTTCTTCTTTATAAGTTATATCAACTGTCTTGTGAGTTAAGAATATGGATAATTGAAAAAAAATTTTTTTCCATTTTATAGATTAAAAAATTGGAGCTTAAAGAAGTTGATAAATTTCTCCAAGATCATATAATAACAGAGCCATTCCTTTAACCCAAATCTCATGGGTGTGTGCGCGCGCGCGCGCGCGCATGCTAATGATTTTTCAGTAGTCTCTTCCATAATGGAAGTTCTCTACATGCTGTGACATGACGCAGCCTCTTGACTAATGGATTCTTTTCTTTCTAGATTTGCCTGATGGGGGTGCTGAACACTTTGCAAAGACAGTTTCACATTTGAAGGAAAGGTGAGTGTTTTCCCTTTTGATTTCACCATTGTAAAAAAATCAAAATCTAAAAATTTGATGCCATACCAAATGCACACCTGTGACTCCCATTAGGCAACTGAAGCATGTCAATATACTGACATTGTTCTCTGGGTGATTAATGGTTCCAATGTAAAGTTAACAGCTATATTTTTTTAAACTACACTAAATCCCACTGATGTGCTGGTTTATGGACTTCATTTTGCTCCCACTCTGTATTTCTGAAAGAGAATCATGTTAAGGTCTCATAGCATCCAAACTTGCAGAAATGCCAAGGGATATTTTGTGGGAGGCATGAAAATTGGTATCCATGATGTAAAAACTGTAGATATGCATCCAAAACCTAAACCTCATCCTATGGATAATTTTTTTTTCTTTTTCTGTTTAAAAAAACGCTTCTTCATGCTTTTAGGGGACTTTTAGGGGACTTTAATATTGCTGTCCCTTCCCAATCCCATTTCCCATCCCCAAGAGAACCTTCCTTCCTAACAAAGAACCACAGGGAAACAAAGCAAACTGAAACATTGACAGTGTGTGTCTTAATTCCTTAGCCATAGTCCACCACCTATGTCCTGAGAGGAGTTGTGTTCCAACATGACTGTTCCGCAGGCAAGATTGGTCATTGCACTGACCCGAATCATGTTGCCTTTTAGTGTCATTTCCTTTAGGATTCTTGGGGTCATTGTGCACATTCATCTCTGTACCATTTCAGATACTTCTTCCGTGATCTCTGAATCCTTCAGTTGCAGTCTGTACGTGTTGCTATGTGCACAATAGTCTCCCAGTTGAAGAATATACACTTGTTTGCAGTTTTTGCTAATGTTATGGCTCATTTTGACTACCATTCATTATGCTGTCATTCCCAAGTCTCCCTCTCCCAGACTGGTAACGTTAACTGGTAAAGTTAAGAGGATTAAGTGTATTTAGGCAGGAGAAAAGGTACGTTACGCTCATACATGATGCATGGAGGGAATCTGAGAAGCAGGAATGTTTGGACAAAAAGGCCTGACATACATTTAGAAAAAAATGGACAAACTGAGGAGACACAGTAGAGGTGATTTTATATTTCTCCTGAAGTTTAGGATCACATTAGATGGGTCTCAGAATATCTTTTTTTGTTGTTCTTCAGTCATTTTTCAGTTGTGCCCAACTCTACAGGACTCCATCTGGGGGTTTCTTGGCAAAGATATTGGAGGGATTTGCCATTTCTTCTCCAGCTCATTTTACAGACGAGGAAACTGAGGCAGACAGGGTGAAGTCAACACACAACTAGTAAGTGTCTGAGGCCAGATTTGACCTTGAGAAGGCCAAGGCCCAGGACTTGGTCTATTGCTCTAGAACGTCTTTGGGTCTATGTCTTACTGGATTGAGTGTGGTTAGGGTTATTTAAGAAAAGGAAAAGAGAAATGGAGAGCCAGCAGATTGAGGAATTCAGAATTTTTCTGACTGTTTTATTCCTACCTTTGTCTGTTGAAGTCAGTCACACTATAGCCCTAGGAAGAGTCTTTTTTTTTTTTTAATTATTATAGTTTTTAATTTACAAGATATATGCATGGGTAATTTTTTAGCATTGACAATTGCAAAACCTTTGTTCCAATTTTTTTCCTCCTCCCCGAGATGGCAAGTAGAACAATACATGTTAAATATGTTAAAGTATAAGTTAAATACAATATATGTATACATGTCCATACAGTTATTTTGCTGTACAAAAAGAATTGGACTTTGAAATAGTGTACAATTAACCTGTGAAGGAAATGAAAAATGCAGGTGGACAAAAATAGAGGGATTGGGAATTCTTTGTAGTGGTTCATAGACATCTCCCAGAGTACTTTCGCTGGGTGTAGCTGGTTCAGTTCATTATTGCTCCATTATAACTGATTTGGTTTATCTCATTGCTGAGGATAGCCACGTCCATCAGAATTGATCATCATATAGTATTGTTGTTGAAGTATATAATGATCTTCTGCTCATTTCACTCAGCATCAGTTCATGTAAGTCTCTCCAGGCCTTTCTGAAATCATCCTGTTGATCATTTCTTACAGAACAGTAATATTCCATAACATTAATATACCACATATATGAACGTTATGGAATATTATTGTTCTGTAAGGAATGACCAGCAGGATGAATACAGAGAAGCCTGGAGAGACTTACACGAACTGATGCTGAGTGAAATGAGCAGAACCAGGAGATCATTATATACCTTAGCAACGATACTGTTTGAGGATGTATTCTGATGGAAGTGGATCTCTTGGATAAAGAGAGCTAATTCAGTTTCAATTGATCAAGGATGGACAGAAGCAGCTACACCCAAAGAAAGAACACTGGGAGATGAATAGAAACTGCTTGCATTTTTGTTTTTCTTCCCGGGTTATTCCTACCTTCTGAATCCAATTCTCCCTGTGCAACAAGAAAACTGTTCGGTTCTGCACACATATATTGTATCTAGGATATACTGTAACCTATTTAATATGTAAAGGACTGCTTGCCATCTGGGGGAGGGGATGGAGGGAGGGAAGGGAAAAATCGGAATAGAAGTGAGTGCAAGGGATAATGCTGTAAAAAATTACCCAGGCATGGGTTCTGTCAGTAAAAAGTTATTTTAAAAAAAAATTAATATACCACAATTTACTCAGCCATTCTCCAGTTGATGGGCATCCATCTGGCTACTACAAACAGGGCCGCCACAAACATTTTGGCACATACAGGTCCTTTTCCTTTCTTTAAAATCTCTTTGGGGTATAAGCCCAGTAGAAACACTGCTGGATCAAAGGGTATGCACAGTCTGATAACTCTTTGAGCATAGTTCCAGATTGCTCTCCAGAATGGCTGGATGTGTTCACAATTCCACCAACAATGTATCAGTGTCCCTGTTTTCCCACATCCCCTCCAACATTCCGCATTATCTTTCCCTGTCACTCTAGCCAATCTGACAGGTGTGTAGTGGTATCTCAGAGTTGTCTTAATTTGCATTTCTCTGATTAATAATGACTTGGAGCATCTTTTCATGTGGCTAGAAATAGTTTCAATTTCTTCATCTGAGAATTGTCTGTTCATATCCTTTGACCATTTATCAATTGGAGAATGGCTTGATTTCTTATAAATTAGAGTCAATTCTCTATATATTTTGGAAATGAGGCCTTTATCAGAACCTTTAACTGTAAAAATGTTTCCTAAGAGGAGTCTTAATTGGAAAGGTAAGGCTTCTGTTATGTTTTGATGATTTTGAAGTATGAAAGGAAAGGGAGAGAAAAAAGTATACACTGTGCAGGAGGGGAAAGGTAAAATAAGAGAAAATATGGGGGAAAATATAATCAGGGTACAAAGATAATAGGGGTGATTTTGTGTGTGTGAGTATATATTTTCCTCTTTTAATGAATTTGTCTGTTATGCTACCGGGAGCTGTTAAAATATAGAGGAGCCACCTGACAGTGGCTGCTGGAGATCCAACCCAGAATGGATCTCCTCGTGTGAGAGGATGACACAAGGAGACTGAGAGGCATTTGCTGTTCTCTGACCTCTCTGAGAGGTCATTGCATTGTCTGACCTCCCTCCTCTTCCCTCTGCCTCCAATTTATCTCATTCCCAGTTTGCAACACCTGTGTCAGCAAAGGCTCCCCTGCAACTTTTTTCTTGCACAGCATGATAAATGTGGAAATGTGTTTAGAAGAATTGGAAATGTTATATTGGATTGCTTGCTGTCTAGGGAAGGGAAAGGGGAAGGGACAAAAATTTGGAACACAAGGTTTTGCAAGGATGAATGTTGAAAAGTATCTTTGTATGTATTTTGAAAAACAAAAAATTATTATTATAAATTTTAAAATATAATAAAAATAAGTGCTGAAGATGTAAAGACTACTAAAAATTCCATTAAGTTCTAGAAATAATAGGTATGAGCAATGATTTTATTAACTGTTCATCATTTTTATTTTTCCTATTTATTTTTCTCCAGGAATTCAAATATATTAGTGGAATGCCTGACTCCTGATTTCCGAGGAGACCTTAAATCTGTCGAGATAGTTGCACAGTCAGGATTAGATGTGTATGCCCATAATGTGGAAACTGTTCCAGAATTACAGAGGTGATTATACAACACAGAGAGAAAGAAACACTCTCTCACTCTTTCTCTCTCTTCCTCTCCCTCCCCCCTGTAACATGCTCTCATAGCAGTCTCTCCTGATTCCTAGGCCCTCAGAGTACCTCTGGCCACTGACCTTTGCAATGTCAACTAATTCTATCAACTCGCCTCCTTTGAGGCTTTCAGAGGTCTCTGGTCATGATTTCTTGAATCACAGTTTAAAAAGCGAGAGTGCGCTCAAGAACAGCCACGTGCAAACTTAAAGCCTTTATTATACCTACTCACATAATGCCCTGACTTGTTAACTCCCTAGTGAATACCTGGTCCAAACACCCACGTGTTCACTATCAACCTCCTTACCTCCCTTGGCTGTCCATCCACTCGGCTCGGCTACCCCAGGACAAAGAGAGCAACTTGCTGCCCGCAGTGAACTTTGTAGAGGGTCTGTGAGGTCACACACACAGCCAATCAGAGAGCTTTTTCCCATTAAGAAACTATCTCGATAAGGACAGGATCGCACCCAAGGGTCAGTCCTACATCCACAGAGGTTACTTCCGGTCCACTCAAATCTCCTGTTGCACTGTGGCAGCCCATTTAAAGGACCCTTACCACCACCACCCTCCCCCCAGTACGTAATCTTTTATATTTGGGATGGACCTGTGATGTTTATCAGCATTGGGAGCTCCTGAGGTCACTTGCCCAGAGTCTGCCCCAGTTAGAGAAGGCAGTCAAAGCTGGGCATGCTGACTTTGGAGGCCCAGGCTGCTCCTTTGTAAGATCATTGTGTTATTTTTCAAAATATTTTTTTAAAGCAGCACACTTTTATGTGTGACACCTTCAGTTGGTCATAATTCCAAAGATGGAGGTTAAGGAACAAGGCAGCTTTCCCTTTAATGATGCAAAGGAACCATTAGAACTTATGCTTTCTATTTGAACAGACGATTTTCAAATGATGAAATTAAAGCCATCTATAGTCATATGAAAAAATAAGTTAACTATTGATTAGAGAAATGCAAATTAAAACAACTCTGAGGTACCACTATACACCTCTCAGATTGGTTAAGATGACAGAAAAAGATGATGAATGTTGGAGGGGATGTGGGAAAACTGAGACACTAATACATTGTTGGTGTTGTGCACTGATCCAACCAATCTGGAGCCATGCCCAAAGGATTATAAAACTGCACACTCTTTGACTCAACAGTGCCATTGCTGTATTGGGTCTGTACCCCAAAGAAATCATAAAGGAGGGAAAAGGATCCACATGTGCAAGCAATGTTTGTAGCAGCTCTTTTTGTGGTGAACAGCCGATTTTAGAAAGGCTTGGAAAGATTTACATACAAGATTTGCAATTGTTTTAAAAAAAAAAAAAAAAAGATTTACATTACTTAGCTGAGTTAACATGAAGAGCCAGAAATACGTTGTACACAACAATAGCAAGAATGTGCATGGCTTGGTTCTTCTCACTGGTTCAGTGATCCAAGGCAATCGCAATAGACTTTGGACAGAAAATATCTGCATCCAGAAAAAGAACTAGGGAGACTGAATTTAAATCAATACATACAATGTTTACTTCTTTTTTCTGTTTGTTTTTTTTCCTCTCCCAATGTGATTTATAAAGCAGAGTACATTAAAAATAAATAAATAAATGAATTTTAAAAGGAAAGAAAACTCACATACTTAAAAAAAAGTGTTGTTTTTTTTTTTAAATATACTTGAACTTTGTCTTAGAAAAAGCAATAGCCCCTTTTTTCCTTTTTATTCAATGCTAGAAACAATTGCTGGACCTTTAACATTCCATATTTAAACCTGTATTGGATCTTAAAAACATTCTTTTAACCTTGAGTCAGAATTAATTTTGAAACACTTTCATTTCCTTGGGTTCTGGGAAAGCATTTTGCAAGTGATTTTGTGGAATTGTTCCTGTTATTCCCCAGTGCAGTAAAACTTGAAAGGAGCAGCCATTGTAAGCAATTATCAGCATTTTAACTCAATCACAAACATGTGGGGGAATTAATTTAATTCAGAAGAGAAGTCTTTTCAGAAGTAATTAGTCTTTTTCAGTATTTGTTGTGGTTTTAAAGTTACTAAATTTTTCTTTCTCCTGCTAATTGGTTTCATATTATATAAATCAACAAAATTTAATATGAAAATACTATAAAGTTTTCTATATTGGCAACTTTCTGGTATAGAGCCTACTTAGAGTTTTTTAATTTTCTTGCCATTTACACTTGGCATACAGCCAAGAACAGTTTTCCCTTGTCTTAGACCCACCACCAGTCGGTGCCAGTTGCCTAGTTCTACTTAAATAGCATTATTCTTTTCATTGAAAATTCCAGAATCCTCTACTTTTTTCCCTTGAATAGCCTGGAAAATTTTGGATTTTTCTACCAGCAGAGGGCAGCTTGTTCTTTATAGAGAGAATGAGCATAAAAGTTTCTCAGACCTTAGAATCATAGATTCAGCTTAATTTTTTTCTTTGTTCAGTTACTAGGCCTCTCTTACATTCTCCAAACTCCCCCACACAAACACTGATTCTCTTTTTATTTATCCCTCGTGGCTTCTACTGGCTGAGTTTTTTAGTACCAACATGGGTATGATGGGCGAAGCACCTTCCTTGGACGCCATGCTGTGTCTTTGCCCAGTCTGTCCTCCTTTACCACAAGCAGGATCACGGGCTACCAATAACACCTGGTTCTCTTCTTGTATAACAGTAAACCATTTATGCAGAAGGGCTCCTACTGAATTACCTAACATACAGAATGTACAGTTTTCTGGTTTTCTGGTCTTTCCACTTCTTGAACTTCTTTTTAATTGATTCATTGATAACTGTTCTTTTTAAAGGAAAGTACGTGATCCTCGAGCGAATTTTAACCAATCTCTAGAAGTATTGAAACATGCCAAGAAGGTTCGGCCTGACGTCATTTCCAAAACATCCATAATGTTGGGCCTGGGAGAGACTGATGAACAAGTGTATTCTACAATGAAAGGTAAATTAGCAGAAAAAAAGCTGGGAAACCTTGCTTATTAAATTGAGAGGAGTCCACCTTGAAGGTCCTTTGATACTCAGGCTGCCTCTCATATTTCTATATTATAAATATAACTCTTCTGTGTAGAAAGTGGTCACAATGAATAACAAAAAGCCAACACAGATTTAACTTTGAAAGTTGTCATTGAGCCCTGAATGTCTTTTGTGTTACTTTTCTCCATATCCTTGAATCAAATTAAAACATAACATTAGTCCTCACTAATTTAATCTCATAGTCTCCCAGAGCTTTGACTTTTGTTGAATTCTGATCCTAAAAGTCCACTTTCTGTGTTAATTTTGGGGTTTATAACTTGTAAAACTATAATTTGATTTGTTTTTCCCATTTTCTACTTGACAACATTTGTCTGGTCACTTATTTTGAAACTTAATTGGGTAATTTACCAGTCTTAACCCTTTATAAAGTAAAATTCTCTTCAAAGCAGTTCATTCAGGTAGCTATCATAGGTCATACCATGTCCCTCCCCGCCCCCCCAGCATGAACACCTCATACAGTCAAAACCTGTGAGGATGTGATTGGCTGATTGAGTGCGGCCTAGGTCTGCCTCGGTCACCAGTCAGAGATCATTTTGAGTTCTTTTCCACCTTGTTCTGGAGCCCTCGGGAGGAAGCCCTAGCCCTGGCTGTGTAGTGCTAAAGCCATCTGTGCTTCTGTCTGCAGCACTGCGCGAGGCAGAGGTGGACTGTCTGACCCTCGGACAATACATGCAGCCAACCAAGCGTCTCCTCAAGGTACAGTGTCTTGGGCTAGACTTCCAATGCCGCGGGTGATAAGCTGGGGAAGTTTGGGGGGGGGTTCCTTTTATTCTCCATCGCAATGACCTGTTGACGCGTTCCAAGGTTGATGATATTAGAATGTGCAGCTAAAGGGAGTGAGAAGAGCTTCTCATAGTGTCCTGGCTCGAGAGCCAGACCAGGGAATAAGCTGAAGAGATGAATCGTGCTGGAGGCAGGAGCCGAGGACAGATGTTCCTAGTCCCAGCCCAGCCTGCTTGTCTTAAGGGCTGCTGCTGGTGACCCAGACTTGGTGAATTCTTTTTTTTAACCTTTTAATAAATTTCCTTTTTTAAAATTGTTTGACCTTATTAACATCAGTAAAGATGGACATTTCCTTCTGCAAAGGACAACAGAAAGGATTATATGTGACTCTGATTCTCTGTTGGACAGATTTTTTTTTTTTGAAGTACATAGTAATTTATCACAGTAGTTCCAACATTGCCCTGCTTGTCTTCCTTCCCTTCTGAATTTCCTTCTGCTCTTTTCTGTATTTTTTTTAGTATTTCACTAATGCTCTTTTTTTTTTTTTTGGTCTAGTCTCCACTCCTTTGTAACTAACCGCACCAGAAAAAATGTCAGTCCTTCTCACCAAACAAATAAGTACAACTAAGCTAAACCAGTCACATGTTGGCCATGTCTGAATATGTGTGTCACATTGTATTAGTAAACTGTTCCTTCTCTATTAAAATGTGGAGGCTTGATCAGTGTCAGCTCTCTGGATTGAGTTGAGATCATTGGCTATTCTTCTTTCTTTTTTTTTACAGTGTTGTGGCATAGTGTCAATAGTTCCCCCACTTCTTTTCTTCTTTTCTTTTTTTGCTGAGGCAATCGGGGTTAAGTGACTGGCGCAGGGTCACACATCTAGGAAGTGTTAAATGTCTGAGGTCAGATTTAAACTCCGGTACTCCTGACTTCAGGGCTGGTGCTCTATCCACTGCACCACCAGCTGCTCCTCGCTCTCCCATTTCTGCTTATCTCACTGTGAATCATTTCATACAAGTCCTGACATTTTTCACTCTATCCATCTTATAATTTAAAAAAAAATTCAATAATATTTTATTTTTCCAATTACATGTAAAATTAGTTTTCAGCTTTCATTTTTGTAAGATTTTGAGTTCCAATTTTTTTTCTCCTCCTTCCCCAAGACAGTAAGCACTCTGATACAGGTTATAAATGTACAATCATTTTAACCATATTTCCATTTTAGTCATGTAAAAGAAAAATCCAAAGAAAAGGGAAGAACCACAAGAAAGAAAAAGCAAACAAACCCTAAAAAACATGAAAATGCTTTCTTTTGATCCGCATTTGGTCTCCATAGTTCTCTCTCTGGATGTAGATGGCATTTTCCATCCCAATGGAAATTGTCTTGGATCAGTGTATTGCTGAGAAGCCAAGTCATGCTGATCATGACATAATTTTTTTTAATAATTATAACTTTTTATTGCCAGAACCCATGCCAGGATAATTTTTTACATTATCCCTTGCACTCACTTCTGTTCTGACTTTTCCCCTCCCTCCCTTCCTCCATCCCCTCCCCCAGATGGCAAGCAGTCTTATACGTGTTAAATAGATCATGACATAATTTTACTATTATTGTGCACAATGTTCTCCAACTTCACTCAGTTTCAGTTCATGTAAGTCTTTCCAGGCTTTTCTGAAATCAGCCTGCTAGTCGTTTCTTATACGACAGTCATATTTCATTACATTCGTCATCTTATATTTTCTTGTAGCTCAATAATGTTTTATCATATTTATATACCATAATTTACTTAGCCATTCCCCAATTGATGAGCATCCTCTTTATTTTCTAGTTCTTTGCAACAATAAAAAATGTTCTGTTAACATTTTCTGTACATAGGGTCTTTCTTTTCCTCTTTCTTTGATCGCTTTGGAGTATATACCTTGTATTGGTATCAGTGAGTCAAAGGGCAGATAGTTTGTAGGGTTCCAAATTACCCTCCAGAGTTCATTGCAAAATGCACCAGTATTAAGGTCCCTATCTTCAAACAACTTTTTTTTTTTTTTTGGTCTTTTTCTGTCTGATGGGCATGGAATAGAACCTCAGAATTACTTCCATTGCTATCTCTCATATTTGCTACAACGATTCTTTTTTCCAGTTAATTGTTTCCCTTCTAATTGCATTGACTTTGGGCAAAACCTTATATTTTATGTTATCAAAACTGTCCGTTTTACCTCTTATAGATTTTGCTAGTCCTTATTTAGACAAGAACCTTTCTTCTTATGAGAGCTATTTCCTTTCTGTGTCTCTAATTTGTGATGACTTTTATACCTATATCTAATTTGAAGTTTATTTTGATCTACACTAGGAGGTGTTGATCTAAATCTGATTTCTAGCTGATTGCGTTCTGGTTTTTCAGGAAGTTTTCTTCAAGTAGTTTCCCCTTATCCTTATATTTGGAGTCTTTGGATTTCACATACTATGTTTCTGAACTCAATTGCTTCTAGTTTTAATTCTGCTTTTTAAATGGTATTAGCTAGTTTTAACAATTGCTGCTTTGTTAGTACAGTTTGAGATCTGGTACTTAGGCCCTAAAAGATAGCTAGGGAGGTGGCACTACAGTGGGTAGAGTGCCAGGCCTGGGTCAGGAAGATCTGACTTGAGGTCAAAGCTGAACTCAAATAATGACCAGTTGTGTGACCCTAGGCAGGTCACTTCCTCCTGCTTGCTTCAGTTTCCTCATCTGTAAAGTGAGCTGGAGAAGGAAATGGCAAACTTATCCAATATTTCTGTCAAGAAAACCCCAAATGGGGTCACAGAGTGCGACACAGGTGAAACAACCAAACAAGAACTCCCTGGCTGATACTGCCTACTCAGAACCTCTTTTAAGAGGGGCCCTGGCCAGACCTTTTTTCCCTGCACAGATGAATTTTGTAATTTTTTTCCCTAGGCTATTAAATAGCTTTTTGACAGTTAATATTATAAATTCAAAGCCAAAGCTATGTTAAGATGAGCACATGAAATCACTAGAAGATAGAAATAGATAGCAAGCTAATAAAAAGAGAAAATCCAGAATATAGAGGGCAGTATATAATATAGTAGAGAAAGCAGTGGATGAGAAAGTAAGAAACCAGGTTCAAACTTGCCCTTTAAATTCTTTCTTTCTTTCTTTCAAAAATAATAAATGCTTAATTTTACATATTATTTATAGCATTCATTTGACCAAACTTCTACATATTTGTAGAATCCTACTGTGTATAAAGTGGGAATGTATCATGTCACTTAAATTCTTTTGGCCTCAGGTCCTCATCTCTGAAATTTAGACAGCTTAAACTGATTCACAAAGTCTGACTAGCTCAGACATTCAGTCTTCTAGGACATCAAGTGAATAATTAAGAGTAGACTCATTCTGATTTTTTTTTAAAAAAAAAAAAGGAGAATTCAAAGGCATTATTTTCCTGTGTTATGATTCTGAGGAACCACTATTAATTGATCTGAAATACTTTCTTAAATACAGGTAGAAGAGTATGTTACCCCTGAAAAGTTCAAGTACTGGGAAAAAATAGGAAAGGAACTTGGATTTTATTATACTGCCAGTGGACCATTAGTACGTTCCTCATATAAAGCCGGTAAGGACTTCAGGACACTTTTTTTGTTTAGGTTATAACTTTATATGTAATACAAAATCCCAAACTAAAGTTCTACAACAAATTAATACAAAAATCCCAAACTAAAGTTCTACAACAAATTACACTTGTGGCTATTTTGATGTAATAAATTTTTGTTTTTTAGGGTATGATATGAATTTTTTTTGATTGATAGATGCTATATTTAAGGGAATTTCTTAAATATAGTTTGCTCATTAAACCAAGAACTTTTTTCTTCTCTTAGGTATTTTATTTCTTTTACAGCCCATGTGAAATAGTTTTGGAAATAAACAATTTTCTTTCAAAGTTCAGATTTGAAAATGATGCCAGCAGCATCTCTTAAGTTCTCACAATCAGATCGATTCCAGCTATTAAAAAAAATAGCATTATTGTATAAATATTCATCTTTCTCGCCCCCAGAGGCAAAGAACTTTAAAGCTTGTATCTCCTTTTTTCTCAGTAATATTTTATTTTTCCAAATATATGCAGAGATAGTTTTCAACAATCATTTTTGTAAGACTTTGTGTTCGAAATTTTTCTTCCACCTTCCATTACCTCCCCCCTCCCCAAGGCATCAAGCAATCTTGATGTAGGTTAAATATATACCCTTTTAAATATATTTCCATATTTGTCATATTGTGCAAGAAAATCAAACCAAAAGGGGGGGGGGAAACACAAGAAAGAAAAACCAAACAAAGATAGGTGAAAATGCTATGCTTCCATCCATATCCAGTCTCCATAGTTTTCTCTCTGGGTGTGAATTGCATATTCTACCCCAAGCCTATTGGAATTGCTTAAAGCTTCTCTCTTTGAAATTCAGTTCTGACTTTGGGCAGTAGATTGAATCCGAATTTCTAAGGAGAATAATGCCATTTAAAAATGGGTCAGTTTTCCTATACAGATTTAACCCCTCCTTGTTTGGTTTGATCCTTGCCATGGCAGGGGGTCTTGCATAGCTCACTCAAACTATGAGTTTTGCCATCCAGGATTATTCAAGACAGGCAGGCCATAATGGAGAGTGCTGACAAAAGGTGATCCTTCAGAGAAGGAAATGGCAAACTACTGCAGTGTATTTGCCAAGAAAACCACATGAATAGTATTGAAATACTCAAAGATACAATGATGGAAGATGAGCTCTTCAAGTCAGAAAGGCCTGGTGTGGTCACAAAGAATCGGTCACTACTGAACAGCCGTACAACAATAACACACAGATTTATTATAAAGAAGGTTTATCTTACACTTGAAGTTAGTAGGATTTTAACCAATTGTGTCTACTCAGCCTCAAAAATTTTTTATAAAACATTCTACCTTGGTTAATAATGTAATATATTTTGTTTCCAAAAATGAATTTTGTTAGTGAGAAATACACTTTGTTAGATAACTTATATGAAGCAAATTTAAAATGACAGCAAATTTATGGAATAGGGATATGTCTTATATTTTTCTTATATTCTTATATATACCTATATATAGGTATAACAAGGAATAACATATTAAAAAGGAGTGTACTAAGAAAAGGATGAGAGCTGATATGAATTATAGGGGCAAAAAGATGAGCCAGAGAAAGATAAAGCTAGTGATTCTATTAAATGGGAAAAATATTGGATGAGAAAACAGTGGCTTTGGGATTTGAAAGAAGATACAAATTCTAGTGTGTAAAATTTCTCAAGATAGCATTATCTGGAGAACTGGGAACCATTACAATTAAATAATAAAATTTTGGATACTTAAAAAAATGTTTCAAGTAGAATTTTATTTTAATATTAAATTAAATTAATTTAATAATTTAATATTAAATTAAATATTCATATTAATAGGAATTATTGTTTTCCTTCATTAGGTGAATTTTTCCTGAAAAATCTAGTGGCAAAAAGGAAGACAAGAACCATATGAATCTGTAAATGATAAGACATCTTAACGGTCTTTTACATTTGGTCCCACACCGTCAAGCGTCCTTAACACCAGAAACAATTACATCTGTTGGAAATAGGCCCCAACTTTATTTCACATTCTTCAAGTAGTGAGTGGGCTTTTTTGTGAATGAGTTTTTCCTCATCTTCACCTGGAAGTTTAGCTTACTGAAATAAAACCATTAAACAACTTGGTAACAATGTGATGTTAACAGCATAATAAAAATCTATTAGGGGCTTTCATCCAAATGTTGCTTATGCATTACCACATCTTAATTGTGAAAAGAGGCTCCAAAGCAAATATTCACCATCAGTCATGACCATGATCTGTTGCCTTACCCTGAGGTTGTCCTTCAGCAGCACTGAAGTCATTTGGGAAAAGTTTGTTCTGAATGTGATTTTACATCAATATGAGTATTATACTGTGAAAGATAATTTTACATTGTTACTAAATTGCGGGAAGGGTTTAAAAGGACTGTTAAAGTTGTGTGTGGGGAGAGTTTTGAAGAATTCTGATTGGGCAGTTTGATAGTGCAGTGCATAGAGTACTGGCCAGAGTTAGGAAGACCTGGGTTCAAATCCACTGTTAGATACTTAACATTTGTTAGCACTGTGACTCTGAGCAAGTCACTGAATCCCATTTGCCTTGGGGGGGAAAAAAAAAGAATTCTGATGAAGTAAGTAAATCAGGAAATTCTTTTTGTTAGGAAACTTTTTTTTTTTCCTTTTTAAGTATTTTTTCCCCCTCATTGCTTGGTAAGCAATTTCTTTTAGTAAGGCAGTTGGGGTTAAGTGATTTGCCCAGAGTCATATAGCTAATTGTAAAGACAGATTTTCAATTTTTAACATTTTTTTTAATTGAGATTTTCTTCTCTTCTTCCCCTTCTTCCCAAAACAATCAGTAATTGATATGTGTGCAATCACGTAAAACTTATTTTTATATTAGTCATGTTGTCAAGATGTAATCCAAAAGGAAAAAGTACAAAAAATCCCACATGCAAATAGTGCGCTTTGATCTGTATTCAGACTTCAGCAGTTCTTTCTCAATCAGGAAATATTTAGAATGTAACAATGTCAGTTATGTATGTATATATGTATGTATGTATGGTGATATTAAATATATTCAGTTGGGTATTCAATTAAAGTATTTAATCATTGAAAAAGTTGAAAGTACATTTTTTTAATTTTAAAAAACAGAACTAGATAGTAAGAAGTGAGAAAAAAATAATGAAACATCAGCATAGATAGCTGTAAAATTATTTTGCATTTCTTTTAGATTATTTTCTTATGACTCATATAGCCAATGCATTAGATACATAAAATCTTATCTCACCACGGATTTAATAACTTAGGAGTTTAATACCTGAGGGAAAGAGGTAAGAAAGAACAGGGGTGGATTACTGTGTGTACTTTGTATTTCATATTACCAGAGGGTTTTGAGTAAATCTGTGGTGAGAGTTAACTAAGAACATTAGTGCAGGGGGAACACAAGGGTGAAAGTGGGCCCCCCACAGTTTTGGAATATTCACAGTGATTTTTCAGGCATTACAAATCAAGCGATGAGATCATTTAGTTGGGAAGAACAGAAAATTGAGGAGGTATCTAATATTTATCATGTATGTGTAATGTCAGCTTAGCCATTAGACACAGAAACTTTTAGAATCTTTAATTTTCTTAACTCTTACTTATTAGATTCTCTAAACTCTCTTATTTAGTGTAAGCCTCCGTTATTCATTCCCAAGAAACTTGACAGAAGTAGCAGTGCAAAGAAACTTCCCCTTCCATGGGGCAGGGGACCCCTATTACCTACGTTAGCTTGTATCTTTTCTCTTGAAGTGGGAACCATAGAAATAAGAGTTCCTTACCAACTATTTGGTATTTTCTTGGTCACTGCTTTCTGGCCTTTTCAGTTGAGGAATGATTCATTCTTTGGTCTTCCATTTTACCCAACTGCAAATGACTGGAAGATCTCAAAAACTAAATTATACATGTATAGATTTTGTAATAAATAATTAATAGCCACACTATTGCAAGGAGGAGCTGCTGAAAGGGAAAACACCTTTATGTCCAGCAATTAGGATTGGTTGAACAAATTGTAGTGAGTGAATATAACAAAATTTTATACTTGAAGAAATGATAAACAGGAAGAATTCAAAGTGTACATAAAGTGAAAGAGTAAATAAGTCTACTCTGAAAGATATATACACTCACTATGACTATGTAGAAAGACAACAAAAAGATTAAATACAATGAACCCGCTCTGTTAAAACACAATCTTCCTTTTAACAAAGGGTAAATTGAAGTAAATCTGTTCAAATTGTTTGCATTTTTCTTGACTTTAGGGAAATTTATACTCCCAAGATTTATTCATATTTGCTACGTTAAAATAATTTTAAAAAAGAAAACTCAAAAGTTGTAACCCTTGAGTCTCATTTCAAGAATATAACTATGCAACTCGTCTGCTTGGCATGATTCTCAAACTGCCAACACTATGTTGTAAACAGCAATTTTTATGAGATGTTATCCATAGATCATCAATAAAATAATAAGACCCTGGGCTTATACCCCAAAGAGATACTAAAGAAGGGAAAGGGACCTGTATGTGCCAAAATGTTTGTGGCAGCCCTGTTTGTAGTGGCTAGAAGCTGGAAATTGAATGGATGCCCATCAATTGGAGAATGGCTGAGTAAATTGTGGTATATGAACGTTATGGAATATTATTGTTCTGTAAGGAACAACCAGCAGGATAAATACAGAGAGGACTGGCGAGACTTACATGAACTGATGCTGAGTGAAATGAGCAGAACCAGGAGATCATTATATACCTCAACAACGATACTGTTTGAGGATGTATTCTGATGGAAGTGGATCTCTTCGATAAAGAGAGTTAATTCAGATCAAAGATGGACAGAAGCGGCTACACCCAGAGAAAGAACACTGGGAAATGAATATAAACTGCTTGCATTTATGTTTTTCCTCCCGGGTTATTTATACCTTCTGAATCCAACTCTCCCTAACATATATTGTATCTAGGATATACCGCAACCCATTCAACATGTAAAGGACTGCTTGCCATCTGGGGGAGGGGGTGGAGGGAGAGAGGGGAAAAGTCAGAACAGAAGTGAGTGCAAGGGATAATGCTGTAAAAAATTACCCTGGCATGGGTTCTGTCAATAAAAAGTTATTAAATAAATAAATAAAATAGTAAGACCAGCAGTATTAGGAAAAGTGGCCATTTTATGGATTTTTTTTCCCCTGAGGCAATTGAGATTAAGTGACTTGTCCAGGGTCACACAGCTAGGAAGTATTAAGTGTCTGAGGCCAGATTTGAACTCAGGTCCTCCTGACTTCAGGGCTGGTGCTCTATCCACTGCTCCACCTAACTGCCCCCATGAATTCTTAACCAATGCTTTTACACATTCTGCCTTGATCTCTTGCATATTATTCTAGTTCAATGAAAACAAAAACTTGAGCTGAAAAGCATTTTACAACAAGTTTCATGTGATAACATCAATATCACACATCAGAGTTCCCTACTAGGGGACCTGAATTTCTTTTTTCTAAGACCCTCCTCCACTGAGTCCATTGAGGTTAAGTTAGTTTCTCTTAAAGGTATTGCAGCTGTCCTTGACATTTTATTGGCTTTAAGGGGCTGGAGAGCTAATCTCGCTTCCTAATCACATAGAGTATAAAAAAAGGGTTCACAAACTGGAAGAATGTCCCCAAGTCACCATTATTTGCCTTGCTGAGCAGATACTTCCAAAGACAGGAGAGGTCAAGTCAGCCTAAGCTAAATGTTATATCCTTTTTTTAATTTTTAAGAAGTTTTCTCACTTATATGTAATCAAATTTTTAAACATTTCCTTTCTTAAAAATATTCTCCTTTCCTCCTTCTCCCTCCTTGAGAAGGTAAGCAATTTGAAATACATTATACATCTACAGTCACGTAAAATCTTTCCACAACAGCCATCTTGCAACACCACCAAAAAAAAAAATGGCATAATAAAAAATGAAGAATAATAAAGTTTAAAAAGTGTGCTTCATTCTGCATTCAGACTCCATCAGTTCTTTCTCTGGAGTTGGATAGGATTGTATTGCTAAGAATAAGTCATTCATAGTTGACCACTACAGTAACCAATCCTTTTTATATAATGTTCTGGTTCTGCTTGAATTCCCCAGATTTTTCTGAAAGCATCCTACTTGTCATTTCTTATAGCTAAGTACTATATCCTTCTTAAGTATTCTGTTTGCTTTGGCTAAGGAAAGCTCCTTTTCTTGCATCACTTGTTTCTTTTCCCAATTTTTCATCTTTGATTTTTAAAATCCTTTTTGGGATCTTCCAGGAGTTCTTTTTGAGCCTAAAACCAATTCACATTTATTTTTTAAATTTAATATTTTCTTTTCCTGGTTACATGTAAAATTCTTTGTAAACATTTGTATGAGTTCTTAGGTCCTAGCCATGCTGGAGAGCCATTTGGAACTATGTCCCTTTAAAGGACTGTCAAACTGTGCATACCCTTTGACCCAGCAGTGTCAAGAGCTTGTTAAGCTGAAAAAAGTTCGTTCAGCTCACTCTGAATTTTTATATTTCTAGTTGACAAGTTTTCCAGTTTGTGCGTATTTGCATAGATGACCAACATACTCTGAATTTTTTTCATCCAAGAACAGGGGTTAGTTTTCTGTTGTTATTTTTTGTTATGAACTCCCTTGGCGATCTGATAAAGGCCCTTCCCAGAATAATATTTTCAAATGTATAAACTATATAAAATTACAAATAAAACCTATAAAATTGAAAAGATTACATTTATAATATATGCATGTATATAAAATATATATACACATACATTTTATATGTTTAAGGTAAGGAGAGAGAGATATCGATCATGAATTTCAGGTAAAGAATTCTTGTCCCAGAGGCTTTCATTTCTTTGGCGAGATAAAATCAGAGGAAAGATCCCATGTTCCCTGCCTTTGGTCATTTTAATTTTATGACTAAGCTTAAAGAGTGCAATGAACACGATTGTTTAAATCCTCAAATGCTTGAATGTGGGTGGAAAAAAGTTTCTCTTTTGAAGACACTGCTCATTTCCCATCCACCTTTTCAATTGCTTAAAACATGAGTACTCAGTAAAGTCTACTTTTCCCAGAAGTTAAATCCGAGCTGAGAGCTCTCAGTTACTACATACCTTTTTAAAAATACATTTATGCTTCTGTTTAAAAAGCTGCCGAAGGATTTCTCTGTGCCCCTTCAGGAAACTATTCCATCCCCAGCTCAGAAGCTTATGCACATAGTGACTCATCTGCTTGCCTGGAAGCTCTTCGGGATTTGTGGAGCAGTTTTCCAAAGTTTCCTCCCTTTATTGCATCATACCATAGAGTCCCTGGAATTCCCATTTCTTCCCCAAAGCCCTTAACAGTTAGTAGGAATTAAGGGAGTGATCTGTCCCAGCCTCCAAGGCGCCTGGTCTGAGCATACAAGCCCGAGTTGCACATACACTACCCATTATCCAAACTATACTTGAATCAGGGGAACATTGTACACAGTAACAGCAACACTGTTCCACGATCACCTTTCACAGACTCAGCCCTTGTCAGCAGTACGGGGTCCAGGACAATCCCGAATGTTACTCACACCGTGCTGGAGAGTGCTCTCCACATCCAGAGAAAGCACTAGGGAATCTGAACGCATATCACGCTATTTTCCCTTTTTGTGTTTTCTTTCTTGTGGCACTTCCCGTTTCTTCTGATTCTTCTTTCACAGCGTGACTAATTTAGATATATGTTTAACATGATTGTACCTGTCATCTTGGCTAGAAGGAGAGCAAAGAAATATAGAACTCAAAATCTTATAGGAGTCAATGTTGAAAACTATGTAACCAGAAAAAACAAAATGCTGTTAAAATGTATAGAAAAAAGGATACTTCAATCACTTTATGAATGTCAAATAGACTAGATATCCTCCCTGGGTTTTGTCATATCAGTCTTTAAGAGGCAGGGGGGAGCTTAGGTATTAATTCACTTTGCAGAGCACTAGCAGGGTAATGAAGGCTTTTAAAAGTAGTCTGATCATTACTCCACTGAACAGATTTCAACTCCATGGAACAGAATGGCCCTCCACAGCCCTTGGCTTATTCCCCATTTAGACTAAACTCCTTGAGGACAGGGATTGCCTGGTAATAAATGATCATTGGATTGAGTTGGGCTGGGTTAAATAAGTGAATTCTTCCCCACACTTCCCCACAAAATGGGCCCCTGCCCAGTTCCCACCTACCTAGCTAGACTAGTAGAAACCCACAGTTCACACCAGACCAAATAATGAAGAAATCCAATGAGACACTGCTGTGAATTTTCTCATCTCAGAACTTCAAAAAGTCACTTAAGCCTACAAGCAGGAAGAGGACTCCCAGCCACAAAAGTGAGCCGGAGGGCCCACGGTGAAAGCAGACATGAATCATTCTTCCCCTGGGGCCTGTAAGGGCGGATTCCAAGGCAAGAGAAAGGAAAACTTCAAGGAAAAGGGTTGGTGGGATCCCAAATCCCCAATATCGTGGAAAACCCCACAGGAGACCAAAGGGACCCTAGAAACCCAGGGAGCAGAGAGAGCCCCTAGTGATCAATGATTAGACAAGCACAGCCTGGCGGCGGCTTCGATGCCCTATTACTGTCCTGAAATGTCAAAAAGGGTCCCATGGACCGTGGCTCTGCACCTAAAAGATACAGAGGGACTTAAACCTGCAAGTATACATCAGTCAGTCCAGAAGCACAGGAGAGACTAAGCATTGCTGCTAATGCTACCCACAAGTACAGCAGAGCAAAGCCAGGCCCTGACGCAAAGTCCCAATTCAGGACCATCACAAGGAGTAAATAAATCAAAGAAAACACATCATTGGTATAAATTTTTTTTATGGATTTGTAGAAATAGTAACAAGGTTAAGCAGAAACTGAAAACCCTGCATAAATCTCTGGAAAAAAAAAAGGTTAAAAAATGAAATAAAAGGACAAGATGAAATAATTGAGATTGAAGTGATAAATATTACCCAATTAATGGACTCCCTGAAAACAAGAGACCAAACAGAAATTAATTACTCCAACAGACAGTAAGATTAGAACAAAATAAAATGAAAAAAGAACCTAATATCACTAACAACTGGCCCAGAAAGCAAGTCAGATATTAAAAGAATCACTAGACTCCCTGAAAACTATGATTAACAACAAAACCCAACTCCAAATGAAGAAATAAATAAAAACTGGCAAGCTCTCTCAGAACCAAAGGGCAAGATAAGAGTTCATCAGCCATTTCCTAAAAGAAACCCCAATAATAAAGAATTGAAAACCAAGTCTCTCTTTTATCCACTGGGAAATGGATGAACATATTACAGTAGGTGAAGGTGATGGAATATATGATATTATAAGAAGGGAAGGAGATGGTTTCAGAAAACCTTGCTTAAATATGTATGAACTGAAGCAAAATTAAGTAAACAGAACCAGAACAGTTTATGCAATAACAGCAAAATTGTAAAGACAATTCGGAAGGACTTGGGAACTCTGATCAACACAATCATCAACCACAGTGCCAAAGCACTAATGATAAAACATGCTATCTACTTCTAGAACTGATGGACTAACCAAAGCATACTGTATTTTCCTTTCTTTTTTGATACACCCAATACAGACATTTGTTTTCATGACTATACATATTTGTAATGGGTTTTATTTTTCTTGCTTTCTCAATGGATGGGGCAGGGGTAGAGGAGAAAATTTTAACTGAAAATAAAATGAAAAAAATTTAAATTAAAAAAAAAAATTAAATTCCCAAAGGCAAAATTCCAGGAACGTCATTGCCAAAATTCAGAGCATACATGGCAAAGGAAAAAAAAATACTCCAAGTAGCCAGAAGGAAGGTCAAGTCCCAAGGAAAGAAATCAAGATCCCACAAGATCTGGCAGGATTTACTATGACTGTTAAGAAGTCTTGGAACACCATATTCCATTAGGTTAAAAGATATGGTTTTACAAACCAATAATTTACCCAATAAATTCTAAAGGGGGAAAAAAATGGACCTTAAGGGAAAGGAGGCTTTCAAACAAGATCAGAAATTAAGCAGGAACTTTGAAATTCATATAGAAGAATGAAGAGGATGGGCAAATTAATAAGATAACATGATAATGTAAAAACATTCTAAGAGGGAAAAGAAACAAGTAAGTGTCCCTTGAAAAAGAGTCCCACAAAGGAGAGAGAGGGAAGAGTTTAAACTAGAAAAACAGAAGACCAGGAAGTTGGATTGGTAATATTTGAAGAATTTTTAAGAGGGAAAAAAATATCAGATAAGAGAAAAGCATACAAATAGGAGAAAAAAGTGGCTGGAAGGGCATCAGATGAATACATAAAGGATTAAATATTATTCTTTCTACAAATCTATAAAAAAATTTTTTTAATACTATATATGTGTACACTGATTAGTATGGAGAATACATTAAATTCAACAGAGAAAAACACACAAAGATGGGGGAGTTAAAGGGAAGAATGATATCACTGACAGAAAGCCACAAGCAAAACAAACTTCCTGATGTTGAAGAAAGAATAAAATGAAAACGTGGTGTTTAAAAAAAAACAACAACAAAGAGACAATAGTAGTGTGAACTGATGCAAAGGTGTGTTCAAAGAACCACTGTAAATAAACAGTTTTCATCGATTCAATGAGCAAACAAAATAGAGGGAGGGTCACCTTGTGAACTGGTTTGAACTGATGCTAGAGTGTGGGGAAGAGCAGTAGGAAGACAAAAAAAGGTAGGGGGGTAAGGGTGGCAACTGAAACATTTTTTAAAATACTAAGAAGACAGAAGAAAGCACAGATAAGCATGGTAGTTTTGAAAGCAATATGTAGAATTTATTTCATATTTCTTTAAAAAACAACAAGTGTTTGGAAATCAAGATTCACAGTTTCATATATAATCCTCTTTTTTATATTCTGCTATGTATTTGGAAATGCTTCCTTTTTGGGGTGGTATTTAAGTTTGGGTTTTTAAAAAAAACTTTTGGGAGGGCAGTTAGATGATGATACACTGAATAGAGTATCAGTCCTGGAGTCAGGAGGCCCTGAGTTCAAACCCAGCCTCAGACACTTAACACTTCTTAGCTGTGTGACCCTGAACAAGTCACTTAACCCTAATAGCCTAACACACACACACCCAAAAAAAAAAAAAGAAAAGAAAGAAAGAAAAAAAATTTTAATAACAAAAATGTAGCAAATAGACCATGCTAATTATTTATTTTCTCTTAAGATGAATATTTCATATACTTTAATTTACCAAAGAAAAAACGACTGACTCTTTGAAACAACAGTAAGCAATTCAATGTGCTCCCGCTACTCCCCCCACTAAGGTGTTAAGGAATGTTTTGTCCATTTTTTGCTTGGAAGAACCAAGAAAGCACATGTTTTACATATGCAAAGATGCCAAACAAGATCCAAGTCTGTCCACTCTTTTTTCCTGTGATCAGAGGTCCGTGGTTTACATGTTAGACACCATTAACAATCGCAGCCTATCGAACTAGTCTCACTTCACGGCATTTTCAAGAGTCAGTTTGGTATTTAACATAAAAATGTAAAGTCCTCAACAAAACACATTTAGTGTTTAAAAAATACACTGATGAACAAAACACAGAAAGGTATAAAATTGAAGCACAAGTAATGAACATATTTTAAAATAAGAGATCTGAAGTTTAATTTTTACAAAAATCGATACCGTTAAGAACATAATTATTTCCCATTTGCTCATTCAACAACTGACAAAATATTATAAAAATATAGAGAAAATAGATTCTAGATTTAAGATGACTAGGTATGCTACCAGCCATGTAGCTTTTAAAAACTTGATTTGAATCACTAAAAAAATAAGTTTTGTTTCCTTAAAAACACTTCATTGGTTTGCTATTTAACATAATATGGGTATTCATGATTTTGCAATACTAAAAATGCAGCGCCGACATGACCTAGACTCTTGGCTTCTTGTTCGGCGGGTCCTGGAGACTAAACTTTGGAATTTCACATGAAGGTGCGTATGGAATTCTCTTTGAAGATACCTTCTTGCCAATTGTTTCAATCTAAAAAAAAAAAAAAAGGCAGATAAAAGAATTACTGGAAAATACATCTTGTAAATGTTGAACCTACAATGGTAAAAGAAAATCCTGTAAGCTAGTGAATGTAAGAGGAAAACATTTCAAAATTTATTTTTTCCTAAATGCAAAATAAGCTTTTCATATTCTCCGGATAAGCAAAGAGTTCATTTATTCTATGTTCACTCAATATTTCTGAATCAAAGCCAAGTTGTATTTTTCCTATATGGACACATACACAAGGATGCCTCTTCTCAAACTCCTAATAAAAAAGAAAATTTATACAAGCGCTGCTTTGGTCTCAAGTGAAAATTAAGAAAGTGAACACATGAGGTAGTTCTCAGTTTAAATGCTCATTATGCTTATTCCCGAAAACATCCACAAGGATGGTTTAAGAAACTAAGATTCTCAGTTCCAACAACAAATTACACTCCCTCCAACTGCTGGGACTAGCTCATTACTCTGTCTCTCTAAAAACTAGATCCCCCAAAGCTCAGGAAGAGTCCCTGATGACCAGCGGGAATGAAGGTGACATTTATGGGAAGCTTGCCTTTGGAACAGCTAACAACTACCTGGCCCCGGCCCCCGTCTTGGCTTCGGGTCCTATTCGCCCTGGATCAGATCCTTGTCAGCACTGAGCACGGGGAAGCATTCTGACTGACAGACATCCTCTAGTTCCCGGTGCCCAGGCGTAGTAGTGGGGGCCTGGGTGAGACAGGGGCAGTGGGCACTGGCAATCACCATCCAGGGAAGCTGGAAAAGTGCTTCCCCAGCTCCAACCAAACCTGCTGAACTAGGGAAGGGGAAGGAATGGGCCCTGAAGTAAGAGGGTTCTGTGGTGCTTTGTAGCTTAGAGAGGGATTTCTGACTGAGGGGGTCCCAAACTCTCAGTGCAGCTTTAAGCCACGGAAGCCTCTGGGACACCTAGGCTATCACCTTGCTGCAGGATCACAACCATCTGTGGGGCTCCAGAATGTGGAGATAAGGAGGCCAGATAGAGAGACGGAAGCCCCGGGCCACACCTGGGCTCCAAGGCTTACCAGCAAAGTCATCAGGGCATTCGCCTGGAAATTCAACCCGGTGTAGAAGAAAGGGGGACAGAGCTGACGGCAGGCCCTACTACCTCTCCCACCCTGGACCAAATGACCTAGAGGAACCATAGATTCCTCATCTGCAACAGGACAAGGAAGCTGGACCCAACCCCTAAACATCCTTTCCGGTTCTACATTCTATGAGCCATGATAAATTTCCTCATCTGTTAACTGGGGAAAAGAATACTGTTAGATTAACAACAGAATGTCGTGTGAAGCAAGAGCATTATAAAATTGAACATGCCGTGTTAAATTATGATTAATTTACAAGTGAAAAAATGGTGGCTCAGGGAGACTGTGTTAGACTAGAGCAGAGACATCTGCTTTGGTGGCCTGGGAGTCTCTCTTGTGCACCTTGAACCACATGAAAATGTAATTGGGAAATATTTAACAAAAGAAAAGTACCATATATACAGATAATGTTCATATGGAGTTTTCGAAGTCGATGTGGAGCCTATAGGGGTGGATCATCTAGTATGGATTAGTATATTTTTATGTGAGTTTGACACCTTTGGACTACAGGATCTTCGAAGAAACTCCAGTACTAACATCCTACGAGTCACTGATTTTATCCAACTTTAAATAGCTATTAACTGATGAAACCCGAATTAAATCCCAGGTTTAATTTAGGGGCTTCCAGTCCTATATGCTGGCACTCACCACCACATATTCAAGCAACACTGACCACGTTAGCTCTATTCCCCATCGTTAAATTGAACCAAGGATTGAAAATAGCCTGGAAAACCAAATGTAATACTCCCCGAGTACAAAGAGCCACTGTGTTGTTACACTGGACAGGAAAAGAAAATGCTTAAAAAGAAAAAAATCCTAAATCCCAGAACCTTAAAAAAAAAAAAAAAAAAAAAAACCCAAGACTGATTTACCTGGAAGCCAATGGTTTGTAACTCATTGTGAAGGTCATCGAGGACGCGTCGACCATCAAAGATAAAGGCCGGCTTCAGCATTTTTTTGTGAATACGTTCATAATCCAATTCCTGTAAAGCCCCAAAGGAAAGCGTTGAAATGTACAGTGGCCACCACAACACCAGCTGGAATTAGAGCATCCCCACACTTTTCTGTCTTAAGTTTGTGTCACCTCACCTTGAACACATCCCACTCGGTACAAATGACAACAGCGTGGGCTCCATCACATGCTTCATATGGATCCTTTGTAATGGTCACCAGTCGGGACACTGAAAACATAAGAAGAGTAGAAATAAGAAGGCAGAGGAAGATTCCTTGAAATGATCAGGGTAGTTTTTCTTTTGTTCCGATTTTTCTTGCACAAGATAACTAATGTGGAAATATGTTTAATATGATTGTACATGCATAGCCTATATCAGAATGCTTGCTATTTTGAGCAGGGGTCAGGGAGATAAAAGGGAGGATGAAAAATCTGGAATTCAAATTCTTACAAAAATGAATGCTGAAAATTAAAAAAAAAAATTTTAAATAAATTATCAGGGTAGATCATAGCCTGTAGTAGATATTTAGTATAGATTAGTAGATAGTTAATAAACACATGTTGATTAATAAAATTTATTCCCTGTGTGAAATGACACTTTATTTAGTAAACACTTAAATTGCAAACTCAAATTATAATCCATTTCAATTTCAACACTCATATGCTATAAATTGTTTTGGCTTTAATGACAAAATTAATATTGGTGCCAAAAGCTCTCTGATACTTAAGAATTTAATTCATGGAAAGAACTAGGTTGACTATCAAAGGGATTTCGAGAAAAAAATAAATATGATCTAGAGCTGACCTCAAGAAATGTTCACTGTTGAGAATCAAAGACTCACCTTGGTCATCCTCCGAAACACCAGGATGGGAGAGATCTACAACTATTTGTTCCCTTGGTACTTTAGGATCATAAATATGGAGGTGCGCACCTTCATCCATCAAATATTTGCTTATGTAGATACTAGAGGATTCTCTGGGGGAAAACACATCAATATTCAGTTAACAGGTAATGCTTTTTAATTGAACTAGATTTAATCTGAAAATTAAGCTAACCAACATTGTTATGTATCAATAACTAAACAATACTGTGCAAGTCACTATTCTAGTCACTCTGATAACTACAAGCACAAAATATACAAAAAAATAATAAATTCAAAATAATATTACTGAGAATAAAACAGGTGATGTTTTAATCCAGTTGTAAATATTGAGCCATGTAGCCAGGTTCTTTTGAGGAGCCAGACTATTTCCCAAATGGAATATGATTTTAATGAACAGATACCTTGTGTCTCCAGTGTCCTTTTTGAATGCAAATCCCAAAATAGCTATCTTCTTATCAGTGACCGTATTAAACAGACTATCTATAATCCGGGAAGCAAATCTTCTTCTCTGGTAGTCATTCATATCTATAACCTACAATTACATGCATAATTATAGTAAAAATATGGTAACATGACTCATTACTCAGTGTTTTATTTTTGAGACCGTTTTAAATGTTATAAAGTTAGTCTTATGAACAAACACCTCAAATTAGCTTAACTTTCTCTTTTTTTGGCTCTCATACCCTTCTATATTCATACTATCTTCACTCTATTTCTTTATCTTCATGTGTCTCTTTTCACCATCCTTTGCTCATTTTTCAAAGTAATCTTCCCAGGGCAGAGGTGGGACTGGGTCACTTTCCTACTCAAAATTTTCCAGTGTCTTTCCAATCCTTACCAGATAAAATACAAACTGTCCATTTAAGCAAACCATTCCCTGTAACTAAACTGCATTCTCTACTGTAACATCCTCCATGAAGACTTCCTTAATTCTCCTAGCCAAAAACTGTCTAGTTCAACTGTGCTGCCCACCACCAACTCATCAGTCAGTATCTTGGCACACAGTATACATCTGAGTGCTTCTTAAATGGTATGCATTTATTTGATTACAAGCAGAGAGTGGGTTTTGCTACCATATTCTAAATTTCTAGGACAATCCTATACCCTGCAGGTTTGAGAAATGAGACAAAGTTCCCAAAGAGACTCAGATATGGATGTGCTACAAGGACTGATGCGGGATACCAAATTAATAGCAATTACTGAAGTCTGCAAAGACTGGGTGAGGCTATTTGGGAAAAATTTTAGTTGGAAGTATATTTTTTGACACTCCAGATCTTTGGCTGAAATATGAGAAACAAAGAAACAAATAAACAAAAAAGAAAGATTCAAGGAAAAAAATTTCTCCAAGTTATTCTTTAAGGACTTTAGGTCCACAATCCTTAGGCTCATTCTTTCCCGATTTAGAAGCGCTAGGAAACAAAATGAAATTACAGTAAGAGTAATAACCTAATTTATATAACATGATCTATAGTTTAAAATGCACTTTCCCTACAACTATAACAGAGAGACATTGAGAGGATTATGACTTCCATTTTGTAAACTGCATTTGTACAACTGCACGATTGTAAACTCAACCATGGAAAGGCGAGGTGACCTGCTTGATTTACAGCCAGGACTCCTAGTGTGACAAAGACAATCTTCTCTCCACTACTGCAAGCTGCCTCTCTAAAATAAACAAGTTTTGTGCCCATCTGGCTGAAAACACACACACACAAGAGTTTTGGACTTTAGGTATTTTGCAAAATTAACTGAAAGTAATTAATGTTTGATGACAAGTTCAATTTTAAAATTAGAAGAGGGATGATGAATTGTCAAAAACTTTAACATGAGTCAACAAAGAGATGCTACAAGTTTAGAAGCTTAAAACTATATTGCTTCTTACTTTTTTTCCTCAATAGTATTTTATTTGTCCAAATACATGTAAAGATAGTATTCAACACTCATTTCTGCAAGATCCTGTATTACAAATTTTTTCTACTTCCTTCCCCCCTATATCACTCCTTATTAATGGTGTCATTCTAGTGAGGCACTTAATATGTCAAAACACATTTCAGATTTAAAGGGTTTCAGGCCTCCTGAGACAGAATCACAAAGCCATTAATCATCATAAGTATTCATACCTGTTGCCAATAACGAGCTACTTCAGGCAAATTCAGAGCTTCACAAAGATAAACCAAATTTAAAACATCTTTTTGGAAACAGCTCCCACCAAAGCCTGATGAAAAAAAAATTCAATTAAAAACCAAACATTTTCACCCCAAAACAAAATTCTAAACTAATAAATTCAATCTTGTAAATAAAATATGTAAGGATCACATTCAGTTAACAATATACTTGAATAAAACTATTTTTCAGGTTTTATTTTGGCTACTTTTAGAGAGGAAGAGAAATTATAGAGGGAGATAAATGGCATGGGTAAGCAGAAATCTTTTACAAGGTCACCAATGTTCTATAGTTTTAAGAATATTATTCTCAATTTTTCATGAGCCTATATACATACATACATGAATATATATATACACATATACATATATATGTATATATATATATATATATATATACACATACCTCCCAAAATATAGTAAATTTTTACTATTCCACAAGAATATTAATAGCCTACATTCCAGCCAAAGATACAAAAATTGGTGGTAACATTTATAGAAAGTAGGTCCTCTTCCCCTGCAACTTGGTTATAGAAGGCTATGGTTAAATGAGAATCTTGTAACTCAAATCTATCATTTGCTAGTTGAGGAAACTGAGGTCCAAGTTTGGATTAAATAGCTATTTTTTCACAGAAAGCAGCTTCATACTTAACCTGTTTCCAAACCATCTACTCATATATTTCCTGCCTGTTTACCACTAACAAATGTTAACATGCTGAAATATTTTCATCCTTATCTAACCAGTCCAAACTTACAGTATAATGCTGCTCAATGGCCACTATTTCACCTAGAAAGTCCTACCAAGATGAAACTACATTAAGTTACTGGGGTACTTTGCAGAAACCATCCTCCCATATAAATTATGAGAATATTATCTACTTACCAACGCTGGCTTTCAGAAACTTATTTCCAATTCTCTGGTCCATCCCAATGGCTGTTGCCACCTCTTCTACATCAGCTCCCGTTGCTTCACATAGGGCACTGATAGAGTTAATGCTGCTGATTCTCTGGGCAAGAAAAGCATTAGCTGCCTGAAAAAAAGAAAAAAAAAAAGGATTACTCTAAAACAAGAATATATGTAACAAATTCACTGAGATTGCATTTTAAAAAAGAGAAGCAAAATAAACAAGATTAGAGTAATGTAGGGAGGGAACTAACAACTATGGAGCCAAACAACCAAGTCATCTTACAGATAGGTTTGTGCTAGAAATGATTTTAGGTAAAAAGGGAATAAAAGAGGAAAAACAAACAAAGCAAGAGGAAAGCCATCCAATAATAGTCATTGCTTTGATCTATTCCAAATTGCATTTTATGCTCCTTTAAAGGTGTCCAGACTATTTTACATTTTGCAATTTGATATTCCTGGTGAAAATTATTTTGTAATACCAATATATTCCAAAGTAAGAGAAGGCAACATTCACAAAGATGGTCTTTTAATCACGTGCAAAAAGTTTCTGAGTGGCGTTTCAGGATTTGAGAGAGCAATACGCAGCACTAAGTTCTACGTGCCAGTTATAAAACTGATACCAACCAATTTAGAAAGCTCTGAAGACCAGGTGTTGGTTGTGAGGATCTTTTCTTTGGGAACCCAGTGTTCATAGACGGCAGAAAGGGCCCGCACAGCCTTTTGCCCCTCGGGGGTTTCATCGCCACCAATCAGTACCCGATCAGGATTCCTTAGGTCCTTGATTGCTGTACCCTCTGCCAAGAACTCGGGATTGGAGAGCACCTAAGATCCCAAGGGAGAGATGGAAAGTTTTAAAACCAAGATTTTATTTATTACTATTTCTAGTATTATTGAAAAGAGATAAGAAGTATCTAAGGTTTCCATTTCTTATACCTGTAAGTTCAAATTGGGTTTTGTGTTTGCATCAAATATTCTTCGTATACTTTCCGCTGCCCTGACCGGGACAGTGCTTTTCTCAGTCACAATTTTGTAACCATTGGAGTTCTGTACAATCCGTCTGGCACAAGCTTCGATATACTTCAGATCGGCAGCCCGACCTTTTCCCATTCCGTAAGTCTTTGTTGGCGTGTTAACCTAATGAAAATGTAAGGTTCAGAAAGAAAAAAGGCACCGTGGAAATGTTCCTGCCCTTTAAGAATGTTTCATAAATGCAATGACTCTATTAACCATTTGAGGAGGGAAAAAACAAGCTACCAATTACTTTATTTAGTAGTTACATAAAGCTCTATCAATTCAAACTTCTATAAATCTCAGTTAATTCAAAAGAGATTAATAGTAACATTGTCTTTAGGCAGTGACAAGAGTGGATAAAGTAGCCTAACGATCACATAACAGTTGGTAAAATTTTCAAAAACGAGCAGGGCTGTCATGTCAAAGAGGGGATATTAGCTTGGTTCTATTCGGCCGCAGAGAGCAGAGCCAGGAATAACTGGGGGGCACAGCAGGTACGGCACACTGGGCAGACTGATGGACTCCAAGCCCAAAGTTCCAATTCTGCCTCTGATACCCACCAGGCGGGGTGAGCTCATGGATTCTCCATTTCTTGTAGCTGTGAGCCTAGAATGCCTTCAAGGCCCCTTTCAGTTCTATACCCAACATGCTTTGCTCCTGTAAGCTGTAAAGGGGCACATTTTGGTTGAATGTAAGGAAAAAAATCTTGGTGACATTGTAGCCATCTCAAAGTGAAACGGGCTGGCCACCCTCAGAGCTAGTAGGCCCCTCCTCACTATGAATTTTTTAAGCAAAGACTTCATGACTACCAATCAGGGGGGCAGAGAAGACATTCTTGTCCAGATATGAGCGGAAGAAAGGTCATCCCCTATTGTTTAAATCTGGTCCCGCCATGTGATTTGGAGGATATGATGTCCTTACTGCTGGACTAGATGAATTAATTACAGGGCTAAGATTCCCTCCTGCTTTGATTTTCTAATGTCTTTTGAGAAGATGGTTGCTTATTATAAAAGATGAATAAGAAAACAGACCAAATCCAAAACAATTCCAATAGACTTGGGATGGCAAATGCTATCCACATGCAGAGAAAGAACTATGGAGACTGAATGTGGACTGAAGCCTACTATTTTCAATGTTTTTTCTTTCTTTCTTGTAATTTCCCCTCTTTGTTCTATTTTTTTTCACACTATGAATAATATGGAAATATGTTTAAAAAACCCATACATGGATTGCTTACAGTCGTGGGTAGGGGGAAGGAACAGAGGGAGAAAAAATTTGGAACACAAAAGTCTTACAAAAATGAATGTTGAAAACTTTATATGTATGTGGAAAAATAAAATACTATTAAGGAAAAAATGAATGTTGAAAACTAAAACAAATAAATAAAAACAAAACCCCCCCAAAACCAGAAAATAAAACATGTCACAAAGCTAAAACTGCTATCCTTACATCAGCTGATTTATTATTAATTTTTATAAAGGACTAAGAATGCAGTGCATATCCTACAGAAAAAGGAAAATACTTACAGAAATAAACACAAGATCAGCATCTCTGATTGCAGCATCAATATCGGTAGAAAAAAAAAGATTCTTCCCTCGACAAGATTCAACTACTTCTTTTAGTCCTGGCTGGGAGGGAGAAACAAATATTATAAACAAATTCTATTTTCTTAAAAAGCTTATAAAGTTAATGCTAGGGAGTTTTTGGTTAAAAATAATGATTTGAAACCTTTAGTTTCCATATCATGGCAATACCACAATGCTCATCCTTCCTCTACCCTCTAGTCTTGTCTTGTCTTGTGTGTGTGTGTGTGTGTGTTTTTAAATAAGTTTCTAGCAATTTGTTTTTTGACATCATCATATTGTGCTTCTCTCCCCCTCCCAGAGAATTAGCTCATTTAACAAATACTATTTTTAAAAGAAACTAAGAAAGAAAAAAACAGGAAAAAACACAACCACAACAGATCAGTATGTTGAAAAAGTTCAGCCTTCTCTTTTAACAAAGAAAACCAAGTAACTAAATCAACTAACACCTTAATCACAGGTGATGATGAATGTACTATCTGACACCCAAAGGTTCTGTTTCCTCAACTCCCATCTCTCCAAGGAAAGGAGAAAGGTACATTTTATCTTGTCTTTTCTAGCCAAAATTGGTCTTTATGATTATATATCTTCAGTTCTGATCTACACTGGTCCCATTTAACCAATTTTGCTGTTGACAATATGTAATGGTTCCAGATTTATTTCCAACAATCTGCTTAATTGTAAGTTCCCAGAGTGTTTTGCTTTGGTTTTCGGACTTTAACACCTAGAACATAAGCTTAATCAAATGTTTACATTGAAATTAAATCAATGTTTGCATAGGCTAACAAAAAATTCATAAGCAAAAGAACTTTGTCCACAAAAATAAAAATTAATTTTCAAAATAAAAGGACAACAATTCACTTTAATGTTGTGTCACTGTTTGCTAAGTACCTGATTTTTTTTTTTAAGAGCCAGTTATTAAAAAAAAAATCCTCACATCCATGAAACCAATCAGAAAACCAGTGGTTTCTAAGTCAACATTGGATTTTGCACTGTCATGATGAATGTTATTAAACTTTGACCCTAAATACTGATTATGAAATAACCATTAATGTTCTTTAAATTTCTGTTATATCTTAACAAGACGATTTTCTTTCCCACTCAATTTTGTGGAGATTTATCAGCATTTAAGAAGACAGAACTACAACTTTCTACAAAACAAACATGAATGAGAAACAGACCCAAGTTTTGAAATGAAATTTGATTCCAAATTGCCACAGATCAAGCATAACATTGATGTTGCATCTCTTGCCCCGCCCCCATAATTCTGAGGCTGTTTTACCTTAGGAAAATTATTCCCACTTGCTTTATAAAAAAAAAAAAGTTTTTATTTTTCTACTGCAGTTTTATAGTTGGTCTAAAAAAAATTTTTTTAAGGTATCATAAGTATACTAATTGTAGGGTATTAAACTTCTGTACCAACAAGAAAATCAGCATACCAAGAACTACACTTCTTTAAAAATCTGTTTAAATATCTGATTTCACTGGTATGTGGAAACTTCCTCCACTAACTCCAAACAGCAAGTCTTCTGTAGTGTCAGAAAGCTGATTAAGCTGCCTGTGGTCATACATCTAAAATGTGAGAGATAAGAGACTAGAATTCAGATCTTTCTAACTTCAAGATTGGCCCTTTACCCACTATACATGATTCTTCTCCTCATTTAACATGAGATCTCAAAAAAAACCAAACTGCTGTTTTTTGAAAATTAGAAGATGATATAACAGGAAAGTATAAGAAGCAGCATTACTCTGCCTTTAAGTGTTAATATAGGAAGTTCTTCATGAATTTTAAATTGATCATATAATCATCATTAGCCCTTAGTATTTATACAGCAGCTTTTTCAGAATTTGTCTCTCATTTTGCAAAGTAAGAAAAAGCAAATTGCCCAGCCCAATTAAAAATCCTTTCTATGGTTTTATTTGAAAAAACAGCAAATAAGCCTTTGTAATTCCCTCCAATTTAATGCCTTTCTGTCCAAATTACCTTAACTATTTCATATTTGTTATCTATTAATTCTGTAAATCCTTAAGTATTAGTGCTTTTTCCCTCTTAGAATGTAGAGGTTACTCTGATGGACGTGGCTTTTTTCCACAGATTCAGGCCAGTTCCAATAGTCTTGTGATGAGGAGAGCCATCTACAGCCAGAGAGAAGGCTGTGGGAACTGAATGTGGATCACAACATAATATTTCCACCTTTTTTGTTGGTTTTTGCTTGTTTTTTTCTTTCTCATTTTTCTCCCTTCGATCTGATTTTTCTTGTACAGCGTGATAATTGTAGAAATATGTTTGGAAGAATTACATATATTTAACCTATATTACTTGCTGGCTAGGAGAGGGGTCTGGAAAGGGGGAGAGGAAAGAATCTGGAGTGCAAAGGGGAATGAACAAAACAATCTTTGTACATATTTCGAAAATAAAAAGCTATTATTAAGAAAAATCTGGAGAGGATGCGGGAAAACTGGGACACTAATGCATTGTTGGTGGAGTTGTGAACAAATCCAACCATTCTGGAGAGCAATCTGGAATTATGCCCAAAAAGTTATCAAATTGTGTATACCCTTTGACCCAGCAGTGTTTCTATTGGGCTTATATCCCAAAGAAATACTAAAGAAGGGAAAGGGACCTGTATGTGCCAAAATGTTTGTGGCAGCCCTATTTGTAGTGGCTAGAAACTGGAAAATGAATGGATGCCCATCAATTGGAGAATGGCTGGGTAAATTGTGGTATATGAATGTTATGGAATATTATTGTTCTGTAAGAAATGACCAGCAGGATGAATACAGAGAGGACTGGAGAGACTTATACGAACTGAAGCTAAGTGAGATGAGCAAAACTAGGAGATCATTATACACTTCGACAACAATATTGTATGAGGATGTATTCTGATGGAAGTGGATTTCTTTGACAAAGAGACCTGAGTTTCAATTGATAAATGATGAACAGAAGCAGCTACACCCAAAGAAAGAACACTGGGAAACGAATGTGAACTATCTGCATTTTTGTTTTTCTTCCCGGGTTATTTTTACCTTCTGAATCCAATTCTCCCTGTGCAACAAGAGAACTGTTCGGTTCTGCAAACATATATTGTATCTAGGATATACTGCAACATATCTAACATATATAAAACTGCTTGCCATCTAGGGGAGGAGGTGGAGGGAGGGAGGGGAAAAATTGGAACAGAAACGAGTGCAAGGGATAATGTTGTAAAAAAATTACCCTGGCATGGATTCTGTCAATATAAAGTAATTATTAAATAAAATTAAAAAAAAAAAAGAAAAAGAAAAAGAAAAATCATCCCTTACACTCAGTACTATCCTTGGTACACAGTAGGCAGCTATAAATTCATGATGACTAAGCAATAATTAACCAATAAGGGAAAGTAATAAGCATTATTTTACTTAGGAACTTCTTAAGAGCATTACTTTATTCTCTCATTACCATCTTATAATGTCATATTATAATATTACAGAGTGTTTAATAGGATTTTTGTTTACTAATATAATAGAAACCTGAGGTTAGGAAGAACCACCATTCAAACCCTATTTGATATAATTTTAATATAAGAATCATACTTTGTAGCAATGATGATTTTTGTGACATGAGGTTGTGACGTTCAAATTAAAAACCTAAGCTATAAACCTTGTAATAGCCTCAAAAACACATTTGTTGGTTGTTTATATACATAGAGATGTTAAATGGTATTATTATAAAGTTGTAAATAGAAAGGTATCCAAAGCATTATTAGATATGTTTTTCTATGTCTTTTTTCAAATGAGAACAAGGATAAAGAAAAATCAAAGAAGATAAAAGTTCCCCAAACAATAATTTACTGAGGCCAGTATAGACAGACTTGCTGTCATGAATTTTTTATTTAATAATTCATCCCTCACCTAAGGGGAATTTGTATAAGAGTCTATAACAAATTGATGGATTAATCTGAAGGGAATCTTGAGAGAATTGTCATTTTAGGAAATAACTAAAGATGACCAAAAAGTTATCTTTGAAAGTGAGATAGATTTTCAACTAGTTTTTTAATAAGGTATTGCCATTTAGTCTTTCTGATTTATAAATACTTTTCTTACTCTATAAAATGAATTTCAAGAAGACCATTAAAAAAAAATCTGTAAGTTATGGGAAAAGCTTTGCCAAAAAACATTCTAAAGATATTTGTTTACTCTTTTTTACTTCCAAACAAGGGCCCAAATGATTCCACTTGATAGGAATGTTTCTTACTGGAAGTGGTAGTTCACAGTAAAAGATAACTTTAAGAATCATATATTATAAAAGGGCTTTTATCAGTGGAATGCCTGCTAACTGTGAATGCTCTTTAGGCCTCTGTTCTGGATCCTTTCTTCTCCCACTTATCTCAACAGCTTTGAAGATTTCAGTTATTATCTTTAACTACATTACTTCCAGATCGCTATATCTAGCTGTCAGTGCTTTCCTGAGCAATAGTCAAACATGCATCATCTTGGCCTGAAAGTCCTATAGGTACATCAGACTCAGCATGTACTGATCAGAACTGTTTCATTGCCATTCGATTTAACAATATTATACATTACATTATAGAAATCCCAAAGAATGGACTCATCAAGGTAAATAAAGTGAAGTCTTAAAAAAACGTATCATTTAAATGAATGTTCTGTCTGATTTTTACACATCCCTACCCAATGATTCTGAGCCTAGGATCTAACTAAATTTTCTAAAGTAACCTCAATATTCAATGATTAGTAACCCCAGTAATTAGCAGTCTAAAGAAACTAACTTTCAAGAAGGATGTGATTTTCTGTTTGAAATTCTTCACCTTAATAAAGCCTAATTACGCCAAGAAAAATGTTTACCCCATCCAGCCATCCACTAGTAAACCAAGGCCTAAAATATAGGAGAATCTTGTCATCTGCCATGGTGTAGTTCTCCTTCCCAATAAGATCCTCCATCTTCTGGACCCAGATCCTGAGATCTATTCCTGCCACCCCTGAAAATTTACCCACTCATTACATCCAGCAGGTCCCAGATTTCCATCCCAGCTCACCATCTAACAAGATCCAGTCCACCTGCCCTACCCCATCCCCACTCCCCTTCAAAAAAAAGACTACAATGTGCTAACGGTAAAAGTGAGCTCCATGCACTCTACAGCCTCCACTTACTATGACTCCCCAAACCCAAACTCCTGGCCCTAATCCTCCTTCCCCTAGGTCGGTTGCAGTGATTAGAATATAAGCTTTTAGGTGGTCTGAGACTGTCTTTTTTTTTCTCTTTGTACCTCCAGAACCCAACAGAATACCCAGCACATCGTAAAGTTATTCATTTGTAAATGCTTATTCACTCTTATACAGTTTATATTTGCCCTTTCTGATTAAATACATAAAAGTCTTTCATTGCTTGGGTACAAGAAGAATACAGATTTTGTAATTTGTGATCAGGGTAGAAATGTCATCAGTTAGAAAACTAGTAATAAGGTGTTCCCCGCCTCAGAAATATAAAGAATTCAAAGATAATGGACAATGAGACATACTGGAGCTATCACTGCACAAAGCATATCAAGTGGAGGCATTTTAAGTAGTATTATAATTAATGGTAGTGCCTCCCCGCCCCAAAAACAAACAAACAAACAAAAAAACAAATGCAAAGCACCACACTATATACCCACCAAACCCAATAGTCTAATAAAAGATGGAATTTTTAGAAACATAAAATCCAATCCTGAAGAACTAGCATAGTGCATGATTAAGTCCTTAAAAAAGTTACAATTTTGGGGATGCTCTTTTACGGATTCATGCAATTTTCAATCATAAAAGTAAGTGGCAAGGCTAACAGAGAAGCTGGGGGATAATATTTATCTCATATAGAATGTACCCAGACACTGTGAAGGTTATGAAAACACTGTGAATAATTAAATTTTTTTGCAAAAAGATTATACTAATATACAAAGTTAGTACTACATTGTAATATTTACTTATTTCCTTGCTGTGCTTCCAGATCACACTGGAAGAAAGACCTTATCCCTTATTAAAAAAGATTGAAAATAAGAAACACGGGGGTAGCTAGGTGGTACAGTAGATAGAGCACCAGACCTGAAGTCAGGAGGACCCAAGTTCAAATCTGGCCTCAGACACTTAACACGGCCTACCTGTGTGACTTTAGGAAAGTCATTTAACCTCAACTGCCTCAGCAAATAAAAAAAAAAAAGTTGAAAATAAGAAACACAGTTTTGCTAAATATCTGCAATATTAAGGTGGGTTTTTTTTTTAATCTCTGAAAATTTGCCAAAACAATAAAAATTCTCACAATTCCAATGAAGCAATTTTCAAAATCATCAACCTATGATTCTCAAATTAGTGGACTTATACAAGTGATATTATATTCTTTGCTACAGTTTTAGATAATAATTTCTAAAGGAAATGTTAAGTGGATTGGCAAAAGCAACAAGAAAAAAAATTCTGGGCAGAAGATGATGTGTTTTTAGTATACTTTACCTCATAAATTGGGAGTGTGGTTGAATTCCATGCATTGATTCTAGATTCATTAACATCAACAACTGTAACTCTAATTTCAGGGCACATATGTGCAATGACACTACATGTAGGTCCTCCAACATAACCTGCTCCAATGCAACAGATCTTCTTGATTTCAAACATGATTACACTAGAAAGGAAAGACAAAAGAAATTGTGAATATTATAATTTAGGGGGAAAAATTAAAAAATAACTGCAGAAATTACATATTTGTCTTATTTTGTGAAAATGAGGTAAGAAATGAAGATATTGACTTATGACCAGAATTATTAGATTTCCAAGAAAGTGACCTAGTGAGTGACTCACAGAAGTGGTAAGTCTTGAGACAAGGCCATAATATGGAAGGCTGTTGAAGTCCAAGCAACAACTGGGGGATTAGGGAGGGATGGAAGCAGTGACTTCTGTACAAGTGGGAAAAGAGGTAGAAGGAAGCATTGACCAGATCTGGCAATTGATTGAACATATGCTATGAGAACAACTGAGGATGACATACACTGAGGAGGAAGACTTAGGTGACTAGAAGGGGAAAGAAGGCAATGGGTTTTGGAGAAAGGATCAGTTCTGATCTGGACATCGAGCCTGAAGTGCCTACAGGACTTTTGGGCCAAGATGACCAAAAGGCAGATACGTGTATTTGGCTATCACTCGGGAGAACGCTGACAGCTACATACAGAAATCTGGGAATAATTGGGTAGTTAAAAATAATAACTGAAACCCTCAAAGCTGATGAGATTCCCCATTAGATAAGAGGGAGAGGGGGAAAAAAAGGTCCAGAACAGAGCTTTAGGGAGTACCGAGTTAGCAGCCAAACCACTGATAAAGAATTAGCAAAGGGAACTAAGAAAAAGCAACAAGGAGAATCAGGAGGGGAAAGGACTATGTTTTAAGATATGAAAACTGGTTTATATCTATTACTTAAATGTAGAAAAAGTTTAATTTTAAAATGCATTACTGCATTTCCAGGTCAGCTGCCCAAAATGTTCCTTAGTCACTCTGACATGTTTATATCTACTGTAGAAAAGGGGGTGTGTATGTGGATGTATATATCCACATATGTACGTATGAAATTTGCATACATTTGCATAAATGAAAGCCTTGGTTTCATGACAACTTCTCTGAAATTCCATTCAATTGCTTTTGTTCTGGTTCTCATAAATAATATCCTAAATTTAGTTCATTTTTCAGGTGAGACTTTGGTGACAAAAATGAGCAAACAGGTCACAAATATTATGACCTAATTTATAAGTATCAGGATAAATGAATAAAATAGCATACAGTTTCTTATAAGTTTGGTAGGCAAGAATTAATTCAATGAATTAAATAATTAATGAATTAAATAATTTTTTCAAGGATTTATCTCACCAATATCTGTATTAGTTTTTATAAATCTTCCCAAAAGGATATTGGTTTTCATAAATTTTCCCAAAAGGATCAACTTATTACGTGTTTTTAAAAATAAATTTTTATTGGCATCACCTAGATTTCTCCTTGTATTCTTTCTCTATGAAACCCCAAAAGACCACCTTTTACCATAAAAAAAGTTTTAACTGAGAAAGAAAATAAAGTAGAAAAACTAATCAATTCATTAAAAATAATCTTACACATGCAGATTTACATACTTTTGGACCTCCCACCTCTGCAACAGAATAGGAGTTGTTATTTATCTCTTCTTTAAGACTATGGATTTTTCTTTTTTTGTTTTCTGCACCATTCATTTTCACATATTTCTTGTAGTTGCTCTTCTTTCCATTTATATTGTAAATGTACTATATAAATTGTTTTCCTGGATCTGCTAATTTCTTTTTGCATTAGTTCATATAAATCTTTCTACTCCAGTCTTTCTGTTGTTTTTCAAATTTTCAAAGTTTCTTCTTGTTTCATCCTTTGCTCTCAAAGAGGACCATGACATCAGGGAAGTGATGCCATGATGTGTACATGATTTTGGATTTTTCTTATGGCACAGGAATACGACATGTTTCGATACCACAATTTTTTTTTAGTTATCCCAATCATAGGCATCTTTGAATCCAGTTTTTTGCTATCACAAAAAGTACTACTATTAAAATTTTTATATCTATGGAGACTCTTTGTTAATTATGCCTTTGAGGTACAAGTTAACTGTATGCATCTTTTAACCTTTTATTTGCATAATTTCAAACTGCTTTTTCAGAATAGTTATATCAGTTCACAGCTACACCAACAATACATTAGTTTGTTTGCTTTTTCACAGATCCTCCAAGACTATTGTCAGCTTGACCCGTTAATTGCTCTCAAAGAACAATCTCAGATTGTTCAGATTTGCAATTTCCTTATTTAGTTACTTAGATCATTCTTTTATATGATTATTAGGAGTTTACATTTATTTTTAGAACTGTTTGTTCATATCATTTGGACATTTCCCTAATAGGCGATGGATTTTGTTTATGTGAATGGTTCACATTGGTAGGAGAAGAGTAGGAAGGAAAGAATTTGGAATTCAACATTTTAAAAAATGAATATTATAAAATTTAACACATAATTGGGAAATAGTTGATTATATACACACACAAACACATACATACACACATATAATTCATCTACCTACATTTTTTTAAATGGTATAATCTTAAAATATTGAAACCATGTAGCCATTTTGAATTTAATGTTTAATGTAGTTTAAGATACTAATTTAAGCCTAATTTTTGTCAGAATGCTTTGAAGTTTTGCTTTCAGATTTTTTGTTTGTTTTTAAACATTTATTTATTTTCATCAGTGCAACACTCAGACTGATCATGTTATAAAATGTTTCTCCATTTACCTGCAGGGAATTTCCAGTGAGAAAACTATCAACAGAGTAGCAACTGCTCTGCAAATTATAGTCTTAGATAGGTTATAAAGCAACAGACATCAGACTCATTAGGTATTGGTTAAAAACAGAAAAGATCAAAGGAACTGGACTAGACAAAAGAGAATCAGAAACTATGGAACTCAATAGGCCAACGATTAATATCCCAGAAAACAAACTACTTATGAAAAATTGCTGGGAAAGCTAGAAAGCAGCTGGGATGTGAGGAGACAGAAATACTGGCTCCCTCTTCCAAGCATCACTATTTCTATCAAAGGCACTACTGTTCTTTCAGTTCCTCAGGTTTGTAACTTCAGCATTAAATTAATGCTTTTTATTAGCACAGTATCTGGCACACGATGGGCATTTAATAAATGCTTGCTTTCTTGACTCCTAATTCTCCCTTATCCCATATAATAATCAATTACCAAAATCTTACCATATCTTGTAACTAACCTTCTCTCTCTACCCACATAGCTGCCGTTTTGGTTTAGAGTCCATAGCACCCCTTACCTTAATCACTGCAACAACTTCCAACCTCAAATCTTTTTCCACTTCAGCCCTTGCTGCCCAAACTATCCTCAGTGATTTTCCTTAAGCAACAATTAGTTAATCCATGTCATTCCCCTACAAATCAATTCCAACAGTTCCTTATTGTCTTTAAGATAAAATTCTTCTGCTTGGCTTTTAAAGCCCTTTACAACCCATATCACTGAATTTTACTTATCCCTAAATAATCTGCAATCCAAATAGCCTTCCTCTGTCCCCTGCCTTTGCTGTCCATCAAGTCTTGAAAGTCTACACTGGATTCACAGAAACCCTCTCTTCCTCCAAGATATAGTGATGGAACAAACAAAAATGAGCTCTATTCCGGTAGTTTTTCCCCTTTTTCGTCTCATGGATCTTTTTGGCCATCTAATAAGAAACCTACAGACCCCCTCTTTTTTTAATGAGATTTATAAAAGCATAAAACAAAATTCAGAGCATTAAAAAGGAATTCAATTATACTGAAAGTTACACACACACACACACACACACACTTGATAGCCCTCAAGTTAAGAAACCCTGTTCTCCACAAAACTTTTTCTGATTCCCTCCAGACGCCATTGCTTTCCCTCCAAAACTACCTTGTATTTATTACTTTGTATTTATTCCACATATACATACTATCTCTTGGCCATGGGCATTTTTTTCTGGCAGTCCCTCAGGGCTGGAATGCTCTGATTCCTCTGCTCCAACTACTAACCTCCCCAGCTTCCTTTAAGTCTCAACTATAATCCCACCTTCCATAGGAAGCCTTCCCTAATTTCTCTTAATTTCAGAGCTTTCCCTCTTTTAATTGTTTCTCATTTATCCCATGTGTAGGCGGGCTTTATGTATTTGTTTTTATGCTATATCCCCCATTGAATTATAAAGTCCTTCAGGCCAAGGATTGTCTTTTGCCTCTCTTTGTATCCTGTTAGCCCACTGCCTGGCACGTGGCTAGCCATTTAATAAATGTTGATAGATTGATTGATATATTTGTGCCTACCCCATTAGAAAATAAGCTTCTTAAGAGTAAAGGTTGTTTAATTCATTGTACTTGTACACCATAGTCTTAGAGTGCCTACCGTTAGGCAAGTGCTTAATAAATGTTTATTAATTAATGAATTAACTACAGAAAGGTTCCTGACAGACTAATAGTTTGTATTCAGGGAAGATTTGAAGTAGGAAAAAGACTGAATCCAAGAAGACAAGTTAGGAGATTTTTGCTAATTGCTTGGCAACTTAATCCTGTAGCTCAGGACAGAGATCAAGATAGAAGACAAGATTTAGTAGTTGTAATGGTTCAAAAAAAAATCTGATTTGGGGGGAACTTAGAATCTTACAGCTACCTTTGAATTAGACCCCAAACCTGCCTCCTCACTTCCACATTCCTTTCACAGAACAGTCTAAATCTGAAAGGTCCAAATTCCATGATTATACAGCCAGGGCCTCTCTCTTTGTGCCTTTAACATCAGAGATGGGCAACATCAGCACACTTGTGAGATCCTGAACCTTCCCTGATCCCTCCAGGGATGTCCACAGAATGATGAATAGCTATTAAAAATCCAGGTCACTGTGGTGGTTCAATTTGCATCAGTGGATAAGATATTCATGCTGATAAATTAAGAGGTGCTTGAATCTTAAAGAAGGAAGGTTTCTTTCCTAGCATCCCTCAAACCAGACCAGAGAGAGTACAAAGTCAGCCTTATAACAGCAGCAATTCATGATCCTACAGCTACTCTGTGGGCAGAATCATCACCTCCCTACTAAGCCAAATGGTCATGGATATGGAGGACTCCATAAATAAACAACTGTCAAACAGACCCAACACAAGGCTTAACCACAACCCTTTTCATCTCATGGATCTTTTTGTCCACCTAATAAGTAACCTACAGACCCTCTCTTTTTTTGAATGCCAATGAAGACAATGGAATGGTCTCCCCCAAGTGGCCCAGTCCTTTGTCAAATAAACTATGCAGCAGTACTGGGACTAATCACTTCAACCAGTTTTAATAATCAATGAAAAAACAACAATGATCAATGACTATTTAGGCCTATACAGCTCTCGTGTAACAATCATTGCTTCTCTTCCCAGTACACTGGTGGTTTAGTGTGCTTTAAGACCCGGTTAATAATAATTTTAAGTCTAGAGCATTTTAAGTTTTGCAAAGTACATTATGGGCATTATCTCACTTGCCCCTCATATCAACTGTTATAAGGAAGAAGAACTTAAGGGGTGTAAAGGCTAAGACAGGATTTGAAGCCAGGTCTCAAGGACATCAAGTCCAGGGGTCTATCCACTATGATATTAAATGCATACTGTGGATGACAATGATTTAACTCTTCTGAGAAGCCAAATGCAACACTGCTTTGGAACATCCAATTATTAACCATGGTGACTACTGCATTTCATCAAAAACTACAACCTCCAATTCAGAAATTCAGATTTTTAAAACTAGAAGGCGACCTACAGATATATCTGTTTTTGTCATACTATATCTTCCCTTTACTTGATTTCACTTTTCCTGGTCCTTTCTCAGCCAACCTCCAGTTAACCCAATCACTTCCCCCACGGTTTCCATCTCCTAGTCCATTCGAAATTTGTATCCTTTACTCCCCTCAGTTTTAGAGAGAAAACCCAGTTCAACTGAGCACTCTGCTCCACCCTAAAAGGGGAGAGGGCTCCAGAGGATCTTGCCTGCCGTCCCCCTTGAGCCACCCCTACCCCCTCCAGTTGAGCACCACTGTGTCCGATACAAATGCTCAATGAAAGTGCCTTTATTCTCCATCACACGCCTCCCACCGACCCCGCCCCTTTACTCCCTCCTACCCAACATTAGCTTCTCTGCCCGCACACAACCCCCCATCCCTCTACTCCCCCAAATGTCAGTACATCCATCACTGTTCTCCAAGTTCGGGACGTGGTACTACCAGTTCGCTATTCGATACTACTTTTCTCCCAGCGAGTATATGATTTAAGTTAGTACAACAGTGGGATACAAGTAACTAATCCCTTCGCTAGGCTGTGGAGAACTCGCCCAGCCAGGACTTGTTTATTTTAGCCCGGCCGCTAAGAGGAAAATCCCAGGACAGACAGTGCAGGGCTTTCATTCCCGGAGCCTGGCTGGAGACACAACAGATGCCGGACTCCATTGCTAAGGGGAATTGCACGTTGTGGTCTGTCCGTGCACCCAAAGGCCCTGGACGTGTCAGAGCAGTTCGGTCCCGGGACCTCCTTTCTCTCTTCCGAGCTCCTCGGTCCTCCCAGCCAAAATCTCGGAGGGCTCCGAGGTTTCTAGCAGGGCTTCCCCCGGCAGCCAGGGACTGCTCCCTCAGGGGGCGGGGGAGAGCGCGGGCTCCGGGGCAAAGCAAGAGGCTAAACCGGCGAACCCGACTGGCCGGCGGCGGGGCTTCCAAGTCGTCTCCCGCGGGGGAAGGGACAAAGCCGACCCCCCGGGGGCAAAGGGTCTTCTAACGGAAACAAAAGGGGGACCGAACGGAAGGAGAGCCCGAGGTCCTTAAAACCCGATGACACGCTCCGGGGTGCTCGGAGGTGGAAGAATGCACAAGGTTAGCTGTAGGCAAAATGGGCAAAGGAAATCAAAGGGGGAGGACGCGGGCATCCCTTACTCTCCAGGAGAGGGGCTGGAGGAGGGCTGGGGGCTGTCTCGGTTCTTCCAAAGGGAAAGTTATGAGTGCGGATGCCCAGCCCGACTCGGGCTAGGGGCTTCGGGGCTAGGTTGGGAGCAAAGAGGCTGAGGGCTACAAGGCTGGGCCGGGGGCGAGGAGCTGCAAGGCTGGGCCGGGGGCGAGGAGCTGCAAGGCTGGGCCGGGGGCGAGGAGCTGCAAGGCTGGGCCGGGGGCGAGGAGCTGCAAGGCTGGGCCGGGGGCGAGGAGCTGCAAGGCTGGGCCGGGGGCGCGGAGCTGCAAGGCTGGGCCGGGGGCGAGGAGCTGCAAGCCTGGGCTGGGTGGGGGCTGGCAGGGCTGGGCGGGGGGAGCTGCGGTCCGAGGCCGGGCCCAGGAGGCGGCCGTAGCAGCCCGCCTTGCAGCTTACCCGGAGGCGGCGTTCCGGACGTTTCAGGGGGTCGCAGTGCAACGGCGGCGGCCTCGGCACGGACAGACGGGGGCGGCGGCTGCTCGGTTCGCTCAGCCTCCCACAGCTGCAGACTCCCGAGCTGGCGCACCGGACCGGCCCGGGAATTTAAAGACTCGTGCCCAGAGCCGGGGGCGGCCTCGCAGCCCCGCCGCCCGCCCCTCCTCGGCCCTCCCCCGCTGCCGCTGCAGCCATTACGACGCGCACGCTCGCTCGGGCCGCACGGGGCGGAGCCCGAGCCCTAGGCCCGCCCCTTCTCCGGGACAGTGACCAATAGTGGACGGCCACTTGGGGCCCCGCCTTCCCTTCTACGCATGGGGCGGGCGGTCCTTCGGGTCCCCCGGGCTCGCCTGGCGGTGGGGCGGTGGCCTAGTGACTTCGAGTCAGCGCTCCGAAGCTACCCGGTAGCCGCCCAAGCCCCCGGGAGTGGAGCCGCGAGGCTCCACCTAGGCTTGGGGGAAGGGCACACCGTTGCATTCCCTTCCGCCTCGAATCCGAGGGCGCGCCCGCCCGAGGGCGAGTTCACGCTCTCAGCTGGTTTTAGCGGCTCCCCCGGGGTCTCCGGAGTCTGGCGGGAGGGTCCCGCGCCTGCACGTGGAGGAATGCTCCCGAGCCTACGTGCTTACGCAGGGCGGGCATGGGGTGGGATGGGGGGTGACCTAGCGGCTGTTCTGCCGCGGATCTCGGGGTCCGCAGGGTCTGAGCACCGGGCGGGCGGCGCGCTTCAGTTTGACTAAAAGGCGCAGGACTTGCAGGTTATTGGATGTTGTTCATAATTACATGTATGAAGACTGTAAATGTAATATATAAAGTTACATATAATCATGCATTATGTGGACATTGCGTAATTGTATTGATAGAAACGTTGTATGTTTCGGTCGTGCCCCACTGTCCGTGACCCCATTTGCCGTTCTCTTGGCAAAGAGGTCAGCGTGGTTGCCCTTGTCCCGCTCCGGCCCATCCGACCGGGGGTGGGGAAATTGAGGCAGACAGAAGTGACCCGCTTGGTGTCACTCAGATAGTGAGTGTCTGAGGAACCCGAGCGCTGCCTCCCGACCCGGCGCCCCTCCGCCGGGCTGCCCGAATAGTGCGTCAATATGTGTGCAACAACTTCAGTGTCCAACGCAGTTCCGTCAGCGAGAGCATTCTTACTATCAATGCGTAAGTATACATTTTGATTGTAACTATAATCGTGTACATTTCATAATTATAATGCCGAGGAAGTTACTAGGAAGTTAGCGGGGATTCCAGGCCGCCCTTTGGCCCCCATTTGGCTTTCAGAAAACTTTCAATTTCGTGAACATCTATTAAGCAACTCTAAAGGTCAGGCACCGAGCTGGGCATATAATTACGGGTACTTATAGATTTGTTCATCTACTCTTTAGAATTAGAATAACATTCCCCATTAGATGTAGTCCCCCTGAGAAATGAGACTTTTTCCTTGTATCGCCAGAAACTAGCACAGTGCCTGGCATTTATTAAGTACTTAATAAATGTTTTTGGAATTGGATTCATAGTTTACTGAAAGTCAAATGGGGTGATGGGCACCAAAAAACAGATTGGAAACCCTGCCCTAGAAGGGAACCTAAGCTTCTTAATTTTCTGTGTGTGTATGAGACCCTTGAGTCCTTTGGCAGACTGATGAGGCCTATGAATTCCTTCTCAGAATAAGATTTTTTGGTTTGTTTTATTAAAGCTTTTTATTTTCAAATCATACATATGTATAATTTCTCAATATTGACAGTTGCAAAATCTTGTGTTCCAAATTTTCCCCTCCTTCTCCCACCCTTTCCCCTAAATGGAAGTAATCTAATATATGTCATACATGTTAAAATACATGTTAAATCCAATATATGTAAACATTTATATAATTATCTTGCTGCAAAAGAAAAATCAGACCAAAAAGGGGGAAAAATGAGTAAGAAAACAAAATGCAAACGAGCAACAACAAAAAAGAATGAAAACACTAAGTTCTCTGGCTCTTTTTGCCACAAAATCATTGGAACTGGTTTGAATCATCTCATTGTTGGAAAGAGCCATATTCGTCTAATTGCATCGTAATTTGGTTGTATAAATATTAATGTTGCAGTGATCTCCTGGTCCTGCTCATTTCACTCAGCATCAGTTCATGTAAATTTCTCCAGGCCTCTCTGAGATCATCCATCTGATCATTTCTTACAGAACAATAATATTCCATAATATTCATACACCATAACTTATTCAGCCATTTTCAAACTGATGGGCATCCATTCAGTTTCCAGTTTCTAGCCACTACAAATAGGGCTGCCACAAACATTTTTGCACATGTGGGTCCCTTTCCCTCCTTTAAGATTTCTTTAGGATATAAGCTCAGTAGAAACACTACTGGGTCTAAAGGTATGCACAGTTTGATAACTTTTGAGCATAGTTCCAAATTGCTCTCCAGAATGGCTGGATTCATTCACAACTCCACCAACAATGTATCAGTATCCCAGTTTTCTCACATTCCCTCCAATATTCGTCATTATCTTTTCCTGTCACTTTAGCCAATCTGAGAAGTGTGTAGTGGTATCTCACTTTTCTTAATTTGCAAATCAATAGAGATTTAGAGCACCTTCTCAAATGACTAGAAATGGTTTTAATTTCTTCATCTGAAAATTGTTCATATCCCTTGACCATTTATCATTTGAAGAATGGCTTAAATCAGAATAAGGTTTTTAAATGTATATGATAAAATGCATGGAATTTCAAAGGAAACCAATGATCTTGAAGTACAGCTATAAAGTATTTTTATAATATAATTTATTTTGTATGTACTTACATATTATATATAGCATATAGAATTATATATTAATCTAGATTATATTACATGTTATGTATGTCATGCATATATAACATATATGTAATATATAAATATATAACACATAAATATATCAATAATAATATTGGTTAATATAACAGATACTTCTTAAAATTTTTATGTAATGATCTATGTACTTTATTAATACATTTTAAAATATTTAGAATATAGACAAGACAAAGGTACTAATAACTAGTCATTCAAAGCATGAGCATAAATATATATTCAATAACTGTAATATGATATGAAAATATCTGACATTTCTGTTAGTGACAGTTGTAGCAATCTTTTTCTTCCTTTTAATATAATAGTTCTCTCTGCAAGAGAAGGTTTCTCAAGGAGATTTTCTTGGAGTCAGCCTTAGTATCACTTCAGTTCAAAGTTCTGGCCCATATTGATGGATTTATATGTACCTGTTTCAAGTGAGCCCCTTCAGAAACCCGCTAATCTGATTTGACTTCCTATTTCCTTTGGTATTTTCATCTCCCTTCCTGAGGTGTCAGGGAAGGTGTGATCACCTTTTTTGGGGGGTTCTCACCTCCTTGAGAAGTCAGGGAGGTCATGACCACCCTATGTTCTAAAACAAAAGAAAGGCGGAGATGCAGCCTTTGTAATATGCAGCCAGCTGGTAAAATGCAGCCAGCTGGTAAAAATACAAATGTTTATTTATTCTTCCAAGTCTTGTCTCTGAGAGAGCCTTCTCAATCTTCAGTATACCCCGGTTAGCTTTTCTTAGAGGCCTATCTCTCTCCTTGGTTCTAAGAGCTTTTCCAGTTTTGTTCTTTGCTTCTGTCTCTGCTTTCTTCAGCCTTCAATCCAGCTCCACTCTTCATGTAATTCCGCTGAAATCTGACCGAGAGCCACTGTCTGTCTCTTTTATATTGTGGGATAGGAGAGAGAGGGATTATGGATTTCTCCCATAGTGCTCTCTGGCCCTAAGAGCTTCAAGGGAGGTGTGAATTCACAAAGTTACAAAGTTTACTTTGTGACTTTCCTATACTTGTGAACTCCAATGAGTAAAGGTGTGAACACAAGCATTGTATCAATTAGTTCTACTTGGTACCTTGTTTCAGGTTCTGGCCCAAAACATCTTCTTGTAAAATCAGATCAATAATCTATCAACTCTAATGAGTTAGCAGTTTGTAAAGATTCCAACATCTCCGCCTTTCTTTTGTTTTAGAACATAGGGTGGTCATGACCTCCCTGACTTCTCAAGGAGGTGAGAACCCCCAAAAAAGGTGATCACACCTTCCCTGACACCTCAGGAAGGGAGATGAAAATACCAAAGGAAATAGGAAGTCAAATCAGATTAGCGGGTTTCTGAAGGGGCTCACTTGAAACAGGTACATATAAATCCATCAATATGGGCCAGAACTTTGAAACAGATATACATGGTATACGTAAATCCATCAATATAGGAGGCATTATACATAATTTACATAAGCACATAGCAATATAACACAGGCTAGTAGTAATGTAACAAATAACAAGAATCAACATGAAAATTTAAGTACTGCAATAGTCTAATCAACAATTTTTCATCTCAAGAAATCCAATGATTCTTGCAATTACATAAAATACATAAGCACATAGCAATATAACACAGGCTAGTAGTAATGTAACAAATAACATGAATCAACCTGAAAATTTATTCATGTCCATAAGTCCTAGAAATAGTCCAAAAGGATTCCATTGTCCATTAGTTCATGTACCAGGAATCCAATAATTCCTGTAAGTTCTGAAGGACTGCAATAGTCTCATCAACAATTTTTCATCTCAAGGAATCCAATGATTCTTGCTGGTTTTTCAAGAACTAAAACAGTCTCATCTTGTGTTAGGAAATCCAATGTGAAGATTTTAAAAGTCCTTTTAACAGTCTCATTGTCAGCCATGCTCTTTGAGTGTCAGATATTTCTTAAATTTCCTTTGTTTTGAAGTTTTTCTCTTTCTGTTTCATCTCAGGGAATCCAATGATTGTTGCTGGTTTTTCAGGAACTGAAAGCTGAAGATTTTAAAGTTCTTTTAACAGTCTCATTGTCAGCCATCTGATTCCTTCTCCACCTGTGGAAATATAAGCAGATCCTCTTCCCCAAGGCAGTTAACCTAATTCCCTTCTATTTACCAAATTTGGGATTTCTCCTCATCATCTGATAATTACATTGGAGCTGTTTGCACTGGACATTGCCCAGTTGGGTTAAAAAATCTATATTCTCCCCAAGTGTAATCCTGATTGCTTTTCTGTTGGTTGATGACATCAGAGTCCTGAATTTCTAAAGTCTCTCTGGGTATAACCTCAGCTGCTATCATGCCCCACCTATCTTTTGATTGATACTTTGGAGCTGGGCCCTGCCTCTCATTCCTCTGGGTCAACCTACATTCAGAGGCCCAGTGAAAGCCTGGGTTACATTTTGGGCATGGGGTTTTGGGTTTTATTCTCTCACCCTGTCTTCTCATTGTATTTCTGTATCTACATTGAGCTCTCAAATGCCCAACTTTTCTACACTGAAAACATCAACGAATTTCTCTAGAATTCCTTTGCCAAAAAGGACCTTGTCTTTTCATGTTCATCATAGTTTGGGCATAATAAGCATTTGTGCCCACTGTGGCACAGTGTCTTATGATCTCCTCCAAAGGAGCATCTTAGTTTAGCCCCCATATAATTCTTTTGCAAACCTCATTGGCATTTTCCTTAGCCAAATGTTTAGTCATTATTTCTGTTGCTGCATTGTCTCCAATGGTTCTTATTACAGCTGTTTGCAAACGTCCCACAAAATCTGCAAAAGGTTCATTGGGACCTTGCTCTATTTTTGTGAAAGCATTATTTCCATCTCTCTGTCCAGGGAGAGAATTCCAAGCTTTTATTTCAGCCTTAGAAATTTGCTCATACACTGTTATGGGATAATAAATTTGTTTTGAACTCTCTGCATACTGACCTTGACCAGCTAGTTGATCAAAAGTGATTTGTCCAATAGCTCCTGTTTGTCTATTGCATTGGGCTTGAATCCTACAAAATTCATGAAACTCTGAAAGCCACAATAAATTTTGTCCCGGTTCTAGATATGTCTTAGCTATGGATTTCCAGTCATTCGGGGTTAAGATTTCATAAGACAAATTATCTAGTAACATCTTCACATAAGAGGATGTAGCCCCATAAAGAATACAACCCTTTTTCAAATCTTTAATTTTTTCCAAATTAAAAGGAGTGTATCTTCTCCCTTTTTGACCTGAGGAGTTGAGCTCTTCAATCACAGGATATGCATTTATAAAATCAGATATATCTTCTCCTTTATTTTTTGCTTTAATTAATGCCTCTTCTAATCTTGTCATATTCTGCTTTACAGGAGATGCTGATTGTGTTTCTGCCTCTCTTCCTCCCCCTACTTCCTCCACCCATGAAGAGTTAATTGAGGGAGGAGGGTCATGAGATGTGGAATGATCTAATTCCTCCTGCTGCCAAGTATCACACTCAGAATTGTAATTAACTCCATTCTCATCTGATTCATCCTCCTTTTCACCTTGTAAAGTTGGCACGTCTTCCTCCTGCACTTTCTTTTTCTTCATTCTAATACTTGAAGAACTTCTTATAGCCAATTGTATTAAATTGTATGTATTAAGTATGTCTTTGGAAATTGAGTTAAGTCCATTTTTCTTATAGAATTGACAAAGATCCTCTCCTACTAATTGCCATTTGTTTAGATCTAATTCCTTTTCCAGAGAGAAACAAGGACATATGTGCTTTACAGTTTGTAAAAGTTCAGTGATCTGCTGTAAAATTATAATTAAACCTTGGCTTTCCATAACTTTGACAATGCTCTCTAAACATTTTCCTTGAACAAAAACAGGCTGTTTTCTAAATATCTGTCCCATCTTAGCTGAAATTCTACTTTAACTCTTCTAACAAAATTTCTTTGTTGTACTCACCCTAATTTCTGGGTTGAGGAGTCTTTTCACTGGATCAGGATCAGAGGCTTTTCCACTGAAATCCACTGGGGGGGGGGGGTGGGGGGAGGGAGAGGGAGAGAGGTCTGTCAGCCCCATGTTGGGCGCCAAAATGTAGTGATCTTTTTCTTCCTTTTAATATAATAGTTCTCTCTGCAAGAGAGGGTTTCTCAAGATTTTCTTGGAGTCAGCCTTAGTATCACTTCAGATCAATAATTACCCCAAATGCAGCCAGCTGGTAAAAATACAAATGTTTATTTCTTCTTCCAAGTCTTGACTCTGAGAGAGCCTTCTCAATCTTCAGTATACCCCAGTTAGCTTTTCTTAGAGGCCTATCTCTCTCCTTGGTTCCAAGAGCTCTTCCAGTTTTGTCCTTTGCTTCTGCCTCTGCTTTCTTCAGCCTTCAATCCAGCTCCATTCTTCATGTAATTCCGCTGAAATCTGACTGAGAGCCTCTGTCTGTCTCTTTTATATGAGAGAGAGGAATTGTGGGATAGGAGAGAGAGGGATTATGGGTTTCTCCCATAGTGCTCTCTGGCCCTAAGAGCTTCAAGGGAGGTGTGAATTCACAAAGTTACAAAGTTTATTTTGTGACTCTCCCATACTTGTGAACTCTAATGAGTAAAGGTGTGAACACAAGCATTGTATCAATTAGTTCTACTTGGTACCTTGTTTCAGGTTCTGGCCCAAAACATCTTCTTGTAAGATCAGATCAATAATCTATCAACTCTAATGAGTCAGCAGTTTGTAAAGATTCCAACAGACAGTCACTAACGTTTTAAATCTACATTCATTCTAAATGCTAAATTTCCATTAGAGATGAATGAAAATTAAGATGTATTTTTTTCCTTCTGGTTTTCCTTGCTTCCTTTATTTTGTGATGGTGGTGATAGTGTCCCTTCAGTTGTGTCCTGCTGTGATCTCATTGGCTCCCTTTAAGTCTTTTTTTTTTTTTTTTTTTTTACTTTATCATCCCTTCTCTTCTCTTTTCTTTCTTTCTTTCTTTCTTTTTTTTTTTTTTAAAATAATAACTTTATATTGACAGAATCCATGCCAGGGTAATTTTTTTTACAACATTATCCCTTGCACTCGCTTCTGTTCCGATTTTTCCCCTCCCTCCCTCCACCCCCTCCCCTAGATGGCAAGCAGTCCTATATATGTTGGATATGTTGCAGTATATCCTAGATACAATATATGTTTGCAGAACTGAACAGTTCTCTTGTTGCACAGGGAGAATTGGATTCAGAAGGTAAAAACAACTCGGAAAGAAAAACAAAAATGCAAATAGTTCACATTCGTTTCCCAGTGTTCTTTCTTTGGGTGTAGCTGCTTCTGTCCATCATTTATCAATTGAAATTGAGTCTTTGTCAAAGAAATCCACTTCCATCAGAATACATCCTCATACAATATCGTTGTCGAAGTGTAAAGTGATCTCCTGGTTCTGCTCATTTCACTTAGCATCAGTTCACGTCAGTCTCTCCAAGCCTCTCCTGTATTCATCCCGCTGGTCATTTCTTACAGAACAATAATATTCCATAACATTCATATACCACAATTTACCCAGCCATTCTTCAATTGATGGGCATCCATTCATTTTCCAGTTTCTAGTCACTACAAGCAGGGCTGCCACAAACATTTTAGCGCATACAGGTCCCTTTCCCTTCTTTAGTATTTCTTTGGGATATAAGCCCAATAGAAACACTGCTGGATCAAAGGGTATGCACAATTTGGTAACCCTTTTAAGTCTTAAGATAAAATCCCATTCCCCCTTCAAGCTAGCGCCTTTCCTCTGTGATTATCTCTAACATCCTATATGGAGCCTGTTGGCATATATCCCCCATGTTTGCGATGCTGGTTTTGGCCAGCCTGCTTTCTGCTTTGTCAGAGTGAGCCCCGTCTGGTCTTTTCAGAAGGTGGGTTACTAGGTCCATTGGCTTCCAGATGCTGTGTCCCTAATCTGTTCCAGTGATTACCTTCTCTTTTCCTTGACCAGTACCAAATAATTTCTTTCTCACTTTTTTCATTAATTTCCTCGACATTTATTACCATTTGTTCTGCAAAGTCAATTTCATTATTTTTTTTTCTAATTCGATAAAGTAATCCTTTGGTAGTTTTATGGGTGAATAGTAAGCTAATTTGAGTTAACGTTGTCCTTTTAATTATATTGACTTAGCCTATTGTTCTTGTTCAGTTATTTTCAATCCTGATTCTTCATGACCCCATTTGAGGTTTTCTTGGCAAGAGTATTAGCGTGGTTCACCATTATCTTTTCCAGCTCATTTTAAAGATGAGGAACTGAGGCAAACAAGGTTAAACGATTTGTCCAGTCATGTCTGAGGTCAACTTTGAACTCAGGAGTCTTCCCGTGTCCAGACTGGCACACTATCCACTGCGCTATCTGGCTGTCCATTGACTCAGCCTCCTGGTGGATAATTAATGCTCCTCTATTTGAATCCATTTTTATTTCTGTAAAGACTTGAACTTACCTAGAACTTAGCATAGTGCCTGGCATGTAGCAGGTATTTAATAAATGTTTCTTGATTGATTGACCGTGGTATTCATATAATTCCTCTATATATGTGTGTGTGTGGTTGGTGGATGCCCAAGGATTTGATACATTTTCTAGTTACATCTTCAGGTTCTTTGCAGAAGGACCCTTTGCCTTTGATTGGAGGTGACATGTTGGTCACCTTCTGCCTGGGCACCAGATTATTTTTAATCTGTTGCTTCTGTCACTAGTGGCAGGACAGGACAAGATTTGGCAGTGGGGCGTTCTAAAAAAAGCATTTCATTCTGGGAGTAACACCAAAAATGCATCTTCTGGGGGAAAACTGCGCCTCAAAGAGCAGACTCCAAGGCGGTGACTGTGCGTCTCCACAAAAATATTATTGGGAGAATATTAATACACATAAGAAATTCCCAGGCACTCGAGGGTTGAAGGTTAGAGTGTGCTGGAGGTAGCTTGAACTGGCTGGATTGTGAAATTTTCAGCATAAACATTGACGCTTTGGACATGGCAAATGCTACAACTCGGGGCTTGATTTTTTTGGTGAATCTAAGAAAGTTAGAGAGAAAAAGAATGCAGATTAAACTTAAAAGGTAACATCCTTTCCTTTTTTTTTTTTTGGTGAGACCTAATTGTTAAACATTTACTGGCACACCTGTGGCTGAAGGAGATACAAAAACTTTGCCCAGGCTGTGCACAGTAAACTCTAGGTAAAATACCTTCCCTATGGAAGCCCAAACCGGCTAGACCAGGATAGAAATTCCCTTGGTTTCTCCTGCTGCCTCCTGGAGCACTGAGGGAAGGCACTTGGGATATCTTGGAGAGCAGAGGAAGGTGGTGGGCTGGAGAAAGATTGTGGGCCAGAGGAATATGGTGGGCCAGGATGGGCCTAGACAGAGCAGCAGGGAGCTTATCATGTCTATGAAGGAAAGGTGGCCTGGAGGAGCAGAGAGCCAGGGGGAGCAGAGGCTCAGGGGAGCTGAGAGGTACCTGAGCCATCCTTACACAACATCTTCACACACCTTCCTCACACTGTCCCTCCCACACTCCTTTTTGGCCCCACTCTGCTCCCCCCCAGCTGGCCTCTCCAGATGCTTCCCACATGTCTCAGATCTCCCAATCCCCCCCTCATCCTCCTGCCCTTCTGTCCTCCCTGTCAGCCACGTTCCTGTGCCCTCTAGCCCACAACCTCTGGCTCACCCTGTAACCCCTGGAATATTGCTTTTCTGCTTGGATACTCCCCATTTCCCCATCTCAGTCCATGATTTTCTCCATCTGCCCTTCCACCCATCTCATGTGGCTCTTATTGCCCCCAGAAACAAGTAGGAGACGCTCAGTTGGATGCTTAAAGACCTCAGAACTTATCCCCCCCTCCCCTTCCTGGTGCTCCTTGCTCCACTCTCTAAGGCCCAATCTCTGATCCAACCAGCTCCTAACCCACCTGGAGCACTCTCCCTCCTCCACTCCCATCACTGACCTTCTCACTGATCTCAGCCCCGGTATCCACTTCCTACAGAAATCTTTTCCTAACCTGAATTCCAGTATCTTCTCTCCCTGTTAGTTATTTCCCACATATCCTGTATATTACTTGCTTTGTATGGCTCTGCACTAGACGGAGGGCAGAGGCTCCTTTCCCCTTCTTGTACCCCTGGCACAGTGGCTGCCTAACAGGATGCCTTTAATAAATATGGGTTGATTGATTTGTGCTGGAAATAATTATTTTATTTTGCATAATTATAACTTCAAACAGTGCAAAGAAGAACAGATGGGAGTCCTTCAGGGGATCTATGGTTCACACTAACCAGGACCTATCCATTTTGCCGTGCTAGAAGAGATCTTGGAGATGTTAACTACCTTTGGCCATCCGGTGAAACACAGAACCTCTTCTCAAAGTACGTTGTGGCCTATAACCATAACTGAAGGAAATACCGAACTTCAGTTAGCTATTAGTGGGAATTGAGGCGTATTTTTCCCATCTAAGTTCAGACAGGCTGAAATCCAAACAAGAGGGCTGAGAACTAACAATCCAGGTCCTTCTCATTCTTGTGGATGAGGAGACCAAAGCTTCCTGCTGGTGGCCACTCGGACAGCGCAGCCTGGATGGGGTCTCGGGGCATCTGACTCTGACTGGTAGGGGTGAGCTTCCCCATTTATGCGGGCGCCGATGGGCAGTGTGCTCACAGAAGCTGGAATCATGGTGTTGGGTGTGATCCAGAGCCCAGAGATCTCACATACACACACACACCCTTACCTATAGTACTGAAAATGTGCCCTGGTCCTCTGTGCCAGAGCTGCCCTTGGCACAATGGTCACCGCAGTCTCATGAATGGAGAAGTTTGTCTTAGACATGGAGAAAAAAGCTAAAATGCTCCTTTTTTATAAGGCACCTTGTGCTATAAAATCAAGATCCAGGCTCTTCTTTAAGGGCAGTATCACATGGAGCAGCACAAATTCTGTGTTTGGAATAAAGGTCATTTCCATACAAATGTATGGAAAGAAGCCTAGGGGTGGGGAGGATTGATTAAGAGTTCAGAGAGATAGTGTAAGTGCCATAATTTTTATAGCACAATAAAGTTTGCTTAGTACCCTGACAGACCTCATTTAATCTTCACAGTTCTGGGAGGCAGTCAGATTAGGAAATGGAGCCTGAGAGAAGTTCACTGATTTGACCTACCTTGTACAATTAAATAGTAGAGCCAATATCATGATTCCAGGTTTTGTGACTCCTTCCTGGGGAAATAATTGACCTCATTTCAGAGGGAACCCAAGAGAAAATATTCATTGCCAGCTTCCAACAAATTCTAAAGACCTAAAAATATCACTTTCTCCTCAAAAAAACCCAAAACACAACAAAAACCTTTATTAGTTTCCTATTGACTCTGGGATAAAATGACCTATTCCTCAAATTGGAACTCAAAGGCCTCAGCCATCTTCTTCTAACCTCTCTTCCCATTCTTATTTCATATTTCCCTGTAAACTCACACTACTTTTCAGATAGACTGGCCTTCTAGAACCTCTGTGAACTAAACACGCTGTCTCCAGGCTCGGTCCCTTTGCACAATTTGTTTTTTGAGCCCTGAACGAACTCATAATTTTGGCCTTATCTGTCTTCCAGGCTTAGCTCAGGTGTCACTTCTTGGAGCTTTCCAAGATCCCCTTTCCCACCCTTCCCAGGCGTTAAGTGATATTTCTCTTCTCCCAATTCCTTGTATTATGCTTACCTATATGTATATATCTTAGCATTTAAGTATCATGCAAATACATGGATAATATTTAAGTCAATAGAATTGAATTGGAAAGAGCAAACCACGTGAAAAAAAGAGTCTGAATAAAAAGTCTAAAGGCAAGAGTCTCATTAACTTTTCATACTTCTCTTTGCATCTGAGATTACGTTTTCCCTGTATGAACTTGGAGGTATTTCACGGGCTGGGCTCATATGCTGAACTCCCTGAGATCTGAAGACAAAAACCACCAGAGATCCGGCTGTGATAAATCTGTGCTATGAGGTCAATAAAAGCAGTTTCCAGGAGTGGTATGTTCATAATTAGTAATGCATGACCCTAGAAGTCTAGACTTCATCGTCCCCAGGGTTCTCCCCACCCACATCCTGTTTTCATTTCTCGTGGATATGACGACAGAGTCACTTTGGAAGGGTGCTAGGTTATGCATGTGGGAGTCATCTTGACGTGTCATAAAATATTGATGTTTCCTAGAGAATTCAACAAGATCACAATTTTCAGCAGACTTAGTATTGCCATTCTGACTTAAGGCCAATTCAATACGATAGGGCTATGAGCCATGGGAGGTTTTTGGTAGGATTTATTAACCACCCTGTTCCAAGGGAAAGATTCGCCAATGAGGGAAAAAAGATAGTGTGGAAGAAGTCTGGAATAATACAAATAGAGTGACTAAAAAATAGTAAATGTCAGAGAACATTTGAACTCCCATCAATTCTTTCCATCAGGTGACTTGGGATTGTCTTGAATCACTAAACTGAGAAGAGCTTAGTCAGCCCTTCACTCTTCAATTCTCAGCCAACTCGAAAAGAGCTACTTATGAATGTTTCTGAACCTGTACGGCCTTTTCCCTCTTTTATGATTTTCTTGGGACACAGACCCAGTAAGGGCACAGCTGGTCAAAAATACGGAGTTTTATGATACTTTGGGCATAATTCCAAATTCTTCTTCAGAATGACTGGATCAGTTCACAACTGCGCCAACAGAGCCTTAGTGTCCCAATTTTCTCACACTTTCCCCAATATTTATCATGTTGTTTCTCTGTCACATCAGCCAATCTGATAGGTGTGAGGTAGTACCTCAGTTATTTTGATTTGCATTAGAGTACTTTTTGATATGACAGTAGGTAGCTTCTATTTCTTCATCTGAAAAGTTCCTGTTCCTATTTTTTGACCATTTGTCCATTGGGGAATGACTTGTATTGATTCAATTCCCTATATATTTATGAAGTGAGGTCTTTATCAGAGACACTTGCTATAAAAATGGTTCCTTAGCTCTCTTCTTCTAACTTTAGTTACTTTGGTTTTGTTTGTATAAAATCTTTTTAATTTAATGTAATCAGAATTATCCATTTTATATCTCACATGTTCTCTGTAGCTTGTTTGGTTATAAATCCTTACCTTTTCCAAAGATCTGACAAGTAAACAAATCCTTGCTCTACTAATTTGTTTGTGGTATCATCCTTTATGTCTAAATCACGTTCCTATTTTGATCTTATCTTATCTTGACATACAGATGTACCCAGCTTTTGTCATATTGTTTTCTAAGCAGCTTTTCTCAAATAGGGAGTTCTTATTCCAGAATCTGGGGATCACTCCAATATCTTTGCCAAGAAAACCCCATATGGGGTCATGAAGAGTTGGACACAGCTGTATGTGTGTATATATATATATATATACATACATATATATTATATACATACATATATATATTTAAAACAAGAAAAATCACTTTTTTATGACTGTAACAAACAATTCCACATATCAAGAACAAAAGAAAAAATAAGCTGTATATAATTGGAATAATGGATCCCTGTTATATACAGCTCATTTTTTCAACCTATGTATTAAATTTAATAAGATGGCACTAATATTGCCTTGTTTGTGCCTCCTCGGTTTTCTTTCTTAAGTCAAACATGTTAAACACGCAGCTCTTCTAAACATTTCCATATTCATCATGCTATGCAAGAAAAATTAGATCATGATTTTTCTTCTGCAGATAAATGTAGAAATAAATATAGAAGATTTATACACGTTTAATATAAATCGGATTACTCACTGTCTAGGGGAGGGGGTTGAGGAAAAGGAGAAAAATTTGTTACACAAGGTTTTGCAAGAGTGAAGGTTGAAAACTATCTTTGCATATATTTTGAAAATAAAAGACTATAAAAACCCCCCAAGTGGGATCATAGTGCATTGAACTAACAACTGTTGAACAACAATATTAATATATAATTTTATAATATATTATTTCATATCTAATTTATATAATGTAGTAAATTCATATAAATGTAGATGTTTGCACATACTAAAAAAATTGGATAAAAAAGTAAGAAAAATAACAAAAAGGTGAAAATACTATGCTTTGATCTTACATAATGTATATAATTTAAAATTAAATTACCAAATTATTGAAGATGAAATTAACACTATTAAATGATAATTATTGAATATTTCCCAGTTGCTTTTAATATGATTGAATCACTTAAGAGGAATTTATTTGTGACATCTGTGTCCTAGAATATATTCATACTAGATATGTCAGGACTGTGTTTCCAGTGAGATGTTCTTAGCTGGACACGACCTACTGGTGCAGGAAACATAACAGGAAAGGTAGCAGGGGGGAGGATGGACATTAAGAAAAGGAACATTGACCCTTGCATAGCCTTGTATTTCAGATTTTTCCCCTCCTTCCCCCTACCACCTCCCTAGATGGCAAGTAATCCAATATATTATAAACATGTCAAAATATATGTTAAATCCATTATATTATACATCATGTTAAAGCTCAGTCAGTGTGAACAGATCCCAGGAATGGGCTAGTGGGCCCATATTTAAGTTCGATGTCTTTGCTCTGGGTGATTAAGGCTACCGCCAAGACACTACTTGCCTAGTCTCCGAATTTTTTTTTTTTAAATTGCTCTCTATCATTCTGACCTCGTGCTTGTTGCTACTGCTGGGCAGGTGATCACAGACAATGCACTGGGTTGGGTCAGAGAGAAATCAAGATCAACTTAAGAGAGAAATCAAGATAAGGACCGAAGCTAAGTCCTCCCTTCCCTGGCTGGAGAGCTTTAGATGCTCCTCCTCTGATCCCAGATCCTCCTCTCCTCTGATCCCAAGTGCTCCTACTTCTCTGATCCTAAGTGCTCCTACTTCTCTGATCCTAAGTGCTCCTCTTCCTCTGATCCCAGATCCTCCTCCTCTGATCCCAGATGGTCCTCCTCTGATCCTAAGTGCTCCTCTTCCTCTGATCCCAGATCCTCCTCTCCTCTGATCCCAAGTGCTCCTACTTCTCTGATCCCAAGTGCTCCTACTTCTCTGATCCTAAGTGCTCCTCCTTCTCTGATCCTAAGTGCTCCTCCTCCTCTGATCCCAGATGGTCCTCCTCTGATCCTAAGTGCTCCTCCTCTGATCCTAAGTGCTCCTCTTCCTCTGATCCCAGATCCTCCTCTCCTCTGATCCCAAGTGCTCCTACTTCTCTGATCCCAAGTGCTCCTCTTCCTCTGATCCCAAGTGCTCCTACTTCCTCTGATCCCAGATCCTCCTCTCCTCTGATCCCAAGTGCTCCTCTTCCTCTGATCCCAAGTGCTCCTCTTCCTCTGATCCCAACCTCTGATCCAACCGCCGTGTCTCCCGTCGGCTTCCTCACACGGTCGGGGTCCCAGGCGCAGTCGTGGATCCCGGAGCCGGGATTCCCCGCGTTGAGCCCACCCCCAGATGAGCCGCTCTCCCCCACTGCCCGCGGGCCGCCCTGCCCCCTCCTGCGCACTGTGGTGCCGGTCTGAGCCGGAGCGCCCCGAGAGAAGCGGGGGAGGAGAACCTCGCCGCCGCAGGGGCAGAAGGGCCTGCGGGAGAAGGGGCAGCGAGGACCTTTCTTAGGGCGGGAGTGGGGAGAGCGCTCCCCTCGCGGGGGTCGGGCCCCTTCCCCCCCAATGCGGGAGAGAGGAGGAGGGGCCGGGCGTGCCCGGGGCCAGCTGGGCCGGAGAAAAGGCTTCGCGTGAGGAAAAAACGGGAATAAAGCTGAAAAGGCCCGGGAGCCGGAGCGGGGGGCCTCACGTGCCGAGAGTCACGCGGTCACCGCGGCGAAGAATGAATGGGTGAGTCAGTCAGCGGCGCCCGAACGCAGCCCTGGGCCGCAGATGGCAAAGCCGGGCGGCCCGCGCGGGGCAGGGCTCGCTTTATTGAGGAAAACGGGCCCAGAGGCGGCCGGAGGCCGGGACTCGGGCTGCTGAGGAGGGGCAAGCCGCGCTTTCCTGGGAAGTTGACGCAGTCACTCCCGACGTTAAGCCGAACCCGAAGGCTTGGCGCGGGGAAGCTGCCGGTCCAGGCCTTGAGTAGCCGAGGACCCGGGGCCTGAGCCCTCGCTGGGGGCGCCCTCCTCCCGTGCTGGGGGGCGCCCTCCTCCCGTGCTGGGGGCGCCCTCCTCCCGTGCTGGGGGCGCCCTCCTCCCGTGCTGGGGGCGCCCTCCTCCCGTGCTGGCGGCGCCCTCCTCCCGTGCTGGGGGCGCCCTCCTCCCGTGCTGGGGGCACCCTCCTCCCGTGCTGGGGGCGCCCTCCTCCCGTGCTGGCGGCGCCCTCCTCCCGTGCTGGGGGCGCCCTCCTCCCGTGCTGGCGGCGCCCTCCTCCCGTGCTGGGGGGCGCCCTCCTCCCGTGCTGGGGGCGCCCTCCTCCCGTGCTGGGGGGCGCCCTCCTCCCGTGTTGGGGGCCGCCCTCCTCCCGTGCTGGCGGCGCCCTCCTCCCGTGCTGGGGGGCGCCCTCCTCCCGTGCTGGGGGGCGCCCTCCTCCCGTGCTGGGGGGCGCCCTCCTCCCGTGCTGGGGACCAGGACTGGGCCGGCGGCCGAAGGCCCTTTGCGGCTTTTGACACCCAGAGTCGGTCCCCGATGGCGGCCGGGAAGCGGACCCTTTCTCCCCGTGACTGCTCTCGTCATCGGCGGCTGAGGAGCCTGGCCCGGCAGCGGGGCCGGGCGAAGATGATTTTCGTTTTTGACAACTGTGGGAAAAATAGGCTGGAGGAGGAGAGGCCCAAGGAGGTGGGATCCCTCGGCCGGGTGGGGTCCGAGGCAGGCTGGGGCTTAGAGGCAAGGAGACCGCAGTTCCTGCCGTACAAGGTTGCCCAAGGGTCATATGAAATGATAACTCACAATAGTTACGTTTATTAAAGGTGCAGTGCTATGGTTTGTGTGTGTGTGTGTGTGTTGAAAATTCTTTGGTTTTATCAATGGTTACAAGTTTTTTTTTTTAATATTTTATTTTATTTTATAATAACTTTATATTGACAGAATCCATGCCAGGATAATTTTTTTTTTACAACATTATCCCTTGCACTCGTTTCTGTTCCGATTTTTCCTTCCCTCCCTCCACCCCCTCCCCTAGATGGCAAGCAGTCCTATATATGTTAGCTATGTTGCAGTATATCCTAGATACAATACATATTTGCAGAACCGAACAGTTCTCCCGCTGCACAGGGAGAATTGGATTCAGAAGGTAAAAACAACTCGGAAAGAGAAACAAAAATGCAGATAGTTCACATTCGTTTCCCAGTGTTCTTTCTTTGGGTGTAGCTGCTTCTGTCCATCATTTATCGATTGAAACTGAGTCTTTGTCAAAGAAATCCACTTCCATCAGAATACATCCTCATACAATATCGTTGTTGAAGTGTATAGTGATCTCCTGGTTCTGCTCATTTCACTTAGCATCAGTTCATGTAAGTCTCGCCAGTCCTCTCTGTATTCATCCTGCTGGTCATTTCTTACAGAACAATAATATTCCATAACATTCATATACCACAATTTACTCAGCCATTCTCCAATTGATGGGCATCCATTCATTTTCCAGCTTCTAGCCACTACAAACAGGGCAAAAACAAACCAAAAAACCATATATTGGATCACTTGCCGACTGGAGAGGGGAAAGGGAGGAAAAATTAGAACACAGGGTTTTGTAGGGGCGAATGTCAAAAAATTATCCATGTAGATATTTTGAAAATAAAAAGCTAGCATTAAAAAAAATAAAGGTGCAGTGCTGAGTGCTGGAGATACACATGCAGCAAAAAACCTGAGTTTCAAATACCTGAGTATTAAAGGTACTTTCTTCCTAGTAGAAAAAGAACATAAACGGAAGTGGAGAAAGAGGCAAGTTAGAGGGGAGATAGGAGATATCCAGAGTGAACTGAGCTGGTAACAGAACTTGTCATGAAATGGGGAGGGTTCCACTGATAAGCACTCATTGTTGATGGAGTTGTAGACTAATCCAATCATTCTGGAGAGCAACTTGGAATTATGCTAAAAGGGGTAGGAAACTGCACACTTTGACCCAGCAACATCACTCCTAAGTTTCCTGTATCCTAAACAAATCAAAGGGGAAAAAAAGGACAGAGAAGTAGAAAAATATTGATGGCGGCGCTTTCCAGGGTGGCCAAGAATTGGAAATTGAAGGGATGCCCAGTGGACGGACAAGTCATAGTATAGGGTTGTGATGGAACCCTATTTTGGTAGAAGAAATGGTAAAGTGGCAGGGGGTGGGTGGGTAGGGATTGTTTCAGCAAAATCTGGGAAGACATGAACTGATGAGAAGTGAAGTGAGCAGAAGAATCAAGAGGACATTGTATACAGTAACAACAAAGTTGATCACAAGGATCAACTGTAGAAGATTTAGCTGTTTTAAACAATCCGTAATCCAAGACAGTTCTGGAGGATTTAGGATGACAAATGCTATCTATCCACCTTCAGAGAAAGAACTAAAGGAGTCTGAATGAAAATTAAAGCATACTTTTTGAACTTTTTACTTTTTCAGGCTTTTTTCTTTTGTAACACCGCTAATATGGCAATGTTTTGCATGACTAAACAGCTATCATCAGCATCATATTGCTTGTCTTCTCCAGGCCAGATGGGAGAGCCCAGGGAGGGAGGGAGGAAGAGAATTTGCAATTCAAAATTTTTAAAAATGGTTATTAAAAACTTTCAGGTGTCATTAAAAAAAATTTTTTTTAATGAAGTGATGGGGTCCAGAATAAGGACTTATCAGTCGAGTGAGATTCTGAGCATGTGAAAGCTATTTGCGACCCATATATGGATGCCAGCAGTTATCTTAAGTCTAGATAAGAAGGACCAGAATTAGGGTAGCATCAGGAGAGCGAAGGGAAAGGAGAGGATACAGAAGAAGCCTTGGGTGTGTGTTTATAGTGTAGTGGAGGAAGAGGAAGGAGGAAAGGAGGTGGGAAATTCAAAGATGGCTACTGTTCCATTTTCCTAGTGGGAGGAGAGGACACAATGCCCGACCCAGGATTCCCTGTGGTTGAGTAATAGGAGGCTAGCCAGAAGATTTGCGCCACTTCTCCCTCCCTCCCTCCCCCCCAGCTGCCCTAGCAGCACTTACCACAGAGACCCCGGCTGGTGGGGGGCCAAGGGAATGGAGAATGCGATGGGCTGGAGGACCTGCCGGAGGTGGTCACAGAAGTACCCGAGCGCCTGCAGCTGGACGGCGCTGAACACGACCCTGGGGTCCCGCGCAGGCTCCAACTGCAGGACCCGCTGCGTCTCGGTGACTGCCTCGGAGCTGGTCGTTTGCTTGCCCTGGCTTCCTCACGGCCTCCCCGTGTGCGTTCCTTGTTCTAAAAGTGGCCTGGGACCTTGGCAGGGAGGGGATGACTGGCGGCGGATTGGATTGGATTGAAGGGAGGCAGGCCGCCCAAGGTCACCAGCCTCAGCTCCTGGTTCGAGGCATTTAATTTTTAAAGACTTTCCTCCAAATAAGCTTGTGAGGTGAGCGATAAGGGGCTCTGCTTTTTTATCCACGGCTGTCATGGCCTTTGGTGTCGGGAAGGACCCCCAGCTAATCTGCCAGTCTCCAGATGCCGGACTCCAGTTCTCGTGTGCATTGGGGACCAAAGTGGGGCAGGGCTCTGCCTGCTGGGGATCGGGCCGGTGGCTGGGAGGAAAACACCGCGGGCCAGCCGCACTCAAGCGGATCCACGCCCAGTGCTCTGGGGGCCAAACGCTGGATGAGCAGAAAGGACCCTCGAGGTCCTGTCTTATGTGTGAGCCACAGGGTTGTAGCCCATGAAATGTCATTTTATGGTCCCTTTCACTTTTCTTGATGGCTGTCAGACATAATTCAATTGGACAGTCAGGTATTAAACCTGTGCAAACCCTGGCCAGGTACTAAGAATACAAAAGTAAAACCAATTTCGGTTTCCAGTTTTCTTTGTACTTGAGGTTCCAAAACGCGGCATTACTCGGTAAATTATGAGCATTTACAATTAAGGGGATGCACAAAGGCTCGCAGAGGACACCTTAAAGGAAGCTAAGGATTGGGATAGCATGTTTCCAAGCATGGCCAACAATCTAAAGACAACGTCCCTGCTGCTTCCATAGCTCCCAGGTCTATCCTGTAGTTACTTGGGAATTTTCATCACTTGCTCACAATTCCTTGGTGGTCCCTATGGAAAATATAAGCTAACAATTTTATTCTCCTTTAGCTGTAGGGGGTGTATAGAAATAGAACTAGCATGGAGGGTATAAAATGAAAAGGTATAAACAGAGCAGGGAGTGAAATGGTAGAAAATGCCTTCTTGAACAATGAACTTGTAGCCATATTACTCTGACAATACAACTGGCTAAATACCAGTTATGTTCTTCAGATCATTAATTTATGCCAAGGAAAGGAATTTTGATTTATTATTGATCCAAGTACAATATCATGAAATGCTTGGGGGACTGGGCCTTCCCAAGATTTTCCTCCCTAGGATTTGCAGAAATTTCATGAATTTACTAGAAGGAAAAGTAGCAGAGAATAAATAGTGAAATAGGAAACCTTTTAGAGCATGCTGATAAACCTCAGTTTTCTGACCTCCCTGGTCACACACACACATCTTGAGTATCTTGTTCTATTAAAAACAAAGATTATTTTTGGACTTTTGATATATGTCACAAAGGATATATAATCATTTCTGTAATGGAAATACTGTTTGTTTGGTTTTTTTTAAGATCCATCCATTATAAACTTTTATCCTTACTTGAGAAACCTGATTTCATTTGGTTGATGCTTTTCTTTAGTTGGGTTATAGGAGTGACTTGAAAGCAAATTCCCCTTCCAAGAGGTAAATTTAAATGGATTTGGAGAGCTGATGACCTTTCCCCCTGCTTTCATCAACTATCTAGTTCACACGTAGCCTCTTGGAAGAACCTGCTTTGTTAATACTATTTCTAATTCATAATTCCCTTGTATGATTTCCCTAGGACAGAATACACTCCCTGCCACCCCTCTATTATAGAATCCCTTCAAGATTCAGTTCAAGCATCAGCATAAAATACTTTTTATATATCCCAAATGACCTTTCCCCCAAAATCAATCACTACATATATATATAGATATCTCTATATAGAGATAGATATAGATATCTCTCTCTATATAGATAGATATATAGATATCTATATATCTATCTGTATATATATATATGTGTTTTACCCTTAGAATGTAAGCTCCTTGAAGTCAAGCACAGCACCTGGCACACAGGAGGAGCTTAATTTTTACTGACATTTAAAAAAAAAAAAAAAAAAACTAGATCAGGCATTAATCTACTCTGGTCCTGAGGATTGCAGATGATCAAACTCTTATTTTCCAAGGTTTTACTTCTTGTCCTATCCTTGATTCTATAGCCAAAGATGTTGTAGGTGAGCCTGCCTGAAATTCTAAGTCCTAGCCTTTGTGCCTTCCTTGGACATCTTCTGTCCCCTTTCCTTTCTCTCTCAAGAAAATGTCATACTTGAATTCCTACAATCCTCAAAACGAAGATTTTTGTTTTGTGGAGCACTTGCAATTGCCTGTGGGATGATGTGTGAAGGGCAGCTAAGTCCAAAAAAAGCGGAGAAGCTTCTGCTTTCTGGTTGTCAGGTCAGCAAGCGGTCTGGACTTGGATTGATGCGAGCAGTCAGTCTTGCTGTGCTGGTGTAAATACATGATACAGTCTCCTCATGATACATCCTTAATCTGGTTTTAAACTAAACAGTTTTGTGAAGCTCTTAAGTTGTCACAGAGGTGATATTAACAGGTGTGATTTACAGATGTGAAAATTTTTGACACCTGTCACAGAAACCTGAGAATTCCAAGAAAATATATCCATAGTAGTTTCTTTTCAAAATAATGGATTTCTACTGAAATAAGTTATTTTCCAACTGCTTGTTGAGATGAAAAAATTCTTAAGATCAAAATCTCAATTTGTAGAATTCATTTACATTATAGAATTCCTGTTTATCCGTTAAGCAAGTCTTAGGATGTCATGATGACCTTTTTTCCCCCTTAGCTTCTCAGTAAAAAATTTAAATCTCTTCCTGAAAAAAGGAGCTAACCCATATTCTGTCTTTTGTTTATTGCTAAAACACACATATATTGAAAGAAACTTTTTTTGGGGAGGCGCATGTAAGTCGATTTTTGCTTGTTCCATAGTAAAGGTTAGGGATAATTAAAAGAAATAATCTCAATCCAAAGTCCTAGGCTGAGGTCTTTGCAGGAATAAAATAGATAAAAACACTGTCTCATTCTTAAATACTCTGATTTCAGTTAGCAAGAGGTGAGTAGAATTTACAATTAGCATCTGTGATGCTGATTTTTAACAAATTAAAACGAACAACTATCACCACAAAAGCCAATCAGAAACAAGAGGGTTACTAATGTTGTCTATTTATTCATTAATAAAAAGTGCATAGTACAAGCCCTTTACCCCAATCCAAGTACTCAATAAAAGATTAACAGGAAACCCTGGATGGCACAGACATGATTTGTTTGGCATAATTTAGACATTTTAAACCAGCGATTAACATTTAGTACATCACATGACAACTTTTCCTTTATTTTTTTTGTTTTTTAAACAAAGTGATCTTCAGACATAGTAACAAACACACATAATTCTTCATTTAAGAATATAATATATTAAGAGACTAAACCTACTACTGCAATAACAAAGATTTAATCCATTAACTGTAAACTCTCTCTTCATTACTTTTTCAGGTTGCTGGAATTCCAGCCTTAAGAGAATTCAGCTGGCAATGTTTTTAAAACAAATCTGATTAATGAAAGACTTTCGATATTTAATATCTTCCAAGGTTCCTTCTAAAATGTGAGCTATATAAATTCCATATAAACACGATGGTACACTCTCAATTCACAAATCACAAAAGACACTAAAAGCAACCTTGTGATAGACTGTCTCTGACAGTTTTTTCAGAGAATTTTTGCAAGTTTAAAAATGTGACTTGCTGAACATGGGATCATGGCCTGGAACATCATAAAACTTTTGACTACAAAACAATTCCAACTTAGTTTTTCCCATATGTAAAGCCAAAAGCATTGTTTTGAGTAAATAAAACTAATTATGTGGTGATGAACAAAATGACCTCTCAACAACACACTATATGCAGTGTTTAAGTGCCACTGGTGATTTTAAAAGATGTGGCTCTAAGCTTTTTTCCCCCAGAATATTCAAAAAATAAAAGGACTGTAGTGATGGTCTTGAGAGCTAATGCTTATAAGGCAAATGACTTGCTAGTTTGTTCAACAAAAAGGCCTCAATCATGCAGAAGCATTAAGGGTTACATTTGTTGCGTTGTTTCAGAATAGTTTGTATCCCTCACCCTGACAGGGGTACGAAGAATCTTAGAAGCAACATAATTAGTGTCAGTACTCTGAAGATAAGAACTGCTGTGGTTATTCTTTAGATAAGCAACCTGAGACAAAGAAAAGGGGGGGGGGGAGCCAAACTTGCTTCGGATCAGGTATCAAATAAACACCAGCAACTGGAAGCAGCCCGAAGGTCTTAGAATAAGACGAGAGCCCTCCTTTCCAGGGCCCAGGCTGACACTGGATAATGGTATCTGACAGTGGCAGGCCTCCTGGCGCTTTGAGGGGGGAGCAGATGAGGGGCACCAGGTCCCCACTGTTCATCTCAACTGCTACTGCCCCAGCTGATTCTCTCTCTAAAAGTTGGGAAAGCAGAGTCTGATTGTCCAGTGGATCACAGCAGAGGGAAACCATTGTTTTGGGGAATTAAAGAGTTCCTGGGATAGAACACCCCTCTATTAGCAGAAGTAATTAAGAGCTGGTTGTATTTCACTAAGTTGGTCAGAAAACTAAGATGTACAAAAAAGAATTCAAGTTAGGAATATCAGACTGTATATTTAAAATTATGACCTTACAGAGTATAGATGGCCTAGAATTCAATCTTAAAAAACAAAAAATACTCCCTTATGTGTCACAGACTATATCAGAGACTATATTACACAGTACAATGATATAGAGAAGTTTATTCAACTTATACAAGTGCAAGATCTATACAACGAGAGGCTATGCTGATACTGCATTTATGATGAAAAAAGTCTTATATTGGATAGAAGTGTACATTCCAGGTTCCCATAAGTTGTTCTCATTTACTGAGAAAAATTCGATAACCAAGGCAGCCATGTACACATATTCTTTATATTATTCTCCCTCATTTTCCAAACTGACCAAGAAAAACATAAAACTCTTTATTTTTCTGTACATTTCAAAACTGCTCTTAAATTAATATCCACAAAGCATTCCTCTCATTAGCTAAAATAGGACTCACAATTAGGGGAGAAAACAAGCATCTCTCATTCTTCTCCATCTACCATATCACCTTGGAATCAACAAAGAATTCATAAAGGTTTGTTAAAAGGTTAGAATGGCAACAAAGTCAAAATAATTTTCAAAGAGGAAAGAGAATTAGCAAGTAAAACCATATTTGAAAATGCTCACAGAAAGGAAAAGCAGTAATCCAAGTTTTAGTTCTAAAAACTCGGAGCCAACAACTCAAAAGAGTATTTTCAATTTTAATAGGTTCTCATCATAAACAATAAATTATAGTTTTAAGTTAAAATGTCATAGGTTACTCCTAGCATAGCTAGGAACGTTTCATTTTTTGTTTTTTATAAATCTTTTAAGTCTAGTGCTCAGTGGCTTACAAATATTTTATATAATGGACAGTTAAATATGCAATTTATCAATTACATTTATTGAACTTTTTAATGTAAAATAATTTCATGGAAGGTAATAAAAGCTTAGTAAACAACCATAAAATTTCTTCTTTCTTTTTCCAAGCAGTTCTAATAGGCTTCTGCTACTGATGGTAAAAATTCCATGAGGTTAAAAAGTCTGAAGGATAGGGAGAAGACCACCATCCACAGAGAGAGTCACTCTCAGATTGAATATAAATACAATGTGGTTCTAATTTTCCCAGCTGAGTTCAAATAACTTCAAAAGTATACTTTATGCAAAAAAAATTCACTCTTACAAAACTATCAAAACCATTTCATCAGTTTAAATGCAGAGATTGCAATTCTCCTTCAATTAGGCCAGAAATTATCACACACACACAAAAATCATAACCATTACAAAGAGAATAAGTGGAATGTTTAAGGTCTAGAAACCCCAGAATCCCATGTGACTCCTTTAAGGAAAAAAAAAGCATAAACTCTAAATAGGAATGATGGCAACATGGGAAGCAAAAAATTAGATCACAGTAAAATTTCTAGTAGCTCATGAAAACAATACCATCCTATGCTGTAAATGCAAAGGGAAAAATAGTACTAATTGGGTTAAGAGTACTCTGGTCGCTTTCTTTCATTTGGTCGTGCAAGGTGTTAGCTGTTTCGTTTTCTATCATAGAAAGTCTAGTCCACAGGAGGAGCTGGTGGGTCTTGTCCCTGGCAAAAAACAAAAACAAAAACAAAAACAAAAAAACAATAAATAATGAAATGAACTTTTTCAGAAATTACAGGTTGGACAATTCTAACACAATAGGGAGAACTGAAAAGGAAAAAAAAAAAACAATTTCCATTGGACTTTTCCTATGGTTTTTACAAATAAAGACGACTATGGTTTTAAGGTGATTACTTTCAGTAACAACTTAGCAGCGTCCATAAACATTCCCAAATAAAAGGCAGTTTCGTAACTTTTCTTTCTTAATGTTAATAATACTAGACAGGGAAATATAGTCAGTCATACTGACCATTAAATATCACATGTGAAGGGAGGAGGGCTAGGAAAGCCAGGAAGTGCAAGACTGTTATGCAAAATTTAAAAATCTGCTAGGGGAAATAAGTTATTTGAACAAAATGGAAAAAGTTAAATTGAGTTTGAATATTGAGTCTAATAATGACACTTTCTACAATCCTGGGAAAATGGCAGCTTTGAAGCTTTCTATTTCTGCTGCTGAGTCTGCAAATAAAAATGGAGATGGTCTTTTAAATGGGCACCCTGGCAAAGTCAGCATGCTTAATGCTTGTAAGACAAATGGAAATTACAACATTAATAAAAGAAACGATCACATAAATGTTAAATCTCATTTTTATTCATTTTACTTAGATATTTTATAGTTCTCCTTCCCATCTCTCCCTCAACCACCACCAACTATCCACCACACCCAGCAACAACACATAAACAAATCAGGTTTCCTAATCAACAACACTTACATTATGTGGACTGGTTGGTTTTCCAGATATGATGGATCCTCTCAGATTAAAAGGTCTCATTAGGAACAAGATCATTGCAATGGCCACCCAGAACATTATTATCATGGTAACACTGAGGCCAGGGTCAATAGAAGAATTAGGTCCTGGTACTAAAAACAAACAAAAAAGTTTATTTGAAAAAGAATAATATTTTTGATATAATATTTGTATTTTTGCAAATATAAATAATATACTAGCAGAATTCTACTCCAGTTTTAAAAAATCAAAATGCATATAGAAAATAATTATGGAACAAGGACTAATGATGGGAAAAAATTGATCTTTCCACAATAGAAATTTTTTACCTAATTCAAAGATCTGTGAAAAATTTATGCAATTAACTAAAATGAACAGGATACTATGTTCAAAAATGGAAATATTTAAAATTGAGTTTTAAAATCTAAATTTAAAAGTACATTATGTGTCAAAAGCCCTAGAGAAAAGCTAACAAAATGCAAGTCTTTTAGTTGACTGAAGAGGTGTTGTTTGGTTTTGCTAAACTGATTCTCACCCTCCCCACCACTTTCTTTTTAAAATCTTTATCAAAAAGGAAGAAGGTAGTTCAATCTGTGAATGGAACTGATTTGTTTTTTGTTGAATTCAGAAGTTTTTTAAATAAAGAATTTATTTAAAAAACAAACCCAATCAAACAAAATAGAAGAAAATTCTGAAGATCAATGGTATGAAGGAGAGACTGAGGGCTCTTCAAAATGAAAATTCTCTGCCATCTATCTTAAGGTCTATTGTCCTTTATCTCTTTTCTCTTTCAGTCAAATTCCTAGAAAAACTGTCTTTACTCCCTGTTCTCTTTTCTCATCTTCCATTCACTTTTTCTCCGCCCTTCCTCTAATAGTATTTTATTTTTCCAGTTACAAGTAAAGACAGTTTTCAACATTCACTTTTATAAGATTTTGATTTCTATTTTTTTACCTTCTCCCCTTTCTTTCCCTTCTTCTCAAAATGGCAAGCAACCTGATATGTTTTACTTGTGTATTCATATTAAACACATTGTGAAGGAAGAATCTCTGACCTCCCTGAGGAGTCAGGGATGGCATGATCACCTGTGTTCTAAAACAAAAGAAAGCGGGAGATGTAATGGGCTGAGGCTTGAGTTGATGCACTGAGGTCCCAAGCAAATGAGGCTAAATAGTAATTGGACCATACTCTATTACTATATAAGCTTGGAGAAAGAATGGCCCCCACCCACTCTTGTGCAAGTCCTGATGTGTTGTATAGGAAATGACGATTCTGGTGGGTGGAGGCAGGGGAGTGGAAAAGGAAGGGGAAGGAGAGACCACTTGCATTGCCCTTGCGACTGCTTTTCAGCTCAGATCCCCCTCTGTTAGCTGGCTTCCTGTCGCAGCTGCCCATATTGTTATCGCAATCTTTCTTGCCTATATTGCTATCACAATCCTTATTCACCTCTTCACTTCAATAAAGATTGAAGATTTTCCCCTTAACCTGAATTCCTGACTCCGGCTGATTTTAAATACACGGTCATTACAAGATCAGAACAAAATGGAAAAACTACAAGAAAAAACAAGAAAAAATTGAAAATGGTATATTTCAATCTGTCTCATTCACTTTTTAACTCTACCTAGCAATTTTATTTTTTCACTTTAAGCTAGTTCCTTGATTTGGAAGGGCTAAAGGGAAACAGCCACAATGATGAACTGGAATTATATATTGGTACAATTATCCTAGAAAATAATTATGTGGAAATGATTTCGAGTACCCTTTGACTCAGCAATACCCCTATTAGGTTTATACTTCAAGGACATTTATAAAAATATTTATAGCAGCTTTTTGTAGGAAAAAAATTAGACATTAAGAGAATATCCATCAACTGGGGAATGATTGAACAATCATGTTATAAAAATATAATATTCTACTATGTCATTAGAAATGTTGAAATGGATGGATTCAGAGAAATCTTACATGAACTGATGAATACTTCAGTAAAGAAAAGTATAAAAACAATATATAACAGTAAAACTGTAAATACAAATAATTTTGAAAGACAAGATCTCTGATCAATGCGATGACCAAATTGGGAGAACTGATTTATGACAACTAGCTCCTGATTAGAGAAGAGATAGTTGCAAAAGGCAAAATAAAACAACATTTTTGGACATGGTCAATGTGAAAATTTGCTTTGCCTGATTGTAGTATGTTTGCTTTTTTTTTTTTTAAAGGGGAGAAGTTTCTTTAAAATCTGGGGAAAGAAGAGAAAACATTTGCTTAATTGAAAAATAAAGTAAAAAAATAGGAAACAAACTGTCAGTCAATAAGTATTTATTAAGCTCCTACTCTGTGCCAGGATAATGCTTTTTTGTTTCTAGTCCTGCAGGCAGTACTGCCTCTTGATAGCTCTAGCCCTTTATCCAAGATTCCTTGCTGCTTCTCCAGCACTTGGAACAGTGTTCTGCAGGCACAGAAGAAATGCTGGGGAATCCAAGTTAAGTCCTAACAGGCCATGTGATGGCTGGTGAGAAGCCCCAGCTTCCCACATCCGACGTGCTAACAGTCCATTTGGCTCGGCCGTCTCTGTGTCTGACGAGATGGAGAGAGATGCGAATGTTCCTCATTTCAGAGGAAGCCTCCCTAATCTGAATCATTCCTTGGAAGTCTGTCTTTCATGTGACGAAGATTTTGGAATGCTAGTGATTCAGTTTTGATCTCACATTTTATGACTTCATTTTTATTACTGGAAAAAAGCAGCTTTGTTATGATGTCCCCTTTTAATAACAGCATTCTAACCCCCCTCATATTTAAAGGTTCTCATCCTAAAATATCCAGAAGTACTCATATTATCATTTTAAAATTTTTTAATAGCTTTTTATTTTCAAAATATATGCAAAGAATTTTCAATACTGACCCTTGCAAAACCTTGTGTTCCAAATTTTTTTTCTCCCTCCCTTCCCCCCATCTTCCTTCCCTAGACAGCAAGTAGTCCAATATAGGTTAAACATGTGTAATTCTACCCTTTGATCCAGCAGTGTTGCTACTGGGCTTATATCCCAAAGAGATATTAAAGGAGGGAAAGGGACCTGTTGTGCAAAAATGTTTGTGACAGCCCTTTTCATAGTGGCTAGAAACTGGAAATTGAAGGGATGCCCATCAATTGGAGAATGGCTGAATAAATTGTGGTATGTGAATTTTATGGAATATTATTGTTCTGTAAGAAATGACCAGCAGGATGAATACAGAAAAGCCTGTAGAGACCTACATGAACCAGGAGAGCATTATACACTTCAACAACAATACTACATGGTGATCAATTCTGATGGACGTGGCTCTCTTCAACAATGAGAGGATCCAAATCAGTTCCAATTGATCTGTAATGAACAGAACCAGCTACACCCAGAGAAAGAACACTGAGAAATGAGTGTGGACCACAACATAGCATTTCCACTCTTTCTGTTATTGTTTGCTTTCACTTTTGGTTTTTTTCTCAGGCTATTTTTACCTTCTTTCTAAATCCGATATGTATTTAACTTATACTTTGACATATTTAATATGTATGGGACTACCTGCCATCTAGGGGAAGGGGTGGAAGGAAGGAGGGGAAAGGTTGGAACAGAAGTGTTTGCAAGGGTCAATGTTGAAAAATTACCCATGCATATGTTTTGTATATAAAAAGCTATAATAAAAAAATTTCTCACCCTTCCCCCATAGCTAATTCTAGCCAATAGTTTTCAAATGGGTCACAGGGATGAAAATGTGACTTTTTATTGTCAAACGGGATAGGACCTTGTTTCAATCTATGAACCCTAAATAGTCATGTGTATTCGATTGAGAAGATAGCTTTAAAGTCATTAAGGATTTCTTTTTGCCAAAAGAAAAAAAAAATGTGCAATTCTTCTACACATATTTCCACATTTATCGTGCTGCACAAGGAAAATTAGATCTAAAAGGGAAAAAATGGTACTCATTATTTTAATAGCCTCTAGTTTATTATGTTTGTCCTTCAGCCTCTGTCTCCTCATTCTTCTTTTTTTTTCTTTTTGCATGGGTAATTTTTCAGCATTGACAATTGCAAAACCTTTTGTTCCAACTTTCCCCCTTCTTTCCCCCACCCCCTCCCCCAGATGGCAGGTTGACCAATACATGTTAAATATGTTAAAGTATAAATCAAATACAATATATGTATACATATCCAAACAGTTATTTTGCTGCACAAAAAGAATCGGACTTTGAAATAGTGTACAATTAGTCTGTGAAGGAAATCAAAAATGCAGGCAGACAAAAATAGAGGGATTGGGAATTCTATGTAATGGTTCATAGTCATCTCCCAGAGTTCTTTCACTGGGTGTAGCTGGTTCAATTCATTACTGCTCTATCGGAACTGATTTGGTTCATTTCATTGCTGAAGATGGCCACGTCCATCGGAATTGATCATCATATAGTATTGTTGTTGGAGTATATAATGATCTTCTGGTCCTTATCCCCTCATTCTTACATATGTTTCCCTAGGATCACCTCAATTTTCCTCCTTCTCCAAAAGGCTATGTTCCCTCTTGCTATTTTTTCTCAGCCATCCATCTCTCTTGTATGTCTAATTTCGCTTTCTGCATTGCCTTGTCTTCTTCCTATAAAGATTCTCAGTAGTTCTTATTACCTTAAAAAACCCCAACTAATAAATAATAACCCCCCCCCAAAAAAAGACCTTTCCTTATTCTAATACTTAAGCTATTGAAGTGCTCTTCTTTCAAACAGAATAGAAGAGTCATCCAGGGTTGAGCAAAGGTAAGAAGAAGTACAAAGGTAGGCGACAATATAAATATACAGATTTAACTGATTAACCCTACAGCCCAAACTATGTAGTTGAAAAGTGAAGCTACAGCAGGAGTGATTTAAAAAAAGGAGGCGATCACAGAAATGAGGGGGAAGAGGGTTTCCAGCATCAGCAAGCTCAGGGAGATGGAACCAGCCCCCAAACTCTCCAGATTAGCAGCTAATAGTGGGCACCATCCCAAGATCCGAGTCCTATGTTCAGTAAAATTTGGTGACATTAAGTTGGAGACCAATTCCAATCACTGGGCCTGGGCAAAAGAGGGCAAATGCAGGATTCTAATATAGGACCTGTGAGGAACAGACCCTTTTCTCTCCTTCCCCCTCACTCCATGGAAGTCAGTGCCAGACCAAATGGTACCAACAACAACTCAGAGGTTCTGCTAGTAATTGAAGTAGCTTTGAAAATACTGTAATAAGGTTTCACTGCCTGATGAAAAGCTCTGTGAAAAGTGGACAGCACTTTGGAAGAAATTAAGATTTAGCTCAACATTTTATAACAAGGTGAGTTCTCAACAGAGAAGTGACCTAGATATAAAAAGATCACATCATAAACATACTAAAGAAACATAGAAAAAATGACCCATCATGTCTACATTTAGAAAAAAAAACAAAGCAAACTAACATATAATGTTTTTAACATACTAAAATTTGGGCTGAATAGTAACCTACCATTTGCTTCTTACCACTGCCCTAAAATGGAAGGAAAGAAAGGAAAGGAAATAAGCCTTTTTCATTCCCCTGCTTTGTACCTAGCACTATGTAGCACAATGCTAAGTACTTTTCAAATGCTATCTCATTTTCAAAACAACCCTAGGAGGGTCAGTATTATTATCATCCCTATTTTACAGTTGAGGAAACTGAGGCAGACAGGTTAAATGACCTTAGATGCTAGTAAATGCCTGAGGTCACAGCTGGATTCAGGGATTTCTGACTCCAAGCTCCATCTGCTGCATCACCCAAATGTCTCTAATGGAGTATTCCAACTTAAAGATAACCAAGAAAATTAGCATTTTTGGTCATTAAAAGCAAAAAAAAAACTTCAATGATAAAAGCTCAAATGAGATGGATATTACACAGATGGCGTCACTCTGATTGCCTACCTGCTCACTCTAAGATGCTGTTGATTCCATGGAATTTCTTCCAGTCTAAGAAATGAAGTTAAGGTTATGTTTTATGTGCCCAACACAGTGCTCTACACTGTGGTAGGATACATAAGAATCGGGAGTTTCCTGTCGTCAAGGAACTAAATGACAAAACTCACATGTGAGACGCTAACAAACAATAAATAAATGCTGGGCTGCTGGAGGAGAGATTCAAATTCAGGGGTTCTTAACCTGGGTTCATAAAGTTAGGGAAAGATTTCAAGAGATCCATGAATTTCCATAGGAAGACATTACATTTTTATTTTCACTAATCTCTAATTGAAATTAAGCCTAATTAGTTAAAAACTTGATTCTGAGAAAGAGTCCATGGCATAAAAACATTAAGAATCCCTGTTGGTGGAATTGTGAACGAATCCAATCATTCTGGAGAGCAATCTGGAATTATGCCCAAAAAGTTATCAAATTGTGCATACCCTTTGATCCAGCAGTGTTTCTATTGGGCTTATACCCCAAAGAGATACTAAAGAAGGGAAAGGGACCTGTATGTGCCAAAATGTTTGTGGCAGCCCTGTTTGTAGTGGCTAGAAGCTGGAAATTGAATGGATGCCCATCCATTGGAGAATGGCTGGGTAAATTGTGGTATATGAATGTTATGGAATATTATTGTTCTGTAAGGAACGACCAGCAGGATGAATCCAGAGAGGACTGGCGAGACTTACATGAACTGATGCTAAGTGAAATGAGCAGAACCAGGAGATCATTATACACTTCGACAACGATATTGTATGAGGATGTATTCTGATGGAAGTGGATCTCTTTGACAAAGAGACCTAACTGAGTTTCAATGGATAAATGATGGACAGAAGCAGCTACACCCAAAGAAAGAACACTGGGAAAATGAATGTGAACTATCTGCATCTTTGTTTTTCTTCCCGGGTTATTTTTACCTTCTGAATCCAATTCTCCCTATGCAACAAGAGAACTGTTTGGTTCTGCAAACATATATTGTATCTAGGATATACTGCAACATATCTAACATATATAGGATTGCTTGCCATCTAGGGGAGGGGATGGAGGGAGAGAGGGGAAAAATCGGAACAGAAATGAGTGCAAAGGATAATGTTGTAAAAAAATTACCCTGGCATGGATTCTGTCAATATAAAGTTATTATTAAATAAAATAAAATAAAATATTAAAAAAAAAACATTAAGAATCCCTGATGAGGTAATCTAAAGAACTCAGGGGGAAGATCATGGTAGGCCAATGAATAAGGAAAGACTTGGTCTAAAAGATCTAGTGCATGAGTGAGTTCTGCTTCTAAAAACCAAAGGTGCCTGGCTCTACAATTAATGTCTGTAAGATTGGATATAACCTTTAAGGTCCGTTGAAAAGACCTACAGATATAATCAATGTTATATGTAAATATTCTTAGGATTATGAATAAAATGATCGATGACTGTCAAAGAGGAGAAATGATGGGCATTCCCTCAGTTTTGAGTGAGCAAAAGAAAAATATGACCAGTCTTCCACCAAGCCAATAAATATCCATTTAAAAGCCAACTACACAATAACCACATTTTTGTGACTATTTGTTTAAATGCATTTTAAGTACTAAATGTATTTAAATGTTCAAATTTAATCAAAAGAATAATTGTTATAAAAGGAAAGTTTTCTAGAAATTTGTTTTGTGGAGAACATATATTAACCTGATGGTTTTTTTCCCCCATTACAAGTGTGTTCTCCAATTTACTAAGATTTAATCAATTTAATTGGGATTTTTGGAGTAAAATCTATGTGCAACTTAATATTAGTCTTTTTGCTTCCCAGCAGTGCCCAATATTTGACAAAAAAAAAAAAGTAATTTTGTGGAGTTTTTTTTTTTTTTTTAAATAAGGCTGTATTAACATTCTTAGTATGAATGACTTATTTATAGCTTTTTATTTACTAGTTATATGCATGGGTAATTTTTCAGCATTGACAGTTGCAAAACCTTTTTTTTATTCCAATTTTTCCCCTCCTTCCCCCACATGGCAGGTAGACCAATACATGTTAAATATGTTGAAGTATAAATTAAATACAATATAAGTATACATGTCCATACAATTATTTTGCTGCACAAAAAGAATCGGACTTTGAAATAGTGTACAATTAGCCTGTGAAGGAAATCAAAAATGCAGGCGGACAAAAATAGATTAGGAATGCTATGTAGTGGTTCATAGTCATCTCCCAGAGTTTTTTTGCTGTGTGTAGCTGGTTCTATTAATTCTTGAACAAATGGAATGATTTGGTTCATCTTCATTGCTGGAGATGGCCACATCCATCAGAATTGATCATCATATAGTATTGTTGTTGAAGTATATAATGATCTCCTGGTCCTGCTCATTTCACTCAGCATCAATAGTATTGATGAGGTCTAGATCAGTGTGAATGACTTTTTAAAAAGGCTAGTTACACAATGGATTGTGTTGGAGTGCAGAGAGGCTTTAACCTCTTCTCAGATCTTCCTCTCCCTGTGACCCTGGACAAGTCTCTTTCTAAACCTCAATGTCAAGTGTAGTGGAGATGAGCCATTGGGAACATCACAGTAGAAAATAGGCATAAAACACTTTACAAGCCTGAAAGGTCCTCAATAATCTGAGCTGTCAAGATTCTCTAAGCCAGACACTAAAGAGTTAATGGAGACTAGTCTAAGCCCCAGAGGGATTCACAGTCAGGAATAATGGCTGTAAGGGTGGAATACCTCCATGAGGGAGGGCTCTTCCTGACTATGTTTCTGGAGTAGATTGGGAAGGAGTGCTGGAGGACAATCGGTTTCACAAGGATGGCTAGAATGGACCGACAAAGTTTCTAGAGGCTGTCCTAGTCCCTAAGGTAATCATGCCCAGACAAGATGGGGAGTGGGTGTAATGCCCAGAGCAGGAGCAAACAGGGAGGTCAGAGGTCCAAGCAGAGGCCCTTAAGAAGCCTGGGCATCAGAAAAATGGGGGAGCACAATGGCAACAATGGAAAGAAACCATAGTTCCTCCACAGCTTACTAGAAGCCCCAGGACATGCACTCTTTACATATTAAACTTGGGGTGAGGACTTTGCAGAGGGGCTACAAGCCCAATAGGGAAGTATCAACATAAGGCTGAGATTGTATCAATAATGCTGAGGGCCAAGTCCTGCAATTAAGCAAGGGAAAAAGGAAATGCAGGAAAACCTGTCCAGAAGGCCGTGTCTTACAGGATTGAATGCAGAGATCTCATGGAGACTGGGAAAAGGCCGTAACTTTGGGCAAAATGAAAACTGTCACCAGTATAACAGCCCCCAGACTGGGGCAAATCCGTGCGGCTCCAGAAGCGGCCAGCTCCCATCCCAAGGAAACCTTCTGAGGTGCGGGGAAGGGGGTGGGGAGCCTTTCCTGTGCATGGTCCTTCCACACCGGGACTTGTGACTAGACATATCCTTCCCATTTCCGATGTTCATTTCCCTAACTCCCTAGCAGCCAGAACCAGGGACTTCCTCCTCAAGTTCAGCTGCATCCCCCAAGAGAGCAGAGGCTAAGAAGGCTGGCGTCGGTCGGCCATGCTGTGCCGGCCCTGCTCTCTACCCTGGGCCTGTGGACCAGGAGAAGCCATGGCCAAACAAAGATGGAGTCAGACGCCAAAATGAGTTCTGAGAAGACAGCCAGCCAGGCTGCAGTGCCAAGGGACCTCATGGGAGGTAGGCTGGGCCTGGGGCTGGGGACACCAGCGATGTCAAAGCAAATCAGCCCTCCCCCATCTGCCTCAGTCTCCTTTTCTGCCAAATGAGCTACAGAAGGAAATTACAAACCACTCCAATCTCTTTGCCACAGGAATCTCAGATGGGGTCATGGAAGATTTGGACACGAGTGAAGTGACAGAACAACAATGTTATGTAATTTAGATTAAGAGACTTTTCATTTAAAACAATGGGGATTTACTTGGTTCCCAGGTGTGGCTGGCTCAAAAGATCACAAAATACCACAAATGTATTAAAAAAAATCCCATACTAGGCACTCAAGATTATTTTTCAACTGGTGTAACTAGTTTGAACATTAACCCCTAAAACAACCAAGATATCTATGAGAGCATGCTCATAATTCCCATAGGGCAAGACTGATGATAAATAAATTATTCTCAGACCATCACTTGGCTTTTTTCTTTTAAGTTATTTTACTTTTATATTCGGGTCCAAATTCTTTTTCTCCCTTCCACCTCCCCTCCCCCACATGCTGAGAAAGCAAGAAATATTAAACCCATTCTACATATGAAGTCATGCAAAAATTCCTATTCATGTTGCTCCCATCCACCCCCATCCCTGCCAAAAAATAATAATAATAATAAATAAAGCTTCGTTTGCACCCAGAGTTCATCAGTTCTTTCTCTCAAAGTGGATAAACTTTTTCATCATGAATCCCTTCCCTTGAAATTGTCATGGATCACAGAATCAATCAGAGTGGCTTAGTCTTTAACAGTTAAACATCACTGCAAAACAGATGTTACAATGGACAGTAACACATCTGCTCACTTCACTTTGCATTAATTTTCCCAGGATTTTTTTTTTAACGGCATTCATTTCTTTTTCTAATTTAATGTTCATGTTATTGTCCCCAATTACATGTAAACAAAAACTTTTTTAAATAGTAGCTTTTTATTTTCAAAATACATGCAAAAATAATTTTCAACATTCACCCTTGCAAAACCTTGTGTTCCAAATTTTCCTCCTTCTCTTTCCCTACCCTTTCCCCTAGACAGCAATAATCCAATATGTTAAACATAGTCTGTTCTTCTATACATATTTCTACATTTATCACGCTGCACAAGAAAAATCAGATCAAAGCAGGGGAGGGAAATGATAAAAAAAAAAAAAAAAAAACCCCAAGTAAACAACAATGAAAAAAAGGTGAAAACATTATTCTTTGATCCATATTCAGTCTCCACAGTTCTCTTTCTTAATACAGAGACTCTCCAAAAGAGTCAAGTCCAACAGATACATTGTTGATGAAACTGTGAACGGATCCAGCCATTCTGGAGAGCAATTTGGAGCTATGCTCAAAAAGTTATCAAATTGGGCATACCCTTTGACCCAGTGCTACTACTGGGCTCATATCCCAAAGAGATCTTAAAGAAAGGAAAGGGACCTGTATGTGCAAGAATGTTTGTGGCAGCCCTCTTTGTAGTGGCCAGAAACTGGAAACTGAGTGGATGCCCATAAGTGGGGAATGGCTAAATAAGCTATGGTATAATGAAGGTTATAGAATATTATTGTTCTGTAAGGAATGACCAGCAGGATAATGTCAGAGAGGCCTGGGGAGACCAACATGAACTGATGCTGAGTGAAATGAGCAGAATCAGGAGATCATTGTATACAGCGGCAACAACAAGACTATACGATGATCAATTCTGATGGACATGGCTCTCTTCACCAATGAGATGATTCAGACCAGCTCCAGATCATGTGATAAAGAGAGCCATCTGCACTTAGAGAGAGGACTATGAGAACTGAGTGTGGACCACAACATGGCATTCTCACTCTTTTTGTTGTTTTTTTCTTGCATTTTGCTTTCTTTCCCAATTTTTTTTCCCTTCTTGATCCTATTTATCTTGTGCAGCAAGATATCTGTATAAATATGTATACATATATTAGATTTAACACATATTTTAACATATTTAACATGTATTGGACTACCTACTATCTGGGGGAGAGGGTAGGGGGAAGAAGGAGATAATTTGAAACAGAAGGCTTTGCAAGGGTCAATGTTGAAAAATTAACCATTCTTGTGTTTTGTAAATAAAAAGCTTTAATAAAATTTTTTTTAAAAAGTCAAGTCTATCATAGTTAATCATGTAATCTTGTTTGAACAAAAACTTTTAACATTCTTTTTAAAAGTTCTAAGTTCCATATTTTCCCTTTCCTTTCCCTCCTCCCTTCTTGAGAAGGCAAGCAATTTGTTGGTTAGAAACATGTGCTCTCATGAAAAAATTTGCCATGTTAGAAAATAAACCACAGATCAAAAAACCCCAAGTCCTAAGAAGAATAAAAGCAAATAAAAAAAGTATGGTTTAGTCTGCATACAGACTCTATTACTTCTTCCTCTGGAAGTGGACAGCATTTTCATCTTAAGTCTTTTGAAACTGTCTTGGATCACTATTGCTGAGAACATCTAAGTTAACATAATTCAATACTACTATTACTGTGTATAATATTCTCCGAGTTCTGCTTACTTCATTTGCAGCAATTCCCATAAATTTCTGCAGGTCTTTCCATAAGCATCCTGCTTGTCATTTCAATAGCACAATAGTATTCCACCACAATCATATACCACAATTTGTTCAGTAATTTTCCTCTTGATGGGCATCTCTGAATTTCCAACTCTTATTCACCACAGAAAGGGCAGCTACAAATATTTTTGTACACAAAGGCTCTTTTCCTTTTTTTAAAATTTTTTTAAAAGATCTCTTTGAGTACAGTCCTAGGAGTAACATGGCTGGATCAATGGGTAGACATGGTTTTACAACCTTTTGGGCAAAAGTCCAGATTGTAATCCCGAACAGTTAGATCAGTTCACAATTCTGCCTTAGTATGCTATTTTTCCACATTCCCTCTAGCAAGTTAATTTTCCTTTTCTATCACCTGATAGAATTGATAGGTGCAAAGTTGTTTTAATTTGTAATTCTCTAATCAACAGAGACTTAAAACATTTTTCATGTAACTACAGATAGCTTTGATTTCTTCTGAAAACTGCTTGTTCATATTTGACAGTCCCTTGGGGAATGGTTCTAATTTTTACAAATTTGGCTCAGTACCTTATATATTTGAGAAATTAAGCCTTTATCAGAGAAACTTGCTGTAAAACTTTCCCCCAGTTTTCTAAATGCCTTATAATTTTTTACAAAACCTTTTTCATTTAACATAATTTTAAAAATCATCCATTTTATCTCTCATGATCCTCTATCTATTTGGTCATGAACTCTTCCCTTATCTATAAATCTGTCAGATAATTTCTCCCCATATTTCCCTAATTTGCTACTTTCCTAAATAGACTGTGTAAAATATACTACTATCTAATTGAAATTATAACTTGAGGTTCTTATGATAGCATTTGGCATAAGTGAATTTATTCTGGTCTCATCTGAAGTGAAACATTATTTGTTGTTATACTATATTAAGAAACTTGTTAGCTGTGTGGTTTTAAACCAAGTTACCTCAGTTATTAATATTAATCTGATAATCTAACATTAATCTGACAATTTATTGTCTTAGAGATATCATTTAAAATGTGAACTTTTTTTTAGTTCTTTTGGATTATGCATATAACTGTTAATTGACTGATATGAAAAAAATAACAATCAATAGTAGATTAGTAACTGAGTTAGTGTCAATATTTTAAGATTTCAGGATCTAGCTCCAAGCTTAAGGGTTAACACATAATTATCTGACTTCAATTAATAACTGGAAATTGCAGAGGAAAAGATTTTTAGAAATCAGTGTGTATTCAGCACTACTCTAAAAGTAAAGTTACATTATCTGGTTAATCGTGTCCACCCACCTTTCAGGATAAATCTGGAGGACTGCCTTATTAAATCTAATACTGGATAAATATTGAGTAAGATAAAAATATAGGTTATTGTGGTTTGTGATTACCATACAAAATCTGTTCAATTATTTAATTATTAAAGTAACTCTGAAAGCTCAGTTTTTTTTGGTGAAACTGAGCACTAAATCAAATTCCTTGGGTCTGTTGGGCAGCCCAAAATCCTTTAAGCTAACCTATTTATCTACAGCAGGCCTGCTTTTAAACTGTTCTGTAAAATTTTCTATGTATTTCCTAATATATACACAAAACTTGAAATTTCCAGGAAGATGGGAATGGGGAACTGGTAAATCTCAAAAGATAAGAGGCAGGGAATTCTAGCTCCCTTAAAGAAACAGAAAAGGAAATTAAAGCTAAAACTGTCACCATGTGTCTTTAAAAAAAAAAAAAAAAAGAGAAGGAATATAGATTTTTATGGATGATGATCTTTTTCTTTTAAAATGTACTAGGTCCTACAAGTTAAAATGTGACCATTAGAGATTATAAATCTGGAATTGATTTAAGCCAAAATCTGGTCCTGAAGGAATTAAGAACAAAGTCTGAGAAGAATGGCGGCTTGTGGGTTTATCTTGTAAATGCCATCAAAAGATATCCACTTTTGCTAGGACTTATTCATTTGAACAAAGCTAGAAGTTGGAAATGAAAACATATGTTACTTGATATGCCTTATTTTAAAAATGATCATTTAATGTAGCTATGTATCTCACCCCAGAACCTTTTGTTATAACTGGTTAATCTGGCAACTTTTAAATGAATTCATTCTTGTAATAGAATCCATCTCTCTAAAAGTTTCTGTTATTAATTCTGTAAAGAAGTCTCTGTTGGAATTCATGGGAGAGCTGCTGAAATATATAGGAACCACCTGACAATAACTACTGGAGATCCAACCTAGAATGGATCTTCTCTTAGGAGAGGATGATACAAGGAGACTGAGAGGCAGATGCTGCTCTCTGACTTCTCTGACTGAGAGGCCATTGCATTGTCTGACCTCTCTCTTCCTTCTGCCTCCAATTTATCTCATTCCCAGTCCGAAGCACCTGTGTTAGCAAAGGCTGCCTTGCAACTCCTTCAGATGTTATGATCCACAGCTGTGGAGGCTCTCAGAGAACTGACCTGTCCCTTAACAAGTCTTCTTGATTAATGGGGAAATGAATAAAAATTTGGTTGTAATGTTCTTTTTGCATCTGAACTCTGTGTGTGTATGTTTATCTCAATATGACAACTCGCCAATCTAAAATTGAAAGCTCTCTGGTGTAAAAGGTTTCAAATTCAATTTTCTATAAGAATAAGGTTTAAGTTAATTGTCATCCCCTGACCTGGATATTAGCAAATTTAATTGTAATTAGTAAATTTAAATTTATTTAAAATCAAATTTGTAGGAAATTTTTAGCAGAAGCAATTTCTGCAAGTGACCTGAGCTAGAGAAGAACTGTTCTCCTTTTTGTAGAGGCAAAGAACTGGAAATTGAATAGATGTCCATCAGGTGGGGAGTGGCTGAACAAGTTATGGTATATGAATGTTATGGAATATTACTGTTCTGTGAGAAATGACCGGCAGGCTTTCAGAGAAGCCTGGAGAGACTTACATGAACTGATGCAAGTGAAGTGAGTAGAACCAGGAGAAGATTATACATGGCAATAACAAGATTATATGATGATCAATTCTGATGGATGAGGCTCCTTCGAACAATAAGGTGATTCAGGCCAGTTTCAATGGTCTTGTGATGAAGAGAGCATCTGTACCCAGAGAGAGGACTAAATGTGGATCACAGAACAGTATTTTCAACTTTTTCTTCTTGTCACTTGTTTTTTTTTTTTCTTTCTCATTTTTTCTCTTTTGATGATTTTTCTTGTGCAGTATAATGAATATGGAAATTGCACATGTTTTATCTTGGGGAGGGTGACTGGGGGAAAGAGGGAGAAAATTTTATAACAAAGTTTTGCAAAAGTGAATGCTGAAAAAGTGTCTTTGCATGAATTTGGAAAAATAAAATGCTATTTAAGAGAGAGAGAAAAACAGAGAGAGAAGAGCTGCTTTGAGACCACCCCAGAACTACGGACTACATCAGATGTTTCCAGAGGAACAGAGGTGGGCACCTATGAAGTACTGTTTTGGGGATCTGGGATTTTCACAAGACAGCTGGGATTTCTGTCTTGTCCAGGGTCACTCTATTACTGCCAAGTGTCTGAGGCTGGATTTGAACTCAGGTTTTTCTCATTTCCAGGGCTGGTGTTCAATCTACTATGCCATCTGGCAGCCTACTTTTTCCCTTTGCACCTTTCACCTGTAAGATCTACTTATCACAGGGGGTTTTCCCCTTTAATTGTATCAGAGCACTATCCACCTTTCCCTTTTCCTCCTCACATTGTCTTCCTTCAGTTGGAAACTTTTTGTCATATCAGTTAGCCATGGGGCAATGTGAGAAGTCATTAATAACCAGTAATCTGGGAAGAGATTCAGAGCTCTCCCCTTCTCAAGTCCTTTATTAATCCAGTTTTTCTTCAGAAAGTCATTACTAATAATGAGATTGCATTAATTCTCCTAGAATTTGTGGCCACTCCCCTGCAGTAGACAAATGCCAATCTCACTTGTAATTCCGTGATGAAGGAAAAGGTTAACTGAAAACATAAATTATCTTGATATGACCTGTGGACTTGTGGTGTTCTGAATTGCAAAGAACACAAACAACCCGGTAAATAAAGTGAGTGACCCAATGGAGCCTTTGTTTAATCTGTGTGTGGTGCCTTCTGCCAAGTCATCCTGAAGACAACGATTCTGTCCTCTCACACAATTCTTCCTATGATAATAATGGTATGAGCATCTCTGCAGACCTGCAGCAATGGGAACTTGATGCATTTTCCATAAAAGGATGGGGTGCTTTTAGAAAAACCCTGTGAACTTTAAATTGTCATGTGACATCCTTTGCTCCTGACAAGCCTGAGAGAGGAAGTCCAATGACTCTTCTCCACCTATCTTAGCATTCTGAGTCCAGTTCTGGCCCCTTTCCATCACACTGCAGCCGCCTCTGAAGTCAGGCCCATTCAGACCCCCCGAAGGGTGATCCATACGTGCCCTCCCTCCGTGGTTCTAATCCTGTGCACACAGAGCACACATTCAGACAAATGCCCCGTCTCCAGATGTAATACAGAAGAAGTTTCTTATGAAGTCCACGTGGGGGAAAAGCAACCATCGACAAAGCAACCATCAGATCAGGCTTTTTCCAGGCTGAGACATCCCAGAATGCCAAGACTACCCCAATCTGGGCTCTTGCTGAGCATCTGACCAGGAGATGTCACCTCATTCTCCTTCATCCCTGCGGCTTTCCCCACTTGTCCCCCCTCTCTTACCCCCCCACCACAAGCATGATTACTCACATTCCTGAAGGCATTCTGTGTCTGTGCAGTAGGACTGGGACTGCCTCAACTGAAACGAACAGAGGAGGAAAGGCAAGTTAGTGGCTAAGTTTAAAAATGGTTTTTAAATGTCTGAATATTCTATGAGGGACAAATGCTTTTTCTACCCAGGCACCGTGGGCTGCATACAATTTCCATTATGGTATTTGTTCAGTCAAACCATTGGGACACCAGTAAGGAATACACTGATCTCTCAGTTCCTACAGGACGTCAGTCCAGGTTTGTTCTTTTATGAGACAAACAGTGCAAGAGTGTGCTTGGTGTGGATGTGGTAAGTCCCAGCATCCCTCCCAGTCTGCTTAGTCCCTCTAAAAAGAAAGGGCTCTACTTGCACTGCCCTCACAGGGGGCTGCCTGGAGTAAAACACTGAATAAACCTGACACATGAATAGAAGTGCAGCACGCTTTACAGTACTCTGCATTCTCCCTTTCCTATCTCAACTCCTTCTCCTCAAATGTCAAAACTCTTTTAAAAACAAAAAGACTCGAAAGAGGTCCCTGGAGAAAGTCTTTCCTGGCCTTTGGCCGTGGAGCTCATCTCCAGAGCCTGTGCCACGCGTTCTGCTTGGTGCGGACCAGGAAGAGGCTAACAAGCTCCTCCCACAGGGCCGGCTGGCCTCAGTTAGCACAAGGGTCCTATTCTGCACCCACGCAGATGGCCTGCCTGATAGACACTGACCACTGGTGGGTGGCCCTTCCTGCCCCCTCAAGGCCCCGGCCAAGAAGTCAGGGAGCCCACGACTGCAGTCGCTGCTCAGTCTTCCTACTTTGTGGAGGAGGGCAAAACCTTGTGACCTTTGAAAGGTCAGAATAGTGAGAGCCAATAGTCTGAGAGCTGAAGTACGTGCCCGGAGTGGCAGGGTATGCCAGGCCCTGGGACATAAACCAGGCCAGTGGGAGCCCAAACAAGGACTCCTCCATCAGTTATGATGCATCTCTAAGGGAACACGGTGGGCTCAGTACTTTGGAGCAAATGTTTTAAATGTAAAACCATTCCTTCTTAGGCACTGAAGTGATAGATGGAGATTAATTATGACTTTCTTGGTTTGGAGAGAAATGCTGTTTGTAACCGCTATTTCTTGCTCTATCTTTCCAGTAAATATGACTTTGTAAAAGTTAATTGATGTTAATTGGCTATTAAGCTAGGATTCTAATTACTGAAAGTTAATATTGAGAAGAACACACTAGAATGGGAACTGGTATTAGAAAAATTATCTCTAACCCCTCAAGGGTACACTTTGAAGCTTGAAAAGCTGTATAGCCAGCCTAACTTGGAACTGGTAAGTGAGCATGTTGGGGGCAGAAGGATATCAAATCTTTATAAAGGCTACATAAAATTTTAAATCAAATGTATAAGAAGAATGATTTCCCAGTAAATAAATGGTTGGAAAAGGCAAGTTTCAAAAGAAAGAAATCGATAAACTATCAACAAACAAAAAAATACTCCAAATCACTAATTAGAGAAATGGTAACTAAAGCAATTTTAAAGTTCTATTTGACATCTACTGGATTAAAGATTTTAAAAGGAAAATAACAACTGCTGCAGAGGCTGTGAGAAACAGGCATAATCAATGTTGGGGGAGCCACGAATTGAACCAACCATTCTGGAAAGCAATTTGGAATTATGCCCTCCCTAACGGTAATAAAACCACCAGAAGTCATTCTGGAGTAGAGGTCTAATACTCCAAAGAGGAAAGAAAGAGGAAAAGAACATGTGCACAAAAATATGTTTCAGCTTTTTTTTATTTTAAAGCTTTTTATTTTCAAAACATATGCCGAGATAGTTTTCAACATTCATACTTGTAAAACCTTGTGTTCCAAATTTTTTTTCTTCTCCCCCACCCTCAGCTTCAGATGGTAAGTGATCCAAAATATGTTAAACATGTGCAATTCTTCTGCACATATTTCCACAATTATCACTTCAGTTCTTTTTTGTAGGAGGAGTGAAGAGTACATGAAGAAGATGCCCATCAACTAGAGAGCAGCTGAACAAATTGCAGTACATGCGTGCAATGAAATACTACTGTGCCATAATCAATGATGACAAGGACTGCTTAAACATTTTTTGAACATGGCCGATGCAAGAATCCTTTTTCCTCCCCTTGGAAAGGAGAGAGAAAATGTGAGAGGAAAAAAAATGTTAATAAGTAAAAAAAATTTAATTAAAAAAAGATGAAGTTAAAAATCCATTTTCTGCAAGAGGCTTTTCCTAATCCCTACAACTGCTAATGCACTCTCTCTCTAACGACCTTGTATTTAACTATTTTGCATGTATCTTCATTTATTAACTTTATGTTAATGCAATATGTTTTTATTCCTACTTGGTTTCTTCTCCATTAAAATGTAAACTTCTTGAATGGAGTGATTATTTCATTTCTCTGTATTATTAATACAATTGCCTAACACTGTGCAGGTCACATACTATGGATGCTTTTAGTAAGTACTTGGTGACAATTGATCTCTGAATTTATGGCTAAAATTTTGTGAGAGAGGAAGTGCAGTGTGATGAAACACTGTAAGTCAGGGTTCAAATCCCATCTCTGACACTAAATAGTTTAAAAGGCAAATCATGGGACTTCTTCAAAAAATAAATTTTTATTCATGTCTTGTTTTTACATCATCTCAATTTCCCCAACATGTCGCTGTTCTAGGTCTAAATTTATCAAGACTAATATACTTATAACATTACATTGTGAGGATCAGTGAAATTAGGTATATAAGGGATTTTATAATTTTTTCACCTTAAACTTTTCCCCCTTAATATTATTTTATTTTTTCCAATTACATGTAAACAGCTTTCAATATTCACTTTTGTAAGATTTTGAATTCCAAAGTTTTCTTGCTCCTCTCCTTCCCTCCCCACTCCTCAAAAGAATGATCAATCTGATAGAAACTATATATGTGCAATCACATTAATTTTATTTCCACATTAGTCATGCTGTGAAAGAAGAATCAGAACAAGAGGAAAAAATCATGAGAAAGAAAAGAATAAGAGAGCAAAAAATATGCTTTGATCTGCGTTCAGAGTCCATCACTTCTTTATCTGGCTAGCATGTTCCTTCCAGAGGACCCGAGTTGCCGAGAAGAGCTGAGTCATTCACAGCTGATCGTTACACAATGTTGCAGATACTCTGTACAATGTTTTCTGGTGCTGCTGATTTCTCTTTCTATCACTTCATACAATTCTTTTTTAAAGGTTTTTCTGAAATTTTCCAGTTTATCATTTCTTATTGCAGAGTAGTATTCCAATACATTCACACACCATAGCTTGCTGTCATTCCCCAACTGATGGGCATCCCCTCAATTTCCAATTCTTGGCCACCATGAAAAAAAAAACAAACTACTACAGATATTTAGACAGTGTGAGTGGATCTTTTCTCCTTTTTTATGATCTCTTTAGGGCACAGATTTAGTGTGGTGTTGCTGGATCAAAGGGTTGGATCAGTTTATAACTCCACCAACAATGCATTAATGTTCCAATACTGCCACATCTTCTCCAACATTTATCATTTTCCTTTTCTGCCATATTCGATAGATGTGAGGTGATACCTCAGAGCTATCTTAATTTGCATTTCTCTAGTCAATAGTGCCTCAGAATATTTTTTTCATGTAACATAGCTTTTTTCACCTGAAAACTGCCTGTTCATATCCTTTGACCATTTCTCAATTGGGGAATGACATATCCTGTGATGACCGTGCTAGCACCCAGGACACCCCAGAATCAGCCGGAGTCAGGATAAGCAACAGTCCTAAGTCTTTATTCTTGGTCTATAGATACAGGATTGAACAGGATGGAAGCAGAATCTCCACAACTGCCTTCTTCTTCATCTACCACAAAGAGAGACTCTGGCTCATCTTACTCCATCCCCTAGTCCCTTCTATAATCCTCTGTATACACCAATCATTGAGCCAGTACCGGATAATGGGAAGGACCATTTTCCAAGCATATGCCCATAGAGTATTGTCCAATCAGTAATTTGCCCTAAGTGCCTGAACCAACCTCAGTGCAACGACTTAAGAGTTTAAGCCCTCAACAATATCCTTATAAATCTGATTCAGTTCTCTACATATTTGAAAAATTAGGCCTTTATCAGAGAGATTTGCTGTAAAAATTGTTTTCCATCTCTATGCTTTTCTTCTAATCTAGGCTGCATTGGCTTTGTGCAAACTTTTTTATATTTAATTTACACTAAATTAAAATTATTCATTCTGTATTTCATAAAGTTTTCTGAAGTTTGGGCATAGATTCTTTCCTTTGCCACAAATTTTGACAAGTAAAGTATCCCATATAATGATCTCCTAATTTGCTTATGGTATCGCCCTTTATGTCTAAATCACATACCCATACTGGGTATCTTGGAATAAAGTATGATATTGTTGGTCTATGCCTAGTTTCTGCCACGCTATTTTCCAGTTTTCCTAAAAATGTTTGTCAAGTAGTGAATTCTTATCCTAGAAGCTGGAGTCATTGGATTTATCAAACAGTAGATTAATAATTTATTTTGGAATAATACTTAACCTTGTGTACCTAACTTACATCTAACTTATTCTACTGATTCACAACTCCATTTCTTAGCCAGTATCAAATAGTTTTAATGATGACATAATCTAATTTTAGATCTGGTATAACAGATCTAAGCCACCTTCCCTTACATTTTTTCCCTCTTTCTTGTTTTTCCAGATGAGTTTTGATGCTATTTTTTCTAGCTCTATAAATACTTTTTGATAGTTTGATTGGTATTGCACTAAATAAGTAAATCAATTTAGATAGATTTGTCATTTTGATTATATTAGCTTGGTATACTATGAGCAACTGATATTTTTCCAATTGTTTAGATCTGACTTTATGTCTGTGAAAAGTGTTTTATAATTGTGTTCATAGAATTTCTGGGTTTGTCTTGGAACCTGGACTCCCAAATACTTTATAATGTCTATAGTTATTTCATTTATTTATTTATTTATTTTTGGCTAGGCAATTTTAATTAAGTGACTTGCCCAAGGTCACAAAGCTAATAAGTGTTCATTGTCTGAGGCCAAATTTGAATAATTCAGATTTTCCTAACTCCAGGCAGGTGCCCTATTCACTGCACGATCTAACTGCACTTCTAAAGTTTTTTAAAAAGGATTTCTATATCTCTTCCTGCTGGATTTTGTTGGTAAAACATAAGAAATATTGGTGAGTTAAATGCCTGGTTTATATCCTGCAAACTTTACTAAAGTTCTTCTTCTTCTTCTTTTTTTTCCTGAGGCAATTGGGATTAAGTAACTTGCCCAGCTTCACACAGCTAGGACACGTTAAGTGTCTGAGACCAGATTTAAACTCAGGTCCTTCCTGACTTCAGAGCTGGTGCTCAAGTTGTTCATTTTTTAAAGTAGTTTTTCAGTTGATAGAATTTCTAAGGGCCTCTAAGTACACAATCATATCATCTGCAAAATGTGATAATTCTGTTGCCTATTCTAATTCCTTTGATTTCTTTTACTTTTCTTATTGCTAAAGTTAACATTTCATACAGTATTGACTAATAGTGGTGATAATGAGCATTCTTGTTTTAACCTTGATCTTATAGGGAATGCTTCTAGCTTATCCCCATTACATAAGATGCTTGCTGCTAGGTGTGGATACCTACCATTTAAAGGAAAACTCCACTTAGTCTTATGCCCTCTAGTGTTTTTAATAGGAATGGGTGATATATTTTATCAAAAGCTTTTTTTTTTTGCTTCGACTGAGAAAAATCATAGGATTTTGTTACTTGTGTTATTGATACAGTCAATTATGCTGACAATTTTCCTAATATTGAACCAGAATTCTTAGTGTAAATCCCACTTGGTCATAACATATTTTCTTGGTGATAAATTGCTATGATCTCTTTCCCAATATTTATTTTTTTTGCATCAAATTCATTAGGGAAATTGGCTGTAATTTTCTGCTTTAGCTCTTCCTGGTTTAAGTATTAGAATTGTATTTATGTCATAAAAAGAATTTGCCTTCTCTCCTCCTCCTCTTTGCCTATTTTTCCAAATATTTTTTATAGTAATGGAATTGTTTTTTAAATATTTGCTAGAATTCACTCATAAATCCATTTGGCCCTGGAGATTTTTTCTTAGGAGATTCACTGATAACCTGTTCAATTTTTTTTTCCGAAATGGGGCTATTTAAATATTTTATTTCCTCTTACATTAATCTGGGGAATTTACAATTTTGTAAATATTTGTCCATTTCACTTAAGTTGTCAGACTCACTGGCATACAGCAAAACAACTCCTAATTATGGCTTTAATTTCCTCTCCATTGATGGTAAAATTTATCCTTTTAATTTTTGATAATAATAATTTAGTTTTCTTTTGATACTGATAATTTTGGTTTTGATACTGATAATTTGGTTTTCTTTTCCTAAAAATTCTGATATATTATCTCATTATTGTCACTCTCTTTGATAAAAATCACTGTTTCTATGATTTATAGTTTGAGCCACTCATTCTTTACAATTAGATGATTAAGTTTCAAATTATTTTTTAATCTCTTTCTAATACCCTTTATTACATGAAATTTTTATTGTATCATAAAGATTCATTTAATATTAGTGCTTTTCTGCATTTGATTGTGAAGTTTTAAATGCCTTAAGACACGATCAATTTATGTGTAAGTGCCATGTACCACTGAAAAAAAGAGATTTTTTTTCTATGCCCTTTCAATTTTCTCCAAAGATCTATCACATCTAACTTGCTAAAAGGTACCATAGACAATGAAGTACTTCCCTTTGGGGTAAGATAAATTTCTATCCAAGTGGGCCACCTAGCTGCCTAATCAAACTTAAACTTGTTCCACTCTGGTTAAAGGTGATGTACAACTGAAACTACAAGAAAAAAAAAAAGGCTATGTATTTGCTTTGGATGAATAAAAGTATACTAATTATAGACATTTATGTAAATTACTTACTATTTATTTATAATGATCATGCATTCAACAATGATCATGCAGATGTTCGACTATCCAATTAAACTGAATTTCATTACAATATTAAGCTCTATTTACTTATGCTCATCAAAGGCATAAACATGACATATTTATTAAGAACTACCTCCATATGAAATTTTAAAATATATCAATTGAGAATGCTGAAAGGCAGACACACGCACAAAGAAAACAATATAAGTGTTCATATACTTACTTACTAGTGATTGCAAACTCCTCCCCTGCCTCATTTAAAAACGGTATCAAGATATTCCTGACTTTGGTAAGTGTTGTTCGGTATGGCAGTAATATGTGACTTTCAAATGTGTCTTTAAAAAAAAAAAAAAAAAAAAATGCTTGTCCTTAAGAGCTGATACTCTCCACTTGAGTTAGAAAGGGGAGATATAGTACCAAATGTAAAAAAGATAAGTAAATATTAGTTAATTTAAAGGAAATAAAAAACATTTACCAGTGGAAAAATCAAGGAAGGCTTTAGAGAGAAGGTGGCCAGACCTTCTGGCAAGTATCAATGAGGACAAGTGCATTCCAGGCATAAGGGAGGACTTCTGGAAATATAGAGAAGTAGGAAACAGAATGTTGGATCTAAAGAATCAACTAGTTTGCACTAAAGTTTGACCAGAATGCAGAAAATGTGAAATAAAGCACACCATGGAATGAGGAGAGAATAGCCGGCCAGAGGAAAATTGTGGAAGGCCTCGGATTCCAGGATGAGAGGTTAATCTAGAAGCAATAGGACAGGGGCAACCTGTTCTAACCAGAGAAAATACCAGACACAACTAACAGACTAGAATCAAGGAAAACAATTAGGAAGTTAATGAGAGACGATTAGGACTTAAGCTAAAATGCTGGCACTAGCAAGGGAAGTGGATGAATATTAAAAGTGCTATAGAAACAGAATGATGTGATAACTGATTGTATTTTAAAAGTATTGCCTTTATTTTATAAAATGATTATTTTTACATTAAACCATTTACATTTTAATGTTCACTCATATCCTAATGAGACTCTGGAGCTTTCAGAAAATTAATTATTTTACTGAACTGTTATGGAGAATAAAATACAAACCTATCCCTAAATTATTTACAACTCAAATCTTGGCTCTATTTAATCTGCAATCACTCCAGAAATGGTGAGAATGAGATGTCAGGGGATGGTTCATCTCTTACATTAAAAATATGATATCCAGCGGCCCTCACACCAACAGTGAACACAAAGTCTTTCCCAAGGTTTCCATAATTGGCCAGGGGTTGGGTTTTTCCTTTAGCACAGCCCCTGAAGTATATCGCTGATGACAAATTCAGGATTCAATCTCTGAAGATTCTTTCTAGTTGAGGAAAGAACTTCTGTAATTTCATTATGAAGGAAAAACTTCTGAATGACAATTTAAGCAAGTCATTTATTTTTTATTTTATTTTTAAAAATTTTTAAACTTTTTATTGACAGAACCCATGCCAGGGTAATTTTTTACAACATTATCCCTTGCACTCACTTCTGTTCCGATTTTTCCCCTCCCTCCCTCTACCCCCTCCCCCAGATGGCAAGTAGTCCTTTATATGTTAAATAGGTTACAGTATATCCTAGATACAACATATGTGTGCAGAACCGAACAGTTCTCTTGTTGCACAGGGAGAATTGGATTCAGAAGGTAGAAATAACCCGGGAAGAAAAACAAACATGCAAGCAGTTTATATTCATTTCCCAGTGTTCTTTCTTTGAGTGTAGCTAAGCAAGTCATTTTTGCTTAATGTCTTCACCACTTTTCTGTCACTGATATATGAAAAAGTTTGTAACCCACTCATTTAAAGGCAAAAATGAGTCCTATACTCAAACTCACAACCATCCCGGATGTAAAGTGAACTCTGAAAAAGAGAAATCATTATTTGGGACAGGGTAAATGGTTTTTTGAACAAAGACAACCTTCTTCTGGCTTTAGAAGGTAATCTCCTTGGAACAGTATTACTTATGGGTCAGGATTGCAGTCACTGACTGAGCTCTGTAACTCTGAGTCAACTTGGATTGAATGCAGAAGTCCCCCTACATTGACACTGAACTTAGTATCCCTTAACGTTCCTAATCAGTTTGGTATTTTGTGCTTTTTTTGACTCTTTGAGGGATTTTCTTTAGTCATTTCTATGTAAACTATTTCAAAATCAGTGAAGTAAGAGCCACCTATATTTGAGAAATCAGCGGCAAAGGCCAAAATCTTCTCTTTTGACAGAGGAGCACACCCCATGTGCTGTTGCAAGTTATTTCTGCTATAGGCCCAGTTAGGCTAATTGATCAGGACACTGAAGAGAATGGTGAGGGATGGAGTTATATCAATAGGAAAAAAAATCTTTTGGGTAATATAAAAAATGCATAAAACTATTATTTTAAGATCTTTAGGGGTAGCTAAGTGGTGCAGTGGTTAGAGCACCTTCCTTTAGTCAGGAGGACCTGAGTTCAAATTTGATCTCAGACACTTAACACTCCCTAGCTATGTGACCCTGGGCAAGTCACTTAACACCAAATGCCTCAGGGGGAAAAAAAGTTCTTTAGAAAGGACTTTCATAGTGATAAAAGTAACCCTCAAATATCTGTGGTGAGCAAGATGAAAACATCATCTTCCCTCCCAGACTTCTTATGGGTCTGCTCTAGCTGGCTTTCATACGGAACCAAGAATCTTTTTAAATGCAAAAATATTTAGGATAATCATTATAGCATAACTTACTAAGAAGCAAAAACCTGGAATAATGCTGCACAAAGCAAATTATGCAAACCTCATCCTTGGCCCTTAGAAACATGATTTTTTTTTTTTAAAGGAGAGAGAGGGGAAGGAATCACCTTTACTGTTAAATTTAAAAGTCCCAACTCGATGTGGATGAAATAGATGTCAAAGCAAAAATTAAAAGATCATATCTCATCCCTCCAGTGAGGTAAAAGCAAAATAAGAATGCTTCTTCAAATAACTTAAACTCTAGTTTCCTTCCAATATGGTTCACCAAGACCCAGCAGATGGAGACACAAAACAGACTTTCATGAGTAATTCTGTAAAAAGAATAGCAGTTAAAACTACCAAAGAATGATTTTATAGAGCTAGGAAAAAAAATTGTTTGGAAGAACAAAAAGTCAAGAATATCAAAGAAATCAGTTATTTAAAATATGAAGGAAGGAGGCCTTGCAATTCCAGATTTCAAGCTCTACTACAAAGCAGTAGTCATAAAAACTATCTGTTAGTGGATAAGAAATAAAGTGGTAGATCACTGGAAGAGATTAAGTGCAATGATAAATGACCACAGTAATCTAGTGTTTGATAAAACCAAACATAATCCAAAACATTTGGGACAAGAATTCATCATTGCACAAAAACTGCTGAGAAAAGAGAAGACTCTGGCAATTAATAAGCATACACCAATATCTCACACTGTATATCAAGATAAGGTCAAAGTGTTTAAATGATTTAGATGTAAAGGGTGAAGTCATAAGTAAAATGTAGGAAAAATATTCCAGTAAAATCTATAGATAAGGAGAAGATTTATGATCAAAAGAAAGAGAGGATCACAGAATGTAAGATAGATTTTGATTATATGGGTTAAAAAGTTTTTACACAAACAAAACTGATATAGCCAAAATTAGAAGGAAAACAGAAAACTGGGGGGGAGGGAGAGATGTTTTGCAGCAACTTTTTCTGGTAAAGTTTTTATTTCTTAAACATATGAGAAACTGAACCAAATTTATAAAAAGAAGTAGTCCTACCCCGTTGCTAAATGTTCAAAGGATATGAAGTTTTCAGAAGAAATCAAAGCTATCAATACATGAAAAAAATGCTCTAAATCATTAGAGAAATGCAAATAAGTAAAACTCTGAAATGTGAGAACATCCTCACATCTATCAGATTAGCTAACATGATAGAAAAAGAAAATGACAAATACTGAAGGGGGATGTAGAAAAATTGGGCCCTAATGAATACGCTTTTGGAAGAGTAAACTGGTCCAAATATTCTTTTTACTTGCTTTTGTGACATGGCTAATATGGAAATAGATATTATATGATTTCACATGTATAATAAATATCATGTTGCTTGCCTTCTTAAAGGAAAGTGGGATTGGAGAAGAAAATTTGAAACTCAAAATTTTTTTAAATTAATGTTAAAATCTTACATGTAATTGTGAAATATTTAAAGAAATAAAATTATATTCATCAATTAAGGGAGGGAAAGAATGATAAATATCTTCAGTATATAGTCATAAGACAACACTACAGATGAAAACTCTGGGGTCTAAAAGACACTGTTTGGAAATATCAATGAATCTTCAGCTTTCTACTAAGACAACAATCCTGATGCTTAAGTGTAATGGGCTGAGGCTTGAGTTGATGCACTGAGGTCCCAAGCACATGAGGCTAAATAGTAATTGGAGCATAATCTCTTAATATATAAGCTTGGAGAAAGAATGGCCCCTGCCCACTCTTTGTTTAAGTCCTGATGTGTTGTATAGGAAATGACGATTTTGGTGGGTGGAGGCAGGGGAGTGGAAAAGGAAGGGAAGGAGAGCTCACCCATTACACTTAAGGGGTGACATGTAAAAAGGATAAAGATATCTTGGTCTTAAAGTCTCCCCAGAGAAAGGACTAGAGTATGAATTCCATCTCTAGTATTTATTAAGAATATGACCAAGGACTTCATTTGAATTTTTTTGAGTTTCAGTTTCTGTTATTTGTAAAATTGGGACAACACTACTAATACTGTTATTATTCCAGAGCTATGAGATTTCCCTAACTACAAAAATATAAAATTAAGAGGAGACTATTTTCTGAATGATGTTTATTTATCCTTGGATGATCCTTAAAAGTAAAGTGGCTTTATAATGAGAATAGATCAAATTTACTAATTTTTAATTTGTTAAAGATGCTATTAAGTTAGGAGCTCCTTGATTTGGAATTATGCTCAAAAAAATTATCCAATTATGCATACCCTTTGACCCAGCAGTGTTACTGATGGGCTTATATCCCAAAGAGATCTTAAAGAAGGGAAAGGGATTGCATGTGCAAAAATATCTGTGGCAGCCCTCTTTGTAGTGTCCAGAAACTGGAAACTGAGTGGCTGCCCATCAACTGGAGAATGGCTGAATAAACTGTGGTATATGAATATTATGGAATATTATTGTTCTGTAAGAAGTGACCAGCAGGATGATTTCAGAAAGGCCTGGAGAGACTTACATGAATTGATGCTGAGTGAAATGAGCAGGACCAGGAGATCATTGTATACTTCAACAACAATACTATATGATGATCAATTCTGATGGACGTGGCCCTCTTCAACAATGAGATGAACCAAATCAGTTCCAACAGAGCAGTAATGAACTGAATCAGCTACATCCAGCGAAAGAACTCTGGGAGATGACTATGAACCACTACATAGAATTCCCAATCCCTCTATTTTTATTTGCCTGCATTTTTGATTTCCTTCACAGGCTAATTGTACATTATTTCAACGTCCAATTCTTTTTGTACAGCAAAATAATTGTATGGACATGTATACTAATATTGTATTTAACTTATACTTTAACATATTTAATATGTATTGGTCAACCTGCCATCTGGGGGAGGGAGTGGGGGGAAGGAGGGGAAAAATTGGAACAAAAGGTTTTGCAATTGTCAGTGTTGAAAAATTACCCATGCATATATCTTGTAAATAAGAAGCTATTAAAAAAAAAAAAAGTTAGGAGTTCTTTGAGACCAAGGACCGTTTTTTGCTTTTCTTTGTGTCACCAGGATTAGCATGGGACTTTGGAACACACTAAATGTGTTTTTATCAACGTCTACTGACAATTGACAATCATTCAAAAAGGTATGAATTTAAATTGCTTTCTATAAGTATCGCAAAAGCCAGGGTTTTGGAAAACTAATTCTCTTAAGTTCTGTCAGGTCTCCATTTATTATCATTACTAAAGAAGCAAACATTTGGTACTCCTCTACTTTTATTTTCAACTGTCACAATGACCTTCCACTATACAGTAATTCAAAGAGATTTTAAAAAGGCTTAAAAAAAATCCTCCATTCTGACTGTCATGCCCACTAGGCCCCGCTCCCAACATCTTGATGCCTAAATTACTGAAATGGCTCCCTACTCCTTAATCTATAATTTACCCTACAATGAGTCCACCAGATGGCAACAGTGGGTACGAATGTTGGACTTGGAATAAAGACAGACCTCAGGATGATCATTGGCTTAACCACCAGCCAGTGACTCTGGGATTAACACTCTTCAGCCTCAGCTAACTAATCCATAAAGAAAAGATAAGAATGACTCCCACCTCCTGTGGTTCGGGGAAGGATCCATGAGAACATACAGGGTGTCCCAAAAAGTCTTAGTACACTCAAAATCTTACCCATCTCTTCCTTCTTGGTACCAATGTTTATATCTTGTGCATTCTGCTGATATGAGACAATTTTCCCTAAACTTCTCCCTACTTCCTATTGTATTTCTCCTCTCCTTTCTTTCTATTCTTCTTTTAACATCAGATTCCCTCTATGACCCCGATGACGAGACTCAGAGGAGAAACATGTCATCTCCCCATATTAGAATATAAGCAGTCTTTTCTTGTTTAACGTTCATGTTTACCTTTTATGATTTTCTTAACTCTTGTGGCTGACTCTCAAAGTTTCCATGCAGTTCTGGTGCTTCCATCAGGCATTCTTGAAGGTCCTCTGGTTCATGAAAGGTCCATTTCCTTTCCACTGTCAGTTCTGTTTCATCTTGCTGGGTAATTTTTGGTTATAAGCCTATCATCTCCTTTGTCTTTGGGAATATCATAGTCCAAGCCCTCTGCTCTTGTAGGTTGGTGGCTATAAAATTATGTGTGATCTTGACTGTAGTTTCTTGGTGATTGAATTCTTCCAGGCTGTTTGCAGTATTTCTTCTTTGACCAGAAAGCTTCTCATTTTGGTATTCTCTTTTATGGGAGTTTTCATTTTGGGAGTTCTTTCTGAAGAGGACCAGAAGAATCCTACTTCCCCTTTACCTTCTGGTTCTAAGATATAAGTTCAGTTTCCTTGTACAACTTTTTAAAATATTATTTTAATATACTATATATAATATATAATAAAAACAACAGGTTCTGATGTTTAACTTATATTAGATTACTTGTTGTCTGGGCAGTAGAGGGAAGGGAGGGAGAAAAATTTGGAACAAGAGATTTTGCAAGGATAAATGCTGAAAATTGTCTTTGCCATGTATTTTGAAAAATAAAAACTACTATTAAAAAAACAAAATTTTTAAAAATATGTTGTGTCTGAATAGGCAGATGAGAACAACTTGTTCCAATGGTCTTGAAGGAGGTAGAAGCAGAGACTGTGGAGCGCTCAGAGCTCAGCCAGACTTCAGAGGCACCATGACCAGCCACTGCACCCCAGGTCATCAGTCAGCTTGACTTTTTTCTTTCTTGCCACCAGACTTTTGAGGGCACTGGAAGAGAGAGGGAGGCTGAAGACATTCCATGATTCAAGAATGAGTCAAGATATCACCCATCATGATGTCAGTTTTCTTCAAGGGGCAACAGCAAACAATGACATCTAGGCTTTTGTGTGACCACGGTGTTCAGATAGCCTAATGAGTCTTAATTATGTCTTTGATTTATTTTCCAGATCAGTTTGTTGTTTTAGTTATGAAATACTTAATATTTTCTCCACTTTTAAAAAATATTTCTCGTTTTTTCATGTAGTCACTGGCTTTTTTTGGTCCATTACATTTTTTTAAGTTAATTAACCTTTAAATATTTAAGGGTAGTACTGTTAAATAATTGATTAAATTTTAATTTTTTTCTTATCTCACTTTTTTTTTATTAAAGCTTTTTATTTTCAACATATATGCATGGATAATTTTTTAACATTGATCCCTGCATAGCCTTGTGTTTCAATTTTACCCCTCCTTTCTCCCACCTCCTCCCTTAGAAGGCAAGTAATCCAATATATGTTATACATATTAAAATGTGTTAAATCCAACATATGTAAATGTATTTGCACAATTATCTTGCTGCACAAGATGATCAGATCAAAAAGGAAAGGAAATGAATAAAAAAACAAAAAATGCAAACGAACAACAACAAAAAGAATGAGGGTCCATTCCCATTTTTAAGGAACATGATGATTGGTTTCATACCTCTTGTGTCAGGCTGTTTCCTTTCTGGTTCTTTCTTGGTGACTCATTTCTTTTCCATTTTTTCTCCTCTAGCACTCTAATTTCATTGACAAAAACATTTTTAACAATTTTTAAAAACTCTTGCTTTATCTCTTTCAGGAAATCTGTGCTCTATCTATGTTTTCCTTTGAGGCTTTGCTTTTATCTTTTTAGTCACCATAATGGCTTTTATGATACTTTTTTTTTTTGCTTATATTAAAGCCAGGCTTGAAGCACTTCTGTAGGGAAGGTCTGGGCTGGTCTCACTGCTGTTTTCTTGGGATACTGAGTATCACATTGTGTTGGAATCTCAGGGGAACTCAGGCTCCAGATCTGCGAATTTCCATCACTTCCAAGATGATGTGATATAGAGCAAAAGTTAATTGCTGCAGCCCAGGTCTAAGCTCTGCCAGTTTTTGACCTGGTTTGGGGTCTGAGCAACAGCAACTCGCTGGCCTACCTGGTCACCAGCAGACAGCTGGAAAGCTCTTCTGGCTCAGAGTGACACACAGTGTCCTTTGGTCTGGGATCCCTTCCCTGAGTATTGCTTGTAGGCTTCAGCCTGGAGCCTGAAACCACTGGGGAATTGGCAAAGTGGGCATATATCCTCTCCTCAGACTGCCTCGGATCTATGGCCTGGAATTGAGTAGTGGGCAACAGAAGTAGTGGGCAACAGAACTGCCAATTCGTACCTATCTCTACTGTGGTACCCTGACAGGTCTGGAGGTGCCTCAGAATGGATCTGGAACCCTACTTGCCTGGCTCACACAATCTCCCAGGGGACTGGTTTGTTGCACACGTGGTAGGGTTCACACCAGCCGCCAACCCATGAGTCTCCCTATATTGACTGAAGATGGAGACATGACTCATTTCCCCTTCAGGATTGGGCCTTGTGCATTCTCAGCATCCAGAGGAGTTTTGGGAGGGGTCCTTGCTGCACTGCTTCCTGCTACTGCATTACTAATGCTTTAAAGTGTTCCAGAAATACTACATTTGTTAGCTATTGGATTGTTACTTTACCTGCTGCGAGACTAAGTTTACCAAGACAGCATTGTTCTTTCCCTGTTCTCCACCTGGCTGCTCTGAGCTCCAGAACTTCATCTTTCTGCAGGATGACAACAATCCAAATCCACAGATTCACAGATTTCAGCCCCTGCCCTGGGGTTCCTTCATCCATCTGATGGATAGGAGTGAGCCAGGGGCTTCACCTTCTCACTCCTGACCCCAGCTGGGGGCCTTCCTTGTGTCCCATCTCTAGATCCCTCTGCCCTTTCTTCCCCCCCCCCACCCCCGCCCCACTTCTTCTGAAGATGAGCTGCCTGAGGGCAGGAACTGTCATGTCATTTTTGGCACATGGAAGGCACTTAAATATATATGGTTTTTTTTTTTTAACACAAAAACTGACAGAAATTTATTGTAAGTGGATTCCCAGAGGAAGCTGTTTAGAGCAAACGGAACTCTTTCAGTTGAAGCTTTTCTACGTGTTTTAAAAGGCTGGGCAAAACAGAATTGATTTAATAATTTCTTGCACTTCCCAAGAACTACTCTCATAGTTTCTGGTCTCCCCTTCTCCAGTTTCTTACCATCTACAAATCTATCACACCGTCTAATCACATTGTGTTTTTGTTTTTATTTTTCTCAAAAAGCTTCATTGGCCCATTACTACTTATTGAATAAAGTTCCAATTCTGTATTAACTAAAGGAACATTTATTAAGCACCTACTATGTATTTAATAACATTGTGCAAAGGAGTAGGAGATAATGAACAATCTGTTTGCACTCACCATTTAAACATCTAGTAGGAAAATAAGGCAGAAACAACTTTAACCAACAGATTCAAATTAGTATGATATTTGTACTATTTTTACCTCACAGTGTTGAGGAAAGGGCTATGTAAACATTAAAGAAATATAAACATGAATTATCATTATGATCCCCCTAAAGTATTTTGGATGAAAAAATATCTACTGGGAAGGAAAAAGTTTCTCAAAAAGACTTGTTCCAAATTAGTCATTCTAAATCATCTTATTCCTTTAGCAATTTAAACATACAGATTATGCACCAAAGTCTTGGTAACCAATGAAGAAATAGAACTGCATATTTTACTTATTCTCAAAAAATATTAAAACTAATATTCAAATAGCTGTGAAACACAAATTTCCAAGACTGGCTCTCAAACCTTGGCAATACAACTTGGATTTCTTAAAGGTGACAAAATGTACAAAACAGTTCTCTTGGGAAAGGGTGTAGTAGTCAAAATCATGAAATTTACAAGAAAATGTAAAACATTACATATAATTTAGAGCGAAACATGAGCCCAGCAGTGAGGTAATGTTTAAAGTTTTCCTGAATCACGATTATAAATCTGACATAAAAAGCACAGAACAAAAGTCCTAGAGGACGCTTAATATTTACGTTTAACACGGTAGTTCCTTCCACTGTGTCCTCTGGAATGTCTCCAGAACAGTTAACTCATTTCCTTCCTCTCCTTTCCTCACTAAGACAGCTTCCCTCACCACCTTGTGTGCTGGCTACCCTCCCCCCCACACACAACTTCTGCCATTAAAAGAGAAACTGAGTGATCAGTAATGAACAGAACCAGCTACACCCAGCAAAAGAACACTGGGAAATGAGTGTGGACCACAACGTAGCATTTTCCATTCTTTCCGTTATTGTTTGCTTGCATTTTTGTTTTCTTCCCAGGTTATTTTTTACCTTCTTTTTAAATCTGATTTTTCTTGTGTAAAAAGACAACTGTATAAATATGTATACGTATATTGTATTTACCATATACTTTAACATATTTAACATGTATGGGACTGCCTGCCATCTAGGGGAGGGAGTGGAGGGAAGGAGGGGAAAAGTTGGGACAGAAGGTTTTGTAAGGGTCAATGTTGAAAAATTATCCATACAAATGTTTTGTCAATAAAAAGCTATAATTAAAAAAGAGAAATTAGGGTATCCCTAGTTCCCATTGGTCCCCAGCAGACTCTCCCTCCACCATATTCACTAAGTAACTTCTTTGAGTTTCACACTATCAAAATTTAGCCTCCGATGTAGATACTCATGGCTACCAAACTCTTGGAATATTCCCCATTATATCTCAAAAGAATTTAGTACCTGCTTCAGTCTCTCTGCGCTATGTTTTGCTGTCATACTTGAGGATTCAACATGCATATCATGCTGCTTTCAATACTCTTAACTTCTCAGTTTCCCACACACACATGGTCCTACTCTTAATTTTTGTCACTGCAGTAATAACTGTTTGATCTCTATGTTCACCAACTACACTATAGAATGGAGGCGAATGATCCATATTGGTGAAGGGAGCTTTCTACACCAATCTACTAACTCTAGTGGCTATTATATCGAGAATCAAACCTGAAATCCACTATTGGGACTTTAAAGCTCTTTATAACCTGACTCTTTCTACCTTTCCAGATCTCTTGCAGTTTACTTTTAGACTCAGTTAATTAATCTATACTCCTATAGATTGTTGTTGTTGGAAGGACAGATGCAATGCATAGTATGAAGGGAAGGAGGAAAAGGGTCAGTCTTGTTTTAGTCATGTTCAATTTGAGATGTGGACAGGACAACTCATGGGAGACCCCAAGATCACTTGGCTAGAGACCTTGGACTCACTTTGTGGCACCCCCCCCCAAAAGCCTAGAGGCAGAGTGCCAGCCTAGCACGGAGGAAAGATGCTCATGGCCTCTGACACTTACTAGCTCTGTGACCCAAACTCTTTGGTCTCAGTTTCCTCATCTGTAAAATGGAGATAATAAAAGAACCTGTGTTACAGGGTTGTTTTAAACATTGAGAGAGAATACATGTGAGGCACTTTGTAAATCTTTAAAATGGTACACAAATGCTAATTATACAATAATTATTTTTAATACTTGTAATATTATTTAAGGTAACTGAACTTCTTTCATCTCTTCTTTGCTTTAAAGTGGAGGTCCTTCACACAGATAAAACATACTAAGGGAGTCTTTTCAGAGACAAGGCTGATAAGTCAGTGTTTATGTATTTGTACATGCAATGATGAACAAACCAGCAATATTTCATCTAGGATGTGGATCTTCTGTGAGGATGTCACAGAATATTCTGTAGCTAAAAACAGGGGCTGTAACCTTGGAATGTCTTGGAGTAGAATCTGATCAATGCTACATAGAATCACTTCTGACCAACTGCTCAGTTTGATAGATTTTCACCCTTAAGAATCCTAATTCTCAGCCTGCTAGCTACACACTGATGTGCTGATAGCAGTGTATTCTTCCTCTGAAAGTGATTTTTCATCTTTATTTTAAGAAGTTGGAGGAATGGCCTTTTCAAAATATCAAGTGTTTTCTGCCTAAGGATAAGATTATAGAGGTTTTAAGAATTTTAATTAGATAAGGTATGTGTCCACTATTAATTTTTAGGGTATATTCTATATCCCACATCCTACACTGTGATATTGTATGTGGACTCCTCTAGAATCCTGGCTCCAACTCAGCCAGTAATGAAGATAACTTTTAATTTTTCTGAGACCCTCATTTGTTCGGTGTATTTTGTATCTGATACTGAAAACAACCTATTTGTGCCATGTCAGTTGTAGGAAAAGAAAAATCTACCCTCTCCTAAGGTTTCCAACTATGGTTCAATATATACATAATCACAGAAATCACACCATTAAGTTGGAAGTGACAGCAATAACCATTTAATTTCATTATGGTTATTAAGTCACATCCAACTACATGACACCATGGATGATAGCAAGTTAATGTTGTCCATGGGGTTTTCTTGGCAAAGATTTTAAAGTGGTTTGCTGTTTTATTTTCCAGTGAATTAAAGCCAACAGAGTTCCCCAGGTCACACAGCTCATAAATGTCTAAGGCCACATTTGAACTCAGGTCTTCCCAACTCCAGTCCCAGTGTTCTATGCACTGAACAATCTAATTGTCTGCCATTTAATTCAACTCATACCATATCTGAAATGAGTCTCTACTATAAAATATTCATGAATTAATAAAAACCAGTCTCTGTTCAACCTTTCTAGGGAGTCCACAGAACTTTTGGGCAACTCTAAATGTTAGGAAGTGAGTTGGAACCAAGATGGCGGAATAAGGGAAGTATTTTTTAGTGATCTAAGTTGACTTCTTTGCAATTTCTACCTATTACTTCCTGTTCTGTGTTTTGGGTCAAATAAAACAAGTTTAATCCTTTCTCCATGAGACAGTCCTTGCAAATACCTTTCCTAACAAATATATACTAAAAGTAAAGCCAGTATGTCACAAGTTCAGACTTGGACACTATTATACAGATCTTGCTATAGTACGTATTAAAATTAAGACAATAATTTGACAACAATTAAGAATACAAATAAATCTTACTTTTTCTGAAGGTTATTTGAATGAAATGGCACAGACTGAATGTGGAACATTTTGGCTAGTTCTATCAGAAAATGAATTGATATTTAATTATTAACAAATCTACTAATCACAGAGTATACATTATGGCTTTTTTGTTGAAGGCAACATTTCAATGTAAGCATATAAAACTCTCCAGCCAAGACATGAGGAGACATCCTGTTTTTCCAGCACTAAGGCCCAGCAAGCAGGCTGAGCCTGAGGTTGACTAACAACAGTCCTTTGCACTTTCCCATCTCACCCTCTGGCAGCATGTATTGTTTGGATCAGTATCTCTGGGGGATTTGTGATTTTCACATAAATCAATAACTCTTTAGATTTGTTGGAGCTTTCTTATTTCCCAGGGACCCAAGAGTCAGGGGCAGCCAACATGCTGACAGTCTTGTAATTCCAGGGCTGGTAACCAATGAGGGAAGTGAACCAGGGGCTGCACTCCTGCTCCTACCACATTCACTCTAGTTTTGTACTAGCTGAAAGACCCTTCAGACTTGAGACAATCAACTTAGGGAATGTTCCCACAAGACCCAAGAACATCTGTTTTTCAAAAGCATCTGCCGTGGGAACTCTTTACTCCAGACCTAAGAATGACCACGTAGGGCCCCACCTCTTGTGGTTTTCATGCACAAAAGCTTTACCTTTGCCACAAATAAGAAGGTCTTCTTCTCAGGGGGACTTTGGTATGAAAACCTATTTTCTTCACTTTGAAATTAACTTCTGTTTGATTCCTGACCTTCTTGTCTCTAGCCTGATTTATTCAGCTACAGCCTTCCACCGGTTGGAGGCCAGTTCTGGTCAGGCTGGCACATCCATAGCCAAAATATGGAAATTATACATCAAAATAAAAAAGTATAGGTAACTCAGGGTAACAATTTCCCTTTCATCTTACCAGATTGATCAGTCGTCTCATTGCATGTTCATGAGAACAAACGCATTCACAGGGATCAAATCCACCTTCTGCCATGATTACCAAGGATGATTTCAATAAAACTGTTTATACCTATCAGAAAGAAAAGATTAAAAAAAAGTTTATTACAAGATAGTAGTGTAATTAATTTTGTTATATAATCTATGTAATATGAAGATATTTTTAAAGTTTGAAAGTATTCACTTGTCTTACTTCTAAAATTTTGTCATACTGTAATACTTCTTTAGTTTTATTTTTTCCAGTGATTTTGGCATTTTAACTATTTATGTAGCTATCTAAAGATAACAGAATAACATTTATACCTGGATTGGACAGTTTTTAAATTTTCCTCTTATTCTATATTCTGTTATTTCATGAATTCTTAAATTCTACTGAGAAATAAATTTCCAACGAGAGTCTTTATATAAAGGATAATCTCATTTTGGGGATGATCAATTAATCAATGAAAATGATCAATTATTTTTACATATCTATCAAAATAAAGATTTTTCCAAATTTCCCAAAACCAAAATTTCTTTGATGTTTAGAATGTTAAAAGTCTCCTACATGGTTTTGCAAGGGTTAATATTGAAAAATTATCCATACATATATTTTGAAAACAAAAAGCTTTAGTAAGAAAGAAAAATGAAGTCTCCTATAATTATAACTCTGAAAAAGAAACCTAATGGTCAACCCTAATGGCCAATGATATCCTTGCAATATCCAACATACTGGGGAAATATCCTACACCAAAATGACAAGAATACTTGAACAAGAACTCCTAGACAAGCAAGGTTGCCTTCTGCAGAACCAAAAGGAATACCTATATCTATCTAGATCTTTTGGTGTTCCATTTGTCTTTTCTTTATGTCCAATGAGAGGCAATTGACCGGGTGCTTCCATAGATAGGATGCTAGGACTGGAATTAGGAGGACCTGAGTTCTGGTTTCAGACACTTCCTAGCTGTATGACTGTGGGCAACTCATTTATCTTGGTTTACCTCAGTTCACTGAACTGTAAAACGAGGGTGGTAACAGAACCCACCCCCCAGAGCTGTTGTGAGGATCAAATAAGATCGCATTTGTAAGAGCTTAGCACAGAGTGTGTGACACATGGTAGGAGCAACCCAAATGTTGTTCGATGAATGGATGCTAAGTGAAGTGAGCAGAAGCAAGAGAACACTGTACACAGTAACAAAGATTGTGATGATCAACCGGGTATGACAGACTTAGCTTCTTCTCAACAATACATTGATCCAAGACAATGCCAATAAACTTGGGATGGAAAATGTCATCTGTATCCAGAGAAACTATGGTGACTGTATGTGGCTCGAAGCATACTATTTTTAACTTTTATTTGTTTTTTGCTTTTTTGTGATTTTTTTCCATTTTGTTCTCTGATTTTTCTTTCACAACATGACTAATACAGAAATACATTTAAAATGATTATACATGGATAAATTATATTATATTGCTTGTTGTCTTGAGGATGGGGGAGGTAAGGGAAGAAAAAGAAAAAAAAATTGGAACCCCAAATCTTACATTAAATGAATGTTGAAAACTATCTTTATGTGTAATTGGAACCATGAAATACCATTAAATTTTTTAAAACCTAAAAATGTTTGGGGAAGGGGAACAGTATTCAGTTAAATCAAAATAATAGTTAACAAGCATTTATTAAGTGATTTTATGTACCAAACATTGCAGGGGAACTGTTTAACACAGGAGCTCACAAGTCTACTGGGGTAGACAACATATTAATAAATATGTAGAAATACAAGATATACATAATAAATTGAAAATAATCACTACAGAGAAGATACAGCATGAAGGGAAATTAGGAAAAACTTTTTGTAGAAAACAGAATTTTAGCTGACTTTAAAAGGAAGTCAGGAAAGCCAAAGGAATAGAGAGGAAAGAGAATTTTCAGCATGATAGACAGCCAGCGAAAAAGCCTAAAAGTCTAGAAGAAAGTGGGGTTTTTATTGTTTTTGTTTTTTCAAGGAAGGGCAAGAAGGATAATATACTTGGACCCTAAAGTAACTGAAAGGAAAACTGCAAAGAAAGCATGAAAAGTGGAAATAAGCATATGATGATTATTCTCTGTTCCAAGAAGGATAGCTCTCTTTAAACTGGTGCTTTATATCTGAATTTAGAATTCAAGCCATAAAGTTCAGCTACAACTCAGCAAACAATACTGGTACTATTTATTAAGGTCAAATTATTGAGAAATGCTTCGGGGGGGAGGGCAAATATTAGTGACTTTTCATATGGACAAGCCCTTTAATAAATAAGTAGTTAATGTTTGGTTCTGCAAATATGTATTATATCTAGGATATACTGCAACATATTTAACATATATAGGATTGCTTGCCATCTTGGGGGCGGGGGAGAGGTGGAGGGAGGGAGGGGAAAAAACGAAACATAAGCGAGTACAAGGGATAATGTTGTAAAAAATTACCCTGGCATGGATTCTGTCAATACAAAGTTATTATTAAATAAAATAAAATTTAAAAAAAAATTAAAAAAAATAATAAGTAGTTAAAAATAAAAATTAAAAGTACATATAGTACACAGAAAAATCTGAATGTAACTACAGTCTATAAAATTACTTCTGCTGCCAAGACTATTCCTTTATTTCCTCAAGAAAAAATCTCTCTCAAGCCACATTGTTATCAATAAGAAAATTTAAAAGAAACTGTAGTATAGTATAAGACTGGGAAGTCAATACGTCTTTGTACTAGCCACTAATCTCAGAAAGTCACTCTTAGTTTCCTCATCTGTAAAATGAGAATTAGATAGCTGTGTGGCCCTGGACAAGTCACTTAATCTCAAAATGCTCAGGAAAAAAAAAAAAAGAGAGAGAGAGAGAGAGAGAGAGAGAGGTTTAAGATTAAATAAATTATCTTCCAAGATAAAATAGCTGATCTTTGCTTCTCTCAACCTCAAAATTCTACATCTCACCTGAAAAACATATGACATATAATTTAAGTACTATATAAACTAATTTACAGATTTAGTGTGAATCAAATATCAAAATGATAATTCACAAACCAGACAAAATAAGATAAGAGTAAGAAAACATGAGCCAGGAACAATATTAAAACCTCGTAGCCCAATGGTTATCAAACTCAGGAACCTCTGTTTACTGAGGCAACAACTCCCTATTTGAGAAGGACTGCTGGGAAAAGTAAAAAGCAAGTCAGAAGAAATTAGGTTTAGAAAAACATTTCATTTATCACAAGAAGTCCAAATAGGTACCCAACTTGATAATTTAAAAAAAAAAATAGTGAAGAAAATAAGTACCTTTCAAAATTATGGGAGATTTATTAACAACAAGGGATAAAGATAGTCACTGGAGACAAATGAGAAAAATTATATTATACATAATATAAAACATAAAATGCTGAAGCCTTTATGATGAATAAAATCAATGCAGAGGAAAAATAAATTGTTAAGAGAGGAGAAAAACACCTTTCCCTCAACCATTACTAATCACCAGAAATGCAATGAAGTACTGACAACAAAGACCACTGAACCCCCCTCCCCACTTAGAACTAAAAAGTGATGGATATTTGAACAAAGGGAAGAAAAAGAACATGTGTATGAAACACTATGATGAGATATGTATATACATCTACATACTATATATACACATATGTACAGACATACAGATATTTGTAAAAATGTATATGTATACAAACATAGGCACATATGTGAAGATATCAAAATTTTATTCAAAAAACAAATGAAAGAAATAGAGGAAGAAATGAAAAAATAAGTGATATGGAAAGAGAATTAACAGCTTAAGAACAAGAGGTACAAAAGTTTACCTAAGAAAATTACTCCCTTGCAGGAAAACTGGGACACTGATGCATTGTTGGTGGAGTTGTGAATGAATCCAACCATTCTGGAGAGCAATCTGGAATTATGTCCAAAAAGTTATCAAACTGTGCATACCCTTTGATCCAGCAGTGTTACTTCTGGGCTTATATCCCAAAGAAATACTAAAGAAGGGAAAGGGACCTGTATGTGCTAAAATGTTTGTAACAGCCCTGTTTGCAGCGGCTAGAAACTGGAAATTGAATGGATGCCCATCAATTGGAGAATCGCTAGGTAAATTGTGGTATATGAATGTTATGGAATATTATTGTTCTGTAAGAAATGACCAGCAGGATGAATAGAGAGAGGCTTGGAGAGACTTACATGAACTGATGCTAAGTGAAATGAGCAGAACCAGGAGATCATTATACACTTCAACGACGATACTGTATGAGGATGTATTCTGATGTAAGTTGATTTCTTTGACAAAGAGACCTAATTCAGTTTCAATTGATCAATGATGGACAGAAGCAGCTACACCCAAAGAAAAAACACTGGGCAATGAATGTAAACTATTTGCATTTTTGTTTTTCTTCTTGGGTTATTTTTACCTTCTGATTCCAATTCTCCCTGTGCAACAAGAAAACTGTTCAGTTCTGCAAACATATATTGTATCTGGGATATACTGCAACATATCTAACATATATATAGGACTGCTTGCCATGTAGGGGAGGGGGGGGAGTGAGGGAGGAGAAAAATAGGAACAGAAGCGAGTGCAAGGGATAATGTTGTAAAAAAAAATTATCCTGGCATGGGTTCTGTCAATAAAAAGTTATTATAAAAAAAAAAAAGAAAAAAAATTACTCCCTGAAAATAAGAAATTACCAAAGAGAAGTCAGTGAGTCCATGACAAATCAAAAATCATGAAAACAAAATCCAAAGACTAAAGGAAAAGAAAACTGTAAAGTATTGTATAGCAAAAACATATGAAAATAAATTGAAGAAAAATAACGTAAGATTCATTGGACTTGCTTTTTAATAAAAAAGCCTAGACATTATAGTTCAAGATATCATATTAGAAATTTACCCAGACCTCACTGGTTCCTGCTGAAAGAAACCTGAAAATGAAAATTACTAAAAATGATATAGTAAAAATCCAGACCTTTCACTACAAAGAAAATATACAGAAAGAATTCAAGTACAAAGGATCCCCTCAGTCAGGATCTCAAAAGATTTTAGTACCACTATTACAAAGGGGTAAAGAGTTTAGAATAGTTATCCAAGCCACAGAGTGACTTCCCTCACGATGGTTTTGATATCAGGAGGCAGTTTAAGAAATTAAGTGGGAATTTTGGGGGAGTTTTGCAGAAACCATAGGTGACTAGCAAAGGCCAGCAGATGACAGTCTATGACCACATAGTTAACTCAAATTTTACAAGATGATACTGTAACATTCCATAAAAAGAAGAGAGGAAAGAAAAAAAAAAAATCAGACTTCTCTAGTACAAAGGGAAGACCTAAATTTTATGTGGATTTTCCTGATCATGGGAATACTATACCCCGGAAACCTACCATATGGAAAGGATAACTATTCCAGAAGACAAAAAATCTGGGCTTACAACCAAGAATTATTCATCTAAAACTGAGCATAGTCCTGAGGGGGAAAGGATCTTTAATGAAATAGAGGACTTACACACTTTCCTCATGAAAAGACTAAGTAGAAAATCTGACATTCAAACACAGAAGACAAGAGAAGCATAAAATAGTAAACATGAATAAGCAATCATGAGATTGAAGCAGGTTAAACTCTTTTCATGCTTACATAGGATAAGATCAAGTCAATCTTCAACTTTGGTAGGAATAAAGCTCCTAGGGACCAGTGTCAAAGTAAAAAAAAAAACCATGAAATGTTAATACATGGAACCAAAGTTCCTATAATCACTAAAAACTATAATCTTTAGCTAGATATTGCTATAACACACAATTTTCTGAACACAATTCTTTTTTTCCAAATAAATTTATTTATTTTTAATACATGTTGTTTTATGAATCATGTTGGGAGAGAAAAATCAGAGCAAATGGGAAAAACCATAGGAGAGATTTTTAAAAAACAGAAAAAAAAAAAGTGAACATGGCATATGTTGATCTACATTCGGTCTTCTTAATTCTTTTTCTGGATGCAGATGGTATTTCCTATCCAAAGTCTATTGGGATTGCTTTGGATGAACAATCCATTGTTCTTTATATGGATTCTTTATACCAAAACATTAATTCTGATAAGACACTTTTACAAAAGCAGTAACCATGAAATAAGTAAACAAAATAAAATTGGTAACATGAAAAACATTTTTCTTCATTAGTAGTTCCCAAGAATTCTATAATCTTTTGTGCTTATCTCAGTTTAACAAAATTATTTTAGATACTTACTTTTCATAATATACTAATTCATAAAATTTACTTTTTCATAATAATTTGAAAAAATTCAAAGATTTTTAAAACTTCATTCTTGCCTTTCACTGTGTCAAATGGCAGTGTGAGTGCATTGCACTAATATGCAATCCTGTTGTAAACCTCTCTACCTTGACTGCCTTCTGAAAACTAAGGGACAAGCGGCTGGGGCTTCAGTCAATTTAATGCACTGCTCTGTGCATTGCTCCACCCCTTATTTTCACTCTATGTATGTCTTTTGGTTTCAAATTCAAATGAGAGTCTCTTCTGTTTCCCCTTTCTTGATGTATAGAGTTATACTTTGCAGACTTCATTGATGAGAGATAAGTTTTCCCCATTTTTCCTTTTCTTCCCCATCTGCCCTTCTTCCTTTCTTCTTTTAAAAATCATCAAAAAATACCAAAATCAGTCCCAGACCTAACTTTAATTAGATTCCCACTAAGACCTCTGGTGACGAGAACTGAGAGAACATATACTTAGTTCTCAATCTTCAAATGTTTCACTTTGGCAAATTCAACATTCACATTCGAGTTGGCAATCAGGCACATTCACAGCTATGTGGAGAAAAAAAGTGAGCAGTTCAGTAAGGTCTTCAGCCCAGCAAAGACTATGACAACACATTAGCTCACAATATTATGGCCCTCACAATTTTCAGGCTTGAAGAGTGGCTTGGCAGAATTGATCAGCTGGTTAGACCCAGAGGTGGCTAGTCCCATTAATATTTGTTTTGTTTGCCATTGAAGATCCTTCAGGGTCTCAGAGTATGTATGTTAACTTCAACTCACCTCTACTATAGCTGGATGAAAAAATGTTCTAAATCACTACTGATTACAAAAAGGCAAATTAAAACAATTCCGAGGTACTCCCTCATCCCTATCAGAAATGTCAAGCTGGAAGAGATGAGAAAAACAGAGGGCTATAAAACTGCATAATCTCTGAGACAGCAAAATCATTTCTATATACCAAAGACATCAAAAAAAGGGGGGGGGGGGAGACCTACATAGACAAAAATATTTAAAGCAGCATTTTATGGCAGCCCAGAAACTGAAATTGAGGGGATGCCATCAACAAGGAAATGGATGAATAAGCTGTGGCACAGGATTGTAATGAAATACTATTGTGCTGTAAGAAGTGATGAGCAGATGCTTTCAGAAAAACCTAGGAAGACTTAAATGAAGTGATACAAAGTGAAGTGAGAGTTAGGAGATCATCACTAAGTCTGGTAACAGCAAAAATATAAAGATGATCAACTGTAAGAGATTTGACTTCTTTGATCAATCCAATTATCCAAGAGAATGTTAAAGAATTCATGATGAAATAATACTATCTACCTCCGGAAAGAGAATTGATAAACTCTGAATGGAAATTAAAGTGTAATTTCCTCACCTTATTTTCTTGTTTGTTTGTTTTTAAAAACAATATGTCTAATATAGATATATTTGATTTCAGCTTTTTGGAGGCAACTGGAATTATAAGTGATTTGCCCAGGATCACATACCTATGGTCTTACTCCAAGACCTGTATTCTATCTACTCTGCCACCTAGCTACTTCTAATATGGATATATTTTTAATAATTTTAGGGGTATAATTGACATATTGTTTGCCATTTTAGTATGTGGGATGGAAGGCGAAGGAAAGAGAATTTAGAATTCAAAATTTAAAAACAATATTTAAGGCATAGTTTAACTCACATCTGTAGAGAAGGGAAGAATGGATGGTCAAAGAAGTAGAGAACATTATGAAATACAAAATGGATAATTTTGATTGTTAAATTAATAAGATTTTACATAAAGTCAAGGCAGCCAAGATTAGAAGGAAGCAGAAAGCTGGAGAAAATTTTTCAATTTTAAAGGATATGAACAATTTTTTTATTAACAGTTTTTTATGTTCTAAATCCATTTGAAGATAGTTTTCAACATTCACGCTTGCAAAACCTCGTATTTGAAATATTTCTCTCTCACTTCCCCTCACCCTTTCCCTTAGCAAGTAATCCAATACAGGTTAAACATGTGCAGTTCTATACATATTTCCACATTTATCATGCTACATAAGAAAAATCCGAACAAAAAAAAATGAGAAAGAAAAAATAACTAAGCAAACAAACAACAAAAAAGGTGTCCACATTCAGTCCCCTAGTTCTTTCTCTGGTTGCAGAAGGCTCTCTCCATCACAAGTCTATTGGGACTGCCCCAACTGATGAGCATCCACTCAGTTTCCAGTCCCTTGCCACTACAAAAAGGGCTGCTACAAACAGTTTTGCACATGTGGGTCCCTTACCCTTTTATGATCTTTTTGGAATACAGACCCAATAGGGACACTGCTGGATCAAAGGGTATGTACAATTTGATAGCCTTTTGGGAACAGTTCCATACTGCTCTCCAGAATGGTTGTATCAGTTCACAACTCCACCAACAATGTATTAAAGTCCCAGTTTTCCTACATTCCCTCCAACATTTATCATTTTTTCCTGTCAATCTGAGAAGTGTGTAGCAGTACCTCAGCCTTCTTAATACACATTTCTCTAATCAATAATGATTTAGAGCAATTTTTCACATGACTAAAAATGGTTTTAATCTCTTTGACTGAAAATTGTCTTTTCATTTCCTTTGACCATTTATCAATTGGAGAATGGCTTGTATCTTATAAATTTCAGTCACTTCTTTATTTTAGAATGAAGCCTTTATCAGAACCCTTGGATATAAAATTTCCCCCCCAGTTTTCTGCTTGTTTTCTAATCTTGGCTGCATTGGCTTTGTTTGTACAAAACCTTTTTAATGTAATCAAAATTATCCATTTTGCATGTCATAATGTTCTCTAGTTCTTCTTTAGCCATAAATTCCTTTCTTCTCCACAGATCTGAAAATTAAACTATCCCTTGTTTGTTTGTTGTTGTTGTTGTTTTTTTACTATACTTATAGTTATCACCCTTTAAGTGTCTAAATCATGAACCCATTTCAACCTTATTTTGGTATAGCATGTTAGGTGTTGGTCAATACCTAGTTTCTGTCATATTTTCCAGTTTTACAGCAATTTTTATCAAATAGTGAGTTCTCATCCCAGAAGCTGTAATCTTTGGGTTTATCAAACAGTAAATTACTACAGTCACTATTGTGTCTTGTGAACCTAACGTATTCCACTGATCAATTACTGTTTCTTAGCCGGTACTAAATGGTTTTGATGACTGTTGCTTTATAATGTAGTTTTATGTTCAGTACAGCTAGGCTACCTTCATTTGTTTTTGTTTTTCCATTAATTCCCTTGAAATTCTTGCCCTTTTGTTCTTCCAGATGAATTTTGAAATTTTTTTTATAGCTCTGTAATTTCTTGGTAGTTTGATTAATTTAGGTAGTACTGTTATTTTTATAATATTCTCTTAGCCTACCCATGAGCACTTGATATTCTTCCAATTGTTTAGTTCTAACTTTGTGTGGAAAGTGTTTTGTAAATGCGTTCATATAGTTCCTGACTTTGTTTTGGCAGGTGCCAACTCCCAGATAATTTTATATTATTTACAGTTATTTTAAAATAGAATTTCTCTTTGTATCTCTTGCTGCTGGACTTTGTTAGTAATTCATGGTTGATGATTCATGTAGATTTATTTTGTATCCTGCAACTTTTAAAGTTCTTAATTCTAGTAGATTTTTAGTTGAGTCTCTAGGATTCTCTTAAGTATACCTAATACAACATTGAATAGCAAACTTATTTGACCACTGATCTTATTGGGAATGTTTCTAGTTTATCCCCACTACATATAATGCTTGCTGATGGTTTTAGATAGATGCTACTGATTACTTTAAGAAAAACTCCTTTTATTCCTTTGCTCTCTAGTGTTTTTAATAGAAATAGATGTTGGATTTTGTCAAATGCTTTTTCTGCATCTGTTGATATACTCATTATTTGTTAGTTTAATTATTGAATAGAAACAGACAACTTTCAGCAAAGACATTAAAATAACATCATATGAAAAAATGTTCTAAATCACTATTGATTAGAGAAATGAAAATTAAGACAGCTTTGTGGTATCGCTTCATGCCATTCAGATTGATTGAGAAGATAGAAAAAGATAATCATAAATATTGGAGGGAATGTGGGAAAACTAACACTATTGGTAGCGTTGTAAACTGATCCAATCCAACCATTCTGGAAAACAACATGGATATTAAATTTGCATACCCTTTGGATCCAGCAGTGTGTCTACTAGGTTTATATCCAAAGAGATCACGAAAAAGGGATAAAAAAGGGATATACCTACATGTGCAAAAATGTTTGTAGCAGCCAGGAACTGGAAAGTGAGTAGATATGTTCATCAGTTGGGGAATGGCTGAATAAGTTCTGAAATTTAAGTATAATGGAATATTATTGTTCTATAAGAAACAATCAGCAGGAAGATTTCAGAAAAGCCTAGAGAGACATGAAATGATATGAAGTTGTACACAGCAATGACAAGACTGTGTGAGGATCAACTCTGATGGACTTGGCTCTTTTCAACAATGAGGTGATTCGAGGCAATTCCAATAGACTTGTGATACCATCCGCATCTGGAGACAGAACTTTAAAACCTCTAATGAAGTATTTTCACCTTTTTGTTGTTTGTTTGTTTTCCCCCTTTTGATCTGATATTTTTGCATAGCATGACAAAACTGGAATTATGCTTAAAAGAATTGTACATTTAACCTATATTGGATTGTTTACTATCTTGTGGAAGAGTGGAGAAGAAAAAAAATTTGGTTTTACAAAGGTAAATATTGAAGATTATCTTTGCATATATTTGGAAAAATAAAATACTATTTTTAAAAGGGAGAAAAACATGTAAATAATAATAGAATGCCTGAAAATGGAACCGATTGGCCAATCATTTCTTTAAAGATTGTGTAATCTCCACATTTATTATGTACCTATTTTCTCATTCTATTGGGCAAGACAAGAAGAATATATGTAAATGTATACAAAATAAATATAAATAATTCTTGGAAATAAAAGCTTGGAGAAAATGAAAGGAATTACGATTCTTTGAAATAAGTAAAGAGAGAATAGTTTGGTTTTTTTCCCCAAAAACACTATGATTATTTTAAATATAATAGAAAAAAAGAAACAAGAATCTCTGGAATTATGTGCAGGTTTAAAGCTTTTCCAAAATGCAACAGAGCAACAAAGCAGTAAATCCTTAGGATCCCAGGTACTACTAATGGAGACCTCTGCTACCAAGAGGGACCAAAGTGAGCAAATATTGTTCTGACATTAACAATGAGGGATCATACTGTCATTCTAGGGAATGGATCCATAAAAAGTCTTAACTTCTGCCAAAACTTCTCAATCCTGACAACCACTTCCAGCAATTTATATGGATAATAACTACTACTAATAATAATAGATAATAGGGCTATTGTGGAGAGAAGCCGGATGTGAATTATTTTGACAAGTACAGATGACAAGACTTGGCAAATAGATGGGTATGGGTATGGGGGAGGGAGAAGTGAAAGCAAATAGAGCTCAGAAGGAAGGAGGGGGTGACCCTGGTTGAATGGACAGATATATCACCCAAACCACAATGGAACAGGTAGTAATTTCATTACTCCTCACTGAAGGGGTGGATTTTAAGAGAATAAAACAGATTAGTGAAATATTACAATTATTTTTAAAATGCTAATAGGACTTGGATTTCTGGACCAAAATATTGAAACCACAAATTCATGGCCAGGAACCGAGTGCCTCTAATGAGATAAGGGTTTTAAAAAAAATTGGGATCTGCCTAAAGACTGGCAAATCTGATCAAGAAGCTGTAAAATATAAAGGAAAAAAATATACAAGATACATCTGCTAAGAAAAAAGAAGACGTTTATTATTTGCTTTACTAATACTAATATTACCCTAACTGCAACAGAATTATTATTTCTTCCTTTTTTTCTATTAAAAATATAAAAAATAAACATTTCTCCAGCCTTAAGCTCTCTTTCCAGACTTAACTGAAAGAAAACTTCCATCTGAGAAATGAATGCCTGAAACTAAATATTCTAGTCTTTTTTTCAAAAGCCTAACCCCTTTGGTTTAGAAAACTGGGTAAAGTTCAAGAATCTATACTAAGGTCCCAGAAAATGTATTAAGAATCATTATCAGATTTAAGAAACACCTTAATCTAATTAAAAGTCATTGCTCTCTTTACCCCTGACAGGCTTGAATGGTTTATGAAATGATTTTCTGAGATTTAACAATAGCTTAATGTTATCATTTTAAGGGACAACTTTTCTGTTTGATGAACTTTTATTTCAATTAGATAATCATGTTCTATCACATTGTGAAATTCTATCAATTGTCACTCCCAAATGGTCTGATGTTGGAGAGATTTCTGGCATTATTCATAATGGAGATTATGTAATGGAGATAAAGATCTTTCCAGTAATACAAGGTGTGAAGCAAAGATGCCAATGATTATTATCAACACAATGCTAGAAATGCTAGCTATAGCAAAAGGTAAGAAAAAAAAGAAATTAAGGGACAAGCATAAATAGGAAACAAAAATCTAGCAAATCTGCAGGATGTAAAACAAAACCACATCAATGTTCAGCATTCCTACATTTTTCTAACAAAATTTAAAAAGGAAAAATTCCATTCAAAATAACATAGAACCTTTATTAGAGTATCTATTGTGATTCCCTAAGAAACTATATAAATCTAACTATGAAACAATACAGAAATAAAAAGGACTAAATAATTGAAGAAATATTAACTGCACATGGGTAGGTCAACCCAATATAATAAAAATGACAGTATTACCCAATTTATTTAAATTAAAGTTACCAAAATCTACATACCTTTGGACTTACCTATACCATCTATTAGGGTTACAACCCAAATGGGGAAAGGGAAGGAAGGAGGCAGGGAGAAAGGAAGGAAGGAATCTATGCGTACAAAAATATTCATAGCAATTCTTTTTGTAGTAGCCAAAAAATTGGAAATTAAAGCCGCGTTCTCTTGGTGAACTGGTAGATAAATCATGTATGGTATGTGAAAGTAATGGAATATGAATCAAATGAATCAATGTTGTTTGTTATTGTTCGGTCACACCTGATTCTTTGTGGCTCCAATTAAGATTTTCTTAACAAAGATAAAGGAGTAGATTGCTGCCATTTCCTCCTCCAGCTCATTTTATAGATGAGGAAACTGAGGCATACATGATTAAGCATCCAGGTCATAAATGACTATTATCTAAAGTCAGATTTGAACTCAGGAAGAAAAGTACTCCCAGGATTCCACTGAGCAATCTAGCTGCCCTTAATCAATGCAGAGTGGCAATTAAAAAAGAATGCAACCTAGGGTTGAATGCACAACAGATGCAAGCACGGTGTCCAGAACAAGAAAGCATCCTCTTGAATTCTGCCTTCCAGAGCGCATACCTAGAATATTATTTTCAGTTCTGGGTGTCTCATTTTAGGACACCAAGAATGAGTGACAGCAGATCACAGCACACAATGGTAAACTCAAGGAACTGGAGACATTTAATCAATTGGAGATGTTTATGAAAGATGAGATGATTTGGAATCTGCTTTCAGGTCCCAAATAGTCATGATTAAAGAACCAAATAGATTTGTTCTGTTTGGCTCCAGGATCATACTAGAAACAATGGTTAAAAACTGCAGAAAGGAAGATTAAGGCTTGAAACTGAGCAAAACTTTCCAATATGAATTGCCTCAAAGTGGAACAAGCTTCCTCGGAAAGGAGCATGGGCCTCCTCCTTGCTGAAGATTGGGGTCTGGATGACAATTTATTGGTGATGTTGTAAAGGAGATCCCTCATTCTGTACAACTTAAGCTAAGAGATTTCTGAGGATCCTCCTAACTCAAAATAGAGAATTTTTTTTTAACTTTTAACAAGATTAGTATTTATCTTATTTAATAAACAGACTAGGATAGTATTTTAACCATTTTTCCCCCTTTTCTTGTGTTTTTTCTCTTTTGGTCTTATTTTTCTTGCACAACATGACAAATATGAAAAAAAAATTTTAAAAGCTAAACAAAAGGGGGGAAAAGATTTTGAACTTAAAAGTTGCTAACAAAAGGTCTTCAGCTCTTATCTTGTGAAATATCAGTTTTAGAATTAGAAGGGACCCAAAACTTCCAGCCCTTTCCTTTTGTTTTATACATGCGATGAAACATAAATCCACAGAATTTAAAAGATTTTCCCATTGCCACAAAGGAGTAGCTAAAAGAATGATACTACAGTTATCAAGCTCTACAAAATTAAAAAGCATTCCTATTTGATAAACAAAATTAGATTTTGGGAAATTAATTTTTAAGTTTTATACTGAAATATGCTTATTTCATGGAGATTATTAACATGTTAATTAGTTATTAGCCTCCTAAAAATGAAAAGTTATTTTTATCCATGTGAGAACTTTCAATATATTATACTTAGATTTTGTTCAATGCTGAGTTAATAACAGTTTCAACTGTAGGATCACAAGTTTCAAAAGTGATGTGGATATGTTTTGGCTAAGAACCAAAAACAGCTATTAAAGCATATAAACTCATGAGTACTGAATAAAATTTAATCAATTTAGAAAAAAAAATTATTAAAGCCTAACATATGCCAATCCCTGTGTTAAGCACTATGGACATTAAAAATATAAAACAAAATAAAGGAAGACAAAAAGCTAGGAAGGGGGAGGGAGGCTAAGAAGGAAGGAGACACTGGGTATCCCCAGTCAAGCTCCCCATCTTGTTCTGTAGAATTGAAAACAAGCAGAACAGCAGCTGGAAAGTGGAGGGAGCTGGAAAGTCCACATGCTGGCCTCCTTACAGGCAGGTTCCACCCTCCACTACCATCCTAGAGCAGAAGAGGCTGAAGGAAGGTGGAAAGGTGCCCAGTATCTACAGCTGAGTCAGCAGCAACAGGGATAGGCTCTGGAGTGATCAGCTTCACTTGGGATCTTGTTCAGAGCCCAAAAACCAATCCAAGTTTTAAGTCACCAAAGACTTATTAAAAGTCTGGTAGACTCTGGTTCTTACTCCTTTCAACAAAAAGTAAATTCGGCCATCTTTCAATGTTTCTCTTTAGCCTGAGACCTTCACAGATTAAGTGGCACTTGAACAGGCTCTTAAAGGATAGGTAAAAGAAAAAGTAAAGGATGACAGGGAAAGGTGTTCTAGTCTTAAAAGAACAGGCTGAGGAAAGGTTAAGAAAAGGAAAAAGTATTTGACAGTCACATTTAAGGATATCCTTTGAGTGGAGTCAAAATATCTGTTTGTAATATTAAGTTGCAAGTAAGTCATGACTTTATTTGCTTGTAACACAAGTAATTATATGTTTAAAAAAGCTGTGAAATCAAACATGACAGCAGCAAGCATATTTACCATTAAGTCTGGTCCCCAACACCTCAAAATATTGCCCTATTTTTCTACCTCAGTTCAAGTCAATGTGGTTATCTATAAAAAGTCTGGTAGTTTGCATCTGTGCTATTTAAAATTGAATTCAGTCAAGCGACTAGTTTCATTCTGTTGCTTTAAAAAATATACTTTCTGTATATATGTGTGTTTGCATATATAGATGTGTACATAAATATTTCCATGCTGTGAAGCTAGATGTGAAAAAATAGGAAATGAAAAAGTCAGTATGAAAATAATTAACAAGAAAAGAAACTTTTTCCAAAACAAGGTAAAATGAAGTATAAATATTGCATATAAAATTCAGATTTAATAGAAATCTAGACTAGTTCTTTTTAATGCTATCTCATTTTTGCCATGAATAAATTTAGCATCTTTTCATAAAAATGTTTTTAACAAACATTTTGACTTTCCTTTAGCTAAGTAAGTTTTCATATAATATATGGGGCTTAAAGTCTGAGTAACCAACATACAATAATAGCCTTAGGAGAGAAAATCATGAAATATGCTCTTTTCCCCTTGGAAACCAAGCAAAAGACAAATCCTAGGATAGAATATTGTCTATTTCCACTGTCAGATTTTGCTAAACTTTCATTATTACAATGGAGAGGTGGATCTCCCCATAAATGATTGTTTTATATCTTTCATCATTTCAACCTATCTTTAAGAAAAGGCAATTCTAGAAAGAAAATCACATAGGATTGTGACATTAACCACAGCTTTTTAGCACAGGCTACTTCCTAGCAATGCAGTATCATTTCTATTTCTGCCACTTAGTATCTCTATGGTTTTGATTTTCACTTTTCTTGCTCTCAATTTGCTCATTTATAAAAACGAGAGGACTGAATTCTATCTAGCTGTCTCCTAATTTTTGACTGTACACCCCCCCAACAATTAAAAATGGTTGAGCATATATTCTAAGTATAGGTACATTTATTTATATCAATTACATACATTATAAAACTTAAGACCAAAAAAAAAAAAAACACAATTTTAAAAGGAGATAAAAATGAACACTTGAAAACATTTTATTTAAAAATATAAGAAACTTGTTAAATATTAATATTTAAGTGAAAACAATGTGATTGAATATATACTTCATTAAAAAAAAATGTTGAACATTTTGTGATGCAGTCATTCCAAGGTCTGATCCTAATTAAATAAGCATCAATTAAGCTGGTGAAGTTTTAAGTTCATTTATTTCAACACCTGGTTTTAATGGCTGTTAAGTAACAAAGATATTTCACAAAGATATCGTAAATCAAAATGGAAGTACATAATTGGCTGTGCTTACTAAATCACCATACCAATTTTTCAGTCCCAGGCACTAATGAAATCATTCAAAGTATTCTGTTCTGTTTTGTTTTAAATCAAGTCCTTCATTTCCATTATCCCTCATGATAATCCACTATTCCACATTTTAACATTTTTCACAAATTAAGTATACAGCTTATTTTCAGTACACTTAAACTGAAATTTATTAGATTTTTAACAAATTAAAATATTCCATTTAAAGATTTTAAAAGTATTCAGGTGAATTTTTACAGGTAAACATCACATTTAGGAAACCAAACAAATGCCTCAATAACATTATAGAGCTCAAGAAGGATCAGGATTAAATAAATGTCATTATATATGGTAATTAAGTTAATCTTCATCATCAGCCTTCTAAGTCCACAGATTGTCAATGAAACCAACACATTTTAGTTGAGGGAAGGGGAGTGGGTCTGGGGCAAAACAAATTTTTAAAATTATTCTTAAAAATTTAATCTGTAAGGCAGATTTTCTCTCTTCAATGCTTAATCATCCTGTTTGATTTATTGTTTTATTGGAAAAATGAAAAAAGGAAAGGAGGAGAGGTATCTGTGGTAGTGACTGATAGGCACTGGCCCAGGAGGTTTGTGATAGCCATGTAAGTGAAAAGTTGCAAATTTCATGGAGTGTGGGCTGAAGGCCAAAACCCTGAGAAATTGGGAGTGGAGAAGGCAGCGTCCATCTCTAAAAGATGAACTGAGTAGCTTGTCTGACCACATGGGAAATAAGAGCATGACAGACTTTTGAGGGTACTGTGGGATGTGCAAGCCATCTCCCCCCTTCAAAATAGGGGATCTAGTAATCAGATGGCCACCACTGCCACCTCGCTTTGGAGATCTAAAGATGTCTAGGGCCCCTTCTAACTCTGTGGCTCCTATGCTTAATAATAGAGTTAATTAATATACAGCCACTCTAGCACACAAGTAGAAGAAGCATTCAGATGATAGTGATTTTCTAAGTAAATACAAATGATTAATAGCTTTAGTAAAGGTACAGGATGCAAAATATTAGAAAAATTTTCTGCATTTCTAAATAACTAAAAAGGAGGAAATTAAGAAATACCATTAAAAATAAATACAAAAAAAGCATAAAGTACCTAGGAGTCAATATAGATACAATATAGGCTTACCAAAAATACAGTTACAGAAAAGGAAGACTTAAGTAACTGGAATGCTAACCAGTGATCTTTGCTGAGCTATCTAGCAATATAAAAATACCAACCTACATATCATTTACAACTTTCACATTATAGCTCCTCAAAGTTTTGTGCTCCCCTTCTGTTTCTTCAGTTATAGAGGATGTTAAGAATTATAGTGTGGATCTACTGGTCATCCTGCCATCTAGGGGAGGGGGTGGGGGGAAGGAGGGGAAAAATTGGAACAAAAGGTTTGGCAATTGTCAATGCTGTAAAATTACTCATACATATAACTTGTAAATAAAAAGCTATTAAATAAAAATTTAAAAAAAAAAGAATTATAGTGTGGGCTTTTCAATTATTTTTGACTATTAAATGTGAGCTCCTTATCTAAGAATTCATGAGCAGGACAGGCTGCCAGAGGAAATAAATGTCAATTTTCATATTCTTGCTAATATGGAATCAGAATAAGAGTTGTGAGACAGTTGTGAGGCAAAGAAAGGAACTCTCTGTTTTTGTTGTATACCTAAACGTTATAAAATATTATTGGGGGATATCTGGTCTTCTCTTATTGCAATATTTATAATTACTTGCAAAAAGACCACCAAGAAATTAATTGTAATTTATCAATTGCTCAAGATGAAGAGGTAGAGAAATTCTATGTGGAACTCTGTAAGACTTTCCAAATTCAATGATTACTCTCAGTGACTTCAATGCAAAGGTGGGAAAAGATGAATCATTGTTAAAAGAAATGAAAAGCCTCAGATCTTCAGATATGACTAAGACAAATGGCACAAGTAGTTTTCAAAAGAAATGCAAATTGTCAATACCTTATGCCGGATTACTCCACATCAATTATGAGAAATCTTTATTTCATAGACAGCAAATTAGCAAAAATAATAAAAAATGAAAAAAAAAAAAAAAGCAAGGTTGCGGAACTAATAAGAAAACAAATGTGACAGGCATTGTTGGTAGAACAGTGAATTGGCTCAATTATCTTGAAAACAATTTATGATTATTCAAATAAAGGCATTAAACAATTCTTATACTTTAACCAAATGGCCTATAATTCTAGAACCTTGATAGAAAGCTCTCATATAGAACAAAAGAGTCATAGAAGCCCCCCCCCCCTTTTTTAACAGAGGCAAAAAACCGGAAAAAAAAAGGTCAATCATCAAATGAAGCTAGGCAAAACAGTACATAAATATAATTAAAAATTATGGCATAAGAAATGATGAATAAGGAATTTAAGTAAGCATGAGATCTGTATAAACTGATACAAAATAAATTAACACTAACGTTTGTCCTGGAGAAAAGGATGATAAATGTACTTCCTTTTACTTAGCAGAAAAGTAGAGGTGTTGAGTTGTTGCATGGAATCTTTGTTAAAAGAGAAAGTTAGTAGTCAAAGAAAGAAAAAATATCCAAAACCAAAAAGTCATCAATACACTTTTTTTAATTTTATAAAATATAAATATAATATTATATGTTATATATAATATAAATATAAAATTTTATAAATATAAAAGGAACTGACCTATATACACAGAATGATGAATTCCATCAGTACAATGTGGGAAGTGGCCATGGAGGTCACAAGAAACTGTTCTAAGATACTTATCCAAATGTCTCTCTGTCCAATCAAGTGAAAACAGTATTAAGAGAAGTGTTACAAACAAAAAGAGAAAACGAGCAGTGGAAATAGCTCTGTTGTTAAAAACAGGGGAACACGGTTCCACCACAGACTGGTACCAGTGACTCTGTGCCTCACTGTACTCATTTGTAGAAGGAAGATCACCTCTAAACGTTGATCCTTAAACCTCCCACCTACCAAACAGGGTGTAATTACCTATCTGAAATACCCTGGACATCCCCTTCACCTAGAAGTTATAAGTAGAAACCATCCAGAGAAGAGCAACTCTATTAATTCAAGAAAGCAGAGGTCAACAGAATATAGTGAAAAGAAGAGAACTCTTCAATTGAGAGAAATGAAGGCTGAGAAGGGATAAAAAACCATTTGGCTAAGATAAATTCAGACCAGAACCAAACCTCAAAGTACTGGAAAATAAGGGGCACTTTTTTAAACAGTGAGATAAATAAAATAAGAATTGGAAGGGCAAGCCCACAAAATCCATAAATTTTTGGAACACACTGTCACAAAGACAAGGCTGAACAGAGAGAACAAAAATAAACATACTGCGGATATGCCATAGGTAACTAACACAGATTAGGACATTTGGGGTTATAGCTTTAAAACCCTCTGGGGGACATCCAAGAGGACAAGCGCCCCTCGATGACCATCAGCTACTGCACTGGGCCAACAACACAGCCCTATGACACTGTGTAGCCAACGATTGGCGATTCTTCTCTTCCCAAGGTTCAGTGTTAATATGCAAGTTCTTTGTGTCGCTTTTCCTAACGTGGTGGTTGTCTTTCCAGGTTTGTTCAGTTAAGAGACAGAATTTATTCAAGATAACATTGAAACTGGAAGTAAATATGTCTAGGTTAATTTTTTACATGTTGGCTCATTAGAACAAACATTGAAGGGTATACACAAATAGGCTAAGGCACTAAAGTGATGTGTTAGCATAAAAGCATAGGAATTGAAAAAAGGCAATTCTACCATTTCTTGCCAATCAAAAATCAAATTTTCTGTCTATATAAAAAGTAATATATGTAATGATATGAAAGTAATATATTCCTATGTTGAGATAAGGATCACAGAATCCTGGAAACATAGAGTTTCTGTAAAGATCTCATGAGCTCAGGGCAAGGCCAATTAAAGGGACCCATCATCTTTTCTTGGATTTAAGACACAATCTTACTATTTTCCCATTTTGTTCCAATTTCTCTTTGTATCTATAAGAATACAGTAGCAAACAAGTTGAATAAAAAGCTCTTTTTGAGAACATTTGCCCTCCTCTCTTTAAAAGGAAATTCTCAGCACTGGGTCAGTAATACAGCCTCTCCTGAATAAGCTAAGGACACAAAGGCATGGGATCCAGTCTCGGGACTATAGGCAGCCTGGGGCCCTGAAGAGGCAGACCACACCATGTGTAACACTGGGGACCAGTGCAAGGCAGAATCCATAAATACACTGACAAAAGGTTAGAGACTGGGAGACCTCCCAAGAGATGACATCTTTCTTTTCCCCGACCTCTGACTCTGGCAGGTGCTCTCACCTTGGGCTGGGGATATTGCAATAGCATTTTGTTCTCAAGTCTCTCCCCACTCCCAGTGAAAACTACCTCCAATTTATCCTATATACGTAGTTATAAGTACACGTAGTCTCCTCTACTAAAACATGAGTTTTCATCAGTCAATAAATATTTATTCAGCTTCTCCTACCTGCCAGGAACTACTCTCTGACCAATGAGGTTAGATTCCTATGAAAGAAGCCAAGACAAGGAAGCTGGAAGCCGGGGAGGGTGTAGGAGGATGGTGTCCAAAGGCGCGCAAGCAGATGGGAAATGGAAAGATGGCCCTTTAGAGAGCAGCCCTTTGCTCTCCTGTAGTCTTCCAAAGCAGAGGATAAGAGGGTACTGATGTGAGTACCAAGACCAATGAAATCTAGGAAGAATGAGAGGGTTCCTGATGGTGTACAACCTGGAGGGCATGTTGGAGTCCAAAGGAGGGCACTTTCTTTGTATCCTCAGAGCTTAGCAAAGTGCCTGGCACCCGGCAGATGATTAATAAATAAATGCTATTCTGACTGACTATAAATATTTATAATTATCTTCCTTGCTTTTTCAATGAATGAAAAGAAGGATTTGGAAGAAATTTCCCAAGTGAAAATAAGTAAAAATGAATTTAAATAAATGCTTGTTGACTGACCCTACACTCGGGAGTATACTCAATAAGCCTGATCTATCACTTCTATTAGTTAAAAGTACTGACAAGCTTATTATTGGAATCCTCTTATACTGAAAAGGAGACACATCCCATTAGAAGCTAATCACACAAAGAAAAGCTGCAAGGATACGCAAAAAGAAGCGAGCTTTAATAAATACAATTTCTCTATTCAGAGGTAATATCCTCTATTGCAACTAAAGTAACTGAAATCCCCCTACAGCGTCTACAGCTAATAAAGCCATGGGCTTTTTTTTTTCTGCCAAGAATTAGAAAACACCCGTTTTCTTAAAAAAAAAAAAAAAAGTCACTGTTTTAAAACAGCAGGATGAGATTTTTCAACATCAGCAATCAAATCCCTCAAAAAACAAGGATGTTTCAATAGGGTCACGTTCGTGAGACCAAAAGAAAAACTGGGCTGTTTGGATTTACAATACATTTGGCTTTCTACAGTCTTATAAAAGGAGGGAGGGGAGGAAAAAAAGGAGAGGGGGGAGAGAGAGAGAAAGAGGGAGAGAAACAATTAGAAGAGGGAGAGAAAGTAAGAGAGAAAGAAGATAGAGAGAGAAGGAAAGACAGAGAGGAGAGAATTAAAAGAGGGAAAGGAAAGAGAAAAGAGGATAAGAAAAGACAGCAGAAAAGAGAGACAATTGAGAAGAGGAAGAGAGAAGACAGAAAAAAGAGGCGACAGAGACAGAAAGAAGGAAAGAGAAGTTAAGAGAAAGAAAGAGAAGGAAAGAGAAAGCGAGAATAGAGACCGAGGTAGAGAGGCACAGACAGACAGACAGCGGGAGAGAACGTTCGTGTCTGATAAATCACAACAAAGGAATCCCACCCAGCAATGGGAAGGGGGGCCGTGGCAGAAGCCTCCCACTGGGATTTCAGGGTTTGGGGGGCGTTCCTGCCTTTCCCCCTCCCATTCCGAACCTTTTTCTCTCCCTCTCCGGCCTAGATGCACACTCACACTCTCACACACGCATACACATACACACACACTCACAGCTACTTATCTCAACACAAAATAATACCGCCGCCCATTCCCCCAAACACTTTCCTGGGGCCCAACCTCCAGGCGGACGTGGCGGGGCCCAGCTGGGGGGAGGGGGCGCCTGGCGGGGCCCCGCGGGGGGCCCGAGCCTCCGGCCCCCGAGCAGCAGCTGGAGGCGCACAGCTGGAGGCGCACAGCGGAGAGGCCGCGGGCGCTGGCGCTGCAGCTGCTCGGAGCCTCGAGGCTGCGGGCCGGAGGGGGAGGGGGCGGAGGGGCCCTCCGACGGCTGCCCAAGTGGGCCGGGGGCGGCGGCCAAGACTCACCGTCCCGGGACCCCAGCCAGGCTGAGCAGGAGCTGGAACGAAAGACAGTCGGAGTCCCGGGCCCCCAGCCCCCGCTGCTGCCGACGCGACCGCTGCAGCTAGCCAGCCCCGAAGCCGCCACCGCCGCCTTCCTCCTCTGTTTTGATTCGATTGCCCACGTCACTGCTTGCCACGAGACCCGGATCTGCCGGCTCCCGGAGCCGGCGCAACAGATTGCAGCAGCTAGTGCCCCGGCGCGCGCCCCTCCCTCCCCCATCCCACCAAAAAAAAAAAAAATTAAAAAAAGGTCACGGCTAGTGAGCATGCGCAGGGTCCCAACCCTGGATAAGGCGTCCCGAGTTCCGCGGAGAAAGGGGGCAGGGCAGAAGAAATAAACAAAGCGGCGGGGAGAGGCTGGACCAGGACGCAGCCGGGAGCTCGGGCACTCCGGGAGGTCTTAAACCGTGGGTCCCGGGATGCTCCGCGCCGGCTTTGGACTCTTGTCGGGAAGGGAGGCGTCCTAAATGAAGAAGTGAGGTGGGGGAAGAGCGCGCGGGGCTGGTTCGGACTCTAGCCCGGAGCCAGAGGGCTGGGAGCCGCCCCCGCTGCTCGGCCCGAGGCCTTGCTCCCTTGTGGGGGGCTGGAGAGGGACGGAGGGAGACGTTGTACCGGAGGCCAGGCCTTTAAGGCAGAGGCGATTCCTCACCATTTGGGGCGTTTTTGCCCCCTCCCCATCCCAACCTGGCAGTCTGAGGCAGCCAATAATCTTTTTTAAATGCATAAAACAAAATGCATAGCATTGCAAGAGAAACTAGTAATGGCGAAATGCGTTTATCGGAAAAAAAAAACATTTTTGAAAGCAAGTTTACAAACCCTAGGTTAAGAGTCCCTGATCTAATTCAACCCTTCTGGGACGCAGAAAAGCTAAATGACTACCCAGTGTCAAGGTCCTCAGACCCCAAATCCGCAGATGCTGATGGCACAAGGACAGAGACATTCTTCTGTTTTTCTGTTTGCTCAATTGTAAACTGAGCTGGAGAAGGAAAGGGCAAACCACTCTAGTACCTTTGCGCCCAAATCCCCAAAGGTGTCACAGAATTGGACTCCCTAAAGTCCTTCCTTATTTGGGTCATCTTCCACGGAAGAGAGACGGACTAGTGAACAGCATGATGCACTCTAGAACAACAGAATTATAAAGCTATTAAGGAAAGGAAAAATAATAAGAGCTGGGAAACAGTTTACAAATATCTCATTTGATCTCGTTAAATCACCCTAGGAGCTGGATTGCTATTATCCCCATTTAATAGATGAGGAAATTGCATTAGAGGGTAAGTGACAGACTCAGGATGACACAGCTAATAAGTGTTGGAAGCAAGAATTGATTGAAAATCTTTCTGATTACGGCTACCAGCCCTATCCACAGTGTACCTATCCCCACCCAGCTCTCTCACATTATTTCATCGGAATAATCCCTCATTTTATATCTCCTTACTTGTTATATAAAAATACTCATAATGAGGAAATAAAATAAAATAAGGAGTTCAAACAAGATTACTTTTAAAGTTCTTTCTAGATATGGATACTAAATCCTGCGCTATCTTTTGCTCCCCTGTGAACTTTTTTTTAACAAGTCATAACTAGAGTTTCATCTGTATAAAGGGCAAGTGCCTTCTTAAGAATTGTGAAAACCAAGTAACTTATTTGTATACCCCATTATTCAGTGATTTGTGAATGAAGCTGAATTCTAACGTGTTAAATATAAAACATACTTCTCTGTAACTAGCAAAGAACACTTTGTATTAAAATAAAAATACTGGGGAATGGCTGAATAAATTAGGGGATAAGGGTTATGGAATATTATTGTTCTGTAAGAAACGATCAGCAAGAGTGAAATGAGTAGGACCAGGAGATCATTATATACTTCAATAACAATACTATATGATGATCAGTTGTGAGGGGCATGGCCCTCTTCGGTGATGAGATGAACCAAATCAGTTCCAGTAGAGCAGTAATGAATTGAACCAGTTATACCCAGCGAAAGAACTCTGGGAGATGACTATGAACCACTATATAGAATTCCCAATCCCTCTATTTTTGTCCACCTGCACTTTTGATTTCCTTCACAGGTTAATTGTACACTATTTTAAAGTTTGATTCTTTTTGTACAGCAAAATAACTGTATGGACATGTATACATATATTGTATTTAACTTACGTTTTAACATGTTTAACATGTATTTGTCAATCTGCCATCTGGGGGAAGGGGTGGGGGAAAGGAAGGGAAAAATTGGAAGAAAGGCTTTTGCAACTGTCAATGCTGAAAAATTACCCATGCAGATATCTTGTAAATAAAAAGCTATAATTAAAAAAAAAAAAAGAAAAAAAGAAACGATCAGCAGGATGACTTCAGAGAAGCTTGAAGAGACTTACAGGAACTGTTGCTGAGTGAAATGAGCAGAACCAGGAGATCATTGTACATGGCAACAACAAGATTATATGATGATCAATTCTGATGGACGTGGCTCTTTCTCAACAATGAAATAATTCAGGTCAGTTCCAATGATCTTATGAAGAAGAGAGTCATTTGCACTGAGAGAGAGGCTGTGGGGACTAAATGTGGACCACAATATAGTAATTTCACTTTTTTGTTGTTTGCTTGCATTTTATTTTCTTATTTTTTTCCCTTTTTGATCTGATATTTCTTATGCAGTATGATAATTGTAGAAATATGTATAGAAAAATTGCACATGTTTAATGTATATTGGATTACTTGCCATCTAAAGGAGGCACTGGGGGAAGGGAGGAAAAAAATTTGGAATACAAGGTTTTGCAAGGGTGGATGTTGAAAATTATCCATGCATATGTTTTGAAAATCAAGAGCTTAAAAAAAAAAGTAAAAGAAAAAAGAGAAATACTTCCTTTTGGACTTTGCTCAGGATATCCTGCTTGACAAGGGTGAACACCTTTGGCAAATATATACATAAATATGCATTTCTGTGGGTGTATACATAGATATACACACATATGCACATATATAAACAAACATAAATGTATGTGCTATATAAACATACACAAACACGCATATATAAACATTTATAATATATAAATGTACATAGATTAAATACACAAACAGGTACAGTATATAAATGTACACATGTAAATATACATAAGGGCATACATAACACACACACACACATATATATATATATAAACACACAAACATGCACATACATACACAAAGATATAAACACACACATATATCTTGTTTTATGCCATACTGGTAGAGCTATAGTTGAATTGTTATCTCTGTGGTTGCATTTATTAAGAAAATTCACATAATAAAATATAGTAATAAAAACATGTTCATCACTCATTGTAGATTAAACTTAGAAATCTCCAATGATGATTGCAGGATGAGAGTTTCTTTGGATACCATTATACCGATAGACAAAAAAGGAGACGATGATCAAGGGACCACTTCCCTTTGACATTTTCTCTATGTATAACAAAGCTGCTTGATTATACTGCTCCAAGATGACCAAGGAGGGCCGATATCTTGACTTTCAGGTGACCTGGATTTAAGTGAGACAGAGCTGAGAAAAGCCCAGGAAAGGTCCCTAAATACCAAGTCATTAAGTATGTTTAATCTCTTCAAGGCCTCAGTTTCCTCTTCTGTAAAGTACTAATTATCTCTAAAATGCATCCAACAATTCAACAACTGTTTACTAATTACAAATATTGCTACTACACTCAAGACACTCTGCTGAGTCCTATATGGAAACATTTAAAAAGTCCTTTTAAGTTTCTCTAGAAATATTCAGAAACAATATTTTCCTCTAAAGTCCTTCCATCTCCTGGGAAAAGCCCCTTGGAAAGGGAGATGATACGTCAAAGACCAAAATGCTTTTCCTTAAGTGAATCAATTAAGGGTGGTAACCAGAAATTTAGCGGACTAGAATTTATAATTTCTGCATCTAGGATGAGTGCCTAGATTCACCCAAGGCCAGAGTCCTCTTTTGTATTCAAGATAGTCAACTTTGAATAGCTCTAATTAATTATTGGGAAGTTTTTTTCCTCATGTCAAGCCTAAATTGACTTCTTTGCAACTTCTATTCTTTGCACCAGGTTCTGTCCACCAGAACCAATCAGAACAGATCTGATTTCCCATTCAAAAACCTTTCAAATTTCACGATATCTAAGAAGTCCTACTACTTGGGCTTTTTTCAAGCTAACCACTTTCAGGTTCTTTCCCCTAATCCTCATGTGATATTAACTCAAAACTCTTCACCATCATTGTTTTCTTTTATTGGACATTCTCCACTTTATCATTGTCCTTCAACTGTAGCTGAACCAACCAAAATATTCTAGATATGGTTTGAACAGGGCAGAATGTAAAGAGACACTTAGAAACTATGTCTCTCTTACTGAAGCCCGAGATCACATTAATCTTTTAGCAGCTGCATCACACTACTTTTGAGCTTGAGCTTATAACACCAAGAAAATACTGTGTATATATACATTCGTTTTTTATATTTTGAGTTCCAAAGTATCTCCCTCTAGCCCTCCTTTTCCTATTGAGAAGACAAGACATATGAGACCCATTATAAATATGAAGTCATGCAAAACATTTTCATATTAGCCATATTGCAAAAAAAGCAAGAAAAACAAAATTAAAAATAATAAGCTTTAATCTTCATTTAGAGTTCATCAACTCTGTCTGGAAGTGAACATCTTTTTCGGTGAGTCCCTTGGAATCATCTTGGATCATTGTCTTAATGAGAATAGATAAATATTTTGCTGTTGGTCTTCATGACTTACTGTGTGCAGTGTTCTCCTAGTCTTTTGTAGTTAGTCATCATGAAATATTGCTATTACTGTGTACAATGTTCTCATGGTTTTGCTCACTTTACTTTGTATCAGTTTGGATAAGTCTTCAGATTTCTGTAAAGAAACCTTGCTACCCACTTCCTGTCATTTCTTATTATACAATAGTATTGCATCACAATTGCATACCACAACTTGTTCAGCCATTCCCCATTTGAGGGGTATCTCCTCAGTTTCCAATTCTTTATTACCACAAAAAAAGAGCTGCTAGAAATATTTTTCTGTATATAGGTCCTCTTTCCCTTTTCCTCCGATCTCTTTGGGATACAGATCCAGTAGTGGTATTGTTGGGGCAAAGGATTTGCATAATTTTAGAATCCTTTGAGCATAGTTCCATATTGTTCTCCAGAATGATTGGACCAGTTCACAGCTCTACCAACAGTGCATTAGTGTCCCCATTTTTCCACTCCCCCCCCCCAGCATTGGTCTTTTTCCTTTTCTGTCCAGCATTTGTCCTTTCCCTTTTCTATCTTGTTAACCAATCTGATAGGTGGTAAGTGGTACCTCAGAGCTGTTTTAATTTGCATTTCTGTAACCATGACTTAAAGCATGTTTTGATATGACTATAGATAGTTTTAATTTCTTCATCTGAAAACTATCTGTTCATATTCTTTGACCATTAATCAGTTGGGGAATTTTTAATTTAATGTAATCAAAATTATCCACTTTAAATTTCATAATGTTCTCTATTTCTTGTTTGGTCATAATTCCTTTCTCCATAGCACTCCCTATACTAATGAAATTACAATTATTTAGAGGATGTTCAAAAAAAATCTTAGTGTAATTTTAAGCTTATTAAATGTTATATTGTATATACATATTCATTTTACAAATGAATTTTTACTTTAAAAGGCATATTCCCAAATATAAAGAGGAATGGGATTTATTTGGGTGTTCGGATCTGATCATTTTTTACTGTATTTATTATCTAATAAAGACTAAAAGGCAAAAGTAAAGCCTAATGTTAAATTTTGTGAGGAAAATTATTATTTCTACCAATAAATATTAGCTAACTACTTTTTCCAATTAAGAAATAAAAAATAATTGTGTTGAGATTTTTAAAATATATTTTATTAAAAAGAGATGCCTTGATCCCAGATGTTCCCAATCTATCTGTATGATACAAGCTTCTAGTACCTGTTGGCTAAACATTTAATGTCTAGCCCTATTAACAGGAATAAACCTCACTGTTGAGATATTTCTTTTACTCCATGTATCTGTTTTAAAACAAATTTTAATATTCTTACTAATTTATATTATCTTTAATAACACCATGCAGCATTAATTATGAATAGGCTAACCCCATCAGAAACAACAAAATTAATTTATTGCCTCAATTTCTACAAAACACATATTCATGAGTTTGATATTTCAATATCCATAAATAGCATTTCAATGGTTTATTTTAACTGCTTTTCATTTACCTCTGCTTCCTTAAATTTTCATTTGTTTCGAAACATAACACAGCCCACTGTATTAGATTCTCTCTTTCCCATCTCTGTTTCTGACTCACCAGATTCCATTGCCAGCCTCAGCTGGCTCTGGAAGCTCCCTTTATTCCTGAGGCCTTCTTACTTTGACACATCCTTTCACTCTTACTGCTACCTTTTCCCATTGGTGAGTTCCTCCCAGAACCGTCATTTTAAGGAATGACTCAGAGCAGCCATCCTTTCCTTCTTTTCTTGACTCTGCTTTGGACTTTTGGACTTTGCCATTACCTATCCTACCCCTCTTATGTATAGTATTACTCCACTAAAATGTAAATTACTTAAGAGCAGAGATTTTTTCTTTTCCTTCTATTTGTATTCCCAGAGCTTAGTACAATGCCTGGCACATGGTAAGAGCTTAAAAAATGCTTATAGACTTGACGTGGCTTAATTTAATTAATTTAAATTTAACTTAAAGCAAGCATAACAATTGAATGTAAATCAACATAGTTCCCAATAGTCTTTCAGAATGGATCTAGAACACTTCTGCAATGTTGATTCAAAGCATATTGTTCTTCCCATGTCCTGTTAAGATACCATGATAAATCATGACTTTTCTATCATGTGAAGTTGGCATTTATAGATGCATTCATATGTATCCAACTTTAGAAAACATGACATATAATGTAGTGATGTGAATTTTGAAAACAAATAAAAGAGGAAATTATGAATATCATAGACTTTCGACCTAAATGGAATCTTAGAGATCATGTAGTCCTTTCTCATGTATTTTGTAGGTGAAAAGATTAAAGAGAGGTGAAGTGATCTATCTCAGGAACACGGTAATAAGTAGCTGGAGTCCAGATTGAAGCTCAAGTTTTTAAATGTCAAATCCCAATGCTCTTTCCACTATGCTAGGACATATATCATTATTTGCACCACAAAAAGATACTCAGTTTGTGAAAAATAATCCTACTACTAGTAATAAAACCCAAGGTCAAAAACATAAATTTTCTATACACACCAAAATATTTACAACAGTAATTTTTGCAATAGCAAAAAAATGGACACAGAACATGGACCTATTGATTGAGGATTGATTGAACAAATCATGAAATAACAAATCAATGTAAAAAAGATATTGTTGTGCTATAAAAAAACAAAAAAATGAGAAATTCAGGGGAAAAAATGGAAAGACTTAAAATGAATTAAGTCAGGAAGAAAAAAGCAGATCCTGGAAAACAAGATACACAATGGTTATAATAATGTGCAAATGAGAATGGCTCCATTAAATGGGAGCCAATCTCAGATTAAATGGAATGACCTTTTTAATCTTAGTCCTCTATGATGAAATACACTTCTTATAGGATTTTTTGGCTGGGTGTAAAATATCTTCTGAATTAGTCTGTGCTGCCTCCAGTTCCCCTAGTTATTCTATCACTAGCATCAAGTCTGGCTAGTGCAGGAAAGAACCAGGATAAAAACTATGATTTGCCTAGAAGGAGACATTCATTGTTCAGTTGTTAGCATTTATGGAACCTAACCAAATTTAGTATTCTCTCCACACCATCACCGTGGTTCTCTAATATTATAATTAAAATTCTACAATTCAATTCAATTTGCATTTATTATAAGTGCCTACAATATGCCAGGTGCTAGAAATACAAAGACAGGAGGTCAAGGGAGGTGCTAAGGTTAAACAAAATTCTTTGACTTCAGATTAGCAATTTGAAAAGAGGGAGAGAAGTACCTTATAATCAGTCTTTTTGGTGTTCTAGATGCAGAACTATTCATTTGGATAGGGATATAAAAACAGGTTCTTCTTTTCCTAATTTCTCTTCAGAAATTTGTGGAGGGCATTGTATTTGAAATGGGCAGAAGGGTCTTTTGTTCAGGTAGAATATTGAGCTTTGGAAAGGAAGAGATCAGAAATAAGAGAGAGATAAGAGTGGAAAAAACTTCAGATATTGGTAGAAGCTGCACATTAGAATAGTCGCTTAAATTTGTATCCTTAATAAGAATTTACATTTATATTATACATATATATGTTCATAACCTATATATGTGTGTATATGGATATAAATATGTATTATGTATATCTACAACCACTTTAAGAGGAAGATAGTTGTTTCAAGAATTATCATCCTTTAATTCCAATAGACTTGGGATGGAAAATGCTATCCACATCCAGAGAAAGAATTGTAGAGACTGAATATTGATCAAAGCATAGTATTTTCACCTTTTTTAAATTTGTTTTTGTTTGCTTGTTCTTATTTGTGTTTTTTTATCTTTTGGTCTGATTTTTCTTGTGCAACATGACAAATATGGAAATATATTTAAAAGGATTGTACATATTTAACCTATATTAGATTGCTTGCTATCTTGGGGAGGAGGGAGGGAAGGAAGGGAGGGAGAAAAATTTGAACTCAAAATCTTACAAAAATGAATGTTGGAAATTATCTTTATATGTATTTGGAAAAGTAAAATACTATTGAGGGAGAAAAGACAATGGAGAACTAAAGTTCAGAAATATAGCTGGTCTGATAAGGCAAGAACTTGAAAACAGATTATGTCCAATATGATATTCCTTATATCATACTGCCTTATGATAACAAAGATGTGTAAGATTCTTCTTCTTCTTCTTCTTCTTCTTCTTCTTTTTTTTTTTTTTTTGGCTGAGGCAGTTGGGGTTAAGTGACTTGCCCAAGGTCATATAAGATTCTTTTGGGGGAAAAAAAAACTTTTGAAAAGAAAACACTCAATGATCAGCTTTCAGATTTCACCTAGTGTTTAGCCATAATGTATTTGAGATTTTCAATGAAGAGACAAACTATCTTACATGATCCCATGCTTTTTTCTGGGAATTCCTTGCTTCTGTCTGTTGCCATATTGGGCAAAGCTCTAGGTTTTTAGCAAGACGGACTCTCTTTTCTCTATAAATGTCAGCAGGATGCCTCCTACAATCCTACTGACTATCTAGCAGATCCGTTTCCAAGTCAGTGTAACATACTTCTCACCACTTTTGGCACTCCTTGAAATTCAAATTGAAATATGTTTGTTGGCACCTAATTCATACAATTGTTTTGAGAGTCAATAGGGATAAAGTATGTAAAATGCTTTTTAAACTGGAAACACTACTTAAATTTTAGCTGTAATTATTATTTTAATAAAATAGTATCCTATTCGATAGAGAAATAAGGCTGTTGTCAGCGATATGTACTGGCACAGCTTGTCCTTTCCAAGTACAGTCTGTTGAACGAGGAGTGCTCTGAATTGCATCCTTCCAAGGCCATATGAAATCTCTGGACCCAGCAGGGACTCCTGGGGCAAGCTGACTCACTCCAAACATTGCCTGTTTGATCAGTTCCCCATGGGTCCATGGGTACACAGCTTCTGCTGCTCAGTGCTGTGGCCCCCAATTTTGTTCCCCTTCACTCTACTTAGCAGAATCCAACAGGGGCTCAGAGCCTGGATATGGTCCTGAATGTATCACAGTATTCTCAATGCCTTTTACTTGTTCCAGCTCTCCCGTGTCCACAGCCTCTTCTCTCTCTTCTCATTCCCTATTCTTGCAAAACCATCTAATGAAATCATTAAAATCTGAAGCATCAGTGACTAATATACATCTTAGTCTTCCTGGTGCCATCTGTGTCTTCACTGGAGAAGAAGCCTAAAGAAGCTTGGAGCGAGATTTCTCTTTATAGGACGGGGGGAGACAGTACATGTCTTGAACATAGTTTGTGATTAATTGGTAATTATTTTTATTGTTGTGATTGAAGGAAGGAAATTCAGGCAATGAGAAAATAAGAGAAATTTGTAGAGAAAAGGGTCATAGAAGGGTCTTTCTACCACCTTCTTTTCTATAGTAAATGTAAAATCAAAGTATCATTGAATATATAACAGAGAGTGATGAAAGGCTCATGCATCCAGAGCCAAGGAGTACCTCAAAGGTCAATTAATCTAATTCCTTCCTTTTGCAGATGAGAGAACAGAAGCTTGGGGAAGGTTCCTATGTTACCATGAAAATACTAAGTGTCAGAGGCAGGTTTAAAAACCAGCACCTTGACTCCACTCCAGAGCCCCTGCTTTTTCTACTGACCAAGAAGAAATAAGCACTCAGAGAATCATGATGCATATTAACAAAAAACAGAATTAAAACAGAATTCAGTAACAACGTATAACTTTGGTTAGACTTGGCTATGATTTAAACATTGGTAAGACATGAATCAGTTTTGAAATGCTGCCAGTTAAGCCTTTTGCATTTCACTTAGCCCTGAACTAACCACAGTGTGTCCAAAAAACGCCATTGAAATGGCCAAAGACCTCCTTTTGGTGGCCCCATTCTCCAGTGCAGAAGTTTCCCTGTCTGTCAGATACTTCTGTGACTATAACAAATAGCATGTGAGAGATCCTCTTCCTACCTGTTGTACACCTCCTTCAAAGTCACAAAATCATACACTGAAGCAAAGGAAAGAAGAAAAGCAGTAGCCGCCAGAAACCCTGAGGCAAGTTGGAATAGTTGCCATGAGGGTGAGGGGAGATTTGCGATGGAGTAGATGGAATAGAAAAATACTCTGTCCTCTTCCAATCCTCAGTGGAGTGACATCTTGCCACCTGAAGCATCCCAGACAAGAGATCAGGAGGAAGCTAATTTTTCTTTTGTTAAATAGTATCCCTCCACCTCTGCTGCTGTCACAGGACAGGGGGAGAACTGATGGACAGTTCAGTATTTACTATGGCATTCCATGCTAAGTCCTTTCAGTGCCAGGCCATTCATTGCATGTCCAGTAATAGTCAGGAACTTCAAGCAGTGAACCATTCAGTCAACATCTCATAAATACCTAGAGATTTCCAGAAAAACTAAGATTAATAGTTACTACCACTGACCAAGAGAAGAGATCTCTCAGCTCTTTTGCAGAAGTAGAGGTCCATAGGACTGGAATACTTGTAACATCAGACTTTTAAAAGTATTAGTTTTGCTGTACTGTTTTTTCATTCCTTATTCTTTTTTCTTCTTTATTATATGGGATGATTCTCTAGAAGGAATTTAATGGGAAATTCAGGTAATATTAAAACAAGATTAAAATAAAAATTATTTTCTAAAAAAATGGACTAATATTTATTGATGCATATTAAAATCAGACTTAAGTAATCACAAGTGATAGTGTTATTTTAAAAAAATTTGTAAGATAAGAGTTTCTTTTTAAAATAATGATTTTATAAGCTATTCTTGAGAAAAATTACTTGTTCTTTCTATGGTATCATGGGAGAAGTGTCCCTTCTGTATTTTTTGGCCTCACTATTTTTTCCCCTCCTAACATGCTCAGGTATTGGTAGGCTTGTTTCTCTTTCTAATTATGACAGAATTTTGTTCCATCTGCTCTCCGAAATAATATTCCTGAGGAAGAGGACTGAAATGGAAAAAAAAAGGAGAAAAAGAGAAGAAAGGAGAAAAAAAATGTTTACTAACTGAAAAAATTATTTTAAAAATTAATAATTGCCTATCTTACAGATTTATTGTGAGGATGAAAAAGAGTATTTTAAAATATGAAAGTGCATTTAAAAACTGCAAAATGTTACCTTATAAACTATCATGTATGATTTATTTGATACATACCCACATCTTACTCTTCAACAGGTGTCTCTGGGAAAGTTTACCAGAGGAAATGGGTCAGTGAAGTCATCGGAAAGGTGAAAAATGTAAAGTAGTGAGTAGGTTCAAAAGATGTACCCCTTTATCTCATTTGTTAATTTTAATGTTCCTCTATGAATACTTCCTTATAACAGAGAAAAATAGTTAAGCAAAATCAAGTGATAACAGTAATCCCATCTGATGATGTGTGCTACATTCTATACTTATAATCTGCATGCCCACCAAAAGGAATCATCTAAAGTAAGCTTTACTGTTTGTTCTCCAGGAGCAAGAATGAACATTCTAAATTCAGCCTCTTTGGGGAATCCTTTTCATTTAATATTATTATAGTCATTGATTGTGTTGTTTTTTAGTTCTTCTTACTTAAATTTATATTAACTAATACAAATCTTCTTCTGTTTCTCTGAATTCCTCATATCAATCATTTCTTAGGACACAAGAATTATCATTTTTGTAAACTTCACTTAAGAAAGTAGAAAATAATATGAATATTTTTAAACCTTAGTTTAAAAAAACCCAAATAAATAAAACAAATTTTTAAAAAGAAATAATAAAAAACAATCATTACAATAACCTAATCGTGAAACTTTGTACATATAATAGTATGAGCTCAGTTTTAAGTAGATAAGAATCTCTTAAAAAAATAAACTATTTCCCTCCTCCCTTCTCATTATCCATCCCAGCCTTCTTCCACCCAGTAATGATTCAGGTAACAATTAAGTCTCTCTTTTCAACTTCCTTTTGTTTATATGGAAATGGACTAAAAATAAAAATTCAAATAGCAAAAGGACCTCTTGAATCACTGAGGTATTTTTAAATGATAGCACTTTCATATTAGTGTTGGGCAAAGGCCAATTGCTTCTGAAACCCTTTTTCTTTGCCCCTTTAACTACATTATCCCAAGGATGAGGACTCTGCTCTCAGTGCTCTCTCTCCAGCTCTTCCTGCTCTTTCTTGTGGGCTTCCATCAGCAGGGGATAACTGTCTGTTCAAGACTAGGACAAAGCCTGACTTCTGTATCCAGTGCCTAATCCTTTTAAAATTCCTTTAATACTTGGCCAAGGGACCCCTTAACTGATTGCTATCTTTCCAAATTTGCTAGATTTCTTTCTTCTAGGTTATAGTCAATTCATCTTTAAAGAATGGCCAACTCTGGATAATGAAACACCCACTGGATGCTGCTTCGACCAACTCCCGTCCCTTCTAACTCATCACTCCTCCAAGAGGTTCCTACAGGCAGACTCAGCTCTACCCCCACTCCCAGCAAAAGCAGCTTCAGAAAATGAGATCATCCCTTTGTGCCCCCCAAATTGGGGGCCCCCTTTGTGTGAGAGAGAAACTGAATGATGGGGTGAATGGACCCCAGCAAGACAATACACGGTGTCTGAGTAGGTGCCAGTGAGGAACAAGCTGGTTCTGTAGAATTATCTCATACTGACATTATCTTGTGCAAACAGAGCCAGACTGTATTGATGCCCACCATTGTTCCCTGGTAATCAATACTGTCTTGTATCCCCACAGTGTCACCAAACATTAGCTTGAGTTTCTCTCCCTGGTTCCTGTAATACTTCCTCCCCCACAGACCACTTCCAGATTCTGGGGCATTTATGTTTATCTCTGGATTTTTCTATCACTTACTTTTAATTTCTGGATCTCTGGATTTGGCCTCTAACGAATTTCAGCATCAGTTCCAAGACCGCTTTACATTTAGGGATGACCAAAAGATTCCTTTAATAATTAAAAAAGAGGATGGAATGATGTGGTAAAGCCATGAACTCTAACCAAATCCATCTTGTTTGCATCATCAACCTTATCCCACACAAAATGCGACCCAATTCCTGAGACTGTCTTGTCACAAAATCAAATAAGGAACCTCTCTTCCCTGAGTAGGTGCACTAGACACATTCTCACCCTACAATAACTTTTGGAGCTGAAGCAACCTCATTGTCCTATATTAGCAAATCTTACTTCCTCCATCATGCAGTTGGTGATGTAGATATAATGTGCATGTGAGATTATTTTTGACTAGGATCTTCCCTAATTCCTCCCTAACTTTCTAGACCCTTCCCTTATTTCCCCTCTCACTTTTGAAGAGCACCCTTCACTCATAACTCTCTGATTAATCATCTTAATTAGCCAGTGAAACTTTTCTTGATAATAAAGAGCCCTTGTGACTATGAAAAAAAAAGTGAATAAAAGTCACTTCAACTTTTTGTTCAATTAGATAAGCATTTATTAGTAAGCATCTATTATGTTCATTTAATAAACATTTACTAAGTACCTACTAGTGCTAACTGTATGGGGAATAGAACATTGTGCTAACTGATGAAAAAAGATGAACATCTCTGCCCTCGAGGAACTGACAATCTTCTGGAGCAGGGTAGACATGTCAACCACTTGCCCATTCTGTTTATAGCATCCCTGAATGCAGCCCAAACCTGATTAAAATGTAATTGGGAAATATTTAATATAATACACAAAAATGCAATAAAAACTAAATAAGATCACATTTTAAAACTAAGTCTAAATGTAAGCCCATTTCTATTTGAGTTTGATACCACTAATGAGGTAGATAGACTTGGTTCAAGTTTTGCCTGTGACATATATTGATTGTGTGACCCTGAATGGATCATTTAACGTCACCATTCCTTAGGAAACTCTCTATAAAACACCAAGTTGCAGGATAATTGGAATCTGCATTGGTAAAGGGTTTTCCTTATTGGGAATCCTCTACACCAAGGAAATCACAAGTCTGGGCAAAAAATATACATGTATTTGAAAATGTTTGTATTTTCTGGTGCTTGTCAAGTTGAGAATAATAAAGATTTTACATAAATATATATATATACATATATTTAAAGTAAGCCTGTTATGTGTTAAATATTGTACTGGACTCTGGAGATTAAAAAACAAACATATAGTCCCTGTCTTCAAGAAGTTTACATTATAATTGAAAGGAAAAGTCACATAGAAAGATAAATAAATGTAAAATATATAGGAAGTATTTTTGGAGAAGCTGGGAGAGCACTGATAAGTACGGGAATGACGAAGGGTTCTTTCTAGGAGGTAGCACTTGGGCTGAAAATTGAAGGAAGCTAAGGATTACAAATGGCCTAGTCAAGAAAGGAGAGGATTCTGGGCATGAGGGTCAGCTTGAAAAAAGTATGGAGGAAAGATCTGACTGATTCATCTTGTTACTATGTGACTGCTTTTCCCATTAAGAATGATATAATCTGACATTGAGATCACAGGTTTTGAATTTTGAGTCAATTTTTACCTTGCATTATGGAACATAGACCCAGAGACCCCAGCTTTTCATTCCTCACAAAACTACTGAGAAAAAGTACTAGGCATAATGATACATAATAATATGGTGGCCTTAGAAAACTCTAAACCAGATTAAAGCAGAATTTAAGATAGTGGGAAGAGTTCTGGGCCTAGAGTATTTAATGTCTTTCAACTTTAATTTCTTCCATTATAAAATGAAAAAGTTGGATTAGATATTGATAATGTCTGAGGTCCAGGTGATTCAAAATTTTTTAACAAAGGAATAAACTAAAAATTATAAACAAAAATAAAAATTATAAAAGTATAAGGGGCTCCTTATAAAGTACCAGGTGTCTAGACCCTTAGCCTAGCATGGAAATGCTCTGCTTTCCCCAGCACCTCCCACAAGTGGGGGAGGGGGTCCCCAAAGCCCTCAAAAACAAAACAGCCTTTAAAACCTACCAGACTAAGCTGGAGTCTTTTATTCCTGTTTGCTCTTTCCTAATATTCCTAGAGGATGAAGATCCCCACACATTTCACCCATAGTCAGAGTACTGGAAAATGAACCAGGAGATGGGAAAAGGAAGCGGGGAGGGGCCAAAAAACTCCCCCTCACACCCTTAGCCAGATGCCAAGGAATCAGGCTGGGGTCTCCATTCAGTTCTGTTTGTTCCCCTCATCCCTCTCAGACCCAGGAATTTGAGTCCTCCTGGGATGGGAGCCATGGTTTCAGGTAGGAGATTGCTGCCCCCATCATGGCAGGGAAGCCTTAGGAGTTGGGGTGCCTGAGCCTAGAGCCCATGGGGGACTCTGGACTTGGAATCTGGACCTGTGCTTTCTAGGAACTGAGCTAAAATATGAATCCAATTCCCTGCTCCTCTCCAGAGACTGAAGGTGGCAATGGAGACGGGGATGAGCGAAGCATTAAAATCTATATGTTAGAGGGAATAAATTTATATATGTGTAATTACATATTTCAGGTATTCAGGTAAAAGTTAATCCAGAGGTAGCTACATGGTGTAGTGGATAAAGCATCAGTTCTGGAGTCAGGAGAGCCTGAATTCAAATATAACCTCAGACATTTAACATTTATTAGCTGTGTGATTCTGGGCAAATCACTTAATCCCAATTGCCTCACCGAACAAAAATACCAACAACAGCAAAAAGGTAATCCAACTATTAGAGGTTAAATGGACTTGGGGAGCAGAGGACCTATCAATTGTGGATTCAACCATTGCCAGAGAGCCTAGAGAGATACCCCTCCAGCCCCTATAAAGGGTGAACTCTTTACTCTCTAAGGATAGAGCAGAACCTTGGGGGAGGGAGTAAATGTAATATTTTTAGCTTCAATGAAGCAGGGATCAGGATGGCAAGTGTCACCATAAGTAATATCAAGTAGAAAAATATTTGAATATGACAGAATAAATTAATACTTTAGGCCAGTCTTTAAAGAATTAGTGGCAACAGGCATAGAAATAAGGTGAACCTAACTAGTAATAAATAAGGTAACCTACCTAGAAGTCTAGTAATCTACTAGACCACACTGATTCTCCTTAGCCTAAGGACACAATTAATGAAATTCCCTAAGATAGCTAGCTATGACTGCCCAGACCAAAAGTATTAACTGATGACAAATTAGTATTTCCCAAGGTAAAGGGGAAAATATTTTTGACAGATAGTAGTTCTCCCATATTGCCATGTGCAATTAAAGAAACTTGCCTATACTTTTTTTCCTTTTCATTTCAATGTTTCTCACTTTCTCACTGAAGCTTTTTTTGTGTCCATTGTTTCATATCCTATTCATTGTACATGTCTCTCTCCAATTCCTGTAATCTCTTCAGACTTCTTTTTCCTTTTCTTTTTCTCTTCCATATTACTTGATTCATTGTGTGAATAGTTTTTGCAAAGTGGCCTTTTCCCCCTGTGTCTCTATAATAAGAACAGACGGAGAAAAGGAGCAATTTAAGACTTAAGCAATTCATTTTGTCTGTTCTATGCCTCAGAAGAGGAATAGTGCCTTCTAGTGTTGCTTGCAATAACTTCTTTATTTGAAAATAGATGAGTCTGAAAGGAAATCTCCGTTCTCTTTTTCTCTAAGTGTGTTTGTAAGTTATGTGACTGGTTAAATGAAGGTGTTATTTTCCCTCTATTTTAGATACATATGTTGAATCACATAAAATTGAGGGATATTTTTTAAAAGCAATTTGAATCAGTTAGCAAGCTCAGACTAGAACCCTGCAAAACACACTCTAAAGCAAACATGTGAATAGCCTGGAAAATGGAGCAACCTGACCCATTCCACACTCGATTGCCACTGCCAAGGTCCGAGGCTGGAGAGGGGCCTCCAATGTGTGATTCATGACAGTGAAATTCCACTAAAGCAATGCCAATTGCAAAAGCTGGTTATTAGTGGATGCCAGGAACAAAAAAGCAGAGTCCCTTGGTTTCTCTTTCCTAATATCTTTTTATTTGGATGTTTTGTCTCCTATGGACACTCAAATTCCAAAGCACCTAATGGTTCTCTTGGGATTCCCTTTGAGGAAGGAGCCAGGACAAGGCATTTATGTGCCGTTACCTAAGTCTAGAAATGATAGACTGCTTTCCCCCATCCTCCCTCCACTGTATTCCCTAAGTTATGCTTCCTGTTGGTTTCCACAGGAGAATCACTTTTAAAATAGATGGGACAAACTAGATTACTACAAGCCACAGAGAATACACTTTTCTGGAATTTAAAAAAAGAACTCTATTGGGTAATAGCTACACAAATTATGATATGAGAATGTAATGGAACAGCACTGCTGGAAACAAGGAAGATGAAGACCATAAAATCAATCTACAACTTGAAGGGAGCAGAACAACTAAAATCAGAGGTCCAAAAGGAGTCAGCGTCATTGGAGGAAATGTCTTTTGTAGCTTTTACACTCCCCCCCACTTTTTTCCCCTTCAGTGCAACACAGTCTCATCTTCACTGTTATTAAAAAGTGGATGCTGGATAAGAGATGGGGTCGTGAGCTCAGGTTGCCAAGCCTAACTCCTTGTAAATGATGGGGGTGGAAAGATGCTCTTTACTTCTCCTTGAAGTTTACTACCCAGGAATTAAGGTGCTCTCCAATAAGACCTACTACAGTCCAGACACTGTGCTAAACACCAAGGTGACAAAAAGAGGCAAAAGATAATCCCTGTTCTCAAGAAGCTCATAGTTTAATGGTTAAAATAAATAGATACAAACAAGCCACATAGAGGATAAATATGAATAATTAAAAGAGGGAAGACACTGGAATTAAGAGAGATTAAGAAAGGCTTCCTGTTGACTTGTTCTTGTATTATAAAGCACTTCATAAACTTCATAAAGTGCTATATAAATTACTATCATTATTAATGAAGGGAATTGGAACAATCTGAGTCATATCCTAGGGATGATGAACCACTTCACACGGTACAATCCTACCTAACAAAATAAATAGAGATAGCTAAATAAGTAAATAGAATATATTAAGAATTTATGCCAGGGATGAAAAGCAAGATGATTTCTATCCCTAAGGAACTTAGGTTCAAATAGAAGACAACAAAACAAAAACAGAGGCTGGAAAGAGTGATAGGAAAAAGAGCATCGGAGCTGATGTGCAAGTGGAATGGACAGGAAAGTAGCAGGAAGTGAAATGAGCATTATAGCTGGGGATCCTTGAGATTTTGAGCAAAGGATTCATTACTCAGGAAGCTGGCTTTGGGAAAGACGAGCCAGAGGATTTCTATAGTAGTCAAAGTTTCATGGAAGAAGTATTTTCCTTCCTTGCAACAATTCAATCAAACCAGGTTCAAGATTCTAAGAACCGATTATGGAAGGAGGGACTTTATCAGGGAAGAATCAAGAATTATAGAACCATATTATATGTTCAAGGAGACCTTTAGCCAGATATCCTAATTCTATCTTGCAAAACATGCAGGGATGCTGAGGCCCCAACAGAAGACTTGACAAAGTCAAGATATCTTGTTAATACATGCTTAGACTGCATGCCAGCAGCAATGATGCTTCGGTGTTTGGAAGAGAGACACAGCTGACTACTGAATTGTGGTTCAAAGTTTCTGAGGATTGGGGAGATACACAGATTTACCAGCAGTATATAACATGACAGAGAGATCTGGTTAGTGAGACCTACCACCTAGATACCGTGCCAACTTAGAAAAAGTGGAGAAAAAACAGAAAAATAATAGTACATGAGGGGAGGGAGAAAAGGTTGATTTAGCTTGAAGTAGTACTCAACTTATATGAGGGAGAAGGTTAGGTATGCACAAATGCCAACCCTTTCTCCTGCGCTTCTCCCGATGCAGAAAAATCAAATATGCCCTGGGGCTCAAAGGCATCAATCTGTGCAAGACTCTCCACTGCTACACATTAGTTACTCAATGATCCATGCCTTTGTGAAGGGAGGAGCTAGAGAGATAGAGAGAAAAGAAATCATTCATCTACTGATTTTCAATTTCTTTTTTTTTATTTTTTAATTAAAGCTTTTTATTTTCAAAATATATACATGGATAATTTTTGAAATTCACCCCTACAAAACCCCGTGTTCTAATTTTTTTCACTCCCTTTCCCCTCCTCCTTCCTCCAGATAGCAAGTGATCCAATATATGTTAAACATGTGCAATTCCTCTATACATATTTCCACAATTATCAGACTGCACAAGAAAAATCAGATCAAAAAGGAAAAAAAAACCAAGCAAATAACAACAAAAAGAGTTGTGATCCACACTCAGACCCTATAGTTCCCTCCCTGGGTACAGATGGCTCTCTTCACTGTAAGACCATTGGAACTGGCCTGAATCATCTCACTGTTCCCTCAGAATTGATCATTGTATAATCTTGCTGTTGCCGTGAATAATGATCTCCTGGTTCTGCTCATTTCACTTAGGAGCAGTTCATGTATGATTTCCATTTTCTAGAGAAATTATTACATGTTTCCAGATTCTCTTTAAGGAAAGACTCCAGGGGAAAGCAGCTGTGTAGAGGAAGAGGTCACCTAGAAAAATTGATTCTTTAGGAACTGGAGCAGCCCCATTCAATGTGGGACATAGTCCAGAAGTGACAATAGACTGAAGCAGAAATGTGTATAAGTAGGGATGCTATGCGTGTAGCTCCCCAGTAAGGAAAGGAAGCTAAAGGAAAAGAACAAATATTTATTAATAAGTACTTCTTATATGCCAGGTACTGTGCTAAGCACTCTACAACTATTATCTCATTTCTTAAGTTATAGCAGGAAAATAAATACACCAACATATGTAAATACTTGGTGACTATAACGATGCAATAAGAGTATCACTCACTGGTATCTTACAGGGTGAATCCTATCTGCAGGGAAGGATAGCCCAGGAATAATAAGAATGTATATAAATTTGATTGCATCTAATTATATTGTTATGTTTTATAGTACCTTTGTGCATGGGGCTTACGTATCCTATGTCCCTATGCCAAGAGTGCTGCAGAATGAGAATTTACAGACTATACCTACATACTCAGTATAATTTGCAGAGATGACACATTCTTTTCCTGGGGGAAGAATGGAGAAGACATTCTCTGAAAGATCTCAAGCAGCTGCTGCTTCTCCTGCCCAGACAGAAGGAAATGGAGGTATAAGAACAATCTGAAGAAGACCGAGCTTCTGGGTAAGGTTAGCAAGGAGGAATCCGGAGCTAGCTGGAGGAAATGGCCACGTTGCTGGGTGAATGCCAAGTAGTTTTGTGCCAAGCTGAGCTGCAGAAAGCACGCTGACTGACTTCAGGAGCTGCAGGGCCATGCAGAGAAGACACCGATACAGAAAGTGTCTGAGTGATGGCTAATGGGTGGATGTCAGAGCTTGTGAACATGCAACTCCCAAAGGGAGTCGGCAAAGTTAAGAAAGAGATGATGCCCTTTGAATGAAGTTCTCAATTGTACTCCTGCTGATGGGATTTCGTGAAATACTAAATTGTGAGTTTGTGTGGTGGCAGCTGGGTAGGGAAAGAAACTGCCTGAACTCCTTGGAGGAGAGAGACACAGACAGAGCTTATGAGGAAGGCTATAATTTGTTTGCTAAGAGAGCTAAGATGGAAATCCTCTCTCTGTTATTAGCTATTTTTTCTTTGCTGATTTAAACAACACTGTTCTATGTTAGGCAGCTAGATGGCACAGTGGTTAAAAAGTGCCATGCATAGAGTCAGGAAGACCTGAGTTTAAAAATCCTGTCTCCAACCTTCACTAGCTCTGCGACCTAGGCAAGTCTGCCTTAGTTATCTCCTCTGTAAAATGGAGATGATAATAGCACTTACCTCCCAGGATTGTTGTGAAGAATTGTACAGGGCCTAGCACAGTGTGTGCACATAGGAAGAACTATACCAATAATTATCATTGTAGTTGAAGTTTTGGCAATCTTAGAGGATTGCAGGGAAGCTGAGCCCTCAGAGATATTAGCTAAATTCTGATGTTCCCTTTATTTAGCATTTAAGTTTCAATTATCTTTCCATCTGGTCCCTACTCATCTTTCCAGACTTTAATAATATGAACTATTTCCCCTTTCACATTCTATGATCCAACCAGACTTTTCTTCTCTATTCCTCATCTTCCCTTCTTTGTGCCTTTGCTTTGGTCACCCCCTTTCCTAAAGTACAATTCTTTTCACTTTTACAATATAGAATCCTGATAAGACACAGCTTAACTCTTACCTTCTACAGGAAGACTTTCTCTCTCTTATATTTAATCACACTGTTTTTACTTGAATTTGTTCTTTATGTTTACCTTAAATAGACATATACATATATATATATACTTGTTTTCTCCATAAATAGAATATAAGATCCTTATGAGAAGAGAAAATTTCATTGCTTGTACTGTGTGTGGGACAGGTGGGGTGTAAGACCCCCTGCCCAATTAACTAATCAGAGATTCCTCAGGTACAAAGAGAAAGCATTTCTTTAATCCCTGCAGAGAGAGGTCCACACACACCTGGGAGCCACCCCAACTCCGCTTCCAGCTTGTCCTGGGTTTAAAAGCAAAAGACTCGAGCCTTATCATCGGATAGACAAAGAACGTAACCATCCTTGACCAATGGTCACCAATGTTGGCTGCTTCCCACAGGGATCATGTGACTCCATACTAAGAAACACTTCATCCAATCAGTCCCATTCAGTACTTATAATATTTAGTACTGTCCCTGACCCATGGTAGGTACTACTTTCTTGATTGATTGATAGGTGAGTAGAGCCAATTACTGGTCAAGGCTGAAGAAAAGAAAAAACACTGTGAAGTTAAAGAGAATGTGAGAAATGATTAACTACCAATATCTTGGGGAAATTCAGAGCTCTCCCCTTCTAAATTGCATGTTTTAAGAAAATCCTTTTTCGAAATGAGTGCAAGGGATAATGTTGTAAAAAAAAAATTACCCAGTATATGTTTTGTCAATAAAAAGTTACAATTTTTAAAAAATTCTGTTTCAATATTCTGGCAATAACTCTCCAGACCTTGGTTAGACACCACCCAACTTTACAAGGAATTTAAACTAAGGTGGGAAAGCTCTCTGTGATCTACTCTAGCTTGAGTGGAGACAGAGTCTTCTGTCAAGATAGTGCCAGGCTGGGAGTAGTGTGGTTTAGCTGGAGGTGGTCTGAGTAGAGATAACTTTTTCTGTCCTTGGGTGATGTGATGATGGATGGGATCAGACTTTATTGGAAGGCTATATAGTTTTAAATCCTTACAAGAATTAGGATGAATAAACCTAAGGAAGTATGATCTCATTTTCAAAAGGCAATTTGCACTAAAACAAGAGAAATCTTGATATGAATTCTCACTCTGCCTAAGTAACTGTTAAGTGAAGTGTAACTGATATGGAATTAATTATTTTTGTTGTCATTTGTCCTTCTTTCTTCAAGAAGACCATAACATCTGGGAGATGAAGCCATTCATGCAAATGAATGGGATTTAAGTGAAGGAGGGTTTTGTAAACTCATCAGCGTGCATTTTCTCTGGATTCATCTGAGTTCAGCAGCAAAATATAGATCAGGATGACAGGAGGTAGCCCTCATGGAACTAGGAGAGCCATAAAGAATAGTCAAAAATTAGAAAGGAGAAAAAAATTCTTACCCCTTTGACCAGCAGGCCATGAAAATACTTTTGGAAGGGACATGAATGTACTTTTGGAAGCGCTACCATATTCATGATTGTAAATAATTCATGAGAAGCAGTATGCTTTAGTAGATAGAGGACTAGCCTTGGAAAGGACTGACATAAATGTTATATATATTTATATCTTTCCCATGACTATCACATTTATAATACTACCTAAACCAAGGTACTTATTCAGTAGCATACCAAATTGTCAAAAGATTACTTTCTAGATCATAACAATTTTGTGACTATGGAATTGGTTCACTGGCAATACAAAAATAATTATTAATAGTTTGACATCTGAGATGGAGATCATCATTGGAGTTCTTCAGGGATTTATATCTGACCCTGTTTTTTAATATATTTTTTTATTTAAATAAACAGAAAAAGCAACCAAAATAGAACATTGTCAAGGATTCATAATATTATAACAATAAAATACCGGTTCAAGAAAGAATCTATAATAGTAGAAGACATTATATACACTAGTGTCCATCTTATCTTTGCTTCCTTGCGGGTTATGCTTTTATTCTCTGCTGTGTACTTTTTTTACTTTATTCTTTTTTTCCCTTTTATTTCGCATAACTACCTCCCATCCCCAAGCTGGCTATAGTTAAGCACAGATTTATGTTAGATAAATAGAAGATACATACATATACATACACATATAGATACATATACATTCATACCTGTTCACAGATCCACTCACACATACATACATTTATACACACACATACATAGAACAATATGTACCTACATATACTCAGACACATACACACATACACATCTATCCACATGAAACTCTCTTAATTAAATCTTTAAGTATGATTTCTTTCTTAAAAGATTACTTTATAAAGCTAGTAAGATAACAAAATTCACCTGGAGGAACAAAAACTAAAAAAATCTGGAGGAAAACAATGGATAAAATAAGGAGTCTTTTCATCAGGAATATTTGGAAATCCTCTATTTCATTAACGAACAATGATCCTAAAGATAAAGGCTGATTGTTGCTACCAATCTGAGCTCTGTAAGTTCCTCACTTGGGTTTGGATCTATGCAAATCTAGAGATCTGCTTGACATCACTGTGATTGACCCCAATTCTTTTAAAGCAACAAATAACACTAGTTATGTTTATGAACATATGGGGACTTGGGGCTCCACAAAAACTCTTTTCCTCTCCTTTCTCTTGCTGTGATAGTCACTCCTGAGCACAGGTCCTCTCCTTGCTCCACTGGGCGTGAGGTGGTGATCATAAAGCCGGTATTATATCTTCCTATGCTGACCTAGGCTGGAAAAATGACTCATGATTTCTTGGATTTTTCCATTAGAATTCATTTTGTAGATATGTTTGGAAGAATTTTGGTGGTAGCTTACTGTACTTTGTACTTCTCTACCTTCTTGGCTCTTTTTTTTAAGAGAGAAAAATACTTACAATCAAACACATCAAAACAATCAGAGCACACTGGAATTCTATAAATCATTTTCATTTCAGGCAGCTTCAAACTCCTTTTTCTGTGAACAAGCTCAGAATCTAATAGCTCAAGTCTCTTCTCCAGTTCTTTTCCTCCTTTACCTTTCACAGTGACCTTGGGTTTTTTCCACTCAAAAAACACCCTACTGAATGGTTGGTGTTCAGTTAATGGAGATGACTCAGGAACTTGGGGTACCCCAGCAAGTTATTGTCTCCTTCAGCAGCCAAGGCAGCATCAGGAAGACTGAATCAGCAAGGACCTAATGGTCTTTGTCTCGGCTCTTTCCTTTGTTCTGCCAGTATTCATTTAGTGATGTTTTTGTCCTGCTACATATGGGCAAAAAATGCAAGCTATTAGTCTATACTGGGCATAAATTGCCAAGATTTCTCAATCCTATCCTATCAATCAGAGGCAAAGGACACACAGGAAGCCCTAACCTGATGCCATTTACCAGATTTCTTAATTCCAATTCCTCCTTTAACACACATAATTTTTGTTTTTCTTCCATTGTAATACATTCCATTAACCCTTTCAAATGTGGACATATTCATTACTGAAAGAAATTTTTTTTAATGTTTGTATAAGGATCACTGATAAATATCAATTCCAGAAGAAATACAACCTCTCAGACAAAAAGTTGAGGAAAGCTATTTCAAGGACCCAGGAGAAAGTGCATTTGTGCATGCATGCCCTTTACATATTGCGATTTTCAAAGTTTTGAAGGAAATAGCCGACTAATTCTCTGCAGACTATAGGCAGTTCACGTAAAGACTGCTGGGGTAATACCTGACAGAAAGGTAGAGCTTTTGAGTTTGGCATTATAAGTTAAAGTTGAGCCATTGCTTGGAAAAAAGATTTTTATATGAGACATTGGAAAACCAAATAGGAATGTTAGGAAATGATCAGAGGAAGATAAAAGTAGGAGAGGAAGCTAAGCATAGGAGGCATCTGGGACAGCTGAACACAAAATACAAATCTGACAGGCAAGAAATATTGATATTTGTTGGGAGTTATTTCTTGAGAGATGGGAAGATAGGCATTACTTTGCTAAGAGGTGACTGATGAAGAAAGTCAATCTTGATCACTGGAACCATGTAGAGAAAGGAAACTGCTTCAGTTTGTTGTTCTTTACTAGCCTCTCTGGTTTGAAAGAAAAAACCAGATAGGGAAAGATTGGCTTTGCATCTGATTTGCTATGAAGAAGCATGGCTTATTGAGAAGTGTTTGGAAAAAATAAGATCTCCTGTTACTTGAAGAGATTCCTGAGGAAAGATTTTAGATATGGTGGTCCTCTAGTTAAACACATACCTAAAAAGGAATATCCATATCAACATCAATAAAAAAAGGTAATTTAGTCTCTACTGAGTATTCTCCAAGTAAAGGAAACTGACTATTTCCTAAGTAGTACATCCCACTTTTAACTTATCTTTTTTCCTTTGGAGATTACTGGAGATGTACTGAGCTCAATTCTTTTTTTAAATTTTATTTATTTATTTTTTAAATAATTTTTTATTGACAGAACCCATGCCAGGGTAATTTTTTACAACATTATCCCTTGCACTCGTTTCTGTTCCGATTTTTCCCCTCCCTCCCTCCACCCCCTCCCCTAGATGGCAAGCAGTCCTATATATGTTAGCTATGTTGCAGTATATCCTAGATACAATATATGTTTGCAGAACCGAACAGTTCTCCTGTTGTACAGGAAGAATTGGATTCAGAAGGTATAGATAACCTGGGAAGAAAAACAAAAATGCAAACAGTTTACATTCATTTCCCAGTGTTCTTTCTTTGGGTGTAGCTGCTTCTATCCTTCATTGATCAGTTGGAACTGAGTTAGATCTCTTTGTCAAAGAAATCCACTTCCATCAGAAATCCTCATACAGTATCATTGTCTAAGTGTATAATGATCTCCTGGTTCTGCTCACTTCACTCAGCATCAGTTCATTTAAGTCTCGCCAGTCCTCTCTGTATTCATCCTGCTGGTCATTTCTTACAGAACAATAATATTCCATAACATTCATATACCATAATTTACCCAGCCATTCTCCAATTGATGGGCATCCATTCATTTTCCAGCTTCTAGCCACTACAAACAGGGCTGCCACAAACATTTTGGCACATACAGGTCCCTTTCCCTTCTTTAGTATCTCTTTGAGGTATAAGCCCAGTAGTAGCACTGCTGGATCAAAGGGCATGCACAATTTGGTAACTTTTTGGGCATAATTCCAGATTGCTCTCCAGAATGGTTGGATTAGTTCACAACTCCACCAACAATGCATTGTTGTCCCAGTTTTCCCTCATCCCCTCCAACATTCATCATTATTTTTTCCTGTCATCTTAGCCAATCTGACAGGTGTGTAGTGGTATCTCAGAGTTGTCTTAATTTGCATTTCTCTGATCAATAGTGATTTGGAACACTCTTTCATATGAGTGGAAATAGTTTTGATTTCATCATCTGAAAATTGTTCATATCCTTTGATCATTTATCAATTGGAGAATGCTGAGCCCAATTCTTATTCTTCTTGGAGGCTTTGGATGTAGGAGCTTTAACTTGGTATCTTCTGTGTGTTTTGATCCTCCTTGTCACCATAACTTTCGATGGTCAGGATTTTTTTTTTTTGGCTCATTTTCCTACCCTATTACTTGGCTTTTAACTGTGTGTTAAAGTAGAGCTGTTTCCAGGATGGAGGGTGCCCTGTCCCAAGCTTCAGTGATCTTGTGCTGTTTTCAGAAATCCTTCTAGGAATCTGATCACAAGAACTCTTTTCTACCCTGAAGCTGTTAGATGGGTCCCTGACCCACTGATGCTGTAAAAAATCACTCTGCACCAGGATTGCACACCAGACTCCCACCTGTCCCATTGCCACAGACCCTTTCTACTGACCTTCCAAGTCCTCCCTGGTGTTTCTGGGCTGAGAGGTCCAGAAACTCCAACACTGCTGCTAATCCAGAGATCCTGCCTAGCTGAGCTGGGGTCCGGCCTGGAGCTGGGGCTGGGACTGATCCCTTGTGCTGGGATTGGCTCCCACCCTGATTCCCCAGAACTTTTCTGCTGACCTTCCAGGTTCTCTCTGGTGTCTTGGAGCTGACAGATCTAGAAGCTACCAGTCCTGGCCCTGATTCAGAGGTCAACCCAGGCGGGGGCTGGATCTAAGCTGAGACTACACAGGCACTCCCAACCTGGTGTCACAGACCTTTTCTGCTGAGTTGCTTTTGGCTGGAAATTGTTCTACTGTCTTTTTGGATTTTCTGATCTCACTGCTATTTCTAAGAAGAAAGTCCTCAAAGTCCCAGAATAGGACTAATGAATTTAAGAGAATTCCTTGTACCTGATGTGGGTAACATTTTCTCAATACTCCGCCAAGACAGGCTGTGTTAAAACAGCTTGTCACACAACTTCTGAGGTCTCAGAATAGCATAGGTGTGGTTTTGCCCAAAATGAAATCTGTAAAGACTAGAAAAAGAACATATAATGGAATAATTTTGCCTAGCATAGTATAAGCTGTTGTCTAAAAAGAATAAGGAGGCAGTTAGGTGTAACAGTGGACAGAGCATTGGCCCTGGAGTCAGGACGATCTAACTTTAAATTTGGCTTTAAACTCTTTTTTTTTTTTTTTTATTAAAGCTTTTTATTTACAAAACATATGCATGGGTAATTTTTCAACATTGACCCTTGCAAAACTTTCTGTTCCAAACATTGACCAACTGTGTGGCCATGGGCATTTAACCTCATCTGTAAAATAGGGAGAATAATAGCAACTACCTCCCAAGAGTTTTGTGATGATCAAATGAGATAATTATGAAGCACTCAGAATAGTGCCCAGGACATAATAAGCACTATAAAATTTTTAGCTATTATTACATAGCTTTTTTTTCTCTTGGTTTTTAATGTGGGAACGGTTTTTTTTAGGAGATATTTAGCAATGAAGAAGCCAAAAGAAACAACTATTGAAACACATTTTAAAATGTGCAGAAGAGAACAGAAAGAAGTTCAAAAGAAAGCACATAGCAGGACAATTTTGTGTTTTTAAAAATATATATATTTTATAAATTTGGAACACAAGGTTTTGCAAGGGTGAATGTTGAAAACTATGCATGTGTTTTATTTTATTAAAGCTTTTTATTTACAAAACATATGCATAGATCATTTTTCAACATTGACCCTGGCAAATCTTCTGTTCCAAATTTTCCCCTCTTCCCCGCCCCCCCCCCCCCACTCCCTTTCCCTGGCACGTAGTCCAATACATGTTAAATATGTTAAATTCAATATATGTATAGATGTTTATACAGTTATCTTGCTGCACAAGAAAAATCAGATCAAGAAAGAAAACAAAATGCAAGCAAACATCAACAGAAGAGTGAGAAGGCTATGTTGTGTTCCACACTAAGTTCCCATAGTCCTCTCTCTGGGTGTAGATGGCTCTCTTCATTATATGATCATTGGAACTAGTTTGAATCATCTCATTGTTGAAGAGAGCCATGTCCTACCTGTGTGACCCTGAGCAAGTCATTTGACCCTGATTGCATCACCAAAAGAAACAAAATAAGGAAATAAAGGCATTTCACCTAAAAATGAGTTCCCTATTCATGGGATGCTGTCAGGTTTCTGTAAGTGCATACCCACTTTCCCCTATGGACACTTTGAGCATTGGCAGGGAGAATGTGACTTAGATTTAGGGATGTACTTTGTATGTGGATTTTTATTGAGTTTTCTTTCCAATGAATCAGCGTTATGATTATTCTTGCTTTTGCCAGATTTTTTAGTAAATGTTTCGTGTTAAGTCAGCGGCATCATTATGATTGATTTTGTGTGACTGGGAAGTACACCAGGGGAGGTTTAGTAATTTTGGTCACAATTGGTAGAAGCACATATCCCCCATATTAGGGGGTTAGTTCCAAGGATCTTAGGAGAGACTTATGAGAGGGAGCTATATGATTACCTCTCTAAAAACACCCCTACGCCCTGTCAGAAGTGGGTATGAGTGAGGTAAGCAAATCAATCCCAGGCCAAATATATGAGAGCTGGATGTTGGTAACATGCCTGAACTATATCATCAATATCTAACTATTGGATAGGCCAGTTGATGTGCTTCTTGCTTAGGGCAAAACTATTACACATTGAGAGACATATTGAAACTTGGCAATTAATCTGCCCTGGTCAACGCATGTATGAAGTATGACGCTCAATTTAGGATGCTATATTTTAATAATGATATACAAAAACATTCAGTGGACAATAGTCAGGATGGTGAAAAACCTTGAGTTTTTGCCATATGAAGGTAAGCTGAAGGAACTAGGAATCTTTAACCTGGAGAAGAAAAGCTTGAGGGGAAATATGACATCCAGCTATATATTTGAATGAATGAAAAATCATTAACTGTTTACAAAATACCAGGCTAAATACTTTGAAATACAAATATAAAACATGATAGACTTTGTCCTCAAAGAAGCTTTATTTTAATGGGAGAACACAACACATATAGGATAGTGGTGGCCATGTGGTGTGGTTTTGCACTGGGAAGTTTCTGGGCTGGTGATTGGAGTCATAGAGGAACTGATAGTTAAGTACTTTCCAATGAAAGAAATGATCATCAACAATGAATGATTTGAAGGGATCCAAAGTTCCCACTTTTTCTATGGTCTTCATTTTCAAAGTTCAGTCTCTTAAAGGACATTGCTGATAATGAGATTGAATGAAAACTCTTCAGTCTTGGTTAGACCCCAGCCAATCTTCTACTCAGGTTTGGGTGGGGGATAAATTGTTTATTAGGTTGTCTAAAGCGTGATAAAGTATCTGCCTGTGATATGATGTCACTTTTTCGGCCCTTCTTAAGAGTAACTCTACTTGTTTTAATATTCATGCTTTTATTAATTGTTAACCAATCAAAGTTGATTGCCACCCTCTAGAATACCCACTTTCCCAAAGATATATTGTCTTGAGTCTACCACCATGAGGGTGTCTTTGGTATTCAAGAGTTCACCTATTAAAATGCAAACATTATTAAGATAACTAATTACCCAGAAATTATGTCTCTCAAATTTTTAAACATCATGAGGAAAGTTGGTGCTGATATGGTGTGATCACGTTTCCAGGCATCAGAAGCTCAGGATTTCAGGGTGGGGAACTGGAGGGACTATCATATGGAAGAAAGATTTAGATTTGTTCAATTTGATTACAGATTGCATCAGACAAAATTAGTATAAGTTTCAAAGAAGAAAATTTAAACTTAATATAAGAAAAAAATTATTAATTTCAGCTGTCTTAAAGTGGAATTGATTACCTCTGAAGATCCTTACTGAAGTTTCCCTTTATTGAAGTTCTTCAAGCAAAAACTAGAAGACTATATGTTAACTATATTGTTGAAAGTATTCTTGTTTAAGTTTGGCTTGAATTATATATCTCTGAGATCCAGTACAATTCTGAAATTTTTTTGGTGAGATTCTAGTGGTATGAAACTGGCTATGAATCAGTCGACCTTAATGTGTTTAGTCAGTAGGTGAAAGATGCAACTTGATGAGTTTAGACATGTTCTAGGTTCCTGGGTTTATTCTCTATAGAAATAAGTCGATATGTAGATGGACTTCTTCTATGATAAAACAATCTTCCTGATATGATCACAGAAAAAACACTATTGCTAATTCTTAAAAAATCATGGGCAATGGCAGAGATGACAGAAAATTGAAGAAAGGAAAATGCTCTCCTGATTTTCAGAAATGGGAAAGAGTAGAACCTGCAAACTCTAGGCCAGAAATCTTGAATTCTAGAACATCTTATGCTGGTTTTTGAGAACTTTGAAAAGAAAGCAAGCACTAAGAGTGCTCTTCTAAAACTAAAAATATGCAACCCAAATGACTGGCCTGATCAATCTTTCTTTTTGAGACACATAGACTGTGCCCAGCTTTTCCAGTGCTGAAGTACTTATTCTTCTTATGCTCTATAACACAGTAAGCCAGGAGGAGCTATATGTCTTGTACCAAGACCCTCCCCATTTGATACCATCCCTCCACAACCTCCTTCACCATTCATGCCAAATGTTTACATTAGGATGACTGATTATAGCTCCAGCCCAAATGGTGACTGATAGATTCCTGAATTATGGAAAGTCTGAAAGGCTTACCTATAGGTGAGGAAACACTCCTTCAAACCCCTTCTCCCCTCCTCCCCCAAACACCTTTCTTCTACTCTGCTTCACAACTAAATTTGTTATTCCCAGTTATGCTCTGGCTGGGAATGTTGAATACTAACTTACCAAAGGAAGTTTAAATTTATTCTTCGTCCTAGAAAGGCCTAGTACCATGTGTGATTGAATATTGTTTAAGTTGAACTGAATTCTATTGTACTCATAATTTCCCCGTATGAGTTTTAAAATGTTCTCTGGGAATATCTTTGTAACTTCATGAAAATTATTTTCTACTGAAACCAGAAAATTCCAACTTTAAAGAAGCAACAGTTAAGGTAAGACAATGTCCTCTTGCACTAAAGGACAATTAGATTTATTCTGTTTGTAATTGCATTTTCACTGTCAATAGTCCTTCCAGTTTCCATGTCCAGTATTTGATTTTATTTTTAATTAACAAATTATCTATTTTCTTTGGGTAGCCTTTATAAAATATGTCATAATAGCAAGAGGTAAGAATTACTTATGAGATGCTAGAAGCACTGGCCCTAGAAATATAGACTGCTGTTTGATCAAATTAATTTCCAGGTAAAGAACATATAACAAACAGCTCTAGTTATAAAGTCCAGAGAAAGAAACACTTCAACTGGATCTTGAATTATTTCATGACAGAATAATTTTTAGTAAGTCCAGTATGTTTTATCATTTGCTAGTGCTACATAGCTAGGCACAGTAATAAAATTTGCTTCATCACATCAAGAAAGCTGTGGGAGGGAGGAAAAGGCTTTTCCAAAAGAAAAAAGTACAGTAAGCAAAACCAGTCATAAATGGTTGTTTTGAACATTTAAAAAAAACAAAACAAAACTCATCACTGCCTTTCCTTCTACCATTACAGCACACTTAGTTCCTCACAAATTCATATGGGAAAAGCTTGCAAATCAATGTTTGCTGCAGGACTGGATCTTTAGTCTTTGGGGAGTATTACAGCTCTCTAAAAAAATCTCGGCTTAAAAATCTTTCTAGGTAAGGTATAAAAATAAATGCAGTATTTAATTAGATGTAAGTGGAGTATGATTCTGGGGTTTCCAATAGTGAGTTTCTTTCACATTCCTCCCACATCACTTCTGTCTCCTCTTTTCATGTTCTCAAGTTCTTTAGTCCAAGACCCACTTCCTTTATTCCTCCGAACTTCTTAGTGTTTCCAATTATTCTTTTTTCATTTCTCAGAGTGGTAGTTCTACTCTTTGTCAAAATTAAAAACTCTATGTGCAAGCTCAACCCCATTCTCTCCTATGTTCTTTGTTACCTTGGACTGCCAATCATCTCAGGTGGTCTTATCCATTACAATCTCTTTGTACTGAGTGTCCCAAAAGTTTCAGTGTAATTTTGATTTTTAATAGCTTAAAACCGAGTAAGACTTTTAGAACACCCTGTATTATTGTAGTCATCTTCAATTTGCAAATGAATTTAAATCAGTTCACTGTCCACCATGTTTCTGCAAGGTCCTGTACTTGTAAAGAAAACAAATCCAATGCTTGGCTCATGGTAAGCACTTACCATAAATACATTTCATTCATTCATTCACTCTTCACCTGCTCTCTTGTTTTCCCGAGAATGGAGATTTCCCTACTCTGAAGTTATCCAGATAACTGATGAGTCTTGTGTGGACTCATCAATCTAATATATGACTCACTAATCTCTAACACAACCATTAATTTTTTTCTAGAGCTATAGTATCACTTGTGCCTGCTTGATATAGTTTAATAAATTCACTGGTACCTCAAACTCAACATATTTAAAACAGAACTCTCAAGTCAGTTAGTAACTATTAAATTCCTACTATGTGCCAGGCACTATGGCAAAAATCAGTCCATGCCCTCAAGGAAGAGGACATAACAAGTAAACCAATATATACAAACTACACTCAGGAAAAATAGGAAATAATTAAAAGAAGGAAGGCACCAGAATTCAGAGGGTTTAAAGAAAAGAAGGTGGAAGATACAAAAAGGCTGCAAAGGTGGTAGTGGGCGAGATGGAGCTAGATTACGAGAAACTTTGAATGCTAGTGTGATCATGGAGGTAGCAGAAAACTACTGCAGTTTATTGAACAGGGAAGGGTAACATATTGGACCTGAACTCATTATCTTCAATGGCTCATCACATGGTACTTAATACTTGCTGATTGATTAATGGTGATTGAATCACTATTTTCTTAGTTACCCATATTTACAGAAACACCTTAAGGCTGTAGTGGCTTTCATGGCTGCCACAAAACATACTTTGAGCTCATTCTTGTTCTTTGTGTTATTTCAAAGATCTCTTACAGTGACAAAGCAACAAGAAGATAATATAATGATCAATTCTGGTGGATGCGGCTTTTTTCAACAGCAAGGTGATTTGAGGTGGATAGACTAAAAGGAAGTAACCATCATTGGTCAATGCATCAATGTCAAGTTAACTGTAGGGCAGAAATTCAATTTCTTTAGTTTTTATTTTTCTATGCAAAATGAAAAAGCAACATTTTCCTCCCAAAATGGGTGCTTTCATGGACCTGTCCACTAAAATATTGTTAAGCCATTGTAAGAGATTTTTTTTTTAAATATTTAGTCTATCCAATAAAAAGGTTTGGGTCTTTTGCTATTACTGTTTTCAGCTTGTCAGGTTAGACACATGTTGGGAGCTGAGATGCTTCTCAGGTGTGCTAGGCCCTCTTTCTGCAGGGACCTGAAGATGGCTCTGATTAGTTAATTTGGGGAAGAGGGTCTAACACTTCTCTCACACATTAGTAACAACTGAGCTGTATTTCTCATTTTCCTCATCTTGCCCCCTTTCTTTGAATAATGTTCCTTAGCCTGAGAAGAAAAAAATAGGGCAAATATCTCTAAGTAATCTAATTGAGAAGCTAGATATTACAGATGAGGAATTTAGTCATATAGCTATTAAGTTGATATTATATCAACTTAATGTTGATTAATTATCATCATTAATGATGTGGGTAATGATTCATTAAGTCCATTTTTCCTTAATAAATAAGGCTTTCTTAATAAACATTACAATTTAGCTAAATTTCAAGCATGATAAGATAGGAAAATGATGAAAATAGATGAACTTGAAAAAGTTCAAGAATATTGAACTGCCTTTCAGGGACTCTGGTCCTGTAAATCTTATCTATGAGTCTGGAGACAAGTCACTTCTCTAATTCCAAGTATTCTCACTTGGAAAATGAAGATAAAGATATTTTCATCTTAGTATGGTCATTTATAAACTAGCAGGTATTTCTAGAAGAGTCAGAAGCAAAAGGAAAGACCGCTTAGTCAGGTATTGGTGGAAAGAATCAAGATTATTTTGTCTGGGATAGAAAAGTCTTACTGCCTAATTGGTATCTATCTCCAGGTAAAAGGAGCTGCCCATTTGGACCACAGTAGGGACAAAAGACTGAGACTGTGAAATGCAAAGGAAGCTCTTTCAGATCTAAATGAAGCACTATACACTCAGGAAAGAATGTGAAGCTTCAATGAGCATCAACTGCATATAAAAAGGTTAACTGAAATAATGAACTGATCGTAGGATAAAAATTGCCACCATACTACATATGACCCCCTAAGTGAGATCTGGAAAATGTAACTGGTAGATTGCTATAAGTAAGGTAAATAAAATGAGTAAAGCATTTATTAACACTTACTATTTGCAAAGCATTAGGCATACAAATAGAAAAGGAAGACAGTTTCTGTCTTGAGAGCTCCATTCTAATAAGGAGATTTCAAATGCAAGTCCTAAGGAAAAGTCCCGTGGTCCTTGGGTACAGTCGCAAAGTAGATGATAGCACCTCCTCTTTATTATCATTCCCACTGATAAAATCAATTTCTGATGTTGAACCATTAGGCACTGTCAAGGACTTCCCTTTTTTCCCATCATCTTTAAAAGACATGTCTATATCACCTATACAAGCAGATAGCTTTTGGTTCAGAGTCCTGGACTTGTGTCTGTTAGAGGTCTGAGGGCATCCGAAAGCCAAACTTGATTTGCCTAGAACCTGTCTCCCTTCTTTCTGTCAGGATGTCCTGCTTCAGTGAGTTTGGTCTGCCTGGCCTGTACATGGCAGCTGGTTGGCAATTAGTGGAGATGACTGATTCTTTCTCTACAGGCCACTTCCCTAGAAGACAGCTGTGAGACCTCTGTTGGAGTGAGGATGCTGTCATTCCCAGGGCTCCTGATGCTATCTGCCAGACGCTGCAGGTGATGAGAAAAGATAGATCTCTTTTCCACAATGATTTATCCCCTCACGATGGCTATGGGGTTGGGAGATATGTAGGTTCAGTGGGCCTGTGGCACACAGTAACTAACAGTGCTGTTAGCTAAGTGCTTGGGGGGTTCAGGATCCTGGGCTATTCTCCATCATGAGCTGAGATCACCTTGCTCACTCAAGCATACAAAAATGTTGAAAGTCATATTAATATGCAAATACTATTTTAAACTATTTCAACTTATGGTAACCCATTTCCTAAAGCCAAATTAATATCTACAATAAAGAGTGAATTTGTTAGAATCCATATTATTTTAATATATCTAATTAGAAATGAGAGTGAAATGCTTTGCTCTGACTTTCAAGCTCTCTGAATTTGCTCAGAGACATGCCCATTTTCTACTACTTTGATAATAACTGCCATTATAGCTCTGCTGGAAGCCTATACTAGCAAACCTGGCCTTGTAACATTTCTGCTTCACTTTGCAAATCTTTTAAAAGCCACATTGGTCAGGTTTCTAATGTATTCTGAGTCTGGAATAATGCAGCATGCATCATGATCAGTCCCTCTGGTGCCCCACTGGCCTGAAGCTAAGTTTAGAAGTTTGACTGTCTGGAACTAAATGTAGCCTCCTCCTCCTGCAGCTGGAGCTGCCCACTCCAGCTGCCATGAAAAGCTTACAATATGCTAAGAGTAGAGGTCAGTCAATGCAGTGAAAGCAAAATTATCTTAGAGTTCAATGTTTTGAAGCAAAAGGATTTTTCAAAGATAATCAGATGGGGAGGCAGGAAGTAGAAGCAAAGAAAGAAAAAAGTCTAAAGAATCTGGCTAAATGCCAGATGTTCTCAGTCAGGAAAAGATTGAAGGGGAAAAAGAATTGTTCTGCAGGATGAATAAAAAACTTCAGTATAGATAGGTAGTTAGACTGTGAATTCCTTCAAGACAGGGACTGTCTTTTGCCTTTTTGCATCCCCAGAAGTTAGCATAGTGCCTGGCCCTTAGTAAGTACTTGAATGTTTTTTGATTGAGCATTAAACAGTTGCAGCAAGATCAATGAGAGTGAAGAAAATCTTTGATATTTTTACTTCCTCTTTAATAGGAAGTATTTTCTTCTAGTATTTTAAAATAGTGAGGCTACTTGTGCCTGTCTCATACATTATTAACTATGGCATTTAATTTGGCCTGTGTGAAAACTTTTAGTATTCTATCCAACGCAGTTTTACTTAACTACTTTCAGGAACCATACTGAAGAAGTAAGGGAGGGATTGGAGGATTTGTTAGGAAGCTTGTTAAGTCAAAATAAAATATGTCACAGAAAAAATAAGCAGACTTTTAAATGGTAACAACAGTTACTAAAGTACCCTCTTTCCAAGTCATTTGAAAATCTTTCTCAATCCAAATCCTCCCCTTCGATTGTAACAAGAATTGCAGCAGTACCAGCAGCATAGGATGGGAAATCCGGTGAAATCTTAAATAGTTAAAATTATGAGAGATCATTTAAAAATTCAATTCAATAAGTATTTAAATACCTTTCTACTATGGATTGCTGCGGGGTCTGGCATCCGAGGATGAAGATGGGGATTCAATACTCAATTCTCCCCTTTTCTCCTTGTGTGACCTTGTGTCTCCACCGCTGTGCTGTTTCTTCATCTTCAAAATAAGGGGGGGTTGGACCGGACCCTGCCAGCTTTCAATCTGTGATCCCATTACCCTAGAGGGGACTTTTAGAAAACTAAAGGCAAATAATCACTTCCTTCTTAAGAGGGTATATGTATGTGTGGGGAATTCAATTGCCCTTGCCTTTGTGGCAGTTTAACAATGAAGTCACCGCGCTGGCAAACGACAGCAAAAGATAATTCATGCTACTAAGAGGTAAAAGAAAAATGTTCCTTGAGCGGACAGAAGGGCTGGCTGTCATATAACTCTTAGGACTAGTCTGTCACTAGTCATTTTGAGCACCGCAGTGTTTTGGAAGGGTCCGTGTGGTGCTGGTGGATGACTTGATAGAAAAACCTGAAGTTCTGATACAGAACTCTGAGTATGTTGGGAATGTGGGGTTTTTGACCTGGGGACTGCATGGAGACACGTCCACGCGCTGAAACCCGATGCCCATTTGGAGGCGTGCCAATCCCAAGACCCTCGGATCCAAACGGGTCCTGGCAGCGACGCAGAGGATTGCGTAACAAAGTGAAAAGACCAGCCCCCAGCCCACTTCCGCGTCTGGGCTCCGGGCTGCTGCTCGCGCCCGGGGTCTGGAGCGTAACCGGCCCGCTACCCGGCGCTCTGCGGAGCTCCCCTCTCCCCTACGTTAGACGAGCGGCTGGAGGACTGACATTTGGGGTCGTCTCATTCGCGTCCCTTTCTGTTGCCGCAGTTTTTTTGTAGCAGTTATGGTTACATCTTGTCCTATTTGGGACACTGTCAAACCACATCTATAATACAGTGTATCTCTCCCGGTTCTTTGGAGATAAGCCTCCCACCCCAACTAGGCGAGGTCGGGCTCCTCCCCCTCCCCGCCCCCGCCTCCCTAATCTTTCCAAAGCCGGGTTCGAAGCTCCTGGGAATCTGCGCTTGCCAAGTCCAAGTTTTTTCGGGCGGATGCCTGAACTGCCCCCAAACTTGAGTTGCACTGCACCCTTCGCTCACGTCCCTTCCCAGACCCTTGGGTTCTTTTCCTACTCCAGGGTCCCGAATAGCGCACTCCGAGTCACAGTGTCCCGCAGAGCGCTCCCAAGTTACAGGGGCCCGAATAGCGCAGGCCCCAGGCGCACCATAGGCCCCCCTCCCGGGGGCACCAAATAGGGCATCTCCCAGGGCTCAAGTTGCGGAATATCGCAGGTCCCGGCTCAGCGAAGCCTCCGGGCTGCCTCGGCTGGGCGGGCCGCCTTGGCCTTGGGCTGCCAGGCCGTTTCGGGCTTTGCGTCGGGGTTCCTCGGCCACTCCGCAGACGGGCTGGCCGAGGCGGTTCAGGGAGCTTTGTGGCATCTCCTGCCCGCGTCTCGTCAGCGCTCTTTTGTGATGGCGAGGGGTGGGGTGGAGAACGTAATTCCCTATGAGGGCTCCCCCGATTTTATCCAAAAAAAAATTTTAAAATGACGGCCGCGATTTTGTGGGTGGCTGGAGCTGCTCTGCGGGGGTTCTTTTCTGGGTCCTCTGGTAAACCTCTCCGCATCTCTCCCTGGGCCCCCCAGAGTACAGGACGGGCCGGGGAGAACGGCGGGGAGGGGGCTCCGCTGGGAGTTTTCCCGCCGCAAGGTCGCAGCCTCGAGGTCCCCGGGGCAAGGCCAGCAGGCTGCTGAAGGGTTTGAGGCGGGGGCGAGGCCGGACGCTCCGAGGGAGGGGGAGGGGAGGCGGTGTAGTCGCGCGCGCCGCGGAAGCCCGGGACCAGCCCACGCACGCGGCGTCGCACAGGCCAAGGCTCGCGGCCGGCTGGCGGGCTCGCGGCTCCGAAGCTTCCTGGGGGCTGACAACGAGAGCCGCTGCGCCGCCCGGCCGGGCGCTCGCCATGCGCATGCGCGGCCCCAGCGCCATTTTGGTGGCCGGGCGCGGAGGTGAATCCACTGTGAGGAGAGAGCGGCGGCGGCGGCGGTGGCACGGCTCCCCGGCTCGGCTCTGACTCACTGAGGGAGGAAGAGGCGGCGGAGGAGGTGGCGGCGGCGGCGGCGGTCGTGGCGGCGGCGGAGGCGGAGGGTGCGAAACGGCTGCGGGAGGAGACATGGCTAACATTGCGGTGCAGCGAATCAAGCGAGAGTTCAAGGAGGTGCTGAAGAGCGAGGAGGTCAGCAGGAGCGGGGGCCACCGCCTCCCTGGCCTGCCCGGCCCCCCGCCGCCCCCCGGCTCCCCGCCGCGCTCCGGCCTTCCGCCGCGTCAGCCGCTGGGGGAGGGGGTGGCGGGGGGCAGTCGCTTCGAGCCCGGCCTGCAGGAAGTGGGGCCGGCGGGGAGCAGGCCGAAGCAGGGTGGGGAGGCCGGGGGTGGGGGGACGGCCGCGCCGCTGGGGAGAGGGTAGGGGCGCCCCGAAGGCAGGCCGGCGCGGGGTTGGGGGCGGGGGGAGAAGGCGGAGGAGGCGAGGGAGGCCGGACAGGCACAGGACAACATGGACGCTTGTGTCCTCCTGGGGGAGGGCAGACGAGAAAGGATTCCTCCCACGGCCCCCTGCGAACGGGCTCTGCGTGGCCCCGAGGGGTCGGCTTCGAGGAAGGTCCGGAACCGGGAGGTCGCCTGCCACCGGATCTGATAGGTCGGGGACAGTGTCTCCCGAGGACTTGGGTCACACTCCGAACTTGACTCTGCCCCTTGGAGTGGGCTCGCGGTATACTCAGGAGGGGCAAGCCCCGGCCCCCCCGCGGGGGCATTGAATGCCGCTCTAGGCGGCCGCCGAGGCCCCCAGGGGGCTGCAGTAGATACCCCCTTGTGATCACGCCCCCCTTTCCCCAAAGTAGCCGTCAGTTCCAGGAGTGCCTCGGGGGTTCGGGGATTGCACCCTCCCTCACAGTGGTCACAGGCTGGCCTGAGACCCGAGCGTCGGGCCGGTCTTCGGGACTCCGGGCCCAGGGACGCGGCTGCGAGGCTGCCCCTTCGGACGCTCGGGACGCGGGTCTGCGGCGGTGCCCAAACGCACTGAGGCAGGACTGCGGGCTTTTGGTGCGCGCGGCGGCCGGCCCCTCGGAGATGATGAGGTCCTCGGGGCCGGGGGACACCCGGGCTGGAAACGGGGAGCGGATTCGGGATCGGGGGGCCTTCTGCGCGCTAGCGGCGGTCTGTAGGGTCTGGGGAGCCCTTTCGCAGCAATTCTAGTGACCCAGCACGGTCCCCCCACGAGGAGTGGCCTCGGCTCTGGGGTTGTGGATTTAGGGTTTGCTGGATAGCTTCCTCTGCTTTCTGGGTCCCTCAGGAGTTGTTTGGGGATAGTAAGAGTAGAATGTGAAAACCCTGGAGAACTGGGCCAGGTTAGCTTTTGGCAACTGCCCTCCATGTACATTTCCAAAGCAGTTTCCCTCCTCCTTTCCCCGACTGGTGAAAAAGGGCAGGTAGGGAAGGTTCCCACCCTTAATCTTGGTTGAAAATTATTTCTGTCATTCTATGATCCTCACAACCGATTATGCTTATTAGAGGAGGATTCCTGACTTAATTCATATATTTCCTTTCTCATATAAACAATTATTTTGAATATCTAGTCAAGTTATTATTATTTTTTTTAATCACTGGGTTTTGTTGTTCTCCACCCAAAGTTTGTTTATGTATTGAGCCTGTATTTGTCAGCTAATATCAAAGGCAATTTGCACTTCAGCAGCTTTTGTATTGTAACAGAACACTTTTATAGTAAGAATTCTTAACTTTTTAACTTATGAAAGAATAGCCTAGATTTTCAGTTCTGGAGTTGGAAATCTAATTGATATAGCCTTTTCAGAGTTTCTTGTTTATTTGAAAACCATTATTTTAAGATATTTTTCATCTCTAGCATTTGATCTTTAGACCTATTCTTAATAGATTAAGTTTTAAAAATAACTCAAAATTAATGGAATGGGATGTAAGGTAGCTAGGTCATCTGTAAGTCTTGAGTTAACCATCAAAATTTTACTATTTAGTTTTACTTTCATTGTTGATAGCAAGGCACTCCATAAAACCAAGGTTATTTATTTTTTTGTTCTTAAAGTTAATTTTCAGTGATATTGAAGTGGAATTCATGGATTGATTAGTTGGAAAAAGTTAACCTTTTGAAGTGAGGCATTTTCACCCTGGAATCCAAGAGTATTTGTCAGCAGATTTCCAATATAGAATCTAGCTTTTTTTTTTTTTTAATTCTGTTGAAATGAGAAAAGAACTTTTGGTATTTCCATATAAAGAGTCATCATATTCAGTGTTTTGAATGTGATCACTGATTTTAGAGAGATAAATGACATTTCTAATTAACTTGGAAATGTGTAGATGTAAAAAAGTTTTTTTCGTTTTGAGTTGTAATAATTCTGTATATTTTTAATAGGTAAGGTGTTTTGTATTTAAAGAGCACATAAGCTCATGCTTTTTGAACTTCTATTTTATGCTACAAAGTAATTGTAGCTTAATTGGTCATATTAATATTTGTATCTACACATATTTGACAGATTTTATAGACCTGTATTGGAGAAAATGTAAATTTATAGAAAAAAATCTTTATTAACTTGAAATTAGTTTGAATTACCTTTGCCATATATCAGGTTTTCATACCTTGTGATTTTTAAAATTTTAGGTGTTAAATTTTAAAATTGATATCAACTGTTTCATTTGAAGCCATGGTATTTGAACTTTGTTTTTGCCATTTTTATTATACTTTCTTTGGAAGATCAATGAACCTACTAATAGTAGGAATCCAAATAAATTCACAACTGGTGAACTCTCATAGATATTTTCACATTCTGTTGTCTACTTGCTTAAATAAAAATAGACCCTGGCCCAGATATTTTAGTTTTAAAAACTTAACAGATGTGTTTTTTTTTTTTTTTTTTTTTTGGTAATGTTTTTCTTTTTACTTTAAACCAGAAGATGAAATTCCTGCTTGAAAGAACTATAACTACTGTTTAATAAGTATAATGAGAAAAAAAAAGTGCTTTTAAAGAAAAATCAATGTCAATCCATTGATGGTAACTCCTTTTTACCTATTTGCCTCACATAGTACTCAGTGAAGCAATTGTTTTATGTGTAGAATTTAAAAATAAGGCCTGTAGATTTGGTTTAAAGTTGTACCATGGTCCAGCCATAATATGTTTCTCTTATAGAAGTCCATCTAGTTATGGACACAGATTGATCTAAACATGATCTATTCTGTCTCTGTGAAGACAGTTCACACCTACTACTCTTGTAAACTTGTCCTCTCACTGTCAACAAACATTTATCAAATTTTAAATGGCTTCCCATTGCCTAATGAGAGAAAATTCCATATGACACCATTGACAATCAGGCTCCAAACTTCTTTTCTAAAGTTATCCTTACTAATCTTTTTTTAGGTAGTCTGTGCTTCAGTTAGGCTGGATCACTAATCATTTCCCCCGTTTCCCATCCCCCCCCTCCCAAATACATTTTGGGCTTTGCCACCTCCTTGCCTTTGCTTACATTCTAACCTATTCCTGGAAAGCATTCTGATCCAAAACTTGGGTGTCTTACCTTTTTTTAAATTTCTTGTAGGTCTCTTTCTAATTTGTACTAGTGACCAGTAGGTGGCACAATGAATAGAATACTGGGCTTGGGGTCAAAAAGATGTGGAACTCAAATCCCAAGTAAAACATTTTCCTAATATGTATGCCTGTGGACAAATCATTTAATTTTTCTTGACCTCAGTTTCCTCGTTGGTGAAAATGGGACTAGTAATAACAGAGGTAAATGGATCAAATGAAGAGAATGTATTATTTTACCAGAAAAATATCTAAAGAACTAAAGTAGGACTTTACAGGGGGATATTAATCCTTTTTTGTGATCTTGGAAGCATTTCTGTCAGAATCATTATTTTGGCTAACTCCTTTCATAACCTTTGGAGCTGGGGAAAGAAATAGATGTGGAGTCAGAAGACTCAGTTTAAAAACTTAAAGCATTATTTTGAGAGGTTCTGTCCCTCCGACCCTTCTGGTCACTTCACTTTTCTAGACCTCAGTTTTCTCATCTGTAGAATGACCTCTTGTGATCATTAGAGCAGGAGATTCATAGCTGTCTTATGTTGTGACACTTTGAGCTCCCTCTCCTGCTCTGAGGACTATCTTGCAAACCTGGAAACTTCTTTCTTATCTGTTGTTGTTCATCCTTCATTGTCAAAGAGCCATAATGACATCACAGTGTTAGTGTCACAGTGTGGTATGATGGGTTATGGCTGATTAGTCCACTATACATTTGGAAGGCTCTATTATAAGACAGGTAGTAGTAACCCAAAGAACATTGGGAATGGATTTGTGCAGCTCTAGTTTCCCTTGTGCTTCTGAGAGTCTGTTTTGCTCTTGGATTAGAGCACCTTCCTTGATTTGGACACATCATGCTAGATAGTCTTGTGCCACTGTCTCCTATAGCTGACGTTTCATAGTAATGTTCTTGAGAGACCTTGAGTGTCTGTTCTTATGCTGTGACTTTTGACCATAGTGTGAGTTGCCTACCTTTTATGAGTTCTCTGTAAAATAGTTTCTTAGGTGAGTGTGCCTTTGGCCTTCAGGCTATCTGAACAGCTATTGGAGTTGTGCTCTCTGCAGGAGAGATTGAGTGTCTATCATTCAAACTGTGCTGCCAGCCATTCAAACTCTCTCCACTAATTTGGGGGTGAGAATTTTCACTCTTCACCATTGGCATATCCAGTGCTTCAGAGAGAAATCTCTGAAAGCAAACCAATAGATGAAAACTCAGATCATAATTTGGGTTATATGTATTTTTTACTGGTACAGCATCAAACACACTCTGATTTCTTCATTCCACAAGTAGAAGTTGAATATTCTTCGTTATCTGTATATCTTAGGGAAACTGCTCATTGTAATATAGAGACATTACAAGCTGTCTTACTTCCCTCACCTTCCCAAGTCACTGAAAATCCTGTTCAGAACGCGTCTATTATAGGTTGGACTTGTTTTAAGCCTTCAGACCACCTACCTAGGAAATGTGAGGAAATTCTTGCTAACACCTAGTTGAAATAGGTGCTGTACTTTTATTCAATGTAAATTGTGATGGAGTTAAGAATTTCCATATTTGTATTCCAAAAGCAGCATCTGGGAATTATTTCCTCATCATTTTGACTTTATCTTGTGCAAAAACTGATCTTTGACTGTCCTGTGTTAATTACACTTATTATTGTCTTATCTCTTTCCTGTTTTTTTTCCCTCTTTTCTAAATTAAAAAAAATTATTTTTGGTATTGATTAGAGCTTTAAAATATATGCATAAGTTAAAAAGGAGGTGGTGGTGGCTGATTTTTAAGGATCTTTAGTCATTGTCTGATTAGAGCTAATATTGCCAGTGGGAATGAGTTGTTGTCTTTGTACTCAGACATTTGTTACTTGATATTGATAATATTGTAATTTAGAACTATTTTCTTCTGAGTTTGAAAAAAAGTTATATTTGTATCTTCTTATTGCTTGTTAACAATTACTTTAAGTTACCAGTTGCCTAGTATCAATTTTGAATGAAGTTCAGACAAGATAAAACCACTTGTCTTTGAATTGCACAAGTTTAAGGTATTTTGCCTCTATTTGTAGAGGTGGAATGAGGACTAGAAATTTTACAAATGAATGCCATTTTTAAGAATTTAATTGTCTAAATCTAGTGAAAGCCTCATAAGCTGAGCAGTTAGCAGCTATTAACTCCTTTAAGTATGATTTCTTTCATTTGACTTTGAGGCCTCATCTCTAGCTGTTCTAACCAACCACTCTTAAGCTATCAGGACTGAATATCAAAGCAATAGAAATAATATGTAAGTAAACAGTTATCCTATTTTTAAAACAAGCACTTGTGGGTTGTTTAGAACTTAACCCTTTGTTTACCTGACGCTAACAAATTACTTTCCCAGAACGTTTTTTTGGTGGCAACAATTTCTGTTTCAAAGCAAGTATGTGAACATGTGTATGGAGTGAGTAGGGAGGATAATGGTAGTGGTCTATACAAGTGAGGCAGAAGTAATTCATGTAGGAAATTTTTTTTTACTGCTTTTATTGAAATAGGTACATATATATAGTCACTCTGGACAAATAAACATGAGAAACTTCATGAAATGAAGCTATTGATCATTATAATATGGTTATTATTATACTCTGTATCATTTAGTCATAAATTAGATTATTATGTCTTTTACATAAGAGTGAAACAATATAAACTCCCAAAGAAACTAGTATTTATTCCAGTTGGTAATGAGAACATAATAACCTAAGCCAAAGAAAGAATAATGTTCATAACACAAATGTGAATTTAATAAAATAGGATTTTAAATCATTTAACTGATTACGCATAAATAGTTTTTGGAAAAAGGACAATAAACATAGAAAAGCAGTGTGAATAAAGGGCTGGGCCCAAAGTTGGAAAGATTTGGGTTCACATCCTGTGTTAAATAATAGCTTTGTGATTCTAGCCAAGTCACTTAAATTCTTTAAGCCTTAGTGTACTTATTTGTAAAGTAGGTTGCACTTCACCTCATTGGGTGGTTGTGAGGAACAAATGAGATCACATATTTTTGCAAGCACTTTACAAACTTTATAAATTAACTATAATTATTAAATTGGTGTAGGTATTAGGTCTCATAGCAGATACACCTCTACAAATTAGCTTAGAGATGAACTTTTCCTACTTTTAAGGCCTTTGAACCCAGCAAAATTTCTCCAAGACTGTGTAGGATATATATTCTTCCCTTTATTTGGAGCCAGTAACTGGCATTTGGAATTCCACTGTAACTAGAGTGTTCAGAATCAGTCTCAGGTACAAGTCTGCATTGAACCAATCTGGGGGGAGGCATGTATAAAAAGAGTAATGTGTATTTATTATAGAATAGAGCCTAAAAGTTAGTATGAGAGAAATTTAGAAAGGGGGGTAGGAAGAGACTACATAGTTAATAACTTTAGAAGAGGACATAAATTAATAAATTTAGTTCAAACCAGGATCACATTGACTCATTTTTTAACTGATTAGTTACTATTTTTTATTATAATTATTTGGGTACTTAGGCAGTTCCATAGTCTCCAGTGGTACAGATTACAGACCAGCTGTTTTTTGTTTGTTTGTTTTTTAAATAGTGTATAGCTCTTTATGCATGCAAATTTTCTATGGTCTGTCCATTGTGGTAGGAGTTCCTCTAGATCTGTTGACATAATGTTGATTCCAGCTGAACATTCAACAAGTTGTCTCTGAGTTATACCTTGATCTCTCAATGGTTTTTTCTTCTCAGTCCTTCCATAGTGTGTGTCTCTCCCCCCCACCCCAAATTTGAGTTTAAAATCATATTTGAGTGAGTAAATAAAAGTCCTTTGAGAACTCTTTTTTTGTTTTTAAACCCTTGAATTCATCCTTCCTGTTTCTAGTTTCTGAAGAGGGAACCTTAGTTCTTGCCAAGGATAAGGTAACTCCTTCTATCTCACTTGATCCTACGTTATCCAGTTAATCTTTTTCAGGTAATTGTGTTTGAAACTATCCCATCTTTCTAATCTTCATTATTTCTTTATTTACCAGCTCATTCTCTACACACAAATTCAAGTCTCCTTCATTCCAAATGAACCCTCATTAGATTGTTGTATTCTCTCAAGTTTTATGCCTTTGTTCCCCATGATACCTAAATGCCTAGGGAGGGGAGGAGTTTTTATTCGTGTCTTCCACTTCCTATATATTTCAGCTCTTTGTAATTTGGCTTTTTATTTCTCACTCAGCTGAAATTTTTGACTCTTTCCAAAGTTACCAGTGATTTCTTAATGACCAAAACTAATGTCCTTTTTTCAGTCTAGTCTGCATGATATTGATGAGGTATATGAGGTCCAACAAGTCACAAAAGTGGGGAGTCACCCAGAATGAATTCACACATTCAAACCATCTCCAGGTCATGGGGCAAAGCTTTACTATAATGCTTAGCAAAGTTCCTAATGGACTCAGAATTAACAAGGAGGTGAAGGTGGGACCTTTTATGGGAAAGGATGGGAAGGGGGAAGGTAAGGGGTGTTAGCCAAGCTAATTATGTGCTGAGGCCAACCATCTGGTAGTTGTGGTCATCCTGTTTATACAAGATAGCCTTGGGAGTTCCATCTCTAGCTTAACCACTAGATTATTTAAGGTAATCATGGGCGTCAGTCAGAATAACTCTGTCCTGTACAAGATAAATCTGCAGGATCAGCTTGCTCCTCACTGAAGACAGCATAGATACTGGATTGCTGCCAGTGACATGGTCTTTTGCTGGATTCCATTCACCCCATCAATATTTGCAGCAATTGGCTGTTGGTTACCTCCTCTTGGATACTGGTTTCTCTTTGGATTTTCATATCACTATATTCTTGTTTGATTAGTTCTCCTACCTGACCAACTGCTCATTCTCATTCCACTTTGCTGGCTCATTTTCCATGTTATACTCCCAGCTAAGGGTATTCCCCAAAAGCTCTGGCCTGGATCCTGTTTAATTCTCTTTTGATTTTTTCTCACTTGGTGACCTCATCAGCTCCCTTCTCCTCTTTTGTTTATTTGCCATCTGTATACAAATTATTCCCAATTTCATGTACTATATATACTCAACTCTTTTTCTCCTGAACTCTGTCTCCTTAGCTTCCTGTTGAATATTTCAAATTGGTTTTCACATAGAAATTTAAAAGTCTATCTGTGTTTTATCTGTCTTTGACTCTGAATTTCACCACTCTGAGTTAGTGGCCTTCTCACCCTGGACCATTACTCTTATCCTATTCCATCCATTGGTAAGAAGCTCTGTTTTTATTTTCCTTGCCTCCCCCATTAAAATGAAAGCTTGGGACTCTTTGTTCTTATATTTTGTATGCCTAATACTTGGTATTGTGCCTGGAAAGTACTTAATAAAATGTTTGTTCACTGATTGGTGTATTGAAAACAGAAATCATTTTCTTTTCCCCCAAACTTAGCTCTCTTGAATTTCTCTGTTTCTGTCCAGGATGCCAGTCTTTGGCATTTACTCTTCATGTGTCCAGTCGTTTTCCAGACTTGGTGATTTTTGCCTCTCCACCTTCTACCTATTCTGCTTCAGAAGCTTTAGATGCAGGGTGTCCCAAAACTCTTGGTGTAGTTTAGTATTACAACTCAGTTATAAGGCCTTTATCGGAATCTTGCTGTAAAGTTTTTTCTCTATTTAATGGGACCCCATCCTTAGCTAGCTCCCATCCTTTTCACTTGCTTAGACTATTGCAATAACCTGTTGATTGATCCTCTCTGCATGTCTCTCCTCTCTTAATACATCCTACACACATACTATCAAGGGTAATTTTCCTAAAGTATAGGTGTAATTAATTACAATTCATTCCCTTTTTTAATAAACTCCAGTGTTATTGTATAAATACATCAAATATATTGCTGTTTGGCCTTTAAAGTTCTCATCTCAACCCAGCCCCAGTTTATATTTTCAGCCATATATATATATGTATATATATACACACACACACATACACACTCTTCCCTTTCCCACACCCAAATTATTTTCTCATTCTTAGCTGACAGTCCATGCAAGTCAGTAACTTCACCCTAGTTGTTCCTCATCCTTGGAAATGAACTTCCCCTTTACTTTTTAAAATCTCCATTTCACTAAAAACTGAACAAAAACTTTTTGCATGGTTTTCCTTGACTTTCTCTTTGGTGTCATTACAAATTTACCTTGTATATATTTCACTTTTTATGCTTATATTTAATTTATGTATATGTTGACTCCTTGAGGACAAAGTTCTGTTTTGCTTTTGTTTTTGCATCTCAAGTATCTAGTAGCAGAGTACCTGGCGTATTGTATAGACTTAAAAAAAAAAAAAACACCCCGAAACAACCCAATACATTTTAAAATATTTTATTATTCTGAACTTGCTCATGAGCAAAAATGCTCATATTTCCTGGTGAACTTGACAAAACACCAGGAAATATGAGCATTTTTGTAAGCAACAGAAAAAGAATTGTATGTGAAACCTCAAATTTTGTTGCATATAACTTAGTTTGAAAAAAAAAATCAAGTATGTAACATTAGTTTCCAAACTGTTCCAATTGTCTTTCCTTCTGGATATCCTTTTTTTCTGTTCTGTACTTTAATCAAGAAGAAAATTATTCTCAATTGATTAAGAAGGAACTTTACATTCAAAGTTGGAACAGAAAAAGATTGTGTGTGAAAATATATCTCTACTATGTGCTGCTTACATTTTCTTGGAGTATATAATTCATCATTTTACTTTCTTTTTAAAAATAAGTTTTTTGTTGATATCTTTTGTTTTTACATACTCTTATTTCTTCTGTATACTTTCTCTTTTCTAGAGAGCCATCTCTTAGAATAAAGAATCAATAAGTTATTTTAAAGCTATTTTTTGTTTGTACCCCTTTGTATTAGGGATTAAAGTTTTTAAAAATATTAAGTGAAAAAGTATTTTAAAAAGTTTAGTGACTTCCTCCTTTTCTCTTTTTTTTTGAGGGGGAGGGTTGTGTAACCCCATTTGTTGCTGTTTATCAAATCCCTTTAATTAAATAAACATAGTGGAGCAAAACATCCATATTTTATCAGTATCCAAAAAGTGGATTTGTAATTCTTTACCTTTAGTCTGTAACCTCTCTGTGAGTAGCATGCTTCTTCATAAATCTTTTATAGTCATGACAGCCTTCGGATAAGTGTACTTAACTCTTAGTTGAAGCTGTATTAATTGTTCACACTGAATAAAGTTTTTTCTTTCAAGTCATTTCATTCTGTATTGGTTCATACCAGTCTTCCCAAGTTTCTCTGAGACAATATTTTTCATTATTTCTTATTCATAATATTCCATTACTCTACATATATCATAATTTGTTCAAACTTAGCATACTTAAGGAGTAACTCCTGTTCCTAGTTTTTTATTATAACATAACGTGTTCCTTTATATATTTTTGTACATTTTTGTACTTATGGACTTTTTTTTTTCTTTTTTTGATTTCTTGGGGTCATAAACTCAATGGTATTAGTCCAAGAATATGCATGGTTCATTAATTTTTTTCTGGCAGTTTCAAGTTGTTTTCCAGAATGGCTGGACCATTCACAATTAGACCAATGGTACATCATTGTTGCCTGTTTTCCCCAGCTCCATCCATGGCTATTTTACTTTTTTTGGTTATCTTTGCCAATCAGGTGGACTATAGGGCAGAAATTCAGTTTCTTGAGTTTTTATTTTTCTAATAATTAGTAATTTGGAGCATTCTTTCATATTGCTATTGCTGGCTTGAGTTTTCATAATTTTAATTATGAATTTTTATAATATATGTATATTATATAATATAATAATATGAAATATAATTTAATAATTGCTCTAATCCTTTGACAATATGTTTGTATCTATTGGGGCACGAATTCTTATCAACAGGGTATTCCAAAAGTCTTAGTGTAGCTGTGCAGCTTATTATATTTAGTTTATAAACTTGAGATTTCTTCATATTTTAGTCAGTTCACTATATATCTCTGGGAGCAGAACTTTATCAGAAACTTGTTGCAAAGATATATATATATATATATATACCAATTAACATTTTTCTTTGTAATCTTAATAGCATTGTTTTTGTTTGTATAAAATCCTTTTCAATTTTATTTCATCAGATTTCTCCATTTTATCTTCTGAAAAGCTGTTTATCACCTTGTCTAATTATTCACTCTTCTCTCCAGAGGTGGGAAAACTGTTTTGTTCTTTGTTCCTCTAATTTAATATATGACCATAATTATGTAACCACTTGAATCTTATTGTGGAGTAGCATGACATCTGGTCTAAACCAAATTTCCACCAGGCAGCTTTTAGTCTTCTCTCCAGATTTTGATTGAAGGAATACTTCTTTTCCTCAATAGTTGGAAATTTTAGGCTTATTGAATATTGTACTACATATTTATTTACTTCTGTGTGTTGTGTATTTTATGGTTTCTAGTAATTCTATTTTTTAACCAGGACCATATTGCTTTGATGAGTACTGCTTTGTAGTGTGGTTTGAAATCTGATACAGCTAGACAGCCTTTTGTTCCATTTTTTTCTTAATTTATTTCCTTGAGAATCGTTACTTATATTTCTCTCTAAATGAATCTTGTTGTTATTTTTTTCTTGATATATAAAATAATCCTGTGGCAATTTGATGTGTCATTGAATAAGCAAATTTAGGTAGTATCATTTTGGACTTTTAGGTAGTATCCTATATGAACCATTAATATTAATTTAGGTTTATCATTAGTTTCTGTAAAGAGTGTTTTGTAGTTTGTGTGTGTGAGTCTGAGAGAGAGAGAATGAGGTTTTTCCTCTCATTTTTTTGCCTGTGCATAACGCTTATCTATTATTGTGCACCTATATTGATAATTGGAATAAATCTTTCCTTGATATAATTTACCTATAGAAAAAAGGTGGGTTTTTTTGAGGGGTGGGGTGGGAAGGGAAAAGTTATATAAGTAAATATAACTTGTTCGTTTTTTTCCCCCTCTCAGATTAAATATCAAATTATCTTTCTTGATCTTTTAGTCTGGATATTTTATATTATAGAAATACATCCATTTCATTTAAATAGTTTTGTTGGCATATAGTTGTACAAAAATGATTTCCAATATTTTTTTGTGTGCTTTTAGAAATGTATCATCTTATTCTTTTTCATCACGTAATTATCTTTTCTCTTTTCTCACCTAATTAAATAAAAAAAAACCTCTTTAACCAGATAAACCAAATGTTTATATCATTTCAAATAATATATGTATCATTGACTCATTCATCACTCTTTTGTCAAGAGATGGGAAGCATATTTCATTCAGCAATCCTCTGGAATAGTGTTGTCATTTTATAAATTTTTCTTTTGTGTTTTTTTTCTTTTTCTTTTTAAGGCATGTACATTGATAGTACTATCTTTTCTGTTCATTTCTTGCAAAAGTATTTTTTTTTAACAACATTGTAACCTACTCTTGCTCATTGTAAACCTCTTTCCATTGCATCACCCTTTGGTGACTGCAGCTTTTAAATCTTCAAATGTGATTTCTGTGACTTTTGATCACACATTGTTACTGGGTATGTATCGTTATTGAAAAGATGGGCCTTGAAAAGTAATGTAGTATAGTGGAAAGAGAGTTGATTTCAAAGCCAAGAAGACCTGGCTTCAAGTTGTGCCTCTGTCACATCTTGACTTTGAAAGTCACTAAACTTTCAATGTTCCAGGTACCTCTCTTAAGAACAGATGTTCAAAAGTATTAGTTGCCAGTTTGCATTTACTGGGCATTCTGTGTAGCAAAGAAAACACAACTTAGACCATATTCAGGGAAAAACTTGTCAATTTTAAAAATACTGCATCTTTCCAAATACAGTCCAGTCTATTGTCATCATAATTCAGTATTTGGGTTGGTCCATTGCCCATTTGCTATGTCTGACTAAGTTATATATTCTAATAGAACAGAATTCTTTGCTACCTATATAGTTGAATATTACAGGAGGAGGAGAGTTAGGAACAAGCATTTGTTAAGCACTTAGTTATACATGGTATTGTTTCTAATTTTTCTCTTATATTATCCTGTTTGGTTCTTAGAATAACCCTGTATGACAGGTATTATTATTATTATATTATCATTTTACTGTTAAGGAGACTGAGGCAGACAAGTTAAGTGACTTTCACAGGGTCATACAACTGGTTAAACATCTGAGGCTGGATTGGAACTCAATCTTCCTGACTCTCCAGGCCTGATGTTGTAGTCACTGTTCCACAATAGGAATTCTTCTTTCAAATGGTTTTTCCATTGTTTATATTTTGGCTAAACTTTTCAGAATTACAGATCCCATTTAAAAGATTCTTAGTTCTGGGGCTTGATATACAATAGACAAATATCATCCAAGAAGAAGAGCATCTGGAGAAACTTGGTCATCTTGAGAGTATCTCTTCCTTTTGGTTTATGTGCTAGAGATAATCTATGACAACAGGAGACATCTTTTATGTTCTTACTTTTCCCTTTTTATGCCCTGTTTAATATCTTTCTGTTACTGAATCTTGCAAAGTCTTAGGATGTTGTCTTGTACCTGGACTTATGGAAGCACTTGTTCAATCAGATGCATTTTTATAGCCCACAGAAAACAAGCATTGTGGAGTCTTAGTTTTTTATACCTGTTGTATATTTTAAGGGTATGATCTGGTATGGGATATCATTTGGGAAAACTTTCCTCTACTTCCACTTTCATCAAAGTTGACCTCTTTGAGTATAGGTTATTCTAAAAAATTTGTATGAATATGAAAATATGTTTATGAATTATTAGGTGTTCTCTTGTTTGCCTTCTCCTCCCCTCTCCCCAATAATAATGTGGTCCAAGGTTTTTTCCCCCAAGTATCTTCACTTCTTTCTGATAATTCCTTTACTTTGTTTTTAGGTCTTTGGTCCCTCATCATTATCTTTCCTCACTTCTTTCTAGTTTTCCTAGTCATCTAGCCTTGCAACGTAGGTCATCCTTAACTTTTCACTTTTTATATCCACCTTCATTAATCAGTTTTTTGCCAAAGATTGTAAATTTTTTTGTCATAATATCTTTTTTATACTCCCCCTACTCTCTCCTCTGTTGACACTCTGGTTAGGGCCTTCATCATCTGAAGTTTGGATTATTCCAAGAAAGTCCATCCTTAAGTTATAGTATTTCTTGCCTACTCTATAATCAAACTGATACCCCTTTACTGCTTTTTTCCTTTTATCGTAAATCTTTAGTGCTTTTCACAAATTTTAAAATATTAAAGAAACAGGTTTCATGGATCATAAGTTATGAACCTAATTGCTAATTCAAACGGTACTACTATCAAGAAGCTTTCCTAAATCTTTTGGTTAGTAATTACCCTTTATCTTTATATATCACAAACATTTTCTACTTTAATGGACTTAGGCTGCATATTATAGCTTCTATATAAATTATATATCTCTACTTATTGTAAGCTCTGCTCTGATAAACTAACTTTTAAAAATAGTATTTTATTTTTCAAAATACATGCAAAGATAGTTTTCAACATTTACGTTTGCAAAACCTTGTATTCCAAAATTTTCTCCTTTTTCTCAAGACAGCAAACAATCTGATATAGGTTAAACATGTGCGGTTCTTCTAAATATTTCCACAAGGAAGGAAAAAAACCAGTCAAATAAACAACACCACAACAAAAAAATGAAAAATTATCCATTGATTCATATTCAGTCTCGAAGGATTATACTCAGGTTTGCTGGATATGTGATTCTTGATTGTAATCCTCCAGAACATCATATTCCAGGGCTTCCAGTTCTGCTTTTTAAGGCATTTCTCTCCTCATTGGCTTTTTGTACCTCTTTTTATCATTTGACCTTTGTTTTTTAAGGTGTTATTTTCTTCAGTATTGCTTTGTCTCCTTCTTGACTTTTTTTTTTTTTTTTTGGCATCACTCTCATTGCTCTTTACAATTTTTTCTCCACGCTTCTTTCTTGAATTTCAAAATCCTTTTTGAGCCTTTCCCATGGCCTGAGACCAATTCATTTTTCTCTTGGAGGCTTTGGATGTAGGAGCTTTGACTTTGTGGGTTTTTTCCTTCCTGATCTTTCCTATCAGCATAGTAACTTTCTGTAGTCAGAATTATTTGTTATTGTTTCTTCATTTTCCCAGCCTTATCCTTGACTTTTAACTCTTTGTTATGATGAGGCCTGGGCCAGAACTCTGAACTTAAAACAAGGATTCTTACAAGGTGTTAAGTCAGTGGAATTGATAGACAATGGTTATCTACTTTAACATGGTGATTAATAGTTGTCTAGTTCAGTACATGTACTTAGTACTTAATATAGTTCTATAAGATTCACATCTGTGATAATTATAAGAAAGCATATAACCTCTGACAAACTCAGTCAGAGCCAGAGAAGACAAACAGACTGGAGGTGGGAGCTCAAGCTCTCAGAGCCAAAGAGAGCCACATTCATTCATCCCATCTCACACCACCATGGTGGCAGGCTTTCCTCCTTAGCTTCTCCACTAAAACCAAGACTCCGGAAGGCTTCTAAGAAAGTTAGCCAGGCCCCAGGAAAGGAGACAAGATTGTGAAGGAGATTATAAAGGATTTGGACTTTAACACCTGGCTACTACAGGTGTGGAGCTGGAACAAGGCTGCTCCAAGACCTCCAGAAAAACAAAGAACATTACAGAGGCCTTACTTCCCAGGGTGGAGAATGCACAAGGATTTTATAGGGCTGTTTTCAGAGATACTTGCAGGGACCTGTAATGTTTTTTAGTTTTTCCAAGATCGTATGATCCAAGGAGAGGTGTGCTAACCATTCTCCTGATTTAGCAAACACTTTTCTGCTGTGCAGCTGTGACAGAGATCTTGTCTTCCCTGTGGCCACAAACTCTGTTATGCTATTGCTCCTGTTCTCCCTGGAGAGACGGGACTGTGACCCAGATTTGAATGTGGGCAAACCATGGCAAAGGAATAGAGTCCTGCCTTTGGTGCCAGCAGAAAGGCTCCTGAAATCTTTCCATTGTTTATTCCATCTCCATATTGTCTATGGGCTAAGAGCTCCAGAAGCTACCATGGTTGCCATCCATTCAATGGTTCCCAAAGCCTGCTCCTGGTTTGCTGGGCTGGACTGTGCTCCCCTCTGACTCAGATGTGACAGACCTTTCTTGCCGACCTTTTAGGTTGTCTTGGGCTGGAAAATTGTTTCATTCCATCTTTTTGTGAATTCTGTTGCTCCAGGAATTGTTTTATGGCATTAGTTAAAAGTTTAGTTCAGAGGGGTTTTGTGGAGAGCTCACGTGACTTCATACTGCCTTATCTCCATCATCTTGGCTCTGCCTCCCCCTACTCCAGTTCTTAATGCCCTTTTCCTTCTTGGATGTCCCATAGAACTTTGTGATATGTCATTTTCATGTATTCTAATAATACATATGTCTTATGTCCTGTGACACTAAGTTCAGTGAGCACAGTTGCTATTTTCCTGTTAGAGCTAATAAAGTGTATTGTACACTGATTCTCGTTATTGAATTGAAATATAATATATATGATGCATTAGATATTATATCCTTGATAAATGTCACAAGTATATTTGCTTGGTTGCTCAACAATGATTTTAAAAGAAGTTGAAGCTTTGTAGAAAGAAAAAGTTGAAGCTCTTTTAAAAAGCTAATTTATATGATGTTAGTCTTTAGAATTAGAAAGTATTTTATAGATTGGTCTGGTCCAACCCATTCATCTTTCAGATCAGGAAGCTGAGGCCTCTTCCTTTCTTTCCACTATTCCCTCACCCCCATATCAGTAGTTTGGCTAAACAGAGAGACATCTTTAACTTTTTGACTCAACTCCAAAGTTTTTTACTATATTATTATTTCTTATGTTCAGCTATCAGTGATAATTTCTTTAAATCCTGTTTTATATCTTTTTGAAAATTCAGCAAACATTAGCAAAAATGAAAGAGCCCTTCCTCCTAAGAACTTAAACATACATATGATTTTCCATCAATTGAATGTTAAGTACATGCAAAATGATTTTGGGCAGAAGTGAAAGAAGTTGGAGGTGGAGGAGGAATGGAAAAGATTGTGTATGAGGTGGAGTTGGGAAAGGCAAGTTAGAATTGGACTTTAAAGAAAGCTAAGATGATAGGATGTAGAGATGAGACCATAGAGTATATTTCAAGCATTTACTCTGCTTGTGTGAACAACTAAGCCAGTTTGGCTGGATTAGAGAGTATGTGAAGCAAAGTAATAGAATAAGCTTAGAAAGATTTTGAAAGCAAATTGTAAAGGGCTTTAAAAGGCAAATACAGATGTTTGCATTTCTCCTATAGGAGGATTCTTTAGCTGGGTTCCGTGAATGTAAAATTAAAAAAAAGAAATCCACTATTTAATAAAATTGGTTTCTTTTTTAGTCTGTTTTATTTATGAATTTAAAAAACATTATTCTGAAAAGGGGTCCCTAGGCTTCACTTGATTGCAATAGAAGTCTGTCACCCAGAAAGATTGAGAACCAGTTGAGCTGGAATTTATTGATCAGAGCTTTAGGATTATCTCCATCACCAAATATTTAGTTTATTATATGCCAAGCACCACTCAGTACTAAAGACACAAAGACAAAAAAAAAAAAAAAGTAATCCCTTCTTTCAAGGAGCTTTACATTTGCAGAAATATTAATTCATTTTTATTAAGCACTTTGTGCTAGGCACTGGATATACAAAAACAAACACTGAAGCAGTCTCTCACCTCATCGAGTTTTCATTTTGTTGAGAAGAAATAAAATATAAATAATTAAGAAAATATCAAGCGCCTACTATGTGTCAGGCACTTTGAAATTCTAGGGATGCAAAGAAAGATAACAATTCCTGCTTTGAGGAGCTCACAGTCTGATGGGGGAGAACGAGGGGTATAAGGGAGAAAGGGAAGGATGATTAAGAGAGAAGAGTTAAAAGAGGTCTAAAGAATGGCTTGCCTGTCACAATATATGATAAGTTCTTTTATATCACCTCATTTTCCCTTTTTGACTGTCATCCTATAATTGGCCTTGTTAGCTATCTCTTTCCTATTACTAGGGATTTAATTATTTAACTGCTTAGTTAACATCACCATAAAGAAAAACTTGGATTGAAAACTTTGAATTGACAAAGAGAAATTTGTAGTTCAAAGATTGAGGCTACTGAGATTAACGGGATCCAAATTAGAAATTCCAAATGTTTCACTAGTCTTCCTGTGTATTTTGTGTTGGGAAATGATGAAAGGGACGATCTGTATAAAGTCTGTTATTATTCCCACAAGTTCTGTTTTAACAAACTCCTCTGGGTATCCTCACTGTTTTGTTATTATAAATACGTTGCTAAAACCCACACTGCAATAATTAACAAACCATGCATGATTCTGGAAGACCTAAAGTGCAGTACACTAGTCATCTCCTGGCAAGTGATAGGTTTAAAATGCAGAATGTGACATGTTTCTGGACATGGCTAGTAGAAGAATCTTGCTTTCACTTCACCATTCACGTTTGTTATGTCAGTCTTTCTTTGCTGTTCAATTATTGGTAGGGAAAAAGAGTAGCAGAGAAAATAAATGTTTATTAATTGGAAAAAATACTTATTTAAAAAAATTAAAAGTAAAAGTTGTGCTTTTAGTTTTTAAAACTTGGAGATGGAGATGAAACCCTGTAAAGTTAAGTTAATACATGAAAAATGTTTTGAATTGATTGGGAAGGAGGCAGTAACTAGATCTTGGTTTGTTTGAGATTCTGTGAGGTTTTTTTTTTCTTTCAAGGTATTTGGGATATTTGAAATGAGGCTGGAGAAAGTGAAATGTGCTTTCATGATGAATAAATAGCTAATGTGTAGAAGGGATCAACTGTCAAGCTCTTTCTCTGCCTATTTTGCAAACTACTGATCAACAAAACTATTGGAATAAAAGAGAAATAGCTTTGTTGTGCAGAAAGTTCTTAGTGTTGGTCTACATAGTAGTGGCATTTTGTTAATCTGATTACAACCACTTCTTTTGTATCTGCACATTATTGTTACAATGGGTGGCACATAGGCACTTAAATATTTGTAGATTGTTTATCTGGTTCCTGTTTTTATAAGTCATTCTCTAAAGAATATACTTGCATTGTGATAATTCTCCACAATGCAGGCATTTATTTCAGTGGGATGGGGGCTCTCTTTGGCTCTCACATTCCTGATTCTTGATCTCTTTTTGCACTATCACTCACATTAAAACTGTCACTTAACATTTTATAAACTAGAAAATTCTACTTACAAATCAACATTTATGATCTGTATTGGTAAAATCTAAGAACTAGATGAAGAAGCTAATTGGAATATAGCAGAGGTATATCATTATCATTATAGGGTTGTTATTTACCCTTCCTGCTATTTTTAGAGGAAAATATTCAATTTTAAGTGTTTTATGTTTTGAAAATTATTATTTATAGGTATAAATCGCTACTCTTAGTGTACTTACAAGTTTTAGGAGGCTGAGCAACAGCTGCAGATGTTTCCATCTTTGCTAATATGTCAATATGTAATCAACTATAATCTTTGACTCCCCCTCATTTCATCTTTTGACTTAGTTTATTCTAGCTTTCTAAATAACACATATATTTACCGCTGTGGGAAATAAGTATTTCTCTTCTCATTCTACTTAAATCCTAAGTGACTTATTTTGAAAAGGTAACTGGAAAAAAATAAATTGAAAAAAGGAAGCTAAGTGATCCCTATCGCAGGGAGCTCAGGGAAAGCAATAGACATTTAGTAATAAACAAAAAGCCTTTTTGGTTTTTGTTTTGAAGGAAAGCCTTGTCATTTTGTGGGGGAGGGGAGAGAGGAGGAAAGGCCTTGATCCTCTTAGAAAAGGTGGAATTAGGTGAATCTTAAGAGCGGAAATTAAGAGGGAATAAATTCCAGTCTTGCAAAGATATGGAGACCAAGAGATATTGTTTATTTAGAACAGCAAGCAAGTTAGTTTGATGGGAGCATTTAGAATAGATGAAGTAGAGTAATGAATAAGAAGTCCAGAAATGAAGTTAGAAACAGGCTGTAAAGGAATTTGAATCAGAGAAATTTGTTTTATCCTATAGTCAATAGGGACCACTGGACCTTTTTGAGCAGGGAAATAACTTGCTCAGAGCATTGCTTTAGGAATAATTGGAGAGTGATTGGATAGAGGAGAGACTTGAAGTAGGAACTAAAATTAGAAGACTTTTGCTATGGTCTAGATATGAAGCAGTTAAGTTCTAAATTGGTGGGGGCATGGAGAAAAGTGATGCAAGAGATGTCTTGGTAAGACTGAAGAGTCCAGCTCCTCTCTGAAGCTGTGGAGTGGGTTACTAAGTGGTACTTTGTGTAGGATTTGTCAGAATATTGTAGGAAGAGTGGTAGGTTTTGACTGAACAGATGAGGCTTTGTTTTTGTTTTTGTTTTTGTTTTTTTAATGTGTTGAAATTGAGATACATATCTCAATTGGCAATATATTATATATAAGTTCTAAACTTATATATAACTTATATAAGTACTTAAACTTATAACTTACACTAGGGCTGACTATATTGATTTTGGAGTAACCTAAAAGGTAATGAATGCATGGGGCACGGACTAAGGCAATTAGCATAGTGGATACAAATCTGGACAGTAAAGACCTGGGTTAGATGTGGTCTCAGACATCTAACTGGGCTTATGTCCCTAAATGAGTCATGTTACTTCCCCTCCTCAGTTTCCTAATGTAAAATGAAGATAATGGCACCTCCTATACAACGGTGTTGCAAGGATAAAGTGAGATATTTATAAAGGGCTTTGCCATGTTGTACAGATACTTGCTATTTTAGGGTAGAGAATATAAAAAGGAAAGATGAGTCCCTTTGATGTGTACCCTAAGTAGCAGAGTATAGATGACCATAAAGCTAGAAGAATGAAAAGGGCCATCCTAGTTTATAGGAGGTGAAATGAGAGAACACTGTCATGAAAATCCAGAGTGAGGCAGGAAGCCAAATTATGAGGGATTAAAGCAGGGGTCCTCAAACTAAGGCCTGCAGGCCAGATGCAGCAGCTGAGGACGTTTATCCCCCTCACCCAGGGCTATGAAGTTTCTTTATTTAAAGGCCCACAAAACGAAGTTTTTGTTTTTACTATAGTCCAGCCCTCCAACCATCTGAGGGACAGTGAACTGGCCCCCTATTTAAAAAGTTTGAGGACCCCTGATTAAGGAGTGCGTAAGAAGAGGAAATACGGATCAGAAAAGATATATGGTCCTTTTTAGTAAAAGTTTTTTCTTATGATGAAAGGGAAAATAGATGTAGTACATATTGTGTCAAATTAAAGGTGTTTTTGTAGGGTAGGTTTGCGTGTCCCAGAGGAGGAAGATTAGAGGTTCAAAGATTAACTTTGAAGGGACATTAGAAGTCATCTATTCCAACACCCTCATTTTGTATGTATGGAAATTAAAACTACAAACCTCAGAATTATCTTTGCATGAGAAACTCTTAGTGACTGGGAATATGGTTCTTTTTTTTTTCCCCTGAAGCCATTCGGATTAAGTGACTTGCCTAGGAGGTGTTAAGTATTTTAGGTCAGATTTGAACACTCAGGTCCTCCAGATCTCAGGGCTAGTGCTCTATCCACTGCGCCACCTAGCTGCCCCTTCATATGGTTCCTGATAGTTTGCATTTCTTCCTTTCAGTAGATTTGTGGTATTGTCTTTTAATCCCCTATTCATTGTGTTCCTTGTCTTATATTTGTGTTTCTTTGAATATCTTGGATATCACAAACTTATAGCACAGATATTTGATGCAAAGGATTTTTTCCTCAAGTTCAAAATTTATTTTGGTTTTGTGCAAATAATCTTAGTGTCATAAACTTGAAATTAATTTTTTTGGTGCTCACTTCTTTTTGCTTGTTTGACTTGTTTTTTTTTGGGGGGGGGAATGGTGTCCTTTTTACATGGTTAAATATCTTTTTTAAGTGGGCCTCTTGCTAGGCCCACTCTTGCTAGGTTACACAGAAGCTCCTCTTCCCTCTCCCCTCCTCTCCTCCCCCAAATCTATTATATCCCTTCTTCCTTTTCCCTTCTAGGTTAGATTGTTAGATTATCTGAATTCCTCCTTACCCTCCTGGAATGGAATATATTTCAACACTTTCCTTTCCTCTTTCCAATGTGGTGGGCTGAGCTCCTCTACAACTCACCCTCACCCCACTTCTTAAACATACTAAAGCAATAGATCACTTTTTACTTGGCATAAAATTTATGCTTTTGAAAAGAGTTCTAAAACTTCACTGAGAATTTTAATTTGAAGAATGTTTTTTTAAACTGTTGTAAAAAATGCTTTAAAAGCTGTGGCATTTTAAAAAAAATAGATGTTTATTTGTTGCTTACTTAACTGATTTTTTTTCTGTTTATTTTTAAGACGAGCAAAAATCAAATTAAAGTAGATCTTGTAGATGAAAACTTTACAGAATTAAGAGGAGAAATAGCGGGACCGCCAGACACACCGTATGAAGGCAAGTAGTATATTTTTTGTGTAAAACATTTTGTAAAGTAGGGTTTATTTTGATAAAGTTGTAGTTCACATTAATTTTTTTAAAAAAACCTCCCCCCATTAGATTTTTTTGAGAGTAATTTAATTCTTTTATATAATGCAATTGACATTTTAATTTGAATTCCATTTATCTAGACTAGATTTTTTTCTTCTTCTTTGAACCTAGATATGGTTTTTAATATTTAAGTAATTAAGATTTAATAGTTATATTTTTTGTATCAGCAGGATTTAGTGGAGCTGTGGTAATATTTTGCATATGATTATATAAGATGTATACTGTAGTTCTATCTCATAAAGTATAGATGTTATTATTTACTTGGCATCTGTGATATGTCTTGCTTTAATTTTTTTATTTTATATAATTTTCATTTAGGTCATTTTGACATTTAGCGATCTTTTAATTTTTGTGCACATAGTGTGTAATCTGGAAGGGAACTCTGTTGAAAAGGAAACACTTATTTTTCTCTGCTACAGAGAAGTTGGGAGTGAGAAGTTTAAAAAGAGAAGATAGAACCCCAAAATCAAAATGATCCTTATGTGTGATTTGTCTGATGTTTATTCCTAACCTGAAATGTTGATATTTAGACTTTGATAGTAAAAGATTTAAATGATGAAGGTAAAAATGTGAAGAATTCTTTGTGGAACAATAGAAATACAGATTTCTTTTTCACATTTAGTTGAAAAATTTGCTTTAGTGCTTTAAAAGACCCAAAATTGCACTGGTTTGGGTACTCCCTTCCAAACAGACCACAACCCATTTAAACCATAACAATTTGATGAGATGCTGTGGCTAAAATAGTCTTCATTTGAGTATTCATTTGAGAATTACAGAATCTGGAGCTAGAAGAAACCTTAGTAATCAGTCATCTCTTCTAATCTTCAACTTTTATGGATGAGGAAATAGGCCTGAGTGAGTTGTGACTTATCCAAGATTGTGCTGATATTAACTTAGCAGAACCAGTATTAGAGCCCAGATCCTCTGATTGTAAATCTAATACTTTTTCTAAACTACCATGCTGCCATTCTTTGTCCTCAGTTTAAACTCTGTTTTTGCTTTCTTATTAGAATCATTTGCAATGTAATAGGACTTGCCAGAGGTTGAATTAGTGTACAGGAACACAGGGTCACTTCCATACTGCATTGGAGGCATAGGAATGTCTGTAGTGGCATACAAAAACATTTAAAAAACCATTCATGTGATTAAAAAATTTTTATTTTACTTATATCCCAGTCAGATCCTTAGCACATTGCCTTTAATTAATTTTCTATAAATTGTTCAATATATGTGTGATTGAACTCAAGATTATTAATATTTGAGAATATATATATATATCTCCATACCTATTAAAATATTATATTTTGACATTTTTATAATGAGTGATGTAATTGTGCTTTAAAAATCTTTTAGAAAAATAGTATTATAGAATAATATGGAGATCTTTAGAATTTCGTTATTAAAAAATGTACAGATCTTTCCTGAAGAATTCATGACCAATTCTCAATACAAAGTATCATCGAGAAGGAATGAGCCTTTAAGTATGATGTGTTTCTTGCTAGAAACAACTTCACTGACAATCTGTGATGTTATCTGTAGCTTACTTGGATTATAATTGCTATAGATTTTGATGTATATTTGCTTAAACGCAGGTGATGGAAACATTTCCTTTTTACCTCATTGATCTTAATTTTATGTGCAAGAACAAATATTGTGTTTATTAGCTTGATAACATAACATCTTTTTAAAAAATTTGGATACATTTTTAGCTATAAGTTTACTAAATTATAAATTACAATATATTCCCCTACCATATAAGCATGTAATTTATATATAATGTAATTATAAATATTTATGTATATAGAGCATACATTTATAGTCCTCTATCATATAATAATATATATATTAAGTATATTACTAAAAACATTAATATAAGTATTACTATATATCGTTAAATACACACATATCTTTACCTATTATATTTCATATAGTACATAATATATTTTATATATATATATATATATATTAGTTTCTTATTGTAGAGTTTGGAAATGTGTGTGTGTGTGTGTGTGTGTGTGTGTGTGTGTGTGTATCTTTAAACAACTAAGCTAGCTTTAAGGCAAAGAAAAAATGAAAATGGAGCACTGATTTAGCTTAGTGCTTTAAATGATTAGAATTTTTGAACTGATGAGCATTGTTGATATGTTTCCAGTCACATTGGTCATAGTTAAAATAGATGAATTTGAGTAATATTTTATTTTTTTCAATCACTAATACAAATATTCATATTCTTAAAAATTACATGAGCTTATAAACGTAGAGCCTTCTACATAAAAAGTTTAACATATATAAATATTTCTAGTCTTTTAACTTTTGTAATTTTTTTTTGGGGGGGGGTGGTATTATTTTTGAAGGTCTGAGATAGCTGGGTGTTAATATGGGAGTTTTCAGGTGAGATAGCAAACTATTCCAAACCATCTCCTAGTAGCAAGAATAGCACAGACAGTTTCTATATATTTTTTAATATTATAGAAAGCTGAATTACTGAATAATTTTATAAATTGCTGTTGATTTCTTAAGTATCTTTTAAATTTTATACTCCCATAATCAGGAATAGTTACTTTTCTACCTTTTTTTCTAACATTTTCCTAACTTTGATTGGGATTGAGAGCAAGTCTGTATCTATTCATTGCTAACATATACAAATTCACTTTATGGATTTTCTTATATTTCCTTGATGGTGATAATCTTATAATTTTTTTTATTTTTAAGATAATGACTCCATAATTATAGTTATACCTTTGTTCTAAATTTGAAATTTTAAAACAGTGTAACTAGATACACTGGTTATATGTTCATTATATTAGGAATGATGACTTAAGGCTTCAAGAGTGGTACAAGTCTTAAACATTTTGGTATATGATATACATTTTTAATGGAAGATAGAAAAAGCACCTTTAATAGAATGATAACAGGATCTTTGAAATAAAGGAAAGAAAGGATCATATTTCTTTTGAGGGCATTTTTAATGTTGCTATACTTTTTGAAATCTGAATGTTTTTTCCATATTTATAAAATTTCTTAAAATTCAATGTTAGCTTTTAAATTTTGACTACTGCTGGTATTTTTCTCACCTCCAGTCTCCCCCCCCCCCCCCCCCCCCCACACACACATATACACAGGCTATCATATATATACTTTCCTAGGTGAATTCTGCTGGCTCATGAGTGTTTTGGCCCCTCATGGAACAGCATCATAAAATTTGCAGGAAAAGGAAAAGTGGTCTGGAAAGTTAGGAAGAAAGTAGATTTCTTTTTTATTCCCTTATTTGGTGACCCAAAATAATGGAAGCAGAAAAGATTGTACTTGGTACAGACCACTACTTTGGTTGTTTCTTATAATTCTGTATCCCTGATTTTGGGAACTAATGTCCACTTTAGCAAACAGTTTTATATTTTTTGACTCCTAGAGTTGTTGAGGAAAGTCTTAGAGAAAGTGTTCTAAGCTAATATTTGAATCAACACTGTAAAAGTCAATGTATGGTTCATCCATCCCATGTTATATGAATATTTCTCTTCTTTCATGTACTTAGAAGGTAGTTATTCTTGGGACTTTAGTAAATCAGTGGAGGGGTAGTTTCTGTTTCTAGGGTACTCATGAAAACACTTTTTTTTTTTTTTCTTATCACAATTACTAAAAAGGAAGGAAAAAATAAAAAGGGTTAAAATTTAGATCAGCCACTTTTCTTAATGGCATCTGTAGTTGAAAGTTCTCTTGAAACAGTTGACTGTTTTGAGGGGAGCTGGTTCTCTTGTCGATTATAATAGCTAATAGCTCACTAAATGCATGTCTTCTATGTTGAATGGTGTAGTTAGTGTCTGCTTTAAATTTTAATAAAAATAAGTCTCACCTTTTTAAAAAAAGTATTGCTTTCTGAACTTCTGAGTTTGTTTTATTTATGCTGACTTGTTATGATCAATGTAAATTTATATGATTTTAAGAATTTATGGAAATTTATTTCATTTAATATTCCTAACTTCTTAATTTTTTTTAGGAGGAAGATACCAACTAGAGATAAAAATACCAGAAACATATCCATTTAATCCCCCTAAGGTATTGTAAACATATTTTTGTGCATGACCTTTTAAGCTATTTTACATTTCTTGGCCCATTAAGTCAACATATATTTCAGCAGTTACTACTATTACAGTTATAAAACTATTTGCTACATGTAAACTCTGAATGTGCAGTGGATTTTAAAAACTAGTGGAAAGGAGAATTAAAAGCAGTAAGTTTGTTGGAAGGCAGCAGGATATGCTGGCTCATATCCTTCATGTGGAATTGGCCACATACCCAGAAATCAAGAAAAAATTCTTTACAAGAATTGATGGGTTTTAATTGCCGTCAGAAATGATTTAATATAGATCAGTAGGTGGTATTAAACTATGGATATATGATTTTGATGTGGGCAACTTTTTTTTTCTTGATGCTATTTAATTGAAGTTTTAATTCTTATCTGAACAATTGCAATATTTTCTCAGCGTCTTGTTCTTTTCCTTTCTAATTCTTCCTTTATATCACCACTAGATTAATCATCCTAAACTACAAGTCTGTACCTGTCAGTTTTTAGTTGAAAAGAAAACTTCAGTGTTTCTTGAATTTTTGACTTTTTTTGTTCATGTAATCTAACTTTTAAATTCAGGTCTTCCATAATTTGATCTAATCTTTCTTTTTTATGCCCTCTGATTGGAATATGCCTTTTGCCTATAATACAATAACCATTTTTCAAGATTTAACTAAAATTCTGCCTTCTTTCACAACAATTTAATTGGTTCCTGATCCCTTTTTCCCCTCTAAATTCGAAATTACTATTTCTTTCTTTTAGCTACTTTATTGTATTTTGATCCTTTTATGACTTCTACTTTTAGTTGTCTTAAGCTTGTATATAAATTTTATCTCTATATTTTGATATTGCAGTTCTTGAGGAACTTTTGGAAAGACTAGAATTATGCCGAGCATATTTTAGGTTGGTGAATCAATTTCATCATTTCTGTTATAACAGTAATAAATGTTAGTACCCTGTAGTAGTAGTTTGAGGATACCTTACTGGGAGGAATGTTAATAAGTATATAATATTCTCTTGTCTAGGCAATTTATAGGAATAATTTTGTTTTTATTAAGGCACCTTCAGAATTCTGGATATATGGTCAGTGTCGGGCAGGAAATGAAAGGATGCCTTTAAGATTGGAATTGAAAGATTTTTTTTTTCTTTTTTTTTTTCCTTTTTAAAAAAGTATTTCATTTTTATTACTTAGACAATTTTTAACATTTAAAAAAAATGTTAGTTCCAAATTCTTTCCCTCTCTCCTTCAGACAGTAAGCAATTTTATATAGATTTTACACGTGCAGTCATGTGAAATATTTCCATGTTAGTCCCTTTCTCACCCTCCCCTACCCCCCAAAAAAAGTGAAAAACCATATAAACAGTATGTTTCAGTAATTTTTCATCATAATTCCTTTGGATTTGTTTTGGATCTTTGTGTTGCTGAGAATAGCTAAGGCATTCACAGTTTTGATCATTGTACATTTTACAGTATTGCTTTCACTGTGTACAATGTTTCTGGTTTTTCTTGGTTTACTTTGCATCAGTTGTATTCCATCATAATCATATGCCATACCTTGTTCAGCCATTCCCTAATTAATGGCAATTCCCTAAATTTTCATTTCCTTGCGATCACAAAAAGAGCTGCTACAAATATTTTTTTACATATATAGGTGCTTTTCCTTTTTTGATCTTTTTGGGAAATAGACCTTATAGCTGTTTTGCTGGATCAAAGAACATGTCCAGTTTTATGGTCCTTTGGTCATAGTTACAAATTGCTCTTTTAGCACAAATTGGATCTGTACACATCTTTTACTCCCTCCTCCATACACCATCCCCCTCCCCAGTGCATCTATGTCCCAATTTTCCTTCATCTCTTCCAGTATTTATCATTTTCCTTTTATGTTAGCCAATCTGATAGGTGTAAGGAGGTACCTCAGATTTATTTTAATTTGCATCTCTCTAATTAATAATGATTTAGAGCATTTTTTTACATGAGGTGGATAGCTTTGATTTTTTTTTTTTTTTTTTAATCTGAGAACTCTATGTTCATATCCTTTAGCCTTTTACCAATTGGGGGATAGATTTGTATTCATATAAATTTTATTCAGTTCACTATATATTTGAGAAATGAGACTTGTCAGAGACACTTATAAAAGTTAAAAAGTTAGAAAGACAGTATATGAATACTTAAATAAAAAGATTTGCTTTAAAAAAAAGTAGAACAACATTCTTTGCTTGTCATTGTCCCATTTTGAAGCTATTTTTTGTGTTACATAAAAATGCTTCATTAATTCTTTTTTCCTTTCTTATGGTGTCTGTTTTACTACCTTTTCAGTCTGTCTGCCCCCCAAAACCCTTATAACAAATAGAAATGAAGAAAATAATCATTCTCATTTAGTGTGTCTAAAGGGGTACAGATAGACCCACAACCATTTTATTAAGTGGCAGCTGTATGCCTAGGTATTGTGCTAAAGTGCTTTACAAATATCATACTTTTTGATCATTTAAATTTGATCTTTGAAAATTTGTCTTCTATATCTCTTTCTTTATTTTTCATTTATTTGATACTTCAGACATCTAGCTTTGTCATGATCATTTTGTTGATGATCCTAGTTAGTCTTTTCCTTGTTTCTTTGGGGTATATGCCTAGTGTGTTATACCTTTGTCAGACGCCTTGTGCAGTTTAGAGAATTTTAAGATCTAGTTCAAATTGATTTCTAAAATTGTTGAATCAGTTCATCACTTCATCCCCAATTCATTAGTGCCACTGTCCTCTCACAGCCCTTTGAACAATTTTCATTTTCTTATTTTTGATCATCTTTATCAATCGGTTGTTTTTTAGAGTTTTCCTTTTTTATCTGTCTCAAACCCTTAGCATTGGGCAAGAATTTATAAGATTTAAGCCTATTTCTCAAATATTTTCTACAGAGATAGATGTACTTCAATAGATGTACTTCTTCAAATATTCTTTTATTGAATTGAAATCTACTTTCCCAAAATTTTTGTCATGTTTTAAAAACATTTTTCTTCTTTTTATTAAAGAGCTATTTTTTTTTCCCTCCCCTTAGTCCTCAATAAAGAAAAAGAAAGCTCTTATAACAAATATGTGGAGATAAGCAAAACCAATGTCAGCATTGACCATGTCTAAAAAATATTTCTTATTCAGTACTCTTAGTTTAAAACTTCTACTGGATGTCCTAATTGTGATTGATCATGATGCTTTATCAGAATTTTTAACTCTTCCAAGTTATTACTTGTTGTTAATGTATGATTAGTTCATTTGGTTCTGTTCACTTTACTTTGCATCATTTTATACAAGTTTTTCTGGCCCTCTTTCATCATTTAAGCACAGTATATTCCATTGCATTCATATGCCATTGTTTTTTCATCCATTCTCAAATTCTTGTAACTTTTTGTTGTTGGTTCTAACTTTTATTTTTTGCAGTGTGTGAAAGTGAAATTCTTCGTGTTTTGTATTAATTAGCATTCTTTTTTTGCTATCCATTTCAGGGCCCCCTTTCCTTTCATCTTCTACATGAACTTAAAATTATTGAATCTTAATGTTGGAAGAAACCTTAAGTTATTTTGGCTAGGATTCTCTTAAACTTGAACCTTTAGCTTTCTATTCCTAGAGTTCACTTATAACTCAAAAGTTGCTTGGCCTTTAAGATTTTTAAGTCATAAATTCACCTCTGACAATACTCTTTGTCCTTGCTTTACACACACATTATTGAGCTTACTCTTTAGCTTCAACATGAAGTTTTAATTTTTCCATCCCAACACTATCATTTTCATTATCATTATTCTTTGGTCAATTTTAAAATGATAACTTTTTCTGTCTCTCATTTTTTTGATCTTCCTCAATCCTGTACAACTCCCAGTTCCTATATCCCTCTCAGAGCTGAGGACTGATGGAAAAAGTTATTATCTAACCTCAGCTGGATCCTTAATGCTGTTTTCCTTTATTTCTTTTACGAGACCTTATATGATCATTTTTTTTAAATTAAAAAAAATTCATGATCTTCACAATCATGAACAAATATTTCAGGGTTCCAGTGAAGAACAAAAAGAGGATTATAAATTTCCATTAATTACCCTACTTATTTTTGTCTTCACATGAACTTTTTTCCTGTATTTTTTCTTTTATCTATGCTTTATATTTTTTATATTTTTATCATTTTTCACTAACATCAACTGCATGGAGAATCATCTTCCTAGCCAAAAAAGTATAATCAAATAATCAAATAAAAAAAAAATAACACATTGATCATGCCTGATAACTATCTATGTATCTGTCTATCTCATTTAGCACTTGTAATTCATTTAGTTTTTTAACTTTGCTACTTCTTTCATTCTTGCCAGGCTAATGGGCATGTGATAGACTTTTAGAAATGTTTTATTTTGTCTCTTCTTATGGGTGATTAAGAACATTCTTTGATAGGTTTATATTAGTTATGAAAAATTTTTTTACACTTTTTTCAACTTGTCTATTGGAAATCACTCTTGTTTCACTGTCATTCATATACACACACATAGCGCCAACTTTCATAAGATTTTTATCAAATATATTTGCTATCAGGATTTTCCCTAACTTTGTTTTTCTTTTGTGTTTACTTTGCTTGTAAATTTATATTCCTATAATTGTCACTTCTCACTTTTGTAATTACCTGTCTTATTTTTTTAGGTATTGAGGCAAAGTCTTTATTAAGGTATATGTTACATATTGTGCTGAATGCCAAGGATACAGATATAGGCAAATAAGATAAGTCCCCTGTCTCAAAAACTGCTTATAATCTAGTGGAAGAAGACAGCACAAAATGGATTTTCAAGGAGCAGACAGCAAGAGTGTGGAGATGGCTAGAAATGATGTGAAAGTCTGGATTGAGGCAACTCAGTGGGAATGCTCTTCTCTGAGAGTGTCCACATACTATTTACAGATGAAAAGGGCCTCAGAACTCATGGGCTTTTTTTTTCCTCAAGTTATGGATGATGAAATGAAATATGGGATAAGAAGGCCAGCCATGTAATTCTGAAAATGTTTCATTGTAATTAAGAATTCTTCTAGCCATTATTGTGAAAGGTGTCCTCTTTAGTTGTGATAAAATAAAATCTTTTGACCTTTTCTGTATAGATCTTGTTTCCATTTTGAAGCTTGTTGTAGGCTTCAGGGGTCCTCAAACTATGGCCCATGGGCCAGATGCGGCAGCTGAGGACGATTATCCCCCTCACCTAGGGCTATGAAGTTTCTTTATTTAAAGGCCCACAAAACAAAGTTTTTGTTTTTACTTTACTCCGGCCCTCCAGCAGTCTGAGGGATAGTGAACTGGCCCCCTATTTTAAAAGTTTGAGGACCCCTGATATAGAATATAATTTGTCAGTCCTATTGTCCTTCTCATGGCAGACTGATTTCTGGTTTTTGTAGAGGTCCATCCAATAGATAGTGTCCTTAGGTTTATCAGACACTATACTACTTTGGTTACTTCTGGGCCTTCTAATAACAGCTAATTGACATTTACATAGCAAAGTGTGCACAGCACTTTACAAATACTGTCTTATTTGATTCTCATAGCAGCCTTGGAGGGGGATCCCTGATATCCCCATTTTTATGGGTGGGGAAACTGTCTAAATGACTTGCCCAAAAACCATTATGTCTGAGGCAGGATTTGAACATAGGTAGACTTTCTTTTTTTGAATAGTGTTTATTTTTTTTTTCTCAATTATATGTACAAAAAACATTTGTTTTAAAATTTTGAATTCCAAGCTCCCTCCCCTCTCTAATCTCTGAAATTGGAAGGAATTTAATGTAGTTTATACATGTATAAAACATATTAATCATGTTAGAACATAGGTCTTCTAATTTCAAATCCAGTGTACTGTTCATTTTTATTATTAATTGATTTTTTGGTGGAAGAGCGGCAAAGCAATTGCGGTTAAATGACTTGCCCCCAGGATCTTAAATATGTACAGTTCTTCTATTCATAGTTTCACATTATCATGCTGTACAAGAAAAATCAGGTCAAAAAGGGGGAAAAAGCAAAGAAACAACAATAGAAAAGATGAAAATACTATGCTATAATCCACACTCAGTTCCCATAGTCCTCTCTCTGTTTACAGATGGCTTTCTTAATCACAATTCTATTGGAATTGGCCTGAATAATCTCACTGTTAAAAAATCAAGTCCATCACAGCTGATTATCACATAATTCTGTTGTTGCCATGTACACTGTTCTCTTGCTTCTACTCATTCTAGACCTCTCCGAAAACATCCTGCTGATTGTTTCTTATAGATCAGTTGTAATCTGTAACATTCATATACCATAACTTATTCAGCCATTCTCCAGCTGATGGGCTATTGACTCACTTTCCAGCTCCTTGTCACTACAAAAAAGGGCTGCCACAAACATTTGCACATGTGGATCCTTTGCCCTTTTTTTATGATCTCTTTGGGATACAGGCCTAGTAGTGATACTGCTGGATCAAAGGATATGCACAGTTTGATAGCCCTTTGGGGATAGATCCAAATTGCTTTTCAGAATGGTGGGATTGGTTTATAACTCCATAAACAATGTATTAGTGTCCCAATTTTCACCACCCCCTTCAACATTTATCTTTATCTTTTCCTGTCATCTTAGTCAATCTGGAAGGTGTGTGTGTAGTGGTACCTTAGAGTTGTCTTAATTTGCATTTCTCTAATCAATAGTGATTTAAAGCATTTCTTCATATGACCAGAAATGGCTTTAATTTCTTTGTTTGAAAATTCTCTTCATATCCTTTGACCATTTATCAATTGGAGAATGGCTTGTATTCTTAGAAATTTGAGCCAGTTCTCTCTATATTTTAGAAATGAGGCCTTTATCAGAACTCTTGAATGTAAAACATTTTCCAGTTTTCTGCTTTACTTCTGAGAAGACCTTCCTCCCTTCCAATATTAATTTCTGCATCAGTGTCCTTAATCCCCATTCCTCATATTTCTTCCAGTACTATATTCCATTGGTTAATCATTTTCTTATTCTTCTTTTTTACTCTCCTTCACTAGCTTCTATATTTACAAATATGCTTAGATTTCTCTTTTATTTAAAAATAAAGTCCTTCTTTGCTATTTCCTCAACTTTTTCTATATCTCACCTCTTTATGCTCAAGTAGTCTACATGTCCTTATTGCTTCATTTTTTAAGTTGGTAAAATCAGATTTCTGTCCTACTATTTTTGAAACTGCCTTCCTCTTTGCTAATGCTAATCTAAATCCCATTCTCAATTCACATGAATTTTGCAGTGTTAACTCCAAGTTCAGGCCAAAACTTGCATATGAAAACTTATTTTACAGTGTTTTGCATGATGATGGGAAAGATAATTTTAATTTCAATTGAATTAATGCTTGAGTTTTGGAGTTCATTTGTCAAAAGTTAAGGAGTGAATGAAAATTAGTAGGAACAGGGAGTGATGAAGAGTAATTATTCCAGAAAATTACCTGAGAAAATAAGAAGTAGGGAGCAGCTTGAGAGGATAGTAGTTTCTAATGAAGTTTGTTCTTTTAAATGGTTGGAGAAGACTTGATATATTTTAGATAGTTAGATAAAGAGTCAATAGGATAGAGAGAGTGTGAAGATTAGGTATAGAGAGGAAAGATGATTGAGAATAGAGTGTTTTTGGACACCATGGAATTAATTATATGAAGGAGTTGATATTGGCTTAGAAAACCCAAGTACAGAAATCCTTGTGATAAGAGAGAAAATGCTTTGTTCTTAATGAATCCAAACAGATAATATATTAATTGAATTTTGTTGAGAATGGGTATTAAGGTTTTTTAGTCTTAATTATCTTCCTCTCATTTGAAAACCAGGTCACCATTTGACAGCTTCATGGTTTTTGAACTTGTAGTAGTTATGGTTTTTTTGATTTCTTGATCATCAAGTTCTTTCTGTTCCATGAAACAGAATTCTTCTTGGGTTAAAGACTTTAATTCACTTGAAACACATAATTCCATAAATGTTTCTGATTATACCTGAACTTTGTTTCCCTCTTGGTCTTAAAAAAAAGTTATTTCATTTTATCGTCACAGAAAACCTTTCCCTTGAATAGTGATATCAAAGGAGTTCAGAAGTAAGCATAATTTTAATTTGATTTTTGGTGTGCTAAATTTGAGTTGATAAATATTCAAATTGATAAAGAAAACTGTTTTATATCTATCTTGATATTTATTAGGATAAAATAAATGAATGAATTAAGAATAAAGGTAAACAAAGTTAGTCAGCACTTATTCCGTAAAGTACTGTGCTAATAAAACTCTTGGTGACATAGCCTCTGTTCTTAGTACATTCTAATGAGAAAGACAACTCTTTAAAAAAGTTTCAATCTCCAAATTTGGTGGAGAGGTCCTTTAGTTCATAGTGCAATGATCAAAACAGACAGTCTTATATATTTTTAAAGATGTAATTTCTGTTCATTTTAATGTTGAACATTTTGAAACTTCTAAGTACTTTGATATAGTGAAATTTGTTTTATGAATATTTCTTAGCTGTGACTAAAGGGAAGCAAATTACAGTTAAATGAAAAGATGAGTTTTCAAACATTTCTTGGAGAAACAAAGAATAGAGGAGGTACAGTTGGTTTTGGTGATTTAATATTACACTCATCATAAGTATTTGCAAAAAGATCACTAAGAAATTTATTGCACCTTATGTACCAACTTTGGTTGCTGAGAATGAAGAGGGAGAGAAGTTTTTTGAAGGACTTGATAAAACTCTGAGTTAAATCAGTATATTCTCTGATAGTTTTGGTGATTTCAGTGTAAGTGAGAAAAGTTGGTAATTTGTGAAAAAGAGCATAGTTCAGGAAGTAGAATCAATTTATACAAAGACATATATATGTTCCACAATAGTCTTATGATTGTCTATTGAACCACATTCTTTACAAGAAAAATTTGTAGACCCTTGACATGATGAACAACAAATAATGTGAAAGAAATGAAATAGACAATATTTCCTTAAAAGACTGTTCATGATGTGGGATTTACCTGGGATCAGCTGTCTCAGTAGTTAAACTACTGAATTGTCAGGGCAGTAATCAAAATTTGTAAAAGTTAGGACAAAATAATAAAGAGGAGGATTCAACATTGAAATGCTAAAATAGATTATAATGATTTTATACTAAATTATAATCAAAAGGAAGTATCCTAGCAATCATTTTGACTTAACACCAAGGTAACCCAATACAGCCTAAAGTGAGAATGTACACTCATTTACAAAATACTAACAGAAGGATGATAGCTAACTAAAAGGAGTATGATCTTATTAAGCAGGGAGAAGTGAAGAAAAAAATTAGTTTTAAAAAAGGTTTGAAAAAAGATCTAACTAGGCAATGTAATTCTAAGGGTAAAGGATGAAAATGGAAGGAGAAAAAAAAGACACATAAAGATTACTCTAAATAACTTTCACTTTCAAGGACAGTGGAACTACCACTGAATTCCTATCATAGTCCTGGATATCTTATAATAGAGACAGAAATAGTACTGAAGGAATAGAAAAGTCTTGATCAAATTTTTGTGGACACAATTATTATGACAATTAGTGATTAATATGGCATATCTCTGAAAGTGATAAAGATAACAAAGACTTTGCAAAAATCTTAATCCTTAATAACACCAAAAAAAGTTAACTCGCAAATCTTTTTGACCATATTCTTGCTCTATTATCTATCTGAAACTTTTCTATGCATGAATATAAGGAATCCTTTTTTAAAATTATAAATGAACAAGTAGTTTTAAACCAAGTGATATCCAATAATGTACTGTGTGTTTGTATGTATTTCCTACTTTGTAATTGAATGAGTTAGATATTCCTTTCAATGCCTAACAATAGAAATAATAATGTTAAATGTCTGATCTCATCATAAACATCAAGGGAAGAATTTACTAGAAAAATATATATTTATGAAATGTGCTCACCAAGTGATGGAAAAGATGTTGGTACAGACTTTTGGTTGAATAAGTATTGAGATCTTCCAGGTCTTCTTTGCATATGATGGTTCTCCGTGCATTGAATCCTGGAATCCTGGCAAATTTTGTTTGGAATGCAATCTATCATCACAAAAGAATATAGCCTGAGTAAACAGAGGGTGTGCTTTGTGTATTTACTTCAGTAAATTGGAAAATTTCCTGTGAAACCAGTCACCATTTAAAAATTTCCAATTTGTTAATCAGCATTTATTAGATACTTACTGTATGCCAGGCATTGTGCCAGGGAGATGGAGACCAAGAGCAATTCCACATTGCAGTATGGCAGTGAGATATGGAATACAACAGATTTTTGAAAAATTAAAAATGTCTGTTAGGCATACGATAATGGCATTTGTCACACATGGCAGATGTGAGAAAGTTTCAATATATAACTAATGAAAAACTTTGGAGTAGCCCTGGAGTAAAAGATGGCATCAAAGAAATGTGTGATATGGAGAGAAGATGGCTGGTTATATTGAAGAGGGACAGAAAGATAGCCAGGCTTTATATCATGTTAGCATAAAATGAAGAAACCCATCCATGTTTGGGGAGAGGAAAGAGACTTCTTTCACAGAACTTAGGGGAAGATATGAATAAGCATTGTAATCTCTGTAGTTTTAAGGAAAAGTTCCAAGTTGATGAAATCATGAATCCACTTGAATGTTATAATGAATATATATAATGAAGAATTAGATGAGGGAAAAGGAAAGAAAGGGTAAACATAATAGTGATTTGAATAATAATTATTCATACAACTTAGTTGATTACTTCTACCATTGTTTTAAATTACTAAAAAAAAAATTTCATTAAATCATAGTTTATAGGATATTAGAAATCAGGGTTACATAAGTAAGATGTTGAACTAGACATTTTCTTTGATTCCTATCACCTCACAAACATCTTCAAAACAGAAATTATGCATCAAAGATTAAACATCATTAGATATTTCCATGACCTACGATACCCAGAATCAAACAAGAAAGAAAATCAGCAACAATCTCAAACTCCAAGAATTTATATTCATTGACTTTGAGCTCATTTAGCACCTCTTTGACCCTGTTGGATAAGGTGTTCTTTCTGTCAGGCTTGGTTTTGTGCCAGGTATTGCCCTAGAAACACTTGGCACTGAGTCTTAGAGACATGTCCCACTCCCTTCATTCCTCAATTCTCCAGGCTTGCACCAGCAATTAGAGGTTTTCAGCACTAGTGCTTCTGGTTTGCAGGCTTCTGATTCTCAAAGGTTGGGACAACACTGACTGTCAAGGCCCAAGCAAACTTCCCCAGCCTAAAGTTGGAGTCTGCATAGAAGTAGGAAGAGGGAGAGAGGAAGGCAGTGTGAGGACGCAGAAATCAATTTTGATGCTAACATGTCATGTTCATGGTTCTACTAATGTACTCTTGCTTTCCAGTAGCATCGAAGGTAGCAAATGGGATGCTAAATGAGCTTTTGGAAAAAAATTTAAATTATTTGAAGGATATTTATTTTAGGATCTATTCTGTTCTGGTGGCAAACAGTGGGTGAGGTCAATATTGACTTTGTTTTCTTCTTACAAAGTAATTTTAAAAATAGGACATAAGTTCTCACAGAACTTAAAGCAAACCTATTTGTAGGTCTATCTATTATACTTATAAATTAGCTGTTCTTGAATACCTTAAGTGCAATATAGATTGTTGCATTCTTTTGTATATTGGAAATAACAACTTTTTTTCAGAAATATTTAGACAATTAGAATTGAAACTATTGCTTTGCTGTCTTTCCTGAAAAGTGGCACTATAATGAGTGAAAATTGTTCCTATCTTCTTTACCTCATCAAGGATGTAAAAATTTGTCAAAAAATTGGATGTGGGTCCGTAGTAACACTTTTAATAACCACAAAAAATTGAAACTAAAATAAGTGTCCATTGATAATGTAATTTTGCTTAACAAATTGAGATGTGTGAATATAGTGGCATATTTTCTCTGCTGTAAGAAGTGTAAAATATAAGAAATTCAGGCAAATATTGGCATGTTTGATATTAAAAGGGAAAAAAAGCAGAATATAGGAGAATAGTGTAATACATGGTGCCTTCGATAATGTAAGGGCAAATAATATTAAAGGGCAGACTTAATTGTAATGGACTTTATAGTCCCAAAAAATAGATAATGAAATGAATTTCCATTTTCTTAATAGGACATGGGCAGATATTTAAAAGGGGACATGTATTTACAACTGACTTTAGTCTATGTTAATTTTGGTTTACTGTTTTCCTTTGTTGAAAGGAAATAGTTAAATGGAGTAGAAATTGCTATATAAACAGGCATCAATAGAACTTGAAAAAGAAAAAAAGAGAAAGTATAAGAATAACTTTGCAAATTGGAGGATTACCTTGTGCTCATCCTGTACTTTTTCTTCCTCCAGAATCTTTTTCTTGCTTTATATTTTAACTCAGTTTAAATTTTGAAGTCTGCAAAGATCTCCTAGATGGTATTTGTTTGTATCAGTTATTTTAATACCTAATTAAACCTTTTCCCTTCCCCTCCATCTGTATTATAAATTGTTTCCAGGGAAGGGAATTCTTTATCCTACTTAGTAGATGCTTAGTATTTATTGATTTGAAAAAAGTAAAAAATTGTGAAAAGGCCAAAATATAATGAATGGATGGTAAGCTCCTCATCTTTGTGAAATGATATATTCATTCCTCTGATGACTCTTAATTTCTGGTTAATATGCCATTATAATATTAATATGATTTAAGTAGGTGGGAGATCTTATGGGCTCATTGATTGGTCCTCAAGGCCAACACCATTTAAAAGTTAATTTGACTTTATGTATACATACACATATATACATATTTTTATAGTGGGTATTTCTGTTTATAAAAATCTCAAGTAATGCTTTATATATATATACATTCTAGGTGCGGTTTATTACTAAAATTTGGCATCCTAATATTAGTTCTGTCACTGGGGCCATTTGTTTGGATATCCTGAAAGATCAATGGTAAGAAATTTTTATTTTTCTCTACTATCTTTCCCACCTCCCTCCTATTTAAAAAGGACTTGTTATGCTTTTCTTTGTCCTTTTCTTGGATAATAAGTATAAAATCAAATAATTTAAATCTACTTGGAAATAGTAGATTTACTTTGGAGCTACAAAAAATTCTTTTCAATTCTAATTTCTCATTTTGAAAATTAGTGAATGTGATGTGCTATTTCTTTAAATTCATTTTTCTCCTAGGTGGCTTCTTTTAAAAGGGTACTTAAAAAATGTTTCTTGAAGAAGTGAATTTGATTTTTGAGTAGATGAAATAAAAATCTCTCCCTTTCTTTATACTCCATAATACAATACTTGAATTATTTTTGATCATTTAAGAAGATCTCTTAACATTTCCCTTTTTGAGGATGAACCTCATTGAGTTTTGTTAAACTGGTTATCAAATGAGAGATTGAAAAACATATTATGGACACTTTAAAATTTAGTTGAAATTAATTAACTACTAAACATGTGTTCCATCGGGTTAATATTTGACTAACTCAGAATATCTGCTATGCCATACTTATTAATAATGGTAGCTACTATTTATAGAGTGCCTACTATATGTACCTGGTGGTGTAATAAGGGCTTGACATGATCTTCATAACAACTTTGGGAGATGGTTTAAATTATTATCTCCATTTTAAAATTGAGGAAGCTGAGCTAACAGGTTTGCCCCAGGCTTGCTCAGGGTCAGATAGCTAATAAGTATCTGAGGAAAGACAAAAGTGAATACAGATGTTCCTTCAATTCCAATGCACCAACAAACAGTCCCATGAGGCATCGAAAGAGAATTTGATGGAGACATAGTAACACAAGACTAGAAATACCTGTTAATGTGAAGCTTTAGATTTTGGATGACTTGTTAAAAAAATTTTAAGGACAATAAAAGATATTGATCTCAAAGGATGAAAAAAACAACATAAATACAAAATGGTAAATTATGTAAGCATTATTAAAAAATAAAAATATGGGTCATAACTGAGTACAGATCAGGCCAAATTGTATGGGGCCCTATGGATTAGCTCTTTTATTAATATATTAGGTACATGGGAGAGGTTTCAAGTTTTTACCAAATTATTTAACTAGGAAAGCCACAAGGAAATGCTTTTTATGTATGTATGACACAACTTGCAATTCTTTGGTACTATACTAACACTAAATATTAATGTGGTATTTTAATGATATTATTTTAAATATTCTCCTAAAATTATCTTCAGAGGACTTCTTTTTTGTTTTTATTAGATTTTGATTTATCATTTAGTGATTCTCCAGACAGCTATAGATTATTTGACTTTCCAGAACAATGTGGAAGTTCTTTTAAAAAATTATCTTTGAAATTATCTTGCTTTTATAAAAACTGTGTGTACCAGAAAGTCAGGAATGTAAGCAAAATCAATTGTGAATAATTAAATGTAAAACTCCAAAATGAATATGTAGATTTTAATTTTTTTTTTTTTTTTATTAAAAAGTACAGGATGGTTTAAGTACCTTATTTAGCGAGAGTTTTGACCTTATTGGCTCAATCCATTGGATGGGATTTATTTGGTTTTCTTGCTGAGAAAATTAATTTTGCCTTGCTAAATGTTCTTTAGGAACTAAAAATATCATTGTTTCTTATCCTTTTCACAGTATTTGGAATCTATAATTCTTTTCAAAAGGTTAGTTTAGAATGGTTAGCTATATTTGCCTTCAAGGAGTTTTCCTTTTTTCCCAGAGTATTGACTTAAATCTTGTGATCCAGGTCATATCTTTTTATCTCTGCCTCTGAAATAACTTCCCTTATCAAGATAGGCACAAAGTCTTAAAAATTTCTTTGTGTTGATTATATTTTCTTCATGAAAAAAAATTTTCTTGCCATACAGTTTTTTGAGGAATCTGTAAACCTTTGATAATCTGGATTGTGAACCATGTTTGCCAACTTTCTTTTGGTTAAAGTTACTAAGTATCATGTTGATTTTTTTGGGGGGGTCCCATTTTTTTCCCCATTATCTTCATAGAATCTTTCTACTTCTTTGTATGCTTCTATCACTTGTTTCCTTGGAAGTCTGCTTGCTTACACTTGTCTTGATGTCTTGTGTACGGGATGAAAACAACTCTGGGAATTTGCTAATTTTTTAAAAATCACATTTCACTAGAGGGAAAAAAAACCACACCAAACTTAACAACCCAGACTTGTGGTCTGGAAGTGATATTTGAAGTAATCCAGTTACTTCTCATTTTATAACAAAGGGAACTGAGACCCTGAGAGTCTTATCCAAGATTACATAGGTAGTATGTGGGGCAGAGCTGGTGGTATTTGAATTAGGTTCTCTGATTCCAAATCTGAACTAAAACATGTATCTATGGAGCTAATATTGTCAAGTCTTAGATTATCCTCTTGGGGACTGTATTCTGGCCGTGATAGAGTCTGATGACAGCTATACTTGTGGTGGTTTCAGATGGATACAAATAGCACTGCTAAAAGCTTTAATTATTCTAGGTTACAAAGGCAGCAAGGGAAGAAACATTAAGTGCTTGATTTGGGCTAGACACTTCATTCACTGCTTTACAGATATCTTATTGGATTTTCACAACCATCCCAGAAGGGGAGTGTTGTTATGGTTTCCATTTCCCATTTTGAGGAAACAGAGGCCAGTTTGCCCAGAATCATACCCTAGGAAGTCAAACTTGACTTCAGACGCAGTTCTTTATCCACTGTATCAATTTTGGTTAAGAAATGGAAGGTTTTAGGAGCTCAGGTGGTGTTTCTGTCTCTGGTATTGATTGATGGCAAGAACTTCAGAAGAAAGGCATAATTTGGAAGTGACTTTTTGGAAGGTATTCTCTAAAAACGGGTTTTGGCTTTTGGACATTGACTTAGAGTAATGGCAGGTTTTTGATTGAGGACAGAATATACCTTAACAAAGTTTGGTAAAAATGTATTTGTTTGAAGCTTTAAAGGATTACAAAGGAAGTAAAAAAAATGCCTCTGTGTGTCTATCACACTAGACATTGTAGAGATACACTTCAATGTCTGAAGAGAAATAGCAGAAAAAATTCATAGTATGGTGGAGGGGGGAGGGGAAGGGAATGAAGCCAAAAAAAGGAGCCAGTAATGAAACTCATTGCTTCAGTTATATATATGTGTGTGTATATGTGAAAGTGGGAGTAATTTTATTTCAAAGGAATAGAGTAAGGTAAAAAAAGGAGCAGGAATGGAGTAAATAGCGTGTATTAAATCATCATATTTGAGGAAATGAAGAAGCATGTTCAGTAGAAATAGAAATTAAATGTAATAATTACATTATTATTTGAAGGGTAATAATAATTATATCATTACAAGAAGGAAAGGTGTGGAAGACAAGTTGGAGGAACAGTTCAAATGTCTGAGGTGAAGGCATGATTGTAATACTAATGATGAAATTCAGTTTTCTGAATGTCTGCTATATAACAGAATACCTAACAATTTCCTGTTTAATTATAATTTATCCTTCAAAATAGAGAAGGCAATGAAGGGAACTTCAGTATCTGATTTTTCCCAGCAAGAAATAATCTTGATTAAATAGATATTGACAGGACCTTTCCATGAAAAGTAGTAACTTATTTTTGATGGAATAGGAGACAAAAACTAGAGATCATGTAGCTTTTACCAAAAAATTTTGAGACCACATTTCAAAGGCTTTCAAGAAAGGGTATATAGCGAAACCCCTACATAGAAAATTTTACATGGGAATTTAACCTAGGAAAGATTGGTTGTTCTCATAAGAATGTCTAAAAATTATTTGATGAAATTTCTCATGTTATTTTTGTGTACAAGATAAAGAGATGCAGATTTCAAAACTTCTTGAAGTTGGACCCAAGGAGTCATTTTACCCTGTTAGTTTCAGGTTTTGAAATTTTTAATGATAAATTAATTCTTAGTATTCAGAGAAAAGAGCTGTAGGGACATTCATTGTTCACTGATTGTTCATGCTCCTTGTTCAAGGTCCCAATGTCTTAGGGTCTCATTGTAAGGTTCTGCAGATTTCTTCTAGTGTATGCTTGATAAATATGGGCAAAGGAGTGTCTTTAATAGTTCTTCATAATTTTGGAAGGAAGCCTCTAATGGAGTAGCTCAGAGATTTGTCCTTGGCTCTTTGTTCTTTAACACTTTTAAAAAATCAGTTGCTTAGATAAAGATATTGGTAGCATGCTTCTGAAATTTGAAGATGACACAATGCAGAAAGGGATCATTAACATGTCTGATGACTAAAATGCAAAAAGATCTGACCTGGTTAGGATAGGCATAGAGTTTCATATTTGGAGGGAAGTTTGGATCTTAGCCTGAATTAATATGATGTGAATTGTATGACTTCACTTTACCATGCCAATAACATGCATACATTAAGCACCTATAGTGTGATACACATTGGTGTGAGGTGCTGGGGATACAAAGAAAACATCCTGCCATCAAGGAATTTACTTTTTTCTTTTTAAAATTTTCAGTATTTTTTATTTTTCCAAATAGTTTCAACATTATTATTATTATTATAATTGAGGCAATTGGGGTTAAGTGACTTGTCCAGAGTCACATAGCTCGGAATTATTAAGTGTCTGAGTCCAAATTTGAACTCAGATCTTCCTGACTTATAGGGCTGGTGCTCTATCTACTGCGCCACCTAGCTGCCTCCCAGTATTCATTTTGTAAATATTTGCATTCCAGATTTTACTCTTTCTCCCTTATCACTGGTAAGACAGTTAGTTATTAATGTGATTAGAGATATGATTCTTTTAAACAAATTAAGGAGTTTACTTGTTTATGAGGACTTTTTGTTGGATGGAGTTCAAGAAAGGCCTCAGATAAGTGATAGCTTTAGTTGAGTTTTAAAGAACTGCAGATTATTAAAGGTGGAGGCAATAATGGGAGGACAGTATGTTCCAAGGCATGGAGAAAAGAGTTAATTTTTTTCCCCAAAAAATCAGGAAGGTATTCCAATTTGACCATAATGTTCTAAGTGGAGGGGGAGCAATGTGTAATAAGGTTCAGAATGTCATCTGTGACTAGATTATGAAGGAAATTAAATGTAGTTTACCCTGGAGGCAGTAGGGAGCTACTCGGGTTCTTTTATTAAGTGCTCAGATGTGCTTTTGGAATAGCACTAACAGTAATAAGTGGTATTTTAAGACCTAGGCTTTTCTGATGTCTTTCCTGTAACAGTAATACTGTCTATCACAGTTGCTAAAGTATTATAAGCAGTCTATGGTTGAAATGACTTTAAAAATAATTTTTTTCAAAGTTTTTTTGAGGATCAGCATCAAGATAGGCGAACAAGAGCTGAAAGGGCACCAAAGACCATCACTGAAACATGTCCTTCACAGATTCCAAAATTTAGATGTCTTTCCTAGCTGTGGTAAATCATCCGGATAGTTTTTTTTTTCTTTGTCTATATTTCATTAAACTCTGGATATATTTAAGTCCTTTTTAGTGATAACCTTTAGCATCTAGAAAAGGTATTCTTTGCCATAAGTGGTTTTAATAAAAAAAAACCAAAATGGTTGAGAAAAAAAATTAGTTTGTTCAGATATAAAGGAAATATTTCTGAATAGGCAAACTGCTGATAGAGTAAGTATGTGTGCATGTACATGCATGCGTTTTCCTGTGTATGTTTTATTTGTATATAAGATATGGCTCAGAAGATATGGATGAACACTGTCCTGGGCTCAAGTTGTGCAAGAAGAGAAAATTGGTCTGGATTACATTTGAGCGCTTTTTTAGATTTTTAGTAAAATTCCCAATTTTACTTTTATTGCTGAAGCCTAGCTTTTAAATAGTGATGTTTCCCCCGTTATACAGCTGTGAATCACAAAACAAGATTGCATATATCTGCCATTGTGACTGTTGTCAATAGGCAGCAATATGTTGTTATTTTGACTTTCATTTGTTATAACATTTATAATCTATGGCATATATGGTAAGGAAATGTTGAGGCATTATTCATGGGACAAGAATAAAGGTTAGTAAATTATCATCATTAAGTACTTTTAATATAGCTATGAAGCATATTAAAAGAACAGTATAAATTCAGTGGATCAACACAGATGGGAATTGCACAGGATGAGAAAGGAATCTGTTTTGATATGTGGCAATGAAGAGAATATTCTTAATTCATTAGATATTCACTGATCATGATATGAAGGATAAGTGATGGGGTTTTTACATTCAGAACAAAATAAGAGGGAAAGGATTATGAGTTTTGGAGGTTTTCTTCTTATATTTCTTTATTTGGGGGGGTTGCTTTATTCTATCTTCATTTCCCCTAAAGTTATTAGCTTCTGTTCCGAATTCTATTTTTTAAAGAAATTATTTTCCTCGATGAGCTTTTTTTAACCTCCTTTCCCAAACTGGCCAATTTTGTCTCTCTTTTTTTTAAATTTAGTTATTTTTAGTACACTTTGCTTTATGAATGCTGTTGGGAGAGAAAAATCAGAACAAAAGGGAAAAATGGAGAGGAAAAAAAAACAAACAAAAAAGTGAACATAGCATGTGTTGATTTACATTCAATCTCCATAGTTCTTTTTCTGAATATAGATGGTGTTTTCTATCCAAAGTCTATTGGGATTGCCTTGGATCATTGAGAAAGAACCAAGTCTTTTATAGTTGATCATCACATATTACTGTGAACAATGTCTTTCTGGTTCTGCTTGTTTCACTCAGCATCAGTTCATGTAAATCTTTCCAGACTTTTCTAAAATCAGCTTGTTCATCATTTTTTATAGAACAATAATATTCTTATACCACAACTTGTCTAGCTGTTCCACAATTGATGAGCATCTACTTTAGAATGAGTTTTTTATTTAGAAAATACTTAGTACTATGCTAAGCATTGAAAGATAGAAAATGTACATGACAGGCTTTTCCAAAACCTGTCACATCACAAATCTGTTGAGAGGGATTAGTATATCAGAATGCCTGGAAATTAAACCCCAGAACATAAATATGAATATAAATTTTTTATTGAGGTATTTAATGAGAAGTTATAGAGGTTTTTGAATATTGAGTGCATTTTAGCTCAGTATAATGAGACCTATTAACCATATGAATTATAATCTAAGTCTCAGCCAAAATGCTATTTAAACAAAACATAGCTATAAAAACTGGATGATGATTAATTTTTGGCCTTTTTGGAATTTCAGTCAGCAAACATTTATTAAAATGCCTTCTATGTACCTGGTACTATTTTAAGTGTGAGGGAGATATGTGCCTTGATATAAATAGTCAAAATGAAGAATTGAAATTTAAATATTACTGCAGTGCCCTGGGAATATGGATAAAAAATTGACAGTCTCTATTATAAAGATCTCTTATTCTATCAGGAAAGAGGTTTTTAATATTTTTTGTGTCATACCCCATTGGCATTCTGGTGAAGCCATTTGATTGCTTCCTCCTCTGATGTGTTTAAATGTATTAAGTAAAATGCATAAAATTTGAAATAAAACTAGTTATGTGGAAATAGTTACTTGAATATTCATTAAAAAATTTCATGTTTGATAACTTTGCTACTAAAGAGAGACAACTAAATAGCAGGGTCAGGGAGCCCCTTCAAGGTTATTAGGGTGTATCAGCCAGTCAGACAGTAAGGTCTCTTCTTCAGTGTCATGTCCATTTCTGATTTTTAACCAATTCATCGTATCAAGGACTTGGTGATATGTACATTCTTTTCTGATTTTTGTTAAGTTTAGCAATAAAAGTAAGACTTTTTGCCCTCGTGGAACTTATATAAAACATATATTAAGCAAAATTTTTGCAGAGGACTCTTGAAGAAGGCAGCACTTGAAATGAGTCTGAAGGGCTCCAGGTTGTACTTAGAGATCTGGGGGATAACAGAAAACATTATGGCCTGTGGGTCTAAGTGCAGAAGTTGGCTTAGAAGGGAGAGTGACAAACAAAATTGATGGTTTTTTGTCTCCTAAACTTATTTTTGCTTTCTCCTATGTATTTTTAATATATGGACTGGTAGGTGGCGCAGTAGAATGCAGGGCCTGAAATCAAAAGAACTCGTGAGTTCAAATGTGACTTTGGACACTTACTAATTGTGTGACCCTGGGCAAGTCACTTCACCTTTTTGGTCTGTAAAATGAGCTGTAGAAGGAAATTGCAAATTGCTCCAGTATCTCTGCCTAGAAAATCTCAAATGACATCATGCAGAGTTGGACATGACTGAACAATAATGTATTTTAAAATGTTTCTACTTTTTTTTTAAAGGAAGACTTTCTTTCAGTACTGCTTTCTTCTCAATCCTTTCAGTTTGAGAAGGCATCATTTGTTTTCTTTTTTTTTTTTTTAATGCTGAAACAGTTCCTCAAAATAACTGAAGAATATGTTTGCTTAAAGAATTTTCTAGTTAACAGCAATGACTTGCTCACTTCCCTATCTAGGTGCCTTTTCTTCTCCTCTCCCTCTCCCCCAATATCTTCATAATAATTCAGCCAGAATAAAAGATCCTTCACAGCATCTTTCTCTTTTTGGGCTAGTTGGAAAGAATATTTACTTATTTTAAAGAAACCATTATTACAAAAATTGATGATTAAAGCTATAAGGGTTTTTTTTTATTAATTCCTAGTGTTCTTATATCTTATTATCTATTCATCTTCATAGTACCTGTCTTCTTACAACCTATTTACTCCTGAACCAGCTCTAGACCCGATGCTGAAGCCAGAATGAAAAAATAAATCCCAGGTCTAGACTACTGTAGAGCAGTGATCAAATCATGTCCCACATTTTGCTCTTTCCTAAGTTAGGATTTCATTTACTTGTCCAAATGTTACTATCCTTAAATTCTCAGTTCAAGTTGTACTTTATGTGCTATCTTCATAGACTTATTATAATCTTCATGATCTTTTCCCCTTCTGAAAGCATTTTATACTTTTTTTATACTTTCATACTTTATGCTACATAGGTTAAAATTTAATAAATATAGTAATAACTGTTCCCCCCTCTTTTCCCTATAAGAGTCACATTTGAATGTCTTGTTATTACTGCATTCTTGATGCTACTGGCTGTATGTATGTGCTGCTTGACTCTTCCAAGTGGAATGACTAGTTATATTCCCAGAGGCAGACTTTGTCCTTTGACCATGGGAAGAGCAGCCTAGATACCTGCCTGAGCTAACTGCCAAAAACATGCAAAATAGCCTGATTCCATTGACAAGAAGTAAATAATCTTTTTGTGTGTAGGCTCTTGATTCTTTTTGACCTCTCTGTTTACAGTTAACTTTTCTCTTTGGATAGTCTCTTCTCATTACTTTTTCCTAGTTCTACCTGCTTGATCATCCTTTTTCATTCTCTTTGTTGGGTTTTCATCTACCCTGAACCCTTTCCTCTTCTCCTTTTATAGTGGTTTGCTGGGAAATTTTGTCAGAGCAATGTTAATTGGATTCAGTTAGCATATTTCCATGATTTTCAGACCTACTTATCAAACCCTAACCTCTCTCCTGCACTCCTCCCACTTGTCATTGGGACATCTTGAAGTGCATCCTGGAGTTATTGCTCAACATATCTAAAACTGAACATATTTCCTCAGAAATTTTCTCTTTTTTGAATTTCCCTATTAGTAAGGGTGCTGCTGTTCTTGTAGTTACCCAGCTAAGGATAATAGTATTATCTTCAACTCTTCATTTTCTGTAGCTTAATTGACTCTCTTGCCAAGTCCCATTGATTCTACCTTTCCAAGGCGACCATCATGTTGCGACTTCTGCTTGGTCTCTCTGTGACAATCTTGTATTCATTTTTTAAAGCCTCTCATCATGTGCCCCTTTCCTACTTTATTAGTCTTTTTTATAGATGATATTCCATTATCCATTTGTTTATCAAATTTAATTCAAGACCTAAAGTACAGGTCTGATTGTCCTCCCTCTTCCTGGATCCCTGGATTGTCATCCCAGGATCAGATATACATTCTTTTGTTTGACTTTTCAAGTCCTTCATAACTTATTCCTTTCCTACCTTTCTAGTTTCATAAACTTTATTCCCTTTCACATGTTCTGAATCTGATAATAGTATTATTTGGTATTCTTTGAATAAAACATCCTATGTTCTTACTCTGTGCATTTTCACTGGATGTTCCCTATACCTTCTTTTCTTCATCTCTTGGCTTCCTTGATTGCCTTCAGATCTTAGCCAAAATATCGGTTTATGCAAGAAGCCTTTTCTGATGCCCCCTCCCACTTTAATAATAATGCTTTTCTTTGCTATTACCTGCAAGTTGAATGTGCATGTGCACACGTGTATGTATAGAGGATCATTGAAAGGAATCTTGTTTGCATATTGGTGTTTTTTTTTCTCAATAGTATTTTATTTTTCCAAATACATGTCAAGATAATTTTCAATATTTTCTCTCCCTTTTCCTTCTCTACCACCTATCTCCTCAAGATAGCAAGCAATTGGATATAGGTTAAACATTAACATAATTCCATATTTGTCATTGTGAGAAAAATCAGACCAAAAAGAAAAAAAAAATACAAGAAAGAAAAAGCAAACTAATAAAAAGTGAAAATGCTATGCTTTGATCCACATTCAGTTTCCATAGTTCTCTCTTTGGATAAGGATGGTATTTTCCATCCCATTTGTTGGAATTGTCCTGGATCATCAAATTTTGCTGAGAAGAACTTAGTCCTTCACAGTTGATCATTACGTAATTTTGTTGCTGGGTATAATTTTCTCTTGGTTTTATTCATTTCCTTCAGCATCGGCTCATGTCTCTCCAGACTTCTCTGAAGTCATCCTGCTGATTGTTTTCTTATAGAATAATAATGTTCCATTACATTCATAATATCATTCATATTCATATATCATAAATTACCCAGCCATTCTCCAATTGATGGGCATCCACTCAGTTTCCAGTTCCTTGCTCCACAAAAAGGACTGCCACAAACATTTTTTTGCACATGTGGGTCCTTTTCCCTCTTTTATGTTCTCTTTGGGATACAGATTGGATCAAAGGATATGCAGTTTGATAGTTCTTTTCCAAATTAGTACATTTCCAAATTGCTCTCCAGAATGGTGGATCATTTCAGATTATGAACTTTTTGAGCAAACCCCACTCTCTTTGCTTTCTCTGTGTTTCTAATGCTTAGGAGTCTCCTGAAATTGTCTTTTTGAATTGCTATATTTTCCTGAAACATTGGAATCAGAATATGCAGGAGTCCCCGATTGTGTCAAGGGCGAAGCTTCTCCTTAACCCTCTCCCCCTCCTCTGACAAAATTTGTTGTTTGCGTCCTACACTGAACTTCCTATGTCTCCTTGGGGAGTCAAGACAACACAAATATTAGTCAGTCTGCACTAGATTGGGAAACAGCTTTTGTGTTGGGGTCTAGTAGATAATCACACCATTCTATCTTTATAGTCTAGAACTTCCCAATTGAAAAAAAATGCAGCTTTTGCCTTTGCCTTTGCCTTGCCCCTTCCCTTTAGAAGAGATTGTGTTCTTTTCCCACCTCCCTTATGTGCCTTCTCTTCCTTCCTTTGTCCTGCTGTTATAAATGTGCAAACTTCTGTGTTAATTGTTAACCTGAAGGAGTTCTGCATACAAGTTCATTTTGATTACAATAAAATTGAAGTTTTCACTGAAGCTTTGTGAAGTTGTGTCTGTTGCACATAGCAATATCTTAATAAATGGTTACTTGTCTTGAAGGTTGGTTAAATGAAGCTCAGAATAATAGAGTAACAGTAACATCATGCAAAGTTGAAGCTCAGTGTGCTTTGAAGCCACCACTAAAGACTAAACAAAGAGCTATTTTTGCTGTGTTAAAGCTAAGAGGAAGATATAGTATGAAAGAGTTCCTTGTTTGATTAGTTAATAAACATTTAAGCACCTACTATGTAACAGACACTATGCTAAATACTGAGGATTCAAAGAAAAGGGAAAGACAATCTTTTCAAGGAGTTGGAAGAAAAAAACACAGAAATAAGAGGCGGGACAGGGGGAGGAGAGAAAGGTACATGGTGCAGCAGTGGTTGTGGGTTCCCAATCTTGAAGGACCTCTTTAATGTTCACCTTTTATCTCTCATCTTCTCCAAATAGAGGAGGGAGAAGCAGAGAGAACTGAGGAGACATGAGTTGAATTTTAAGGAAGAAGAGTTTCTAGAGAGCAGCTAGGTGGGCAATGATGAGATGGTTAGTTTAGGCAAGTCTCCAGCTACTTCTTCCTCACCTTCCCTCTCTAAAAACTTGTGATTTTAAGATTGGGAAAGATTAGCCAGATTTGGCACAGTGGAACAGTTAGGTATGAGAACACCACTGAGTAATACCACTAGTTCTGATCAAATACATTCCAGCACATGGGAAAAAGTTGAAAGTCTACTTCCGGACACTGAAAAGGCAAATATTATCTCTTCCAGTACTGGTCTTTTAAGCAGAGGCTGAATAATGGAAGAAAGCATGTTTTTGCTCAAACAAAATCAGAACAAACAAATTTATAAGGAAAGTAGAAAACTTGGGAGAAAATGTTTTTTGCAACAAATTTCTCTGATAAAAGCCTCTGTTCTCAGTTATATAGAGAACTGAGTTAAATGTGTAAAAATAAAAGTCATTTCACAATATTGCAGATAATTATGATTGTGATAGAAATATGACAAGATTTCTAAGGTCTTTTTCCAACTCTAAATTTATGATCTGTGTTGATATAGAAGTCATGGAATGCAATGTAAAGTTGGAAAATCATTTCAGACTTGCTGAGTACATCATTCTCAAAAGTAGTGATATTGTAGTTTGGATTTAAAGAATGGGTAAGAAACAGATGAGAATAGAGATCATTTCCAGCATTAAAGAAAGGAATGAGCAAAGATACGGCTGTTGAAAACTCTGGACTACACTAATTTTAGTTAGAAATGACTTTGAGGGAGGAAGCATGCAGTATGTCACTAAAAAGATGCAAAGGCAGAATCATAGGATTATCGTGTCCAGTTTGGAAAAAGAAATTTGAAATAGGGTTAAAATATTTTGAAGCTAGGGAACTAGAACACTGAAGATGTTAGGGGTAAAGAAAGTTTTAAGAGGAAACATAGGCTTTTTCATTTTAGCCATATTTGGAGGACCAAGCAAACAATTGGGAATTTTCAGCTGGAATTTAGGGAAAAACAGAGATTGAGATTTAACATCACAGAAATGGGTGTCAAAAAATGTAGACAGAAGAGAGGAGGCTGAGAACTGAATTCTATGTGAATGTTGTTTGATTAAAAAAGGATACAGTAGGTGAACTGGAGAGTACAGTATTATAAAATCCATGGAAGAACAGTCTTATTAAAACAAGTTGTTCCATAGTATTAGATGTTATAGATAAGTCATGGAGGAAGAGGATAAGTACTTATAAAAATCCCTGAATTGGATTTGGTGATAGCCACCAATTTGGTGATTTAGAAGCTATTTTTGAATTTGGAAAGAAGGAATCAAGTAGAGTTGGTCAAAAGCAAGCATTTATTAAATACCTGCTGTGTTCTAGACACTTGTACTAAGCGCTAAGTTGAGCTGAATTGCAAAAGCTTTGAGGATATGATAAGATTGTGGAGATAAGGCAGGAAGCAGAAATGGCCCTTTTAAAAATTTCTTTTATTATAGCTTTTTATTTACAAGACATACATGGGTAATTTTTCAGGATTGAACCTTGCAAAACCTTCTGTTGCAACTTTTCTCCTCTTTCCCCCCACCCCCTTCCCTAGATGGCAAGTAAACTAATACATATTAAATATGTTAAAGTATATGTTAAATATAATATATGTATGCATAAGAAATGGCCCTTTAAAAAGTTTTTTTCCTCCAGTGTTAGTTCATTTAAGAATGTGATTACTTTAAATCATTGGTAATTGGAAGCACATATAATAATTGGGAACAATGTTGGTTATTATAGCTTATCTCTTCTGGGCCTTTAAAACATGCTGAATTTTCTTCAGAATGCATGCAAACTAGAATTTGGAGTGTTATTTATTTTTGCTTACAAGTTTTTATGAATTTCATTTTAAAATTTGCTGTTCTCTTTGTGAATAATTTGATAATTTTCTGAACCAGTTTTATTTTTGAAAATTAATTTGGTAATACACTTGTGCATAGAGAAATGAAGCCAAATTGGAAACAACTACCCTCATGTTTCTGTTCTTTTCTGTATTAGTGAATCAGCACTAATCTTTTGTTTAGTCAACAGTGTTGGTTGTTAATGCTTTTGCTGTATTTTTTTCTTTAGCTTTTTCCCAATGATATAGAATAAATGTTGACATAAAAACAAGAGGTTGAATCATTGTTTTAGAACTGAAATTAATTTTAAAGCTTATCTTGTCCACTCCTGTCATTCTAATTTTCTTCTTGTTGTTGATTTTATGTCACGTCCCATTCCCTCCCTCCAATTTTTTTTTTAATTTAAGAGATAGATAAGCAAAATCATCTGAAACATTGACATTTCCTGACACCAAATGCTTTATTTCATTTCCTTTAGAGTCCACTACTTTTAGAGCAGTGGAAAAGATTAGTAATGTAGTATATAATAAACAGCCAAGCTTTTGGAAGAAAAAGTCATGACTGAATGCAGATAACATTTTCACTCTTTGTTTACTTAATATTTAATTATAGCTTTATTGCCTTTTCCTCATTTTGAGTTTTCTTTCACACTCTGACTCATGTGAAAATATGTTCAAAATGATTGCACATATATAATCTGTTTCGGATTGCTTGATTTATCTTGGGAAGGTTAAGGAGGGAAAGAGAGGATTTGGAACTCAAAATCTTAATAGAAATGAATATTGAAAACTCTTACATTTGCGAAAACACAATAATACTAAGGGGGGGGGCTCATTAGTTTACACAAACTGCTGCTGGTCAATCTGGAAAGCAGTATGGCAGAAACTAGGTATTTATCCATACCTTATACCTTATATCAAGATAAGAAATTTTTATACGTAAAAGATGATACTATATAAACAGATTAAGAGAGAGTGGAACAGTTCATCTGTTAGATTTGTGTATGAGGGAAGAATTTAGGACCAAAAATTTGAACAGTGGAAATAATAAATTATAATATCCTATATATATGTGTGTGTGTGCGTGTGTGTATGTGTATGTATATATGTACATGTATGTATGTATAAAATATATAGTCACTAATTTTGCTTATACAAAATTAAGTTTTAGCATAAGCAAAACCAGTGCAGCCAAAATTATAAGGAAAGCCGAAAACCTGAGTCGGGAAGGATTTTTGCAATAGATATATGTCTGATAAAGGTCTCATTTCTTAAATATCTAGAGAACTTGAGTAAAATTTATAAAAATTCAAGTCATTCCCTAATTGATAGTCAAAGGATATGACTGTAGTTTTCAGGTTGAAAAAAAGTCAACCCAAAGCTATCTATCATTATGTAAATACTCTTAATCCCTTTTGATCAGAGAAATGCAAATTCATTAAAACAACTCTTGAGGTGTTACCTCACACCTATCAAATTGATTAATGTGACAAAAAAAGGAAAATGTTGGAGAAGATATGCAAAAGGGACACTATTGCATTGTTGGTGGAATTCTGAAGTGATCCAACCATTCTGAAGAACAGTTTGGAACTGTCCAAAGGATACTTTTTGATTTAGCAATACCACTGCTGCATGCTATATCCTAAAGACATCAAAAAAGGGGCTCTTTTTGTGGTGGCTACAAATTGAAAATCAGAAAGATGCCTGTCAATTGGAGAATGGCTATATGGTTGTAAGAGAATATTATTGCACTATAAGAAATGACAAGCGAATATCTGGAGAAATCTGGAAAGATTCACATGAACTTATACATAGTGAAATAAACAGAATGGGGAGAATGTTGTAATAGCAACAGAAATAGCAATATTGTTCAATGAACTGTGAATGGCTTAATTATTCTCCAGGGCATATTCCAATACTAATATATTTCCAATAATTCTTCAAATTACTGGAAATGTCTTAACATAATTGCACAATTATAACCTATATCTAATTGTTTAGTGTCTCAAGGAGGGGAAAGGGAAAAGGAAAGAAGAGAGTCAGGGATAGATTTTGGAACTCAGATTTTTAAATAAAAATGTTTAAAAATTGATAAAAAGAAAAGTCCCCCATATTTTCACTGAGTAAGGATAGGAAGCATATTTCTTTTTCAGATTTCTTAGATCAAATTTAGTTATTGCATTGTACTTACATTTTATGAGTTTTTAATATTGTTTTTCCCTTTCACGATTCTGTTTATTATGTTCTCTCTTGGCTTGCTCTGTAACTATATATAATTGTTTAAATATTCTCTGAATTTCTCATTAAACCATCTCATAGCAATTTAAAATTTTAAAAAGGGACATGAGAACAATTCAGCAAAACCAGTTACCGTAAGAAAATATGATACGTACAAAACCCTTCAGAGCATTTGAAGAGGCATCTTAAAATTTTTATTTACTCATTTATTTGTGGGACAGGATCAATAGGGGCCATTATAATTTTGTAGAATTCAATTTTGACTTGTCTTATTTTTCTAACTGAAGTTATTTTTAGTCATTGGACATATTTTCTGGCTCTGTTTAATTTCCTTGGAACTATTCATCCTTTTTTGTTGTTTCTTACAGCATATTCAGGTACTATAATAATTTATTTGGGTAGCCATTCCACAACTAATAGACCTCTACATTGATTTTACTGCTTCTATAAATATTATGGTGTCTATGGAGATTTTCATTATATTAGTGAACCCCCAGCCCCCCTTTTTTGTTTTAATGGTACAATAACATACTGTTAATACATTTTTACTTTTTTTGATCCATTCCTATATGTGTGGACACCACCTGTCTTCTCCATATGTTTTTCTACCGCAAAGAACATTGCTTATAAGTATTTATTTTAAAAGCATGAGATCTTTCTGTCTATGGTATTCTTGGTTTATTTGCTTAGTGGCATCACTCAGTCTTAAAGGCTATGAATAATTTAACACCTTTATTTTTCTTTTATATATAATTTCAATGTGTTTTCCATACTGTTTAGTTGAATTATTAGTGTCATCATGAAGTGTGTTAGTATACTTCATAGTTCACCCAATGCAGGTTATTTGCATTTTTAAATCTTCATTGTAATCTTCCTGCATTCCAGTTTTCCTGTGAAGTAAATGTAAGAGTTATAATTTCTATTTCTCTTATTGGTTACTGGGATATTTTGGCCATATAGTTATTTCATTTCCTATCATAAAGTATTATTTGATCCCTTCAGGATGAAGGTGACTTACTTTTATATATTTATATCCATTCCCTTTGTATTTTGGAAATCAGATCTTTTATCATAAGTTTACATGAAGAATTTTTCTCCAGTTGGGATTACCTTTTATTTTAAGTGGCATTCATTTTGTTTATGTAAAAACTTTTTTTTCTCCACAAACGTTTGATCAAAAAAGTGGAACTGATCATTCTTCTAGATTAAAAAAATCTTTTAAATGAAGTTTATCCAATTGGAACTTGTTTTGTCATGTGGTAAAAGATAATGATGTAAACCTAATTTATCTTTTAGTTTCCTCAACAGTTATGATCATTTGTGTGAGCTGCTTGGGCCTGAAGTTAGGAAAAAAGCATATAAATCCATCTGAAGACACTTCTTATCTGTGTGATTTGGGCACATCACTTCACCATTGTTTGCATGTTTTGTCTTTTGTAAAATGACCCTTCTGCAGTGTGATTGTGAGATAGGATAATTTTAACAAGCTTATTAGTATAGTATTTGGCACATTGTAAAAGCTATATATAAATGTTAGCCATTTTAATTTTTATTAATAGTCATTAATTTAGTTGACTTGCCCAAATATCATAGAGGTAGGAGTTAAAAAAAAAATACAGGCAAGTATTGCTACCTAGGTCTTCAATTAAAATTTCTGCATTGTGCATTACATTGTGTTTCCTTTGCATTGATTTAATGTGAACTTTTTGAAAATAGATAAAGAAGCAAATGATTTTTATTTCCCTTTTAAAAAATAATAGCTTTTTATTTTCAGAATTTAAGCAAAGATTGTTTTCAACATTCACCTTTGTAAAAACCTTTCGTTCCAAGTTTTTTTCTCTCTTTTCCCCTACTCCAGCCCCATGCAACAATTACTCCGATTCTTCTAAACATATTTCTACATTTAACATGCTACAAAAGAAAACTAATCAAAAAGGGAAAACACTGAGGGGAAAAAAAACAAAAACAAAGAGCAGGCAAACAGCAAAAGAGGTGAAAACACTATGCTTTGATCCACACTCAGTCCTCACAGTCCTCTCTCTGGGTGCAGATGGCTCTTTCCCTCATAAGGCCATTGGAACTGGCCTGAATCACCTCATTGTTGAAAAGAGCCAGGTCCGGCTCAATTGATCATCACATAATCTTGTTACTGTGTACAATGAATTTCTGGTGAGCAGCATCATTTCTTGAGAGTCTTTCCAGGCTTCCTGAAATCAGCCTGCTGCTCTTTTCTTCGAGAGGAATAGGCTTCCAGTACACTCATATCCATAGCTTTGCTTTGATTTTCTTGTTGGTCCTTTCAACATGCAATTGTAGAGGACTAGCAATTGACCGCCCCTGGTTTTGTGCATTAGCTGAATGTGCTTATTATATGGTACAACCTACACAGCTGCAAACAGCCTTTCTTGGTGTGTTTGTCAGCATTATGCTGGGTTTGGGTCTCTTGACACAATTTGAAACATACTTTGTCATTTGAATTATTGGATTTGAGAAAAGGGCCTTGGTTCCAATCTCTCCCTGGTCTCCTACCTGTCAGCTTCTTTGGGCCTCAGTTTCTTTCATTTGTAAATGAGGATATTGTTTTAGACCTGAAGTCCTTTGTGGTTTTAAGTCTGTGATCTTGATTAAAGTCAGTGATAGTTTATTACCAGGAATACTGCAGGATAGGCTTGGGGAATAAAAAATCCAGATTTTAAAGGCCTTTCAAGTTTGAAAATACAAACTCACGAATTATACTTTTTCTTAAGGGTAATAATAAACTGTGGGTACAGTCTTGTTCTGGAAATTTAAACATTTGGTAAAAGAATGAGAGATACTATATAATTGTTAAGTAGTGTGAGTTAAGATCCTTTCTTCCTTTTTCTTTTTCTCTTAACACTTTTTTTCCTGGGTTTTCTTGTAAAAATAGATGTAAGATAAAATGTGCATAAGTAGTGAAATTTATGTACTATATATAGCTTAATAAAATATTAAAGCAGTGCATTTTAAAACTGCTAAATGGTAAGGTTAGTAGTGGTTTGTAGTCTCTTTTTTTAAAATGTGGCTTCCACCAACTCCTTGCCACACACCTATCTTTAGAGCAGTGTAACTTTTAATCAATACAGATGGTACCATAGGAAATATATTGAAGAATAAACAAAAATGTAAATGTGACACTGATGATATTCTGTTAGTTGTGACTTTTCAGTTATAAATTTGTTTTAGTTTAATTTGTGTAGGAGAGAGAATAAGAAGTATCTTTTGCTTTTATAAGAACTATAAGAAACATGAGTTTCTTTGTAAAATTTTGGAAGGATTACCAGAATTATGACCAAATGAAATTTTGAGATCAGAATTATTGTCTTTAGTTTGATAGTCATTGTGAAATTAGTTGTTAAAAGACGTCTCTCAGTTCATCTTTGTAACTTTTTATTTGTAATATGGGATTTTAATGGATAAGGAAATATTTTATCAGGGTTTGTTTGCTGTGGAATTTGGCATATAGTACAAGAAGTTTTATTAAATAAAATACCAGATAGAATCCATTTTACAAGATTGAACATGTATAAACCATGGTGGGGAGGGAGTGAAGGAAGGAGAAAGAAAATTTGAAATTCCAAAACTTTTTTAAGTGAAATGTTAAAAGTTGTCTTTACATGCGACTGGAAAAAATAAATTTTTTTTTTTTAAAACTACCACTTACAGTACTGAGTGTAACAGGAAACTGAGGACTTCTCACAATAATAACCTTGGGTAGTTTTGACTCCACATTAAGGCTCTGGTTAATTATTAAGACTCTGGAAAAGGGCAAAGACTTGATCTTCCAGCAAAAAATACCTAAGGTTACCCCTTTAATGCTTGTTCAGCTGCCTAGAGAAAAGCCTGACCAATTGTTTGAAGGCTAGAGATATCTGAGAAGTCTCAAACCTAGCAATCCCTATCTGATTGATTGAGGAAAAGCAAAACAGACCAAAGCCCCTTAGTTACTAGCTCAGAAATTTAGAAACGAACCCCTCTTGCTTAATTGATTACTTAGCTTTGAAGCAAAACAGACCCTTTTTCTTAATAACATTTTGAAACATTGCTTAACCAAAACCCAGGTACCACCAAAAAACCATCTGTATTCCAAAGACAAATAAGAAATAAAGACCAAGTTGGCCAATGATTTTAAAAGGATTAACAGGAGATGGGTGGATGAATAGGGTTTCTGTAAACCTCCACTATATAACTATGCTCTTTGGCTTTCCCTGCTCCAGACTTTCTGGTGAAGGGACACTGCCCTCTTCTCAGGAATATCAAAATAAAGAAACTTTCTGTTTGTACCACGCCTTGGAACAGTCGATTGGATTTAGGATCTTTGCATCCTACACAGTACTATTTCCTTTTAATATCTTGGTATCTGTAGTTCTTCTTGTGTGTTCATAATTTAATATTTCTGACCCAAGTTTTCCCATTCTGAAGTGGTTTTTTTTTTTTTTTTTAATATTAAGACCATTTAGGGAAATTCTGTAATTGTTCAAGGAATCACCACTGGAAATGGATACAGTAGTGATACTTTAAAACTTTAGAATTTATGAATCTGTACGTAGTTCTACATCTTGAAAATGTTTTGTATATTCATTTGTCAAAATTGAAGATTTTTAAAAGGCCAGCTATGAAATCTTAGCTATGAAAGATATAAGGCATTTTCACATTTTCCTTAAAATATTTAATACTACATTATTCTGTATCATTTTATCACTATGAACTTATTGATACTTGATGATATTCAAACATTAGGATTGTGTGATATAGTAAATATTTGGAATAAATGTTGCTTGAGAAAGCAGTTGAGTAGAGGCCAGGTTTATGTTCAAGAAGAAAGATATGGGACAAGTCACTTATTCTCCCTGGTGACTTTTCAAGACTCAAAGCTACATTGGCAATAAGACTTTTCAGTACCAATGAAATTACATTTGTAGAGAAGAACAAGAATGCCGACTTGTAAACTATGAACACTTTTGTATGCCCACTTTGATTTGATATTGGTACAATAGTTATGGTTTTCACTTAGAGGGTGGTAGCTTATTTTCCATAAATTTCCTTTCTTCTTCCCTTTTTCTTTTTCCCTTTCTTTCTCTCTCCTCCCCCCAACACATGGTTTTCCATATCCTAATGATGACAGGTTAGATTTAAAAAGATGAAGTAGCCAAACTCTATTCTTTTTAATTTGAAGGAAGCTTGTACTATGCTAAGTTTATTCTGACTGGCTTTTTTTTGTTTGTTTTGAACTCTGAGATGAATTTAGGAATTGTCAGTACTATTTTGTTTTCTTTGTCTTTATTCACAAATTTCTCATTGTTTGGAACATCAGCGAACTATGGAAAGATTTATTGTACATTTTATTCTATCCCTCTAAAAACAAGTGTTTCATTTAATATGTGAGAGAATGTAAAGTTTCTCTCTTTTTTCTTGGCATCTCCCTAGAGATAATCATAAATCAAATGGACTGTTTTTATTCTTTCATTCTGCTAGGATTGTTAGTAATGAGGTTCAAATTTGCATAATCCCCTTGTAAGAGAAAGAAAGGGGGATTTCATTTCTTGCCATTGATCTACCTATGTAATATTAGTTTTAGTTTGCTGTTTTGATTTTCCTAATTTGCCTTCTGAAGCCGAATGTGTCATTTTCTTTCTTTTCATAAGTATGTTATATTGTCTAAAATGTGCTTTAGAAGACCTACGTGTAACTCCAGTTCAGCAAAATAACAATGTTGATTTCATAAGTTTTTTTTTAAGAACTTTTTTTTGAGCGGGTACGTTATTCTTTATTTTAGCTTTTTCCCCCCTGACTCTTGAGCATTCTTTTAGAATGTTACCTAGTGCTTTCAGATTTTCCTAAAAATATTTGAATATTTCAAAACTTTAGTATAACTTAGCTCATTTTTTCAAGTCAGTACAAAAGAAGTAGTTAGTAATTTTCCATCATTTTATGTTATGGGTTCTGCCTGCAGAAGTGAATAGAAAGTCAGGAAAGAAAACCTTGTATTTTGGCTGTTTTGTCTGTCCTCCAGAATTTCGTTATCACATTGGTGACAACTGGATAAAACATAGGGACAAAACATATGCACAAATTTTTCTTTCTTTCTTCCTTTTTTTGGGGGGTGGGAGGGGACGAAGAAAGGATTGAGTTGAAAAGAATGTAAAAACTAAAGAAATCTCAATCATGGTATAATCATATTTTAGAGTAGGGTGAGCTTCCTGGTTTTTTGGTAAGTCCTGAGAGTTGAGAATGATTTTTGCATTTTAAAAGAAAATTAAATATTATTTATAAATGTAAAAACTATTCTTCAGGCTAAAGACAGGGCAAAAAACTAGCCACTTTATTTTGCATACCTCTCTTGTATATTGGAAAGGGTATTGGTTGTCGAACTAGAAGATTATGGACTTAGTCCTGGCTTTTCCATTCACTCACTATGACTTGGGCCAGTAATTTAACATCTGAGCTATTTCCTCCTGTCTACAATGGGAGTAATAATAGACCAACTCTTTTCACAACAGACTTTTGAAAACCCAATTCTGATTATGATAGGGACTATGGAAAAATATAAAGAGGTATTCAGATGTAAAATAAAAATGGAAAGGCTGCCTTTAATTTTTCTATTTTTTAATGTTCTTAGTTTTCAGAAAAATCATGTTTTTTATTTCCTTGCTGAAAAACACACTTTTTTTTTTAATAAAAAATGTTTTCATACTTGAATTTTAGGGCAGCAGCAATGACTCTAAGGACAGTATTGCTCTCATTGCAAGCATTATTGGCAGCTGCAGAACCAGATGATCCACAAGATGCAGTAGTAGCAAATCAGGTAAGGTATCTGAAACTCATTTGTACTTTATTTTGAAATTTAGCATATTAAATGAAAATCACACTTAACTTTCATTTTCTCAATTTTAATGTTTAAAAGTTCTTAAGATAGACAGTTCTAATGCTAAGATTAATTTTTGAACAAATTAATTTTTGAGGTTATATCAGTAGTCTCTTAATTATAACTGAAAATTTAATATATCTATTCCTGACTAGAATTCACTGAAGAGTGATCAATCTCCTAACTTAAATACATGGAATTCATTGCTATTTCATCTTTGAAAGTGATCCTTACTCAGATAGCAGTCTGTTGTCTTATAGTGATTAGAGTGCTTCTATGTAACTGATATTCTCGTGACAGTGGCTAATTGATAACCTTTTTATTGGAGCAAAATCAGTGGATTTATCTTAAGAAAGTCTGCTTTTTTTAGGTAGGCTAATTTTTATTATATATAAAACTTTTCAAAATTGTTTTGATCTAATAATCATTTTAAATCCTGGGTGCAAAATTAACAATTCATCTAGGTCTCTTATTCTTATTTAATAGCCTGTGCAGAATAGAAAGTTCTTTTTTTGGCATTAGCTATTAATGTTTAGCTGTTATGGACCCAGAGCCTCTAATCACGGGGGAGGGATATCAGTTTTTTGTTGCTCTTTAGGCATTCAGTTGTATCTGACCCTTCAGGACCCCATTTGTGTACTAGGTACTAAAGTGCTTTGCCATTTCCTTTTCCAGCTCATTTTACTGATGAGGGAACTGAGGCAAATAGAGTTAAGTGACTTGTGACCCTGGGCAAGTCTCAGAATAGATTTGATCTCATAAAGATGACTTTTCCTGATTCTAAGTCCCATGTTCTATCTACTATATCATCTAGATGACTTCCCAAATCACTTTATAATCCAATTTTATTCATTCTTCCAAAGCAGATAGAATAAAACTTGTATTTTCCTTGTATTGATTGGGTTGTCTTTTAGCAAGATCCATTTTATAGCTGTAAAATCATTGAACACTTTTTTGCTATTTTACTAAGTAAAAACTCATGATTAAGGAAGAAAAGTATGTACCTTACACAAATTCTACTTTACTGATGAGTGGCCTTTTGTCTATTAAATTTCCATGTGTTGCATTTAAAGTTGTTTTTTACCTGATTATATATATGCATAGATTTCAGTCCAACAAGTATTTACTAAATATACATATGAGAGAGTGTTCTAAAGTCACAAGGGTCAAATATGGCCTTCGATTACTAGCTTTGTGACTTTGGGCAAGGCCTTTAACCCTTTTTGCTTGATTTTCCTCATCTGAAGGAAGGAAATGACAAATCATTTTGTTTTCCCAAAAAAACACAAATGAGATCATGAAGAGTAGGACCTGAGTGAAACGATTGAACAGCAAAAACTGGAATGGCATTTGTATTACCTATCTCAAAGTATTGTTCTGGGAAAAGAAAATTGTGTAAATCTTAAAGTACTATGTAAATGTGTGTGTAGATTTGTTCTTACATTAAGAAAAAGGAGGTGATGTGGTAAAACTAGAATAGCAAATGCATGAGAGTGTGTGTTAGGATAATGAACATTATGTTCAGGAGACAGAATAATACATGCTTGATTAGAGCAGATTTTAAAAGTAGAGCAGACCCACTTTGCAAAATAGGGCATACTAGTAGTATTAACAAACAAAGCAACCATGAAAGTTGCAGGAAACATTAAAAGAACATTTTGATCACAGAAAGTGGATTAGTTTGGCTAGAATTTAGAGTTCATGGAAGGATAGTGATAGGGCATTAAGATAAGGTAGTTATTGGAATTGTAAACAGGCAGTAAGGAGTCATAGAAGATTTTCTAGTGTAGAAGTAGTCTGGACAGATTTATAGCACTTAACTTTGTGCTTCACTGGATTAGCACTCCATTGCATATGATCTTGCTGTTTTCTCCAGGAAACAATCAATTCATCATTTATATCTAATATTATCTGTACATCTTGAAAATAATTATTTCTGCAGAGAAAGGAAGTGAGGTCTTTTTATTTGCTTAACGATTTTTCTTCCTATGGCAAGCCTTACTTCTATAGATAATTCAGTTTCCTTTTTTAAATAGTTGCTTAAAGCAAGGGGATTTATATGAGAGATCAGAACACAGACATGGAGAAGAACAAATTAACAGAAGGTAGTCCTTTGTGATATGAGGATCAATGATTTTTAAAAGCTCTTTTTTTCATTTTTAAGATTCTATTAGAGGAGACACAGTTAAAAGAACATGGAAAAAAAGATTTCCCATGTTTTCTATTCTGGTTCAAATTGAGCTTTGAGTATCCTGGGCAGGGTCAGTGGGTCAGGAGAAAGGGAACATGACATCAATCCAGAACTTACCTACTTTATCAGGCAAAGTTTCTTGTACTTTCCTTGGGCCTATAGTCTTTGAAGACCATGAACTATTTATTCATGGAGATTGTCTTTGAATTGAAAGGAGAGGAGGACCAAGTTCAGATCTAAGTTATCTTAGACATTTATCTTTGGACCTTAGTTTACTTCATCTCTAAAATAAAAGAGATTGAAGCCCTTATCTTAGGATTCATCAACGAAATGACAACAGAGTGCTTGTTACATCTTCTTCCTGTAATTTTGGGGGATCGTAGGAATGTAATATGTAGTTATTATTTGTTGAGCATCTGCATCTACAGTGTATTGTGCTATTGGGACAATATAAAACTCCAGGGTATTATATTTTACCAAACTTGTAATCAACAACTCTCTCTTTGAAAGTGTAAAACATTGTAGAGTAACGCCTTAAAGCACTTAAAGCATTTCAGGGTTAAGTGCCTAGCTAAAGGTCATATGGGCTTGTAAGTGTCTCGTTTCTGAGGCTAGATTTGAATTCGGGACCCTCATAACCCCCAGGACCGGGTTTTGATTCACTGTGCCTTCTAGCTGCCTCAGTGTTGACTTAATGTACAAGTTTTTAGATTATTTTTATTTTTAAAATCCTGAGTTCATTTTTTATTTAGTCCAGAAATATTCTTTATATAGCATTGTGGTATAAGTTTAACTGCATATATTACTATTTTTTCTCCATAGCAGTAGCCAAAAAATTAAGGATACCTTGATTAATATTTAGAACTTATTTGCATTTGATCTTCATTTCCTCTTTATATATATAACCTGAATCGATCCTGCTCTCTCTTTTTCCTTCACATTTGGGCTACTTTCTCTTATCAGATTTTTCTCAGCCATCTTTAACTTTTCTGTGTGAGAGCTGAGACCTGCTTGTTCCCCCTAATGCAGCTGTCTTGTTGCTGCAGCATTCTGTAGCTGACACGCCATGGCTGCTTTTCCTTGGCCACCTCGACACAGTATTTACCTTGTGATTTTCCTCTGACTTTCTCTTCTCTTTCTTCAGTTTATTAAACTCTCCATAACTTACTAAGGCTGCTAGTGGATGCTGCCTCAGACCGATTAGCTGTGTGACTATTGCCATGTTACTTAGCGGACTTGCACATTCTCTTCATCTCTAACAAAATAAGGATTATAATTTCATGTCATTGTCAGAATTGTTAGTATCAGATTTTGTAACGTCCTTTGCAAACTTGAAATGGTTATGCTAACTGCTATCATCGTTATTAATAAATCCTGCATGATCCAGAGAGAGGAGATAGAAAAATAAGAAAGATGATCTGTGCCTTTAAATAGCTAGTTAGATTAAAACACGAATAGTGAAAATTTTGAAAAGTGCTTTATTCTTATTTAGAAATGATTACTTTTCCCTTCCCTTCAATAATCTTTTATTATTAACTTTTTAACAACTGCAACTGTTTCTACATAAAATGAACAGAAAGACTTTTTGGATATGAAACTATAAATATTTGTAGAACCTTTTTAAAAAGCATATGTCAAATTCAGTATCATAATACATATATTCCCTTGTTTATTCTTGATCTTTTCTGAATTCTCTTCCTCTCTCCTTGGTATTTTTAAATTGTTATTGACATTCAAAAAACTTTCTGCTCTCTGGAACTCCTAATTCCTCCTTCACATGATAACAGTTTTATGTTGATTTTCCAATGTTTGTAAATGATTTCGTTTAAATATTTTAGAAATCATTTGTTATAACTGCCTATATTTTGAATTCTCAATGTCCTTTTCATTATTTAAAAAAATCAAAATATTATCTAAATGTATAAGACATTCCTTCTCTTCTCCCAGATTTTTCAGAGGTCTCTGTCAATAACTATATAAATATATATCCAGGTTATTTCAGCACTATGGTAGATAGTTCATATAGACTTGGTGATTTAAACTGTCTCCAGTTGAATATTCTTTTACCATCTTCTCATCTCTGTTATAACAATAATCTGGAATAATAAGCATTCTAATTCTTTAATCTTCCTTTTACAGTTTAAAAACAGTTCTTTTTGTTAGCTTTTATTGCATATCTCACTTTGTGTTTTGGATTTTGATATAGTTGACATCTTTCAGGGATTGTGTAATTTTTAAGATTCATTATCAATTGCTGATTCTGTCCACTTAGGTGGTACTCCCTGACTTGAGCTGCTCATCATCATTATGCTGATCTTCTCTTTGTATCTTTGCATCAATCTCTTCCTATCCTAAGCTTTATAGGTTTTTGCCTTTGGGATCCCATGCAGAATCTTTTGGACATTTTAAAGCCCTTCAGTCTACCCATGTTTTCAACCCATGTTATATATTTACTTCTTTTCCCGAACTTTGTGTTTTAGCCCAACTGACCTTTTTTACTGTTCTTATCATTGAACACTCCTTCCTCTGTCTCTGCGTCTGTCCCCACGCCTAGAATGTGTTCTGTCCTTAAAATTACTTGTATTCATTTTGTATAGACCTATTCATGCATGTGATTTAAATTTCCTTTAAGGCAGCGATTATTTCTTATTTACTTTTATAGCCTTGAATTGACATTATATAGAAGCCAGTGCAGCTATTTAAAAAAAATTTAATGTACTCATTTCATCCCCAAATGTTTACAAAAGCATCCCCATTTGCTTGAAGCAAATTATATGTACATAATGTTCCTGTTGACATTTAAACTGTAATTAATTTTGAAGCCAGCCATGGTAAATACTCATTCCTTAATATTCAAGGTGTGTTTGGAATGTTAGCAATGATTTTTTTCACCTTATAGTAAGAAAAGTCTTTAGAAATGTAAATCTGCATTATATTAAATTTTAGCTTTTACGCACAGCCATTGCCTGCCTTTAATTTAGCTGTATTTCCCTCCCTTTGGTGACCTTTTTCCCTCCTCTTCTACAAATATTACTGTGCAGCAATCTTACAATTCAGGTTCCAGATTTCTTTTATTTTGGGTCAAGAAACGTAATAATACAAATCACTTGTCATAGAAAAATAAAACTTACAAGCAACTTTTAAAGAAGAGTGAAAAAGATGCCTAGTGAATATAAATCCCTATTGATAATCCCCCTAAAAAGCACGTAAAAGATTTAGATTAACCCAGATTGTTGTTGAGTGCATGATTTATGAAGGATTTATTAATTTATGATTGAATCACAGAGGATGAAAGATAATCAAAGGTTGTAATCTCTGGTAGAGGAGAGAGACCCACAACGAAATATTAATAGTAACACATTTATGTAGTGTTTTAAGATATGCAAGGCACTTTCCCTTTGAGGGAGGGTAGGTATTTTAAATCATCATTATTCACATTTTTCAGATGAGAAAACAGCTTCAAGAGAAATAAAAGGGTCTTCTCCAGAGGCTTACAGCTTTGGAGTTTTGGAGTCAAGATTTATACCCTGACTTCATCTGCAAGCTAATCGCGTAGCATTTTGAGTGTGTTCCTTATGTAATAGAACTTGGAAGTCTGGTCAGGCTTTTTAAGTTTTGGCACCTGAAATACTTGTTGTGTGTAGTTTTATTTGAACCAAATAATTGTTTCATTTTGTTTTCTCATATAGTACAAACAAAATCCAGAAATGTTCAAACAGACAGCTCGACTTTGGGCACATGTGTATGCTGGAGCACCAGTTTCTAGTCCAGAATACACCAAAAAAATAGAAAACCTATGTGCTATGGGCTTTGATAGGGTAAGTACATTTTATCACGTGCTTTATTTTTATTATTGCTTGGAGAAATGGAGAGGGATCAGAAAGGTTGCTGAAATGATCTTTACTGTTTTTGTCTATCATTTTTAGTTGCTTAAAAAAAAATTAAAAATCCAAGCAACTAAATCAGTTTTTTGCTATGAAAACGTTTTATATATACATGTAGTAAACTTTACAAAGGGTTTGCCAGTTCAACATCATAAACAGAAAAAATGCTTTTGAAATTTCTTTGAGGGGATCTGATTCTTTTTTCCCTGTTTCTTTTCAGAATGCAGTAATAGTGGCCTTGTCTTCAAAATCATGGGATGTAGAGACTGCAACAGAATTGCTTCTGAGTAACTGAGGCATAGAGAGAAAAATGCTGCTGTAGTCCAGTCTGCCCCCTTCTTGAGGAGCATCACCATCTGTTATTTTTAGAATTCTGCATAGATTCTTTTAAAACTGGCATTCTTGCCTAATTATTATCTAGGCATGATTGAAGACTGAAAAAAAACAAACCCTGCTCTGTAAATAAAGCTAATTAAACGTCTGTGTAAATTTAAAAAGGGGAAATACTTTAATTTTTTTTTCTTACTAAATAGTGTAAAAATTCTTTGAGCTCAGCTAAGACTACGGGAAAACAAAACATGCTACTTTAGCATTTAGCAGTGTGACCAAGACTAGCAAGAGTTTGCATCAGGATTTTGTTGAATAATTATTTAAGTAATATTTTGAACGTGTTAAGGCCATCCAAATTGTTGATGTCATTCTTCACAGCTACCTTAATGTTTTTAACATTGATTTTCTGTGCCTGTGAATTTACTTGCATGCCTGTATTTTGCTAGACCTCTTAGAACCTGGTAGCTGGAGAGAGCACCATTTTAAATATTTGCGTGCTTAGAAAACTTAAAGACCAAAAAAAAAAATTGGTTGAAAATGGTGACCTATTCAGAACCTTTTCTATCCCTGTCATTGGATCGGGGCACCACATTTACTTTCTCTTCAATTTACATAGCTAAATTCTCATGGTAAATTAATTTTTTCTTTGTTTTTCTGGTTGAGAATGTGCCATTTTTAATAGCTTATGTTCCATCTTCATATGACAATATTTTGTCATTATACTTCATGCAGTCTTGGAACCTTCATGCATAAGAGGTGGTGCAAAAATGGGGCTATTGGATTTTATTTTTTCTAAGACCAGTACATTCTTATGTTGTGGTTTTCCTGTAATTAGAGGAAGAACATAACTTAATTTTCACTGTTTGGACACACTTTTTAAAAACTGTCTGCTGCCTCAGTAGTTGAAGATTTTTTTTTTTTTTTTGAGTACTTGTTTTAATGCAATCAACAATTTGCAACAGTTTTCTATTATTTGGGGCTTTATTGTAAGGATTGCTTATCAGGTACTTAAAATTTCACTTTTGCTTACATTTCCCCATTGTTGCCACATGGAAGCTGTTAATGTTTTCTTGTACATACTTAAAATGCACATAAAAAGAAATGGAAGTGTGTTAAAAACCTAGCTTTCTTTATGATGTTTCTGACAAGAATTGAAAAATCTTACTTTCTTGTGTACATACACTCAGACTTTCTATTCGTATTAAAATGACATTACATCCTCAATTCAAAAGTTTGAAAATTCTTAGTTTTGCAAATTAGATTATCAGTGTGGCCATTTATAGAATGTTGAACTTAATTTATGCCAACAGGCATATATATATATATACTTCAAGTAGAATTATTGTTGAGTTTTTCGGTCTGATGAAGAAGCAGAAGTTTAGAGACTGGATTAGGTTGTGGTATGTCACATCAAAAGCTTCCATTCCCCAACAGATTATTTATCTAAGTCATAACGCTAGTTTTTAAAAGATGCAGACAGAATTATTTTTGAACAATTTTGTTGTTTTGTATTCTTGATATATTGGAAGCAATAAGAATCATTATTACATATGTTAAAAGGTTAGAACAAGAAATTAAAGTGAACCTAACCTAAAATGTTTTAGAAATTCTTAACACTAAAATCTTTTAGTTCATTGTAAACAGAAGCCTGGTTTTTTTTCTATACTGTTTGCTTAAGCATGAGGTTTTTCCTCCAATTACCTTTTATTGTATGTAGCCTAGTTATTTTCTGATGATGCCAAAGGAAATGTTTTTTTAATTTATTTTAAAGAATTATGGACTTTAGAATTTTATTTTGAGATATTATAGTAGTATGGAATTATGGGTATTTCTTTCTCATTTCCTCTTGGTCAAAGTTTATTTGCTTTTTTGGTTACACAGTCTTATTCACAGGATTAAGTGGTGAACGTTCTGTGTTTGTTTGTGTCCCTCGTCTAACTAAAATACATCAGCCCAGTTTACCATTTCTAAATATTGCTACATACAACTTACGTTGTACATAATTTTTTTTTCTCAGAGAAATGAAGTAGATTTCTGATTGTTAAAAAACAAGAATTACTTGCCTTTGGTTTTTGAAGACATGAATTTTGCCTTTGATTGGATGCTTTAGCCTCAAATGGGCCCCATTCATTAAGTACATGTCAGATAACTATGTAGCTCAAGGCTGCTCAGGGAGTCTAAAGATGTGATCATTTTTGGGGACTGAGGTGGTTTTCCATAAGGGAGTCCTCCTATCTACAATTTTAATGAACATTATACCTTTTGAATATTGCAATGGTCCTCTTTATTCTTCCCTCATAATTTGTTTTTGCCATGTGTTAAATACATACTTATATATATGTGGGTGGGTGTGCATTATAGAGATATTTGACTCCTTATTGCAAAATTTAATATCTGACAAAATTGCCTTGTTCTCTTTTTTTTTTAATGGTTGGAACAAGCGTCCTTTTAAAGAATGCAGATTGGGGAACAAAGAGGTGCCCTGGCAGAAAATAGTTTCTGAATTGCTGTTTTGGGTTATTTGGCATTTAAAGTTTACAAAACACAAAATACAAATCTGTTTGGAGCAGATCCAGTTATTAGAAAAGCTGACATTCCAACCAAATAGGTTCTATTATTGTTAAGGACGCGTTTTGTGGAACAGCTCTACTTTTAGTCGAATAGTCAGTTGTACAGTATTCGTTAACTTCAGTTTTTTATTTTTATTTTTTTTTTAAGTGACTGGAAAACAATATGTGACAGAAGAATTAGTGTAGTATGTAAATATTTAAAAGAATCGGGTACTCAATTAGCTGCTGGAAGTTGACTCCCAAAGATGTTTGTTGTTGTGAATATAAGTTCACTTAAACACATGCAACTTCCTAGAATATAGGAACTTCAGTAGAGCTGGCTGGGGAGTCCATTGGCATTTTGCTTTTGGGAGAAACGCTCGGAATCGAAAATACGACTGATCTTGAGGCATATCATATTGGCAGTTACTGTAGTTGTTGGCTAGACTTCAAAACTATGCAAAGTTCTCTTAAACAAAACTGTGAAGAGCTGGCATTGAGAGGAGCGGGGTTTGGTTTCTGCACTACGGGAGGAGCACGCGCTCCGGTGGAGGAGGAGACATTCGCTGCTTAATGTGTGCAGTGAGCCTGTGCTGTTGGGGTGTCCCTGGACGGTTTTTCAAAACTGAGGGGGGAATTGATGTTGCTAGAGCAGAGGATAGCACCCCTTTAGGGGAGCTAAAGCACAGGAATTAAATACAGTCCTTCTCTTCAAATAATTAAGGTGAATTAAGCCCCAGAAAATGGGGTCCAGGCATATTATATAGATGTATATAGACATATTATATAGCTGGTGGCAGTGTTTTAACAGTGCAGAAGGATGCCATTTGTTCACAGTTGATTTTAAATTCATGCAATTCCTGTGAAAATGTTTTAGTCTTAATAGCTCTTTCTAGTTTTAGCAATTTCAATTTTGGTGTACAAAATAACTTAATTTAAAATTTTTACCTTTTCAGGTTTTTAGCAGTAATTTAAAATAAAATTAATGTCAGGCGATGAATTTCTGGGGAAGAAGGCAAGCTGAAGTATGTACTGATATATAGCCTCTTTTCCCAGCTATGAGTTTTCTGTGATGTCTCCATGGTATCCACGTGATATTTTCAGAATTACAGAATACATCCGAAATCTTTAAAAGTCAACAGCTCATTTCCCATCTTTTTGTTGTTTATTGCTTTGTTGGTCTGATCTACCTTTACAAACTGACGAACGTGATCATCAGCTTAAATGTCAGTTATTGATGTGTTCCCTCTTGCTATTCTCCTCATGCAGTTCTACATAATCACGCTTGGCAACTAGTTTGCGGATTGGTTCCCAGGGATAAGTGGATACAAATCATTACACTGTACTGTTATCCTTGTCTGCTTGCTGTTACCTACCTTTTCTAGGCATCACAATAAAAACTAGACAATTTCTTTGGGGCAAAGAGATTTATTTAATATAATTTAAAGACTTTCTTTTTCAATAGAAAAATAATTCTATTGAAAACGTATCAATTTAGCAGATTTTCAGCAGCCGATGGTGCTTTGTTGTGGTGTCTGCTGGAAGCTTACTGCCATTATAGGAATATTCAACTTGAGCCAGAAAGAACCTGGCTTCTTAAGCTTCTCCAAATTTTTAAAAATTGTTAGTGATTATGAATTTTGTAAGGAGGTTTTGTTTGGAGCCACTAACTTCTTGTAAGGGGAGAACATCCACATGAGCATTGAAGTAGTGGAGGCGTGTCTTTTGTCTTGCTGGGTGGGGAGGGGCAGAAGGGCGGGGAATGGGGAGGGGGGGGTTGGAATTTGTCTTGAGAATAAAAACTACAAAACACTTTTGTACACAAATGATTTTTTAAAAATAAACACACATTTTAAAAGATGTTGATTTTTTTTCACTGGGAATGCTTAATAATAAATGCATGTTTCCCTGAAAACAGTTCTCATCTTGTTTCTGAACATTGATATTTTGGATAGACCGTTTGGTTAAATGGGAAACCAACAGGCAGCAATCTCTGCTTAGATACGTTAAATGATTGCTGATGGGAAAAGTATGATAAGCCATTTTTGTTGAGTGACAACAGGAGCCTTGAGAAGTCTGCTACGACTTGTTCAGTTCAACATTGCTATGCTTAGCAGATAAAGACCTCACGCTGCTCATTACCCCCATTTTTCTGCAGAGGTCTCTTCGTGTAGAGAATTGGATGTAGGTAAGGAAAAGTCTTTCCCCCTTAACTGATGAGCCCACGACGGTCTTTTCATCGGTGATGGGTGTTTTCTGTCACGGCCTCGCCGCATCTCAGCTGTCAGCAACAACAATATAGCTCACTCGGGAGGAGGTTTGGGACTTAAAAGTCACTCTATGTGACTTTTCCAAAGCCAAATATAAATGATCAGAATTTTTCATTGTTACCCCACCCAAATCTCTTCCACACTACGGACAATTGAAGCTAAGGCTACCTTTCTGTTTGACTTAGAAATTTTCTGGACGCATATACGTCTTTCTAGGTCATCGATGAGCATCTTATGGCAGGCTGCAAACCTCAAGTGCGACTAACCCTGGCTTAGACTGAGGCAGTGCCATCTCTTACGGAGTTAGTTACCTGAGCAATGCCCCAAATGAACTGAGTCCCGGAGTGATACTTGAAAAGGGTCAAGAAAAATGAGGCACTTTTTGCTTGTGGAGAGGATCACACTTGTGCCATACTTGGAAGTCGTATCTTTTCCAGATGTCCGGCTTCTGTTGGCCGGAGTGATTTGTCTGCCAGCAATGGTTATTCTATTTAGGAGACGGCCATTCAGAGATGTTCACGATAGAGATTCCTGAACGTTTCTGCTATTGCAAAGTTCTGCCACCAAAACTGAGGCTTTTATGCCTGTGGTGGAGGAACATTTTATTAGATACTGCCAAGCAGGAGAATCCTTGGACATGGGCCACAGAATGGGTGTTGTTTGGGAACCTAAAGTATTGTAGCAGCTCGCCAGATACACAAATGGGGGCACGCAGGTCTCCAAATTCAGTTCGTTACGCTTTAATTTGTTTGGAATCTCTGTGCGAGCCGGCCCTGGAGTCAGAAGACCTGGACTGACCCTGACACAGGCAGGGTGGCCTTTTCCTGATGTCTCAATTCCCCGTACCACTGAAATTACAGATCCACTTTCTGTTCTCCTAGAAGCAATACCCCTAAACCAAAAGCTTATTAATGTTAAGATATCGAATGACAATTCAGAAATAAGTTCAATGAATACAATCATTGATAGAGAAGATTTTTATGCAAAAATGAGCTATTGAACACTATGAAGTGTTCTTCATGGCCATCTAAAGACCAAACATTGTTTGGGACTGAAAACTGACCATAGAGGAATAGTTTCCATTTGTTAAGTCTTAAATGTTTTTTCTTAGCAACATTATAGTGTGATCATATGTACAGAACATACAGAATATTGCAGAGGAAACTATACTAGTCCTTATTGGACAGTATCAGGGTTTTGGCTATTGTGAGCCACTTTTTTCCCAGCTGAATCTTATATTGATGTTCTTTTAAAAATATCACCACTACTTCTCAATGACTCCATCTCATCATCCATAGACTTCTCTTACAAGTGTAGTCAAACAAATAAGTTCAACACGTTGGCCATATTGGGAATGTCTTTCAGCCCACAACAGTCTTATCAATTCCTCCCAGTGCTTCCTCATCAATCCTCAGAAGTGTTTCATTGTTGGTTTTATTTAAAAAGTGTGGTCCTCATGTAATTCCGTCTCCCCCCTTCTTTCTTTTGCTACATGTCATTTCACATAGTTCCAAGTTTCTTTTAATGATCCATTCTTTTGTTACTGATACAACATACACATTGCTGCTGATACAAAATACAAATACAAGTTTATTCGATCATACTGATATTATTCATGGGTTCCAGCTTAAGAACCTCCCTCCCCTCCCCCCCAGGATTTTGGCTGGTAGACTTGACACCCTAGAAGCCATCCTCCCTCCGGGGGTGATTTTTGTGGGATATTCTTTGCTCTGCTGTGGCTGAGTAAATTTTCCTTCCATAACTGCTGAATGAGCCACACATCCCTCATCCCAATATTAAACCTAAACCAATAGACTGGCCTGAGTCCGACCCGCCCTGGAGCACTTAGCGAGAGCTGGGAGGACTTCTTGGCAGCCTCCACCAGACGGGGGGTGTGCTTATTGGGAGGCCTTCCCACTGCCACCCAACACCTCCATCCCTTCAAGATGATCCACATTCAAGGAGGGCCTGAAGTGAATGTCCTTTATTATATATTATAGTGAATATGCAGAGTCATTAAGGACTGTATCCTGAAGGGTATCGGAGACAGCTACCAGCAGTTGAATTTGTATATAAAAAAACCAAAAACCATATAATAGTTCTAGAATTGAGGGTATGGATAAACACCCCAATTGCACATCAACTGATTTCATGGACGGAGTGTGGGACACAGCCAGGACCTCCCACTGCTGCATGAGACAAACCCTTATCTGGCTTCTAGGGGGTCTCTGCCCCGGCACAGGGGTCAGGATCAGGCCTGGACAAAAGGGGAGGATCCGAGGGAGAGGGAGCAATGGCACTGCCTGTCATGGGGGCTGATTTGGGGGCAGCCGTGATCCATCAGCCGTGCCCTGGTCAGCGGAGACTCGTTCCCTGCCACTAGCAGAGAGGGGCTGAGGAACGGACGGCATCTTTATTCCCGGGCTCTGGGGGCCCTCATGGTTGTCTTGTCCTGGTTGAATGGACAGTGGCCCCAAGTCCTGAGACGGGCCCTAGCGGCAGAGGCGGATCCAATATAACCGGACAGTCTGGACCCGACTGGTTGTGGCCAGCACAGGCCCCGGTGTTCCCTGGAGAAGCAGGGACTCGGAGCAGGTTGGGTCTGGGTTGGGAGACTGCTCTTTGGCAGCGAGGAGGAGGAGAAAATGCTGGCACGGAGCCCGTCTATCTGAAGCCTCGAAGAGGGTCCCAGCATGAGAATCCCGGGCAGGGGGAGGACATGGTGGGTTTACCACGACTTGCTCCGTGAGGGTCTGTGACAGTGTCGGAAGCTCGCTCGGCCGTAACCTGGACGTTCTTGGTTCTGCCCCTGCTCAGTCATCTCTGTGCATCCCCTACCACGGGCACCCTTTGCATCCTGGATCAGTCCTTGTAAAGGAGCTGGAAGTTTTAGATTTGTGACCTTTGGCCTCTGCTATACAGTTATTCCTCTGGGGAGGGCAAGTAGTTCAGATACACTTAAGTGTATTTTTTCCCACCTTTCTCATCTAGTTTCTCAGTCCATCCAGTGCTTCCCATGTCATCTCGCATAAACTCTTAAAGCACAAATAAATAAACAGGTGTTACAGCTGCAACTAGCAGCGTTTTAGAAAGCCGCTCAAAACATTAAAATGCAGTTGGGAAATACTGCACTAAATTTCGAGTTTAACTTTTAAAACTCCATCTGGGATCATCCTTATGGAAGGATTAATGGCCTCTATTTCTAGTTGAATTTCACTGGTCCTGAGAGTTAGATTGGTGGGAGCAATATCCTAATCTCCAAGCCCTCCCCACCCCACCCCCAAGCCAGTTAGGCTAGCTTTCCCTTAAAAGGTATCTGCCACAAGGATCACAAGCTCCGACTACCTGGCTGCCTGGTTCTAAAACAAACTATGAGGTCCTCCAACCTAGTTTTCAATTTTACAGATGAAGAAATTAGGTTGAGAGGTTCTGACTTCCAGGTCACATAGCTGATACTGAGGATTTGAATTTAGGTCTTTGTCTGCAAGTCTGGCACTGTTTTTTTGTTTTGTTTTGTTTTTTAAATGATAGGCTTTGTATTTTCAAAATACATCCATAGAGTTTTTAACATGCATCCTTGCAAAATCTTGTGTTCCAAATTTCTCTCCCTTTTCCTAGATAGCAATTAAAAGTTAAACATGTGTAATTCTATACATATTTCCACATTTATCATACTGCACAAGAAAAATCAGAAAAAAAAGCAAACAACAAAAGTTGAAAACATTATGCGGTGATCCACACTCATTTCCCACAGTCCTCTCTCTGGAAGCAGATGGCTCTTTGTGATGGTGATACTCTCTGGATGCGTCCCACGACCATTAGAACTGGTCTGAATCATCACCTCACATCCATCAGAAATGATGATCTGCTTCTGCTCATTTCACTCCACCCCAGTTCCTGTAAGTCTCTCCAGGTCTCTCAGAAATCATCCTGCTAATCATTTCTTACAGAACAATAATATTCCATAATATTCATATGCCATAACTTAGGATTTTCCAGTTTTCAGTTCCTTGATTTTTAAAAGTTCACCCCATCCAAAAAGTGAAAAATGGAGATCTGTCATTCAGAATAACTTTTATCAGAAAATGATCACTCCACAGTAGTTATTTGCAAATTCTTAACAAGATTCTAAGTTGACTGAGTTGTGGGCTAATTGTGTACTTCCCCTTTCCCCAAACCAGAACTGGGATGTTGCATGTTATAGAAATCCCATCCTAGACTCACCATTGATATTAACTGGGGAAAATGTTTGGTTTACAATGTGTATCCATGGCAAATCCCTTTCTTCTCTCAGCCTACTTCACTACCTGCAAAATGGGGATAACAGCAGCAGTCTCAGAGTTGTTGAGAATCTCACTGTACTTTCTGAATGTGGAACAGAGAATCTCAGAACATTATTGCAATCAGCCACAATCACTCTTCTGTTCTTTGATAATGATTCAATTATTTTTTAAAAGTTTTAAGACCCATTTTCATTTTCCCTAAACCAAAACTTTATTCTTAAAGTTTTAGTAATCCATACATGCCTAATTTACTTGGCCATTAAACTCAAAATCATGCTATACTGTTATTTATCTCCTAAATAACACAATTCCTCTATGAAAAGCCTAGAGTTTCTCTGGTGCAAATGTAACCTAAATGCTAATGTAGTGGCTGGATATTACTTAACAATATTGTGGAATCGTTGACCTATTCCTTGTTAATTTGCTTGTTTCCATCAACTGGAGAAGAGGGGATCGAAACCAAGTAACTTGGGAAACATCTGCAAAAAGAAGCATCTCCTGCAGAGGTGACTGAAACCCATTACTCGAGTCATTCTCTGATGTGATTAAGTATGGGAAATTCTTCCCTTTGCAGTTGGCCTTTTCACTGACTGCATCCAATCAATTGTCTGGATTCTCCTTCCATATCTCTTGCACCCGCCTCCTATTCTCTACAACCCTAATTCATCCTCTTAGCATTTCTCATCTAGCTTACAATTACAGCCTGATCATTCTTGCTTCTTTTTTCCTTGCTTCTGTCTTTCCCCATCATTTGATGCATCTTCATCAATCACATTTTCCTAAATAATCTTCCTGGGATACAAAAGGAATACTGGCCTGAGATCTGTGGTCTGTGGAGGGGGCAAATGGCAGGTTTTGGCCTGAGTCCATGGCGTTGAGTCCACTTATGTGGTTGTTTAGTTAGAAATTAGGAGACACTTGTAATGTCAGACACCCTGGGATTACCAGTCTTGGTAAGCACTTGTCACCAGAACAAACACTCCCAAGTTTTTCCTCCCAAACTCTTTTGTCCTTTCTGCTGTGCAAGTACCCATCTTCCATCCTTTTCATCTTTAGGATGAGCTAACACTAACTAAACTCTTGGGTACTACGAGTTGCTTGTGGCTGGAGGAGCAGGTATCCCTTGGCGATTGCTGAACTGTGTTCAATGATTTCCTGATTCTTTTCACTTCACTTCATACAGATCTTGCTGTTGTTTTTTTCTTTCCCTGAAAGCATCTCCTTTGTACTTTTTTAATAGCACAATCAGGCACCACCACAATTATATGGCACTTGTTCACCCATTTCCCAATTAATGAACATCCCTTACATTTCCAATTCTTTGCCAAGAGCTGGTTTATTTTTATCCATTTTCTTTGATGTCTTTGGGATACAGAATTAATAAAAGTATTGATGGTCAAAGGGTATACAGTACTTTTGACAGCAGTTCTACTCTTTTCCCAAATGTTTGGACCAGTCCACAACTCAACTTTTTTTTTTTTTTTTTTTTTTTTTTTTAACTTACAAGTTTGTTTGCCTCTCTTTTTTCAGGATTTCTATTTTGATATTGATAATTGGAGACTTTTGTTTTTTAATTTTAGTTACCTGCACATCAATCTGTGTTTTTTCTCCTCTTTTATTGAAGTAAACAATTAGAAATATTACCCTATTGTATATTAGATTATTATTTCATATTTTAAATTATATATATACTTTTTTTGCTGAGGCAATTGGGGGTAAGTGACTTGCCCAGGGTCACACAGCTAGTTAGCATTGTGTCTGAGATCAGATTTGAACTCAGGTCCTCCTGACTTCAAGTCTGATGTTCTATTCACTGTACCACCTACTACCCCTTTATTATGAGGGTATATATTATGTAAGTTTTGGCATTCTCATTGTTGTCAATTATGAAAACTGATTTTTATCATTATGAAATTGACTTTTTCACGTACTCATTCTTTAGGATTAAGTTAGTTTTCTATTAATTTTTAAATTCTGCTTCAAGGGCTGTTTATTGAATTAAAATTTTATTGTATTTTTGCAAAAAAATGCATTTAATATTTCTATTACTCTATATTCATCAGATTTTTATTTTTAAGTCCATGATCACAGTTGTGAAGCTAATATGCAAGAAGAAATGGGTGATAATTTTTTTTCTATTCTCATTCAATATTCTCTCCAGAGCTCTATCGTATCTAATTTTTCTAAAATTATCATTTCCTTAATTTCTTTCTTGTTCATTTTTGAGTAGATATCTTTTTGACAATTTTTGAGTAGTCTGAATAGGTCTGAGAGACAAATTATGGTCCCCCACTGTTCTTATAAACACATTTATCTTTCAGTATTGATTCCTTGTCAACAGATACAATGCTCTTATCCTTTTCTGTTGCTTCTGCCAATTCCCTGTCATTACTTCCTTTGATTCTCTACTGTTCCCTCCTTTGCTTATCCTTTTTACCTTATACTTTTCCACTGGATAAAACGAATTTATGTACTCAGCAATGTTCACATAGATTCTTCCCTTCAGGTCAGATGAGTATGAGGTTCAAGTGTTGCCTGCTCCCCGCAACTCCCACTGCCCCTTCCACTGCATAAGGTCTTCCTAGTGTGTCTTAATTGTGAGACATTGTTGTCCATTACTCTCCCTCCTTCTTTCTTCCACTGTATTCTTCCTTCCCAGTTTCCAATTTCCTTTTAAAATCATCCAAACATGATAAAGTCACACAGACTTGGTTAGATTTCCTCTAAAACCCCTGGTGATGACAAAGTTCCAAAGGGTTAAATGTATCATTTCCCAGGGCAGCCAGGTGGGCCCAGTGGATAGAGCACCAGCCCTGAAGTCTGGATCCGATTTCAAATCTAGTCTCAGACACTTCACACACTTTCTGGCTGTGAGAACCTGGGCAAGTCACTTTAACCCCAACTGCCTCGGGAAAAAAAAGCAAAAAACCCCCCCAAAAACAAAAAAAAACCCAAAAAACCTATCAGTTTCTCATTTGTAAGCTGCTCTTTTGTGTTTGAATGTCCAATTTTGTGTTTATCCCTTCTTTTAACGAGGAATGCTCTTCTATTTAAGGTCCATTTTTGGACATTAGTCTTTTGTAAGACTTAAGACTACACTCAGTCTTGCCGTGTAGCTCAGTTTTGGTTGTAATCTTACATCCCTTGCTTTCTGAAGTATTGCTTCAAGTGCTCTGTTTCTTTAGAATAGTGACTGTTCTGACAGCGGTTCCATGGGATTTCAGTTCTTTCTTGCTGACTTTTTTCTCTGGGCATTCTGGATTTTGGCTAGTCTCTGGGGACTCGCTTTCATTTTGGGTTTAAGGTGGTGACTGGTGGGTTCTTCCCATCCCACTTTGTCCTGTGGTTCCGAGTACTGTGGTTGCCACTCTACTTCTGGTTTCTCTCACAGGTATGTTTCTCCAATTTGTTTTGCGTTTAGTGCTCTTTGATTGAAACTGTTCCTCGGAAGTGGGCAATAGGTGACAGCGTGTGAAACGGTACCCATTCCGATTCAGGGGCACTTGGGTGCCCCAGTGCTTTTAATTCCCTTTTCTGTCCCTTACACGCTTCCTACTGGCCATAAAGCTGCTCTTGATGTCTGTCTTCCCAAGCTGGAAAATTTGCTCCCTGTGCCTTTTTTTCGTTTTTCCTAATCAGCATTCATTGGGAGCCTTTTTGAGATTTTTTCTGCCTAGATTCAAGATTCCAGCCAGCTCTTCTAGCACTTTCTTGTTTCTCTTCCTTCCATAACCTGCCTCCTAGACATTGTTACTGTCACTGACTGATGGTGCAAACATGGGAAATGGATTGTTACCTGGGGCTATTTGTGTAGAAAGAACACGCTGGATGGAGGCTCAAGAGCCAGAGTGGTGTAGGAGGCAATGTGTACTTCTCTGCCAGATGCACTACCTCAGTGAGGCCGATTTTTACTGTGTGATGATAGTTTGTCTCTGGGATTTTAGACTAGCTAGTACGAGGGCATCTCAGAAGGATGAGGGCAGACTGGATATTGGACTTTTCTTTCCAACTTCTTTAATCAATTCCTGGGCATCGTATTTGGCTTCCTCATCATCCTGGAAATATTGTTTTTTTTAAAAGTGTGTTTTCTAAAATGTATCTAGAACCACTAACAATATTCCAGATTTTTAAGCTGCCACCCCCCACTCTTTTTACATTAGTCATTGCTATATACCCATTTCCTCAAAGGAAAAAAAAATGTATGGAATGCCAGTAGTTTTTGGCCAGTTACTTTATTAGAATTTTTCTGAATTCTAACTCTTTTCCAATGGGTTAGTTCTTTTGGTGGAAATTTTCTCTTTTGGAAATTGTTTTAAAGTTTTCTGTCTCCCATCTAAGTACTTTTCCAGTTACATAATATTTGGAGTTATTTTTTTCCCCTCCCCTTCTGACCTCCAGTAAAATAATTGCTTTTCATTGAAGTTATTGATTTACTTTTTTTCATGGGTAATCTTTTTTTTTATTAGATGATATTTTTGTCAATTTTACCTTGGGATCTTTAAGAAATCTTAGTTTTGTTCCCAGTGCTTCTATGAATATTCTGGTGTTCCTGTTTGAACAAACCATAGTTGACAGAAATGTCTATCCTTTCCTTGTGTTTTCCTTTAAACTTTTGATTTCCTGCCCTTTTTGTAGAAGTCAATCACTTGTAAATAAGATAACCATATTATCTAGTGCTTTGTTTATAAGTGGCAAATATGTTGAATAGCACAAGGCCAAAAATGGACCACTGAGGACCCCACTAGAGAAACCTCCTTCCCCCATAAGGCACCTCGGTGGCAGGCTGGATAGTGAAGAGTCCTGAATTCAAAGTCACCCTCAGGGTACTTAATCAGCTAGTTGTATGGACAATCTTCCTTTATTACATTGCTTTCTTCATGTTAAATTTCCTTCTCACAAATTACTCATTGTCATTAATTAAAGCAATCAAATTCAAGCCATTAAAGATTTTTCCATAAACCCTAAAAAATTAAAGGTGAAATTTTCCATTTTAATTTTTTTGTTATGGTGGGACCTCGTTTTTTATAGTTTAGCTACTTGCTAATTAATTAATCAATCTGGGTCTTAGTTTCCCCAACTGTTGGAATTCACAGGTGAGCTGTTGGAATACACAGGAGCCACCTGACAGTGGCTGCGGAACATCCAACCCGGAATGGATCTCCTTGTGTGAGAGGATAATACAAGGACACTTAGAGGCAGTTGCTGTTCTCTGATCTCTCTCACTGAGAGACCTCTCTCCTCTTCCCTCTGCCTCCAATTTATCTCATTCTCAGTCCGCAACACCTGTGTCAGCAAAGGCTGCCCTGCAGCTCTTTCAGATGTTATGATCCACAGCTGTGGAGGCCCGTGGGGAATTGACCTGGCCCTTAACACCCAACATTATAAAACGAGAGACTAGCTCTCTAAATCAGGCAATCAGCTTGATGAACTTTCTCTGAAGAAGGATCTAGAGAAAATTAAACATGGCTGCCCCAGTACATTTAATGACAGGCTTAGCCTTCCATAATGATTCCCAGCTGACAGAATAGTGCTCACATGCTCTTCAGTCCAATTGCCCTCACACATTCCATCTTCCAGATCTGAATTTTCCATGCCTGGAAAACGTGTAAATTCTAGTGCTGCCTCCTCCAGGAGAGCTCTCATTTTATGCTATTATGTATTCCTCCAGTAGAATGTAAGCTGTTGGAGGGCAGGTCTAATTCTTAATAGTGTCTTGAATAAAATAGGTTCTTAAATGCTTATGTCTTTTGCAGGTCTGTCTTTATAAGATCAAAGTTTATAAGATCTCATTAACCAGTTGAGCTGCCTCCTCCTTCCCTTCTGCTTCTGAATTCTCTTTGTCTCTATAATTTTATTCTCCTCCTTCCAGGGCTGTTTTCCTATTCTTGGCTCTCCTTTCATTTTCTAAGATGAACTAATTTGCTCCCCAAGTTTCCATGACTTCTATCACATTAATTCTTTGTGAGTCCAGAAATGAATTTCCATTCTTGGTTTGTCCACTTTTTAAAGGAAGCCCATAAAAAACTCAGCTTTTCTTTCACCCAAATACTTTTTTCTTGATTTGCTTTAATATTCCCATACTGGATGCTCACAGGATCCTATGTGGAGCCAGATCCAAGGGGTGCTCGACTCACACTTCCCCAGATGGGAGCCTACCTCCTTTTCTTGGCCAGAGACTGACCAAGTTGTTAGTGGTCATAGCCCGTTTCCCATCCTAATCTCTACCTACACTCCGATGTACCCTAAGGACTTCTGGGTTTTATCTTCCCAGCATTTGAACCCCATTATCTGTGAGCTAACAAGGAGACACTACCGTTTTTTTGGGAAGCATTTCTACTGCCATTCTCAACTGACATCAAATATGTGTAACTTTCCTCTAGTGTTTATTTTAATAAAGTATACTCTTTATTCCCAGGCCTCCTTTTCTACTGATAAATACAAATCCTGTCTCAATTCTACTCTCCCTTATTTTTGCAAATTGCTTTCCCCATCAGACGTCTTCAAACACTGTCCAAATGTTAATTTTAATTCTCTAGGAGGTTCATATTCTTACCAAACACTTAGCAGGTGTTTGACAAGTACAATGTATAGGTACAACAGGTGCTGAAGGGAAAAAAAAGAGGTTCTTCCTTTCAAAGAGTATTTGTAGTTTACCTAGGCACAATTTAATTCAATTCAACGTAACGATAGTTACATTGAATTCTTGAAAATATTCCCGAATAGCAACAGGAACATAAAGCACTGTGACATCAGATATGGGAAAGGTCTGGGTGAAATTATTAACATCTTAAGGAAGAGGGATTGAATCTTATACTTCAAAGTGGAGAGCCAACTTAACCCTAAATTAAACACATAACATATATGCAACAAATATGCACATTTATTTAACTGCTTTTGTGGAAACAGACCATAGCTCCTTTGGGAAATAAGTCATCTCCTGAGAAGACGTTTTGGGTATGGAATTAGGAACCAGCTCATTTTCTCTGATCAAGGGGAATAAAATGAAACAATTTGGGCTTTTTATAAGTATTTTTTATGAAGATGCAACTGTAAACTTGCCCCAGAATTCATTGCTCCAGATACTTACGCCTCGTTATCCCTGAATATAGATGTAGTGGTTTTGATTTCTGACAGCATTTTATGTCTTCTACAATTGATTGCTTTCACAAGGAAAAAAAGGGACCAATAGCTTTGAATACTTACAGAATATACATATATACATATTATTCATAATGACCTTTGAGATTCTGAAGTAGAATTACTCAGCTAAATAGTCAGTAGTGATTTTTTAAGAGTGGCTAAAAATATAAGATGACACAGATTACAGGATTCCAATTTTTCAAATATTTGATCCTTACCCAGAAGTGGATTCCTGAGCTTTTTAAAAATGGAAAATAAAATTAAACTTAGGTTCTAACCGTGGTATCATTCTGATTTTCTCAGAGCACCTTTACTCGGGGAATGGAAAATCCACGTTTCAAATACAGTGCCCTAAAAATGAACAGAAACACGTTAGTCTTAATTAGCCGTTACCTTTCCTTGTATGTGGCGAGTCAGTGTTGACCCGCTTATCCAAACGTATCCATTATGTTCATTCTGTAGCTTGTGGTCAGAAAGTGACCGCTGGGGAAAAACTGCAATTGACAGGTGGGATGGTTCTGAAAGAAGTATTGTGAATGTTGAGAATCGACATTAAATAGCTATGACCGACAAATTTCTCACATTCTACTGGATTGCTCAATAATGAAGACCATTCTTGCCGTCTATCAACCAACAGGGAAATTACATATGTTACTTATAAATAGCTCCTGTCATCAAGCACTTTGCTTAGAATAATGTATTCAAAAACAGAGGTATTGATGGAACTAGTAAAATATATACTCCAAGGTTTTTGTACAATTGCCTAACAATCTACTGTTTTCTAATCATCCTCAGGACCCAAGTATAATTTGCTAATTACCAGTATATGTTTAAAATTAACCAAATAGACTGAAACATTTTCTTACTTCTTACTATTTTTAAGAGGTACAGGCACATTTAGGGGTCAACACTACAACATAATGCTGCGTTTCTTGGTTTTATTCGAAACAATCCATGTTTTTAGTGTTTCATGGTAGATATTACACTCTGCATTTACACAAATTACAATGTTCTGCTTCATTCTTAAAAAGAAAATTCTAAAAACCCAGCCCATGTGCAGCACAAGAATATGTAAAACTACTATACACGCTTTGTATCAAAGAGTATAAAATTCTGGTTGTATTATTAGACAAATTACAAGAATCCTTAAACAAAGGGTTAACATTAGCATTTAACTGCAAATCTGGATGTTTTCCTTTTGTTTAGCTTTGAGATATGAACAACAATTTAAGAGGAAGTATCTTTTAATTGTTTCAAATGAAATCAAAATTTTTGTTCAAATATGCATTTTCCCAATCAGAAGAGCTTTTCAATCTCCCATTTTCCTTTTCTGTTTCGATCTCATAATTAAATCAGGTGCATAGTTCTGCTAGTGCTTCCTATTCAATCTATAGGAGAGAGCTCTACTCACTCGCCTTTTCTTCCCACAAGAATTCATATTGCATTAAATCAATGAGCAATTTCCTCTCCCCAACATTTTTGGCCATGGTTTCCCATTATCTTCAATGGTTAGAGCTGAGTTCCAAAGAAAGAGGAAGCGTTCCAGGGAAAAAGGTTCTCACCCTCTCCTAAAGGGTTTGAGGGAACTGAAATTAATTTATCTAATCATACTAAGAGAACCTGAAAAACTTCCTGATTAGGATGTGCCCATTTTTCATAAGTTGCCTAGAGTCACTATCTGTCATATACTTTATGCATAGTTTTTTTTTTTTCCTTCTGTCCCACAGGGTCTAGGTCTGAGCTTTTATCATTTCTGATTTGTTTACAAGGCAATGATAGAGAAGGCAGTCAAAAGTGGTAGGGCCAATTTTACATTTTCCAGAATCATATTTTTCTATAATTAGTATAAACAATTGAATAATTTCCCTCTATCTTCTATATACATTATTAATATACAGCCAACTCTGGATTATCCTGGGGGGGGGCTGGTGGGCATGGATGCTTGTCTAATGTTAATCTTGCTTTCAAATTTTTACTAATTATGATTGAGCAAAATAGGCAGTAATTCTGTTAAAACATCACTTGTTTAATTTCTGCCTCTTCACCAAGTGCACCCGGGCACATGGTACAAATACACTGAAATAATCCAGTTCGGCTGAGGCCCCTGCCAAGTGCTTCCCGACTGCCACAGGGAGGAGCGGGGGAGGAGTGGAGAGCTCTGGGCAGGGGAAGCTCTTCCCTGAAGCTCCTTGGCCCTCGAAGGGATGCTGCCTCTCTTACTGACCCCCCTGACCCTCCAATTACCACGGATAACAGAGTTGGCTGTACTCCTGCCGTCTCACTCTGAATCCTCTGAGCCTCTGCTCGGTTCAAGACGAGAGAACATACTGACCGATTAAAAAGCAAGGACTATCACATGACACCTAGAAGCATTTATTTTATGCAACCAACTTAAATATGATCACGTGTACTCAAAGCGTACACTTTTACCCTTGCTGAACAATGCCAGGAAACATATTGGTGCAAAAGTCTTCTTCTAAAATTAAAAAGAAATGAATTCATACGGGGAAACAAATGCAAAACAGACATTCTTTCATTTATCGCAATGCTTAAAATTGAATGCAATTCTAAACATTTCCAACTTTCCTCTTGAAGCTGCCAATGTCCAGCTATTTTAGAAAATTGAACTTTTTTACATCAATAATAAAAATCTGGTGATCACATTACAAAACCAAATCCTGAAAATGCCTTTACTCCTTTAAAATTTCCAATATTCCAACATAATGACCATTGGAGTAAAGACCTTTTAAAGTGATATACTTTATAAAACAAACAACCATATGTACATTTATTGCAAATTATATTAAACTAAAGTGGGGGGGAAATTAAAAAAATGAAATGTTTACTTCCAAATCAATAATTTCAATTATTTTCTCACTCTGATAAAAATCAGAAAGCAACATTTATAAAATTGCCACCACATGACTTTTCATAGCAGGGAAATGAAATCTGTACATCTTAGTTTTGCAGAAAAGTAGGCAGGCGGGAAGAATTATACATTAAAGTCTTCAAAAGGAAAAAGCCAAGAAGTACTTGTTCCGATCACTTTTTCTCCTTAAAATTAATTCAGTAGGCTTCTATTTTTCTTGTGTAACATGGGCATTCCTGGCTCTAGAATTATGAATTTTCTGTGTCAGTGTAAGGACATCCTGTGACTTTCTTTAAAAAAAAAAAAAATGCAGCATGGAAAAGAACGTTGTGATGCACTTTAAACTCCAGATATGCAGGAACTGGAACCAAGTGTTAAGCAATTTGCTTAATTATTGACTTTTCATAAAAAAAAGTCTCAGGGGAAAATAAGTACAGTTGCTTTTAGCCTCTCTTACGAGTTTCTGCTTTACATTTCCATTCAAGGACTGGTGTCATATGAAAGGGAAGTTAGGAGTTTTTCAGTTTTCAAGGCAGAAATTAGGTGTTTTGAAGTCATCTCACTTTCTGTCCAGCTACTTTTTGAATTCTAGTCTTTGTAGAAGCTTGAGCCTGTCTTTATTTGGCCGTCATCTCCTCCCTTTTTGAATGAGTTTCTTTTTACCTTATAGAGAAGAAAAAAGTTAAGTTAGAACAGATATAACAAGGAAGGGGGAGACAGAGCAACTCTCATGTGAATACCAAACTCTAGAACAACAGGTGGCAATTATTAGGCTGTGACACTAAGTGATGGAGAATTCAATATGGGATTCCACAGATGAGCAAATATGCCTTCCTCTGCAGAAATGATACACATTTTATTCTTTCTGAAACAAACAGATGCAATGAACAGATCTAAAAATATAACTGTTAGCATGGAGGTGGCTATTTTTTTTTTTTGATGTTAAAAAGAAAATCCTCCTATTTAAAGGAGGATTTAAACTATACCCCCCAAAAATATAATTTTTATTTTGAACTTATCATATTACTTTGTTTCTAAATCATCACTTGAGTAAGCATTTTTATTTTTTTTAGGAACAATACTTAATATTTACATATCCCAACCATGCATTAGGGAAAAGTGCTATTTATTACCCAAAGTAGTGATTTTCATTCACATTAATATTAGCAGGGCAGCACATCAGGCAGAATTGGTTTTAAACAACAAACCAATATATGTTAAGCCTGGAAGAATGGAAGCTAACACAATTCTATGATATTAGAACATGAAGAAATTTGTGTTACTTCTTTATGGGTGATAAAGATCATTACTTTCACACAAAAATACATATTTTTATCATTTGCGATGGAGCCTCCCTTGGCCAGTTCCAGATCATGCTCGCTGCTTTCACAGGGAGCTTTTATAGTTCCCAGGGAGAACGTCCTGCACTTGACTCTGTGTCCCAAAAAGAACACCCCTCATTTTATATTATGTCACGTTACTGTGACATCAGCTCATTAGTGAAAGAATCACATTTGAGAAATGATCTAAAATATCTGTGAAATACGTTACTTTGGGAAAGAGCACCACGAAGAAATCTGAATTGTTGAAATGAGTTTTACATCATTTAATGGGAGGTATTTAAATGACTTTAAATCCTTATTTTGTGATTATTACCACTTGTTTGATTTTGGGCAGATCATTTAACCTCATTAAATCTTACTTTCTTCACCTGTAAAATGTTAATTTCCACTATTGCTGGATCTGTATCCGGTGGAAATCATAGAGGGAAAAAGCCCACATGTACAAAAATATTTGCAACTTTGCTTTTGTGGTAGCAAAGAATTGGAAAATGAGTAGGTGTTCATCAGCTGGGGAATCGCTGAACATTTGTGGTATATGAAGGTAATGGAACATTATTAGTGTTATATAAAAAATGAGGAACAAGCTGATTTTAGAAAGCCTGGAAAGATTCACATAGTAAGCGAAACAAACAGAAGCAGGAATACATTGTACACAGTAACAGCAGGAATGTACGATGATCAACAATGAAAGATTTGGTTATTTTTAGTGGTCAGTGACCCAAAGCAATCTCAAAAATATTGGACAGAAAATGCCATCTGTACCCAGAAAAATATCTAAGAAGACTGAATATAAACCACACATGCTATGTTCTTATTTTTTTCTTCTGCTTTATTTTTCTCTTATGGCTTTTCCTTTTTGTGGTTTTTCTCTCCCAATGTGATTTATAAGGAAATATGTAAAACAAAGAGAATTTACATGTATGACCAAAATAAACAAACAAAAAAATAAAAAAATAGCCAACTGCTAAAATCTTTTCCTATTTGTGATGTGTGATATTATTTTCAGTAATAAAATAACCCAAAAGTTTGGAGGAAATCTTTTGCTAAGACTTTTGATCTTGTCCTATTCTTAAAGTTTTAATTATTAATAAGGATTAGCTCCCATTCATTCCTGTATGTTTTGAGAGCATTGATACCTTTTTAGGGGGCTTGAACCTTAACTCTTTTGGTTTGAAAAGCATTATATAGATATTATATCTTTTAATTTTCACAGAAATCTTCACAGAATCTTGTGAGTCTGATATTGGGTTATTATTTTTATTATATTATAACCCAATATTCATTGGGTTATAAGTGAGATTTGAGGCCAAATTCGATATTCATGAACAAAAGGTCAGAATTCTAAGATCCTAAGACAGCTTTCCCAAAGTAAACACTTGCAAAACAATGACACAAACTTGAAAAATGTTTAGATTGTTTTATAGAAAGAAAATTTTGAAATCTGAGAAATTTTAGCACTTAGAATTATAGGAACAGTTTTGAGTAAGAAAAATCACATCGAAGGATATCATTTTGAAAAACTAATCTGTGAAGCTGAGTCAAGGCATTTGCCATGAATGCCATGTGTTCTCATGCTCCAAAAGGACCATGTGTAAGTAACTCTTTTGGGTATTCTAGCTCCATGGAGAATAAAAGGATAGATGTTGAGACAGAAGCAACTTTCAGACTCCTTTCCATGCGTCAGAGGTTGGCCTCATGCCATTTTTCATGGACAAAATAAGCACTTCCTCTTTGCTCTCTCTGGGACCCTTTACGTTTTTCCAAATTCCATTGGGGGCATTACCCTCTCCTCCAAAAAAAACAGAGCCTGATTCCTTCTTACCAATCCGTATCACCCTCCCCATCCCTCAAGACAAATGAACAAACCAAACCATCCATCGGGTGAAAATGATCCTTTTCATAGCATTCTGTTAGAACCTAATCCTACTCTGCTGTATCACAACACTAACAGCTTGCCACAAAAAATAATGAATACAATAAATTTAGAAAAATTTGGCAAAATAGTATGAACTAATACTGCACAATGAGGGCAAAAGAAACAGGAGGAAAGTAGATTATGCATATAGCAACGTAAAAGAAAACATTGAAAACTTCAGAAACCTAACCAACACTTCAGTTATGCTTCCAGACTTGGCAAAGTAAAGGTGAGGTCTCAAACTTCTTTTTCCAAAACTGGCCAATTTATTGATGTATTTTCCTTAACTAAAAATATATCCTGGAAAGTGAAGAGCATTCATTGGGAGATGACACTAATGTTTAAAAAAAAAAAAAGTACCATCAATCAAAGATAATTCCAAAGAACTCATGATGAAAAATGCTTTCGACCTCAAGAGAAATTAGTGTGAAATCTGAATGCAGATCAAAACAGCTTATTTTTCTTTTTTTTATTTGTGCATGTGTGTGTCTTCTCTCTGGATCTACATCTTCTTAAGCAACATGACTAATGTGGTAACATGTTTTGGGCGACTCAAGGGGTGGGGGACAAGAAGAAAATTTGGAGTTCAAAAATTTTTAAAAAATGAATGTCTAAATACTCAGGGAAAATATTTTATATAAATTAAATGAAAACGAAATATTTTAAGACTACCAAGTTATAAGATTTTTATAAGAAATAGGATTAAATTTAATAATGACAAATGTAAAGTTGTTCATCTAAGAATGTGGGCTGTCAGATGGGGTAATATATAGGTAGCAGAAAAAAGATCCAGGATCACAACATAAGAGCAATGCAGAGAGTATTTGGTTAAAGTGAATTGCAGTATATGGAACAGCCTGGCATAATGGCATCAGGTATTCCGCTGATGAGAATACATCCAGTTCTATTGGATTATCCAGTCCTAAAGATGATATGTTCTTATTCATCCCTATGTCTTCAAAACTTATTAAAATTATTCAATGTATCCATTTGGCATGGCAACGGTTGGAAGAATTATATCTGTGTGACTTCATATTTATATAGATATGAATAAAGCTTAATCTGTAATTGGGTGGTTTGTTGATATTTGTTTTTGCTGAGGCAATCAGGGTTAAATGACTTGCCCAGAGTCACACAGCCAGGAAGTGTTAAGTGTCTGAGACCAGATTTAAACTCAGGTCTTCCTGACTTCAGCATTGGTGCTCAACCCACTGCACCATCTAGCTGCCCACCACCACTTATTTTTGTGAAATGAATTCAGACCCCAGGGGACCCTGTCTACTTCTGCTCCATCACTTGCTAGGACCGATCCTTTCCTCTGAATCTGGGTCTTGGCTGGGCAGCTGGGGGATGTGGCTTGGAGGTTCACATTTGTACATGTTGTTCTAGGAAGAAGTCTGGTGCTTGCTCTGTTCTGAGTAAGTCATTCATTCCCCAAATCTCCCTCTGCCTTCTGCTTGTGATGAGGTCTCTGGGCAGCTGCTCAAGGCTTGCCATGTGGCAGCAGAGCTTTCTTGGACTCCTTTGGGCAGAAAAGGGACAACAGTCTGGTCAGACAAGTGTCAGGAAGTTCTCTGCCATGTCTCAGCACATGCCCTATAAAGGAGGAAAGCCCTTTTCCTGCCGTTGAGTCCGACAGAGAGACCTCACCCTGCTCTCCGAGGAGGAGCCGGGACCTTTCTGCTGCTTCTCACTAGATGATTTCAGCTTGAGATTATCTTTCTTCCTTCAAGGAGTTTTCATGAACTGGTTAAGTTTCTTTTAAAAATAAACTATCATTAGATAAAATTGGTTTTCTTTATAATCTGATTTTATACACTTAAAAATTATTCTGAGAAGGGATTTTACAGGTGCACAACATAGAGAAAAAAAAGCTCAATATCCCAGATCCCAGGTCTAGTTCCAGCCTTTGTTCAGGCTGTTTGGTAACTCCAGGTGTAAATGCTCCTTCTTCCTTTTCTCTTGTGTTGCATTCTAATACCCTTTAACGTCAAAATCACGGATCAGGATTCCCATCTGGTTCTTCAGATTCCTTTTGTCTTCACATTTCAGGAACATTTCATTTTTCTTAATAACCCACACAGTGGAGAAACACTCACCAAGCCCCTTCTACTCTGGCCAGCTCGGATTCTGAGCACAGCATGTCATTGGCCATGGCAGTAATAAAAATATCAATAACACAAACAAGAAATTAAGATGTTTCCTGTTTCTGTAGTGAGAAATCTGAAAGCTAATTTCTGACCTCAAATAAATGAATCATAGGAAATTTGTATATTGGGACATGGAGACCAACTACTTTAATGCAAGTTTGTTCAGTGAGAAATACAGGTAAGGGAAAAGTACAAAAACATGCTCTTTCAAATTTAAATGAACTAAAAATCAACCCAGAGGTTCGGATGTCTATGTCTTTCTCTCTTGTACCCCTCAGAGCTTTTCATATTCTTGACTGTGGGTACAGGTGATTTTAATTTTATTCGATTTAACTATGTTTAGGAAAGTGAATGAGTCAATATTTTAAAAATACTTACTATGTGCCAGATCCTGTGCTAAGTGCCAGAGATATGGAAAAAGAGGCCAAAGAAGGTTCTTGCCCTCAAGTAGCTCACAATCTAATGGGGGAACAATACATAAACAAGTATGTACCAACAAGCTCACGACAGAAATTGGGCCTGCCTCACAGAAAGAAGGCATCAGAAGTGACGGGGTGGGGAGGGCTCCCTGGGAGAGAGGGCTTTCTGCTTGGGGTTGAAAAGGAAGCCAGGAAGGTCAGTGCTCAGAGAAGGGGCCCGGCCAGAGAGAACGTCCCCAGCCAGCCTGGGGCCCACCAGAAGGCCGCCGTGTCCCTCGCTTGAGGAGGGCCGGGCATGGAGGAAGGTCTATGACGACAAAGGGAGGAGGAGGAAGAGGAGGGTTCCCTTGGAGGTTACTGGGTAGGGGGTGACACAGGAAGACCCGCGTTTGAGGCCTGGCCGAGGATGGCATGAAGGGGAGGCGGATGCCAAGAGGGCATAGCCGGGGCAGAGAGAAGGCGGCACATTCCAGAAGCGCAGCCAAGGTGAACTTAAGCCGCTCAGCTGTGGAGGTGGGAGTCGGGGCAATCCCTGGGTGCCCCTGAGGTTTCCAGGCCGAGGCAGTTGGGGGGCGCTTCTCCAAAGGAAAGGGGAAAACAGAGCTCAACAGGACTGGACCGGGAAAGGCCAATCTGCGGATGCTGGACCAGAGCCAGTGACAGAGCATTCAGAGCCGAGGAACTCACACGTGAAGGAGGATGAAGGAAGAGGAGAGGGCACAAAGGGCAGAGGTCATGAGGGAGGGGAGGGGATCCCCAATGTCTGAGACACAGGAAGCCGAGGCCTCTGAGGCTGAGCAGTGTTGGCCATGAAGTGAAGGAGGGGAAGTGAGGCTTGGGGGCATCTGTGGGCAGGATAGGAGGGGGGGGAGGTGCCTCAATCAAGGGGGGCAGGGGAAGTTCCCCCTAGGGGCTGAGACCAAAGGAACCTTCATGAGCAGGAAAGCACTAGCGCTAATAAGGAGCTGAGAAGAGCAACTGGCAAACTGTGCTTTCCCCCCCTAAACCCCTCCCCGCCCCAGGTCAGCACCCTCTCCTCCTCCAGCTCAGCTCGCCATCCCTCTACCCACCTGAATCCGCATCACTGCCCTGGGCGCTCTGAAACCCACCCTCCAGCTGCCCAATCCTGCCCCGTTCTGGCCCAGCCCTCGGTCTCTTACACACAGCACTAACATCAGTCCTTGCCCAATAGCTACTGAGAGAGTTCAATGTGTCAATAATTAAATTTGATACTGTTAAAATCATTAAAGTGGAATCCTTCTTACAAACATTTTCACGTCTACTTACTTTAAAATCTCTCAATCCCACTATTCTAAGAGAATCTACAAATGCTGCAGAAGGTATGAACTGTGCCATGAACTGCTGTTCAGGGAAACTTTGTATTGATCTTGGCTGTCAAACAAGCAGCATAACCTCTGACTTAGTCCCCTGGTTGGCATTTATCTTGGATCGATTGAACATTCTAAGCCTCAAAATGAAGTCGCAATAGAGAGGGCAAATTAACAAAGTCCCAGGTGAATACAAAATTGGGCATATTCTGCCATAGCGTGAAATCTCAATATTGCAATAATATATACATTTTGTAGAGCCTTGTCTCTGAAAAATCAAAGGAATTAAAAAGTTCAAGTCAGGAGTGAACCCAACTAAGAGCCATGACGATCTCATGCGGCGGCCACACTGAGATCAGCCCGAGAGAGAAGCGGTTCCTTTTCAGGTGTCTGATGCCGACGTCGGGCCGGCCCACAACAGTAACTAAATGCTTGCTTGTTTGTTGATCGACATCTGAGAATCAAAACCTTAAAATCTGAATTAATGGGATGAAAACGCAACAGAGAAAAGCCTTTGGGCTAGCCGCTGTTTTCTGAGTTCTTCCCTTTTCTGTTTCTTCTACCAAAGGACAGCTTGATTCCCATGTGCTAACAACTTAGAAATTTGTAAGAATGCTTTGGCAATTCAAGGTGTGGAGAGAAGTTACTTTATTTTACCTTTGCAAATCAATCTGCCTCTCTGCTGGTGCTGCTTTTTTGGCTAGGTCCTGGAGTTTGGGGGCTTTGGCGCTGCCCGCCTCCAGCCCCCCCGGGCTCTCTTGCCCTCCCGCGGCCCTCTTTCTGCCCCTCCCAGCCGCCTTGTTTGCTTCGTCGCTCTTGGTGGCGCTGCCCTGAGACTCGGACTTGGGCCGACGGCCTCGTCGGGCCTTGGGAGGCACGGGGGGTCCCGTCTCGTCGGCCTTCTTCTCCTCGGCTTTCTGTTGGATGTTCTCTGCCCCGGAGGCGGTGGCTGGCCTCTTCTTCCCTCGGTCGGCACTGAGGTTGCCCGGAGCGGCCTGGTCGGAGTTGATCTCCTACGAGAGTCCAGATAAAATCCCGTGAGTGTGCATGTTCCTCCCGGAGGAACCTCCTGCATCCAAAGCTACTGACGAACACACCTGAAAGGCGCAAAGGGGGCAGAGGGGCAGGATGCGCGGTGGAAATTCTAAAACATCCCCAGTCTCTTCCTCTGCATCAGAACAGTATTTATGAAATCTAACGGACACTTCTTCTAAAAAGGTGGAATGAAGGACGCCAAGCCCAGACAAATTAAGATAATTAGAGCTGAAAATTAGCATTACGCTATCAGGTACCCCAATCATTCTCAGAAACAAATTATTATTGAGCACTAACTGAAAATGGGGAAATTTATGTTTTCATAAATAAAACCCAAACCCAACTAGATCAAATATTCAGAATACTGAAACTACTATCAATAGGCTCTGGAAGATTTCTCATATATCATCTTTTTGGGAGGTCTTTGTCTGTGAATCAGGACAAAGAATTCCCGCACACAAGGTATATGTGCAATGCATGCAGCCAATGTACGGTGGGTTTTACCCATAAAAAAATTAAGAAGGTAATGGATAATTTTAAAAGATTCACTAGGGGCCTCATAGGAAGATTTATTAATTTATTTAAATATACTCTCAACACAATTCTGTGGTTAGATATACAGAATCCAAAGGCATGATTAGAAACAAAGTTAACTTACAACTTAAGAGGAATACTTATAACATAAAAAGCAAGACAAGATATTTTTATAATTATAGAATTTTAGAACAGTAAGATGACAAATGTCTGAGACTAAAACAATTCTGATCTGCTCATTTTATGTAAGTAGACGTCTATGTTAGATGAGATTGCTATTCCAGTATTTTCTGGGGGGGAATGGGAGTGGTGGTTGTGGAGAAAATTGCTGTGATTTTTACAATATTACGGTGTGAGAAGTAGGTGATACCAAATTTTACTGTATCCTGAAGTTTTTTTTTTTTTAAACTGAATCCTATTTTCTCAAGGAATCACATTTTTTCTTTAAATTTTAAATTTAGTTTTGGGTAGGACTTAAATAATGAAATAAAAGGAAACTAGCTTCTTATGACAATCATGTTAAAAGTCTTTGCCAAAATAGATTTTCTGAATGAAATAGTACCTTTCAAATTTAATTTTATAATTCCAAAATGCAATATTAATTTATAGATAAGACCTCTTAGGCTTTATATTAATTTTTAATTCTCTAAATAGAGAATTCTCTAAATAGTTCCTCCAAAACTGCTGGATCCAAAATTGTGAAATTCACAAGTCAGAGGTATTCTTTAGAGCAAGAGTACTTAAAATATAAATGTCTGAGTCTAGAGCCAATCAATAAATCTTGGTTCACTGTCTCTGAAATGAAAGAGTGCTATAATAGAATGAGACTATCCATACTTTAAGGACTGAAAGTACATTTCCCATGGCATTCTCAAAACGACCCTCAAATGTACAACTGTATCTTTATTATCTCTATTTTGTGGATGACAAAGCGGAGGCGTGTAGCCTAAGTGCTATGCTTGGTCACATGATTAGTAAGTGAAAGAGAAGGATTTCAAAAGCAGCCTGTGCCGAGATTGTCTGACAGGATTTTGCATAAAATTGGAATTGATATTCATTAATGATATCGACCTGTAGTTTTCCTTGTGTTTTCTCTCTCCTTGGTTTATGTGTTAGATTTGTATCTTTCCTTTCTCAGTTTGACAATAACTTGTGTAATCTGAATATTGACAAAATAATGGATAGAATTCTCCTACGGATTCATGAGGATCACTTTTTCCTTTGGTAGTTCCTTTACAAATATTCTTTCTATCCCTTTTCTGAGAATGGGTAATTTAAAATGGCCATCTAGTCTTCCATAGACTTGGGTACTTTATATATATTTTAAGTTATATATGCTATATATTCTTTCTTTTTTTTTTTTTTGCTGAGGCAGTTGAGGTTAAGTGACTTGCCTACGGTCACACAGCTAGGAAGTGTTAAATTTCTGAGATCAGATTTGAACTCAGGTCCTCCTGACTCCAGAGCTGCTGCTCTATCCACTGCACCATCTAGATGCCCTTCCCTTTGCTATTCTTATAAAATGAGCTCAATAATCTGAGTGAAATATGTAGCTTTTAAAGAGAAATAAATAAATAAACTGGTAAATTAAAGAAGTAGGCAAAAAAAAAATGAAGTTAGTGATTTTGAATAAAGAATAAAACCACATTAATGAAGTGAAGCTTTAGCTCATAAATTTTCTTTTTGCTGAGGTTAAGTGACTTGACCAGGGTCACACAGCTAGGCAGTATTAAGTGTCTGAGGGAGGCCAAATTTGAACTCAGGTCCTCCTAACTTCAGGACTGGTGCTCTATCCACTGCACCACTAGTTACTCCTGGTCATAAATTTTCAAAAAATGAAGCCATACTGTTAAGCAGCTCTTACTTCCTGAAGGGGTAGATGGGGAACTGGCCCAACCCTAAGAAAATGTGGATAATGACAGGGACTGAGGTTAAGGCTGGGCCCTTACCTTGTTCTTTACAGGCTCAGCCTTTCCTGGTATGACAGAGATGATTCTGACAGGATTTTCTTCATTTTCACTCACTCCAGTTTCTGAAGTTTCTGAATTTGGTTCCCTGTAAAACAAAATTAACTAAGAAAACTTTACCACATATAAGCAAAATAAGCAGTTAGATACTAAAAATATTGTCAATGGATTCTAACACAGACTTCCACATAACGTATTAGCAAACAAACATCCTGACACAAATTATGAAGTCTGAAAGACTCAGAGTGACCCCTGTTCACTTTACAAATTAGCACGTGGAAATCCAAAGAGATGACTCATTAGTGCCAGCTCTGCAACTACGATCCCAGTATCTTGATTTTCAGAACAATGTACTACAAGGATTAAAAGATTCACACTTTGTTTCACCTTAGGCGACATGGACATTAATATTTTCATTAGCATTAATGAAAAGACAGAGGAAAAATGATCCAAGTTTTGTATTTTACAAAATATCTATTTGTTTTATCACCCAAAAGAGGGAAACATCCATCCTATCTGATAAAGAAGTAGTCATCTGTATGAAAATAATCATTAAAAAGTATCTCTTAGTCTGTGACTAGTATGTTAAGCATTTTCAAAAGAAACTCAAATATTAGCATTCACAAAGTGGGGAGAACTATCAACATTTAAACTAAACATTTTTATATATACAATAAGCAGTGTATAATTTAATGAGTTTTTTATCCATATTTTTCTCTTACACTTAAGATAATGTTTCAATGGAAAATTATCTTTTATATATACACATGTGTATGTATGTGTATATACACATATATATAGTTTACAATGTAAATCAGATTTATGCTTTTTATAAAATAAATGAAAATGGATGATATCCATGCAAAATAATGCCATTTTAATAATCTATGCACTCTTTTGATTGATCTTATATACTATGAACATTATAATTACAATTGTGAAAATCAATTACCTGAGACTGATACATCTGAAATCAAGTTTCTACTCATTTTCTTTGTTAGACACAATGTCTTCATTACATATAAATATTTCACACTGAATACACTGTATAAAAGTAGCATCTATTCTGTGTCTCTCACTTTATTACTATTGTACACAAACACATGTCCTGAAGACAAAAGAACATGATTTGATATAGTGCTTTCAGAAAAAAATCAAGAGTTGAAAAAAGTCAACAGAAGAAACAAAATAATTAGGAGGAAATTGCCTTGATCGATTTCCTGTTGAAGGGTTCAGCTCTGAGTTTACATTAACATTGCTTCCAGGTTCTGTGCCTGTGCTTCTGACATAGGGTTTTCTTCCTGTTGCTGATAAAGGCTTGTTTACTGCACCTAGTACTCCAGCAGGTTTTGGCTAAAATGTACAAACAAATACATATTATTTAACTAGAAACAATATATGTGTTCATATAATATTTTAAAAAGCCAAATGATCATTTCTACCTTAGAATAAATGGAATAAAAAAGAATTATGAATGGAATGTTCTGTTATACTTGAGCAAAATGGACAAAAGCATGAAGAATAATTATCATTGCTGTAAGATGAAGCTATAAAAACATTGCTGCCAAACATGAAAATTTAATTTATTCTAATATTCCAATTTTCGCTCTTCCATTATAATAAAATGATATTCATTATTATAAGTACAATTTCCCTCATTAACATTTACAAAAAGATATTTGAGTACTTTGTAGGGACGAAAGATAAGTGAGGTATTTGAGAAAACAAAGAACTAAAATTAGCTAAGGATACCTTTCCTGTTAATAGGAGAACTCTTGTCTCTTCAGAAATATAACTCCTGTCATTACAGAAATCCTATTATTAAAAAAAAAAAAAGTAATAAAAGTTAGTGTCTACTTTAATTGATTTATTTTATTGTTAGCCCTTTATCAAAAATACTACAAGTTAATTTTATTTCTTGTTCACAGACCTAATCTACGTGACATAAATATACACCAAGTCCTCAACAAACACTCATAGCTGTGCGAGTTAGCAAACATCTGTGAAATTTGATGCATTGTATGTGGAATCCCTAAATTTTTAAAAATATATTTATAATACAAATACATTTACAACCACAAAATTTTCTTTCTTATTTTCTAACCTTTTCCCAATCTGCATCTGAAAGACTGCATCATAACTTTTTAAAGAATTACTTTCTCCAAGAAGTTTTCCCTAAAGTTAATCAAATGATTTCTTTGTATTCTTCTCTTGTAACCACTATAATCCTTTAGAGTTTTTCTTTACTTGTTTTCACATAATTCTAAACTCTTCTTTCTTTTGCACATTGTGTAAACATGTCACTGGGTGCCATCCATTTTACCCTTTAGGAAAATATGGAGCCTAAGAAACTAATCTACTTTAAGTGACATAATTCATTTTGCTATAAAATGTTACTAATTCATATTATCAAATATGCAACTGCAGTGCAACATGTTATCATTATCACATTATACTATTCTTAGTATATGTTGGTATTTTTCAAAAACAAAAAACAAAAAACAAAAAAAACAATGTGCCAGAAAACCAAAGATTTCTGAATGCTATCTAAAAGCTATTAAAAAGGAATCAAATATGAGTTTCTGGTAACATTTTCTCTGGAAAAAGGGAGAACAATGTATTTTGATATTGTCATGGAGCAAAAAGATTGACTAGGATCAAAAGACTTAAGTTAAAATGTCAGCAGAATAAATATCTCACTTATCCAGCAATTTTAACTAATCAGAGGCAAGGATGAGGAAAAGAAGATGAAGGAGAAACAGACCTAAAAATTTAAGTAATAGTACTTTAGAGGAAAAAGGACAATGCAAGACCTTACCAAGAGACTTTAGTGTAATCTTATCTAGAATATAACATGTTTGTTATTCTGGTTTTTGGATGCACAGATTAAAAACAACAAGTTAAAAGGGAGTTTGTTTTCCTAAGGTAGGCAAAGTGAGAGCAAGTACTAGCAAAACTGACAAGAGATGAACACAGAGAAGCTTCACCAAGAACGTAAAAAAGGCCTGGAAGTTGGAGGAAACCTCATGGAAGGGGAAACAGCCCAGTGAAACCCAAGTGGCTGCGAAGGTATTGACCATCTCTGGTATAAGGAATTAACCCCAGATTTTCTTACCGAGAACCCTGTTATTAGAAAAATGTTACAATATGCTGTGTTTTATTTAAAAAAATCAGAGAGGAACATAATGAAAAGTCTTTTCCAATTGAAGTGAAAATAATGTTTAAAAAAAAAAAAACTTTATACCTCCATTCTGCAAAATGATTTAGAATTATAATTTATAGAAAGTTACTAAACATTAGCTGTACCATTTAAATCAGCTATGATACTGATAGCCCTATAAGAAACAAACAAAAAATTGGAAAAAGTCACATCTGTATAAAAATATTTATATATGTTTATTTTGATGGTGGGAAAAAGAAAAAAGATCCTTAGGGAGACACCCGTCAAGTGAAGAAAGTTATGGTATATGAAAATAATGGAATTTTATCATGCTATAAGAAATAGATGATTTCAAGAACACATGGAAATAAATGAACTGATAAAATAAGCAAAGCCTGATTTGTAAAATCAATATTCTAAAAATGAAAACATGAGACATTTAAAGATGATTCAAAATGAGATCAGCAAAATCAAGAAAAAATTTATACAATGACAATGTAAAAACAACTTTGAAAGCTATAATAATTATAATCGATATTTAGCTATTTATAACTCTAGAGTACTGATGATGACACTATTCACTTCAGAGAGGTGATAAGATTTAGGGTACAGAACTGAGACATGTACTTTTGTTTCAGACATTGAAGATGTATATTTTGTTTGACTGTATATTTGCTACAAAAAATTTATAATTTCCCATTGAGGCCAGTTCTGATGATCTTGTGATGAAGAGATCATTTACACCCAGAGAGAGGACTGTGGGAACTGAGTGTGGAACACAATATAGCACTTTCACTCTTTTTGCTATTGTTTGCTTGCATTTTGTTTTTTCCTTTTTGATCTGATTTTTCTTGTAAGAAAAGATAATTGTACAAATATGTATACATATACTGGATTTAATATATATTTTAACACATTTAACTTATACTGGATTACATGCTATCTAGAGGAGAGGGTGGGGAGAAGGGAAAAATTTGGAACACAAAGGTTTTGCAAGGGTCAATGTTGAAAAATTATCCATGCATATGTTTTGAAAATAAAAAGCTTTAGTAATTAAAAAAAGAACGAAAGAAAGAAATTTATTATCTCCCCGCCATGAGACAGATAATGGGAGAATGAAAATAAATGTATTCATTTTTTGAAAATTGAGAGGTAGGGAGGGGGTGCTAGGGATATGAATGTCATAAGCATTTTCAGTTGAGATTGCTGCATTATTAATTTTATTTATGTATTTTACTTTGCAACAGGAGACTTTCAAGAAATGGAGTAATCTGCAAATGTCATCTGACATCAGTCATCTGAAAATTTCACATATAAAGAATATTAAATCTATTATATAAAGCCTTATTATTTTGTTTCAGTTGTACAGTTTTATTTTCTATTTCTCTTTTTTTTGGCAACAAGAATATTAGTCATTCATAGTTGGACAATTCATCAGAATATAAAAACTTCTCTAACGTTTATACTTTAGGGGAAAAAAACCCAACCCATAAACCTCTCATCAAAAACATTTATTTCCCTCTGAACTCATCTTGACTTTCACCTTTCCAATCTGCAGGCCACAGAGAAAAAAAATCTGCCTATGAATTAACTTTAAATAGAGCATTCCTGTGAAAACTTTTGGTCTAACCTATGATACTGAATGTAAAGAACTTGAGTTGAAACTCAATAAAATGCAAGTCCATTTCAATAGGTGGGAAAAACTTACCTTTTCAGGTTGAGTGAAAAATTTGGTTGGGAGGACTGGGTCCTTTGGTGAATCTGCATTGCATAAAGCACTTTTGCTATTTATAACACAAAGAGCAACATCACATACTGTGTAAAGTTTCTGAGGGAAAAAATGTAAAAAGATTTTCAGGAAGAGTACAATATACAGATATCACCTTAAGAAAAATGAATTAACAATTCATATTAAAGTCAAACTTATTAGATTCAACATCTAATGCCCAAAATAATTTCTGTTACAACTTTAGCATATTTTTTTTTCTGAAGCAGTCTCCTAATATGTTTAACTCTTTCTTTCTGAGTAACAATCACCATTCTTAGAGCTTACAATTGATGTCCATATGCCTCTGAAGACACAAAAGCTACACCCAACTGAGCCATGCTCTTACTTGAGATTGGGGGCCCCACTTTTAGGAGATGCTCAAGCCCCTTTGTTTCTCTTCCCCATAGCACTAAGAACCCAGTAAAGCTAGAATATCTTTACAGTGAAAACAAGAAAACCTGCCTAACTCTCATTCACATTCTCCAAATCAAAGCTGCAGATTTAATGGAAAGAAAAAAACTGAGTCTACAACCCCAGGCAAAGGCCCTCTTACTTCATTAGTCTTAGGCTCATCAGGAGACTGGGCATCTCTGGTTAACTTGATATTTTCTGCCATCTTCTTCATAAAGGCGTGGCTGTTATTCTCATTCTTTGTCATTAAAACTTCAAGCATGAACCACAGGCACCTTGAAGAATTATAGACAGATTCCTGTTAAGATGTAGGCTGACACGAGCTGAGAGACACACACTCACATCTAAGGCACTGTGCCTGCAGGGTATCCTCAAGGGGAACACATCATAACAAAATTCCTGCATAATGAGACCTAATTTCCCCATTACCATCTTTGTAAAAATCAGAGAGATTATTTTATAAAATACACCAATTCTTGAATATAAGAAAACATAAAAATTCATAAAGGAAATTTTTTTCACAATATGATACTGTTCAAAAAAAAAAATAGAACTTAGTACCTTTCCCCACACACTGACCTATTTTTTAAAAATTCTCTATCAAAGGCATCACCATTCTTTAAGTCCCCCAGGTTCCAACATTAAAACTCTTGAACTCTCTTTTTTCTCTGTGTCTGTTTTCCCCTTTCTCCTTCCCCCCATATATTGAATCACTTGCAAAATCTTACCATTTCTAAGGACCTTCATAATTTCTCTCCTATCTCCACTTCCCCCAACAATATGTAAAACTAACAATTTTTTCTTTTCAAAATACATGCAAAGATAGTTTTTACTATTCATCTTTGCAAATCCGTGTATCCTAAATTTTTCTCCCTCCCCTGCCCTTGTCCCCTTCCTCTAGGACAGAGTGTAATCCAATATAGATTAGACATGTGCAATTCTTCTAAACATATTTCCACATTTATCATGCTGCACAAGAAAAATCACATAAAAAAAAAAAAAAAGAATGAGAAAGAAACAAGCAAGCAAACCACAACAAAAAGGTGAAATACTATCAACATCCATTTTTATAAGACTGGGCTTCAAATGTTTTCTCCTGTACCATCCTTGTTCCCAAGACACCAAATGTTCTGATATGTAGATTATATGTGTACAATTATTTTAAGCCTATTTCCACACTAACACACTGAAAGAAAAATCAGAAAAAACAAACCAAAGTGAAAATAGTATGCTGTCCATTGGCATTTAGTCTCCATTACTTGCTCTCTCATTTTCTGCCCCAAGTTTACTGGAATTCTAATCTCTTCTCTTAATTTATGCTACTGCTACCACTTTAGTTGAGGTTCTCATCACCTCTCACTTAAGTAGCAACAGATCCTTAATCTTTCTCCAGTTGATCTTCTACACTCTAGCCATACTCAGCGATGTGGCCAAAAAGGCCTTCTCTCTGTCCCTCACAGACTTATTTTATCTTTGTGCCTCTGAATGGACTGTTTTCCATCCTCATAACTCCTTCTCACCTGTGCTTTGTAGAATTAATCTCTGCAATACACAGCTCACAAACAACTTATTACATGAAACCTTTCCTGATAAAAACTGCCAAGTTACCTTTGCATTTAAAGACTTTATTTTAATTTGGCCTAATTCTTCCTGTATTGGTGGATGCTTATGTCCTCTCCACCAGAATGTCAACTCCTCTGTAGTTGATTGGAGGGGAATCCCCTATAGCTCTCTGGCCAGAGCAGCTAACAGAACAGTGTATGCTTAATAAATACTTGATTTATTATATTCATGTAAAAAATTAAAATAATAAAATTGAAGTTATAGTTCAAATATTCCAACTATCACAATTTTCTAATTACTGATGTCATCCCTAAAAGATAACTTTTCCATGGCAATAGTATTAATCCCTAAATAGTTTAGCTTAGTTTTTATTAATTTCAAATCTCAAAAACAAAGCTAAATTCTCCTTAAAACTTAAGCTTAGAAATAACTGGACCCATCTCTTGGAATTTCATTAGTATTTATTCAGGAACACAAATACACAAAATGTAACCTAAAAAAAACGTTTGGCTTAGCTAGAAAACTAAGGAGTGCTCAAAAATCTGAGTTACACAGTAGAATGCTAGGAAGTATTCAGTAACATATTGATATGTAATTTACATAATAGGTACCTCTGAAAATGGCTTATAGATAACATGTCTGTATTAATCATTTTGTCTCCTATTAATTAAATATAAATTATAAGCACAATTGCTTTTTCATGAGGAGCTTTTAACTTAAAAGCACTTCCTTCCCTTGTTCACTGTTCCTGTGTCTGGAATTTTTTTCTCTTCCTATGAGTTGAACTCCTACCAGCTTTTTAAGTATAGCTCAACTATTATTTTCTCTAATGTCCTTTATTAATAAGAGACATTTAAACCCTTTCTTTCCTTTGACCTTGCAGAGAATTTTGTTTCTCTACATGCGATTCACCTACCAGTTTACTGTTAATAGTTATTCCTGTGTCATACTCTTTATAGTAAATACAGAGAGTACATTATTTAATCTTCAAATATCCCTTAGCACCTAACTTCTCTCTGCAAAATGTATGAATCTAGTAAACTTTTGTTGAATTGAACATCTTCCCAACTACACTTAAAAGTCAGGTATTTATTAAGTGACTACTATGTAAAAAAGCACTGTGCCAAACAGTAGAGATACAAAAATGAAAAAAGGCACATAATTCTTACATGTAAAGTACTTAAAACCTGGTGGTCAGATGTGCAAAGAGAGGTTTGGTAGGAGGTATAATTGAACAAGGATAAAGGAGGGGACCTAGAGAAGGCTATGAGAAAGCTGAAGGAGAAGTATGAAGAAAGAAAGGCTTCAAGGAATCAGAGACGTGGAGGGCATAGTGGAAGGCACAAAATTGCAAGATGAATCAGGAATCTCACCAGGTGAGGGATACTGGCAACGATGGATGTCCCAGGTCAGGGAGTAGAAGATCAATAAAAACAGGGGGTAAGTGCCGAGAAACCATTCCTAAGAGTGTAGGCAAGCAGGATATTCTGGCAGCAGCATGAATGAAGGCAAGAGAGTTGCCTTCAGATTTCCACCACTACTTAGAATGTAAGCTCCCTAAGGGAGGGGGACACTAAGTAGTGTCCAATCTATAATCCCAATGACTAGAACAAGGAAGGTAAACATCTGTTGAAGAGTGCCACTGTCTCGGGGAAGACAGTGTCAAATGTAACAGAAAGGAAAAGTTAGAAAGAATAACAGGAGATGGAGAGTTCTGATATTGTTACTCCAAATATTTGTGAACTGCTGGAGTTCAATTAGAGCATACCCCAATTAGTCCTAGCAAATTTCAACCGACAGTGCCAGTCGAATCTAAAAGCGTCCATGGGAGGACCCAGTAATTTTACAAATTCAAACGATGTTGCCTCTCTCTCTCCCCTTTAGTACCCACTAGAGGTTGTGGGGCAGACAAGACTGTTCATCACCATCTCCATGAAAAGAAAGTTAACAAACACAGTCCTAATGCAAAATGGAGAATGAGCCTTTCCATGTAGGCTGCCCTTCATCTCCCAGATCCCATGAACCCTGTCTATGTGCAAAGCATTCTGGGCTCATCCACCCTGAGCCTTACCTCATACCCACTTTCTCTCCCAATTAGAACAAGACCTCCTCATGCACAGATTTTATCTCACTTTTTGTATTCCAAACACTTAGTAGCACAAGTACTTAATCCACAGCCAATGTTTAATAAATGATATTTTGGTTCATTTATTTGTAAAGTCAATCTGAAGTCTCTTCAGTTTAAAATTTTTTGAAGTAGAAATTACTTCTAATTACATGACTATCACATTTCCCTAATTTTTTTTTTTTTTTGGGTCCTTTTGTCCTTTTTATTTTTGTCCCTTTATTCCCAGATTGTAGGAACAAATTGTCACCTCCTCCATTAGGTGGGGAGCTCTTTGACAGATAACTGTCTATCCTGTTTGAACTCCTAGCCACTGTTGGCTTGGGTTCTTTAAAATGATTGGAGTCCAGTGCAATTGCAATACCACTTTTTTTAAAAATGTAAAGCTATACAAAAGCAACATGGGAATGTGCCCGTGAATTATTGGAGGAAAATATGATCTCATTAGAAGACTGTGCATTTAACTTAAATGTTGCTCTTAAATTAATTACCTTAATTTATAAAAGATACTTACTAGCCTAAGTCAAAGAAACATGTTATATTTATATTACTCTTCATTTAAAAATAAAAAAAAAATCTAAAGATATGAGCAGAGTGAAAAGTTCACTTATTTTTATCAAAGGACAGTTCAAGCCTGGGACCTTTCCTTCCAATATGTTACCTTTTCACTCTTTAAATAATAGATGAATTCAAGTGGCAAGAAAATCTGGAAAGGGTATCTAATGACCAAATATGCTGGGAATTACAAGAGTACCTAGAAAAGATAACTTATTACCCTCTAAATAAATTAAGACAAAAACTAGATTAGGGCAAGCAATTCCTATGGGATAAAATCAAACTCTCCCTTCAGCTACTACTCCATGAAAAGGACCTTATGTTAAAGAAGAACTTCCTAAGAATAAGCCATAATAAGAAGTCAATTAGTTACAAGAGCCTAAGCAGTTAGGCCCAATTAGGATATTATGAGAAAAGCTCTGATTCCTCCTTGGACGAAGGAGAGAAAAACAGATCTCTGGTGGCTGGAGAGACCTGCGGAGGTAGCTCCTTCCACGTCTCAGCTGATGCTGCAGGCAGGCACCTCCTGGACAGCTCAGAGTCCTTGCTTAGGGCAAGCCATTCCTCTGTTCACCAGCTTTAGTTGCTAAGAAATTCTTTCACTTAGTCCGATCTGGCTCCCCTAAATTGCAAGGCACTGATTCTGCCCTGAGAAGCAAAGTCAGCCACCAATTCTTTTAATAAAGATCTTCTAGCTTTGAAGGTGCTGAATAGGTTTCTCAATATGTTTTTTCCATGCAAACATTTAACTTGCTGAAAATATATCATACTATAGACATATGTAAATGGCTAAGGACAGTAAGGTATCTTACTCATTGGTTTCAGGGCCATTGTAAAATGGTCAAGAGCAATAGATGTCACAATAGATGACACCGGAAGTGTTTCAGCAGACACTTGGTTTCTGTAAGTTAGTGATATTCACGGAAGGAATTCCTGCACTGGGAAGGAGGTAATTTTAATTCAGAAGACTGCGTGAAGGAGAGTCAAAGGAAACAAGGCTGGAAATCAAGTTAAATGAAAGGATGAGGAATTTCTATTTTATCCTACTCTTTTTAACTCAAGAATTATGAACAGGAAGTGACATGCATTACCAGATCTATTACCTATCCTATCGAGGATAGGAAAAGCACTATACGATTCTAAAATTTTTAACTTGGGTGAAAATGCAGAAATCATCTAATAACTAAAACCAGACAGGGATTTAAGACAGAAGTAAATATCTGATAATTTTGAAAAAGTGGATTGTTAAGATTTTCTTGATATGTGACAGGAGAAGTAGATACTTCAAGGAGAGGCAGAAAATTCCAACTAGTATTCAAAAGAAAAAAAGGAAATGAGGGGGAAAAGGAAAAATGTTGCTTCAAAATCATCTGTAATGTGAACTGTTAGACTCCATAGACTAATTTCTGATAAGAAGAGCTTAATTTTGTATAAGGCTTTAAGGTTTTCAAAGTGCTTTGCTTCAAGTTCTATCATTTGATTCTCACAAGAGCCCCAATAGATGTAAAATTAGCAAATCAATTTAATTTTAAAACAGTAAGGAAGCTAGTTGGTAAGGAATGACAATTGCTTTCAATAGCCACTGTGCCATTGTTCTGAATAAAGTGACATACTTTTAATACCTTGAGTAAATCAACAAAAACATAAAAAGAATTTTTGCAAAAATGGCAACCCTTGGAATCACATCTTTTTGAGGACAGACTTAAAACAAAACAAAACAAAACTCAGAATTCTTGAAGAGAATAACACTTACTCTTTGATATCACGAAGTTGATCAACATCTTGAGGTTTTGTAAAATCTGGGTCATGAGCCAGCAAGTGAATCATATACGGAACTACATATTCAGGCAGCAGGGATAAGAGCTTTTCTAAAATTAAAATAATAAAACTATAAAAACTGTTTTTATATACCTCTTCTTTCTTTGTATCATTCCTAAGCATTTCATGTTCATTTATAAATTAGATATGATATAATGTCAAGAGGAATCATCTTGTAAATGAAGGACGTGAATGCTAGTATAACTACAGAGATTTTTCCAAGATCACAAAGAAGCTTAGTGGGAAAATTACAAAAAAAAAGATGGGTTTCAGATCTCTCGACCTATACTTCAAGCTCTACCATTATCATTTATACAAAAGGAAAATGAATGGCTTAAAAATAAAACAAAATAAAAAACCTTGTATATACACACAGTTGTGTTAGAATAAAGATTTAGTAATTAGAATTTCAGTTATTTTTAGTAAATATAAAGCAAACTTTTAAATACACTATCTAAAATGATGGCACATTTGTGGAAAATACTGAAGTCTATTTGCAAAATAAATTTCTCTCTCCCAAATGTTGCCAAATTGCTAAGATATATTTATATGCCTCTATACTAAAAGACCAAAAAAATCCCCCCAAGTATGAAACAGTATGAAAAGAGAAAGATTTCAGCTCCACATTTTAAAAATGGTGAAAATAAATTCAAAAATGATGCTTCTGACAACCTTCAGTGCTATTACTAACCAGTAGCCATGGGGTTCTGCTTAATATACTCCCTTCGTATGCTGATGTTCTTTAGCAAACATTGTCGGGCATGGGCTCTTCTCTCTTTCACAGGATCTTTGGCACACAGGGCAAAGATTGCCATGTACTCCAATGGGAGCAGTAACTTCACAAGAGCCTTGTGCAGCTTTTGAGCAAATATCTGTCTTACTTGGTAGCACTCATCCTATAGCAGTAGAAAATCAAAACAAATAAAAAAAAAAATCACACAAACACATAAAAAAAACCCCCTCAAATAGAATGAAATACTAATACTTTGGAAGGTGAAAGAAAATTCTTGAGAGGTAAAATGATCAATTCTGAAATATTAGCTTTATTTTCCTGTTTACCAAACGGAAGGAAAGGTACTTTTCAGCTATTTGTAGGAATGTCTAGCTGGATCAGTTTCTGTAATACATTCCAACTCAATTGTGTAATTTATTTCTTAATACTAGGACTGCATTGTTACTTACATTAATAACAAGTGCACAGAGCTGGAACTGTTCTGGTGTAATAATTTCATGGTAACAAGGCTCCTGAGCAAGCTTCATTATGGCACTACCAGCAGCCAGTCGCAAACGAGACATATCAGATTTACTATAAATGAATAAAGAACAAAAAAGAAATAAGAAACCTATCTTTTCTTTCAAAGCATTTCTCCTTGTGGGAAATTTCTATTGTAAAATAACCTATTGAGTATACTCCTTATCCACTGTGAATGAACAGGGTGTTCAGGTCATGCTTTAGTTGGCCTGTTCATAACTTCATTTCTAGCTTTGTGGTCTTGAATCTTCCACTACAACCAAGAAAACCCGTTTTCTATAGATAGCTTTAAACTTGCGTATTTTTTTATATCCAATCTTTAGTTTAAGTGTGTTCTTTTCCTAGAATAACCTCTAACTTTTCCAAAAATGCAATTCCTTCCCAAAGTCTCCATTATATCTTTTATTTAACTACCACCTCCTGTCTTTGATCATTTCCTATATCAATACTTAATTACATTAATGAACTGAGTTGAATGATTATGGATCCACCATCTTACTGATGTAGTCACCAATGCAAATTTCATGTAGGTATTCTTTTCTCATGGGTGATTCTTGTCCATATCTTTCCTTAAATTATCTCCAAAATAATCTTTGACTGACTCACTAAAATTCTACTTCTGTCTTGTTATCATGACACAATGACCACTGCCATAGTTGGACTATCAATTTCCTGTATCTAACTCTTACTGTATATATGAACGGCTCACCTTCATTTCATACATTTCCCAGATAATTTATTATACGTTCTGAATAGCTGTCGTCACTATAATGATACACTTAGGTTGTAACTTATTTACTAATGATATCTAACCTATTTTCTAATGATATATAATGCTATATCATCCCTTCTATCTCAACAATTTCTTTCTTTCTTTCTTTTTTTTAAAGGGGTGGTGTTCTCTGATTATCAGCCATGAGCATTAATGTGACAAGAGTAGAACTGAATTTCTGATTTGATTAGCTACTGCTCAGAAGCACCTCCACACAAAGACATTGATACTTAGGCAACTATCCCAATTTGTGAACTATCTCATTTTAAAAACCTTCCCAGCATGGTATGGTCTCAAGAGCTTGTGCTTTGGTAGCATATCCTTTGAGAACTCAGGGTCAACTGCTCTACACAGAAATTCCAGGAGAACATGAGTGGTTAAAAAAAAAAAAAAAGGGTTTTTATTTCAAAAACAGGTGATAGTGTTGAACCATTTCATGATTATACTCTATATGACCTCATAACACCACTCTACCTAGCTATTTTTTACCACCTCAACTTTGGGGCCATATCAGTATTCATCTTCAGTCACCACAATAAATGTATGCTGATAGTCACAGACTATATTTCAATTAAGAAAAAAGATATTTTTCTTTCCCATGTAGTTGGTTAGACTAAACTCTTTGAAGTGATTATATCTGTTTTCTGAAGTAAAGTACTACTGTGGTATCCTCAAAATACCCAAAGATGCAATAATAGCTCTTCAGTGCATTGGTTGTATCCTGTGTGATAATCATAAGAAATAGGAAGTCATAGAAGGATCTTCACAAGTAGAGGTAGAAGTCAGGCTGTCAAAATAAAGAGCTGAATCTATATCTAATTTTAGAGGTAACAGGGAAGCATTGGAACACAATGAGCAGTGGAGTATCATGTCCATTAAGATGGACTGAAGAGGAGAGATGGGTGGCAGAGAAAGCAAGTAAAATTTCTCACCTGAACAAACACAGGGAAGATGTGATAAGGTCCTGAACTAGTATGGCATGAGTGGAGAATGAAGGAAAAAAATGAAAGATTTTTTTCTCTCACATAGAAGAAAGAGGCTGAAGAGCTGACCTTGATTGCAAGGATAGAAATCTAGGTGACTGGAAATATGATTGTGTCCTCTAAAAAATTAGGAAAGACAGGAAATGATCTAAGTTTTGAGGAAGAGAAAATAACTTCCTTTTTAGACACTCAGTTTAATTATATAGGAAATATAATTTAAGGATCCAACACTCATTTGATAACGTGGGACGGACAACAAAGTTATTTAGATATGTTTAGCTGCTCGTTTTTATGGGACATACAGCTTTAACTGTTGAATACAATAGAATGCTGGTGGATCAATATATCTGAAAACTAACAGCACAGATAGGATTAAAAAAACCCATGGAAATTGTTGAGGTCATCAAGAGAATAAGAATAGGAAGAGAAAGATAGGAAAGAACTTAGGATTATGGGGATGATTTGAGAAGAAAGTGAAGTGATGTGAACCACATAGGTGACAAAGAAAATAAACCTAGAGGGAAAAAAGTATCCAGGAGGAGTTGGTAAGCAGTGTCAAATGTTGCAATGAAGTCAGGAAGGAGAAGAATTGAAAACAGACTAAACAAGGAAGTCAACATTGGTGACTGTGGAGAAAGCAATTTAAATCGACTAAGGAAACTGGAAGCATGATTGCTCAAGAAAGGAGAAGAAGCAAAACTGGCAAATGTTATCAGTTTGGCTGTAAAACTGAGGAGTGGTGGGACCCAAGCTCATGAGGCAAGAGTTCTAGGATATAAGTGTAGAAAAGAGACCTGGACATGTTAATAAGCAGGAGAAAACAAACCAGTGAATAGGAGGGCAAAATTACACATTATAGACAAGAGGAATGATAGTGTGGGAGCATTATGCAACTGGAAATGGGAGTAAATACAGATAAAGGGATCTGTTGTGGTGAAAAATACTGAGTTTCCATTAGATATGAGAAGTCAAGGAGGAAAAAAAAGGAGTGTGTGTGTGTGTGTGTGTGTGTGTGTGAGAAATAATATCAGAAGGTTTTGAGATTAGGGCAAATGGCTAATATTTTGCAAGTCAAGTATGAAACCTTCTGCTGACAGTGGGAGGATAGTGTGGATTTAGTGGTATTTTTAAGGAAGAAAATGTAAAGGAAGAAATTATCAATATACTACCAACATACTTTTAACATGATTTAGAAACCAGCAAAACTAAAAATAAAACCACTACCAAAAATATACACTCACTTCCTAGCAGCCATCTTCAAAGTCAATTCCTACATGAAACTTTCCTCATTGCTAGAACTCTCCAGTTACTTTGTAGTTGTGTGAGTACACATCATTTACAGCCAATAAAATGTGAGCCCTGTGAAAGTAGGGATAGCACATCCTGGAACACCACACATGTGTTTAATAAATGTTTGTTCAAGAGAAATGAAAACAACCCTCCTTCTCCCCACTCTGCTGGGGACGGAGGTGGAAAGGAAGGGGATTTTGCTGGACTCCTCTTAACTCCATTTAAGAAAAAAATACGGTTATCTTTGCTAAAAAGGAATGGCTTATGGGAGACATGGGTGAAAGTTGGGGAGAACATATTGAGAAAGAAAAAAAAACAAACCAAAGATTATAAAACTTTAAAAAATTGTTTTTAAACGCAACAAAACGCTCCAATGAGTACATTATTGCATCTAGTCTAAGTAATAAGCATGTTTAAATTTCTTTTACCACCAGTTAAATAATATGTGGTGGAAAAAAATCAACTCATGTGCCAAACATTGTGCTAAGTGCCGGAGAAACAAAAAGAGGCATGAGGCAGTCCTTGTTCTCAGAGGGCCATTTTCAGTTTGTAAACTAAATCAGTCTTTTTTAAAAACACACATTAAATTTCTGAAATCAAATGAATAACAATTGGGTACCAGGGAGGGAAGCATTAAAGAAATGGAAACAAAATGGATATCCGCTGATGGGGGAATAGTCAAACTGCTGCACTGTTAACAATGTAATGAACTCATTCACTTAAGAAATGACCAACATCTGAGTGTTTTAGTACAAAAGACAAGAACACAATATGAACAATGTACATGAAAGCATTTGAAAAAGCAAGAACATAATTACACTAATAATAATAGAGTAACTGATCTGGGGCTCAGAGAGATGAGGCAATCCACCTTCTCATTACTGTTGGAGAAGTGGAGAACAAGAGCTACACAATGTAAAGAATTTTCAGTTTTGTTCAGTATCTGAATCAGTCAATGAGTGAGCATTTATTAAGCACTTGTTCTGTGGGCAAGCACTATTCTGAGATTACACAAAGTTAAGTCAGATGAATTTGCTTTTTTTTCTCTTTCAATGGCAAGTTGTTCTGAGGGTGGGCCGGAACCCTGTTCGCTGGTTCTAAATTATCTGGGGCAGTTTTTGTTTTTTTTTTCTTGATGCTCATGGAATCATTTAGTCAATTCTAATTTACACAAAAACAACACCTCCCTAAGAATTCTTCTTGGGTTTGTAAAAATCTGCATTTTTCTTTGAGGATTTCTTTTGTAGACATTTTCAAATCATAGTCTTTCTCTGTGTTAGTCTTGAGCTTCTCAGTCACCACAATAGCTCTTTAAGATTGGGTTAATTTTTTATCTGTTCATCCTTCCAGCCTACTTCCTGACACTGGACTTTATTTTAGTACTAATTTCTGCTTACTTTGTAGGATAGGTGGAGGTCTGGGATTAGTTTCTATCCTTTTATGTCCCTTTGTTTTCACAGCTCATTTTGGGGATTTGCAAGTTTTCAGGGCTCCCAAAGTGGTGTGATGGAAGGAGAGGTTTGTTCATTGTTCTTTCTGACCCACTTTTGGGTCTATTGACTTGTGTATGGTTGAAATTCCATAGACTGCTGCTAGATTCAGCCACATTTGGGAGGCTCTGGAAAGGGCTAATGGAAGATTCTGCAGGTTCCCTTTTGGCCTTTTGTCTCCAGCTCTACTTATATCCTACAGATCAATGTACTGGTCTAAATTCATTGACCTGCTACTCTGCCATTTTGCTCAGAGTTTACAGCTGTGTTTCTTGAATTTGATCAACAAGGACTCTGTTAGTTCATGACTATTTCTCTCCAAACTAAGCTGCCCCAAGACAGTCTTTTCTGTACCTAGAAATAGTTCAGGGAGCTTCTAGGATCTCTTTCTACCCCTGTGCTTCTTTGTGTCCTGGGACTCTATATTGGTTCCCTTTTTATTCATATGTGCTGGAATACTCATCATACTGTCATCACTACAATGGGGTACTTCCCAGTGTCTGAAGTCTTCCATATACCACTGACTGTGTAAAGTTGCTATGAAAAACTTGAAAAGGGCAAAGAGCTAGAGTCTCAGTAAATGTAATGTGATAAAATCAAGAAAATATTAGGGAAAAAAAGAAAAGTTGAATGGTGCTAAAATTCAGAATAAAGAAAAAACTGGTGTAAAGCAGTAAACTATACTTTCTCTAAAATATTTTTTATAACTAGATAAATCATGATAATCTAAAAACTGAGCTACAAGTTATAATTACTTAGGCTGTAATTATTTAACAATGATTTTCTGTAAACATAATTAGCTAAGAATAGAGGTTGTATAGTATATTGAAACTTGATAGCTGCATTATGATAGGCAAAAAAAATCATTTAATCTCTATTTGCCTCAGGAAATTAGGCTAGGCACTTCAACTAATGCAAAAATGTTACTACAATTTTAGTTTGAAATAATATTTTCATGTTCTATTTCCTCACTTAAAAAAAAAAATGCATGGTGTTGATGTAGCTTACTCCTTCCAGGCATTCTAGTCTTTTCAGTGCTTAATAGCACAGAAGACATTTCCTAGTTTTGTGAACTTAGGTAAGTCAATTAACTACTATGAGTCATCAAGTTTGATGAGGAAATGGGAATTTTGGATTTTTTTTCTGTATCTAATAGATGACTAAAATTAGCTACCCATTCATAATTGTCCAAAAAAAAAAAAAAAAAAGGCCTTCAATGTATCTCAAACATCATGAAAATCACTTTTTAAATTCTGATCTACTTGAACTTTATGGCTGCCTTACATGTCTCTTAATGGAATTCATTTCAAAAGTCTATTTTCCCATTTTTTAAATCCAAGGCCAAGTTCCAATGATCTTGTGATGAAGAGAGCTATTTACGCCCAGAGAGAGGTCTGTGGGAACTGAGTGTGGATCACAACATATCATCTTTACTCTTTTTGTTGTTTGCTTGCATTTTTTTTTCTTCTGAATTTTTTTTCCTTTTTGATCTCATTTTCTTGTGCAGCAAGATTATTGTATAAATAAGTATGCATATATTGGCTTTAATATATATTTTAATATGTTTAACATATTTTGGATTACTTGCCATCTAGGGGAGGGGGTGGAGGGAAGGAGGGGAAAATTTGGAACACAAGGTTTTGTAAGGGTCAATGTTGAAAAATTATTCATGAATATGTTTTGAAAATAAAAAGCTTTAATTAAAAAAAAAAAAAAGCAAAGCAAAGAAAAAAAAATTCCAAGCCCAGAGCTAATAGTTACTATTTTATATTATAATTGTAGTTCTTGGCCCAATCATTCACCTTCTTTCTTACCTTTATTCTTTATCTTTCTTTGTATTTTTGACCCACCAACACTGTATCAAATTGGTAGATATTAATTTATGTAGCAACCATCTTTTCTCGACTGGCTAGGCCAAGCTATCAGGACTTTAATTTTCTTTCTACATGATATGAATAGGGTATTTATGTTTAAATCAATGTACTTCTGGTCATTTAAATAATTAATCATATAAAATGGTAAGACAAAGACTAACTAACACGGTTCACAATTAGAACAACCTATTTCATTGACAAGTGAGATAAAAACAAAAAGGATTTTTATCATGTATGTTTGTCAATATATGGCTTACTAACAAACCTCATGAAAAAAAATCTTTGTTAAAGTCTATATTCTCTTTCACAGCCTTAGTAGCAAATGTTTTCCAACATACTGTAGCAAAAAAGTGGAAATGAGAAAAAATCCTCACCTGATTCTTTTTTGTTCTGTGAGGTCACCCTCACTAACCAACATTGCTGATAATAACCGAAGAGTGGAATTGGCAGACTTAGACTGGTTGTTTTTCATTCCTAATAGCCATCGTACCAGAAGTTTAATTGCTTGAACCTATAAAATAAGAAGAAACTACAGAAGACTGCCCAAAATAGAAACATCATGGATAAGTGCAGCAAAATTGAATTTTGTTATAGTCATCTCAATTGTGATAACTGCTTTGTTTGTCCACGTGACACAACTGATCACAAACTAGGGACCAGGTATAATTCGCACGGTTTTTTACCAGGCATCTATATTTTTCAATTTGTATGAAAGAAAGGGACAAAGAATATTGAATACAATGTTAAAAAATAGTTAAAAGTATAAGCAATTTTAATTGAGATTTTAAATCTTACATAAATGTAAGGTCAAAACAAAACACTTATAAATAGCACAGTCCCCCGTACAAATTATATGTTAAAAAGAAGAAATTTCAAAGAATTAAAGTAATGGCTCTTTTTTTGGGAGGTTTCGTTTTAAAGGGAAAAGATAGTTTTATTCTACTTCAGAAAAAGACAGCCACCAAGAAGCTATTTATCTTAAATCAGGTAGTTTAGGTGGGTGATGTCTTCAACTATTGGAGAGTCTAACATAAACAGTAGTCATAAATGGCTAGACATCAACCTGGAATAGGTCAGATTTAATATTGTTTAGTATTTTATCAATAATCTGGATGAGGGAATGGGAAGTGTACAAATATACAAATTGGATGAGATTATTAAGGGGCACTACTTAACCTATATACAAAAACAATCCCAAAACATTCACATCTTTTACTTCATTTCTCAAAGCAGTAGGGGGCTAGGGATACAAAAATACTGGGTGTCCCTAGAGCCTTAACAAAAATTTAAAACTGTACTAAGGCTCTGAGGACACCTAATGCATGTTTCTTAGCATTCTTTGAGGCCCTGATTCTTTTCTTTAATAATTTCTTCAGTAAAAAAATACTGAGCAGGGAATTGTTCGTATTGTTCACAGTCAGGTGGTCACACATATCACTGGGAAAGGAATCATTAAGCAGAACAATTCAAAAGGAGAGGGAGATAGACATACGGCAAAAAGAGTGTGAGATGGCTAGAGAAAACTACTATGTTAAAACATTAAGTATTCAGAGATTATTTCATTTCTTTTAAAATGAAATATTCCATGGGAAAGTGTGTATATAAAATAAACAAAAAGAATTGATTTATGTCAGAGCACACTTACTTTGGCTAGTACTTCTGGGGAAACTTCTTCATCTGGAGACCATAATTTTCCATTCTTCTCACCTGTTGACTGTAGATACTTCAATAAATTTATTTTAGATGAAACATTTTCTAATCCTTTGCTTTATCATTCTCCTTTTGCTATAAAAAGTTACACCCTTTGTTAGAGCACTAAAAGGTCTTTATTCCTGTAGTTTTGGTGCTCCAACCTGTGGATATCAGGAGCAAGTAGCATACTAGATGGTCCAATTATTTCTGTGTTCCTATGGCCTCACTCAGCAAAAGTGACAGGCATGAATGAAATGCCAACACTCTCTAGTTGCTTAGGGCATAATGTATATCCTTAGGCTGAGACCCAAGTCTCACTTTTGTCTTTCCATATTCTGTTTCACTCACCTCAAAAACAAAAACAAAAATAAACCACCCCAAAACACAACAAACAAAAACCTTCCTTGTCTGATCAAAAAACTTCATGGTGGAGAGTACAATGTAAAATAAAGCTACTCCTGGTTTTTCCTTCAGAATTAAGGGGAAAAAAAAAAAACTGATTAGTCAAACTCATAATGGAATATATATATATTCCAGAGGCTGGGAAAACAAATATATATATATATATCTGTAAAAATATGTCCATTTGACAAAATTCTGAGGTTTGACTTATAAATTTGAATAATTTTTCACGCTAAGAAAGAATTGTTCATATTTTTAAATGATTTAATAAAAAATTACTTTTCAATAATGAACTCTCATTTCATGTAAAATATTTCATTTTTGAAGCCTTTCAAAAGCACTTCTGTAAATGGGGATTAAAGATAAATGTATATGAAAACAATCAAACACAAGATGATTTATTTAAAACAATAAGACAATAAAATTTTAGCACTAGAAATCAGAATAGTCTGTGAAGTTCTTTATTTTATTTGGTTCCCCCTCCCCCAAAATCAGTTAGTTCTGTTCTAAAAGCAAATCTGGTCTTGTAGAAGGTATTTTGTAACCAATAAGGGGAAAACCAGGAAAAACCAAAATAGGGACTATTTCAAAATGATGGTATTATCATGCAATGTAGTATAAGTAATGGCAATGATTTGATTCTGTTTTTAAAAATTCACTACCAGTCTAGATTTGCTTATTAATAAAAAAAAAATAAGCAAAATGTGAGTGACAAAATTAGGAAAGGAAAATATTTTTAAAAAAAATTAGACTAGCAGTGTTACTTCTGGGCTTATATCCCAAAGAGATACTAAAAAAGGGAAAAGGATCTGTATGTGCCAAAATGTTTGTGACAGCCCTGTTTGTAGTGGCTAGAAACTGGAAATTGAATGGATGTCCATCAATTGGAGATTGGCTGGGTAAATTGTGGTATATGAATGTTATGGAATATTATTGTTCTGTAAGAAATGACCAGCAGGATGAATACAGAGAGGCTTGGAGACTTACATGAACTGACGCTAAGTGAAATGAGCAGAACTAGGAGATCATTATACACTTCAACAACGATACTGTATGAGGATGTATTCTGATGGAAGTGGATTTCTTGGACAAAGAGACCTAACTCAGTTTCAATTAATAAATGATGGATAGAAGGAGCTACACCCAAAAAAAGAACACTGGGAAATGAATGTAAACTATTTGCAGTTTTGTTTTTCTTCCCAGGTTATTTTTACCGTCTGAATCCAATTCTCCCTGTGCAACAAGAGAACTGTTTGGTTCTGCAAACATATATTGTATCTAGGATATACTGCAACATATCTAACATATATAGGACTGCTTGCCATCTAGGGAAGGGGGTGGTAGGAGGGAGGGGAAAAATTGGAACAGAACTGAGTGCACGGGACAATGTTGTAAAAAAAATTACCCTGGCATGGGTTCTGTCAATAAAAAGTTATTATAAAATAAAATTAAATTAAATTTTAAAAAATTAGAAACTTACCCTGTCATTCATTAAAAGGTCTTTCACAATAAAATTTGCTACTACAGATTTCATTGGGGAAGCAAATTGATCTGGGGCTAACATGGAAATATGGCCCAAGGAAACTAATGGTGTTATAAGCTGCTCTGGAACATCAGCATTCAGACTCCTACTGAGAGGCTGGGAAAATAAAACAACAGAAATGAAAATTTTAATGGTATAATAACTAACTTTTCTTCAGTGCAACGTCGATATAGTATGATAGAGTATAGAATAAATCCAAATCCTCTTAAATTTTCCACAATTTTCTAATAGGGATACAGATGCTTAATGGCAATCATATAAAAATATGAATAAAAAATTTCTTTTCTTCCCCACTAAAACTTAATAAGAAAGGCAAAATAAATGCAAAGAAGGCATTAAAAATGTTTGACTAAAAAGGAATGACAAAAGATATTAATAATAAAAATAGTGTAGAAAATATTCTCATTTCATTTAATTGCTTCTGCTTCTCTAGCATTGCCCAAATTCCAAAGCATTTTACTACAATGGGCATATTCTGCGGGTGGCAAGAGCTAGAGGAATCCTCACACTCCTGGGACATTTAAAATAATTTTGGCCCCCAGGAAGTGTGACTTATTATTAGGTAGTAATCCACACACATCCAATTTATGGTAGCACAAACTGAACTGTTTGGGAGTTAACAAGAAATTAATCCAAGAACAAAAGGAACTGGCATCCCAGGAGTATCATCAAGTCTTTTAAATTGTGAGAACAAAGATCTAAATTCACAGTATAGAAATGTGAACTTTAAGATACTAAACAGTGAGCCTAAATGTGAGACCGAATCTTTCACAGTATGACATGTTTAAAGAAGAGGATACTGCCCCCTGAAAATCAAGCAAGGATTTGATTTAGATCTGCAAAACAGGTAAATCTCCAAAGCCAACAAGTCAACAAACCATATTGTTTAACACACACACACACACACACACACACACACACATATCCTATGAGCTATACATACCTCAAAAATCTGCGCAAGCTGTACTTCTTTATTTGTGAATATGGCATGGATACAATGGACAGCCTGTTTTGCTTGGTGGGGTGTACCTCTCTTTGCTTTTTGATGTAAGATGGGAATTAAGGTGCTGCAAATATTAAAATAACACTCTTAAAATGTAGCAAAAGACCATATAGTTTATGCAATTCTTTTAATTGGATTTCTGCCATCACTGCTTTAAAGCATAATACCTATGGGATCTAAAACTTCAAAATAATCTCTAGAGCACAAACTATTCTTGACAATTCCCTACACCAAATAACGATGATGTTCTAGAAATTTTTTATAAAACATACAAGCTACTCAAGGAGCTTGGACAGAAAGCCAAAATTTTAATTTAAAAATTACTGATCCAGAGTCTATATAGAACTTTCTATAGCCCAGTTTCCAAGTTGCTAAAGAGTCTCCAAAAAATAACATAAGAAAAGATTAATTACAAATTTAACCAGAGTTGATTTTCTATTTTTCTGTTTCTGTTATTTTGATGGTGGCAAAAGGATATGTATTTGTATCTTTTTTTGAGGGGATTGAGGAGTTTAATGTTGATTTAAAAACTTTTTCACTTAACATTTAAAATGAAAAACAAAATTTTTTAAAGTTTACATCAAACCTAATTTGTATCTTTGTCTACCAAATACTTTCCTTACTCAGGACAGATATTTTCTTTTTTTTTTTTTTTTTTTTTAGATTGATAAAAGAGGTTTATTATTGGGTAAGCAAAGTTAAAGTATAGGCGAGGGTAGAGATAAGGAGGGCACTGGACAGAGGGTCCTCACATGGTAGCCATGTTTGGAATCTCTGCAAAGAGGGGTTCCCAGCGTGGCCTTTTTATAATAGGAGACTTAGCTCGAGGGGCTTTCGGGTGTAGCCCCAAAGTTGGCTCAGATCCGGGTGGGGCTGGGAACAGAGGACAGATATTTTCAATTCCCTCAACTAACCCTCAAATGTAATCAACTTGAGTCTTTTCATGATCTTGATTGCTGGCTTCTGGACTCTATCCCTTGTCTTTTCTAAAATGTGCTGCACAGAACTGAATATATAATTCTTCAGAAGGATTTTGGGAAAGGTGGAATGCAGATGAGCCATCATCTATTTTACACTTGAAGCTTATTTTACTTTTGTTATGATATAAAACACTTTTTGGCTATCACATAATACTGTTCTTGGAATTACCTCCAAATTACCTTACTGAAAGTAGCAATTGTCTCATTTTTTGATTTTGGATCTCTAAAGCCAAGCATGATCCCAGATAAATGACTCATATTGAGCATGGAAACAAATTCTCGGATCTTTTTCAGAGAAAATGCTGTCTAGCCATGACTCCCATCTTATAAATGGTAAGTCACTTCTTTGAATTTATATGTGGAATTTTACTTTATTCCTAATAAATTTCATCTTATTAAATCTGGCTCAATATCGTAGAATAAGAGTTTTTGAGATACAACCTATAAACCATCCCTCTCACTTTGTGTACTCCAAAAGTTTTATTATAAGGATACATCTAGACCTCAAGTCAAGTCAGTGATAAAAAAGTAAAATAAAAGGAGAAAGCACTGATTGAAGAGACACTCTATTGAATGACTTTGCAAGTTGATATGAAATCATTAATGATTAATTTCAGGTTTTAGGCATTGAACTATTTATTAATCTTTTAATTGTACCGTTTTCTAATCCACTTATCTACCACTGATAAGAAGACATGAAAGACAATCAAATTTTTGGCTAAAAAGCTAGATAACCTATTACTTACAATATTTCTATAAACCATTAGTTTCAAAGTAAAAAGAAACAAGGTTACCTGGATAATGCCTGTTATTTGTAAAGTGATATGGAGTTTTTGATCACAGCTTCAATTTCTTAACAGTTTCATTAACCATCTCTTTAATAATACATTTCAGAATTCTGTTAGAAATGAAGTAAAGCCCAGCAACCCAGGTTGTACATTTTATTTACTTCCTTTTTTGGAAAACAGGGATATTTGTCCCCTAGTCATGGAAAACTTTTCTTATTTTGTCCATGACCTTTCAGGATGTTACTGAGAAGAGAGTGGCAATCACATCTACTAGTTCTTCTAGCTCTGAAAACGCAGTTGGAGCTGGTTCATGTGATCTGAACTGCTCAAATGCAAGGCACTTAGTCTGGTTTTCAAATTCCCTATTAGCTATTTGGGTTCTTTAATTCCTATTTCTTAGCAAAGAAAACATAAGCCAAATAAGAATTAAGTTACTCTACTTCCATTTGTCATTGGATATCACTGTAGAAGTGGTCCTATTTCTTCATGGATCCTTCTTTAATCCTTAACACAGATTCAAAAAAAAAAAAAAAAAAAGCACCCAAAAAGCAAAGTACAACCTCCCCAGCTCTTCTGTATACAGAGGAAATCTGTGCAGGATAGGAAAGATTTTTGAGGAGACTGAGGGATCTATGTTCAGGCTATGAGAAAGAAAAGAGTGTACCAAATATTTAGACAAAACAGTATGGCTGGGGAGGGGAGGTGGAGGGAGGAGAGCGGAAGAGACCCCAAAATAACAATTTTGAAACTGTTAGGACTCCTTTTCCAATTCTACAAAATCTTTATGAGGATTTATGTCAAAGTTGCTATTGATAAAGTCTACCAGATTAGCTCAGACAGACTTTGGCAACGGTATTCTATATTGAAGGCTATGGCTCCGTTCCTCTGTATTGGCTACGAGACTGTACCTAACGTGCTCCATCTTCACTTCCATCTCTCAGAATCCCTCCTTCCTTTAAGCTGTGGCTCAAGTATCATTTTTCCACATACATTCTTTTCTGATCTTCCCAACTGCTACTGCCCCCTCTTTCAAGTTGCCTTGAATTTAAATGTCCTCTATTTATTCTCCTTATTCCACATATGTTTGTGTACATTTTTGTCATTTCATCCAACAATATAAATTCACTGTGAGTAGGGAGTATTTCCATTTGCATCTGTATCACAGAACATAGCACAATACCTTGTCACATAGTAGGCACTTACTAAACCCAATATATCACAGACACTGAATGATTTGCCAGATCGAGTTGATTCTACTTCTCACATCACATCCTTTTTTCTTTTCTTGTTTCACATAATAATCACCCCTAATTCAGGCTCTTTTTACTTATCCCCTAGCCTACTACTTAAGCCTCCAAATTTCTTTCCACATAGATTTCTGACCCTCATCAATTCACCTTCCAAACAACTGCCAAGATGATATTGTTAGAATGCTAGTCCAAACAGATTAAACCCCTTATTGAAGAAGCTCAGTTGTTTGATGGTTGACTATAGAATATATAAATTTCTTTATATGTTATTTAACACCTTTCACAATCTGATTCTAGTTTATCATTCCTGCTACAAAACACTGGTTGCATTCCAGCTCCAATATTCACTAGACTTTGTTCATGGCTAAAATGTTTAAGTGACTGCCTCATTCATAATTTGTGAGCAATGCTTAAACTACCTGTTTCACAAGATTACTTTAGAGAAAGCACTTTGCAAAGCTCAAAACATTATGTAAATGTGAATTAATTACTATTTATAAAATAGAGTAGCTTATAGAAAACATAGGATGAATGATATTTGCTTTTGATGCTTTTCAATTAAAGTTCTTTATAAAATGGGTTTTATGTAACTTCAAGAAATAGTTAATTACAATTATATCTCTAATTTATTTCTGATATAAGGATGTGAATGACAATTATGAAGCATTAAATGCATGATAAGACTAGAGAAGGTATGGATAAAGAGTCTTTTTTGTACAAACCTACTGACATTTCTGCTGGCTAGTTAGCTTTTGGTACAAGTAATAACTGACAATGAAAGAGCAAAAAGAAAAAGAAATTTGCTAAATAACTAAAGCTAACCAAGTATATATATTCATGTATAGAAAAAAATTGGGAAAAGACAGTAAATACAATAATTCAGTCATAAATTAGCAATGAAACTTTAGGATACCATATGAAGAAAACTACTTACGATCTTATTTGTGGAAGATCTGTTTCTATTTTGTGTCCTGTATTCCTAAAAATCTGTATGGCAGCTTCTGCTACTTTATCATCTTCCATTCTGAGGCACTGCAGCAGCGACTCATAAGTCTCTGCTGAGTGAAACGAGGTAGGATGTGTGAAAGACAGAACCTGTATGACAGACATAATACTTTATAAGCATGGATAATAATAAAAATCCAGGGGGGGAAAAAGGATTTCCAAGTACAGGAGAGGAAAATTAAACAATTTGCTTAATTTTTAGCAGTACCTTTAACAAATATTCAAATAACTCAAGAGTGACATTTGGAAATGGGAAGGATGTTAACTGTAACATAATCTCTCAAATGTTTACTTGAATGGATAAAATGACTTCTTGATTTGTAACACAATGCTTGTTGTACACCACGGAAATACTTAATGAATGCTAAATCTTTATTACTAATACTATCACCTTCATTACCATAACCACCAAAGGAAAGCACCTATGCAGGATCTAGAACGCCAGACATGAAATGAATTTATTTAATATCTCTTGACATTAGCTGAGTGACCATAATTAAGTAATTCAACTTGCCTTCAACTTAGTTGATTTATCTGTTAAATGGGAATAAAACCAATGAACCAACCTCTTAAGATTTTTTAATTTACAAATGAGTTGGCATGAGTAAAGTATTTTACAATTATTAAAACACACTTTATGTTTAATTTATTATTTATATTCTTAATTTCTATTAAGATTTATTCTTAATTTATATTAAAATTTAAATATTTTACATTTTAGATCAAGGAGGAAAAAATGCCACTGGATGTCTAATCAGCTATTTACAAAAGAATAATATTTAAAAACCTACAGATAATTAAAAGCATAATTATAATAACTTATTATTATTGCTTTTTATTTTTCCAAATATATGCAAAAATAGTTTTCAGCACAACCTTGCAAAATGTGTTCCAAATTTTTCTCCCTCCCCCCCTTCCTTCAACAGCAAGCAATCCAATATAGGTTAAACATGTGCAATTCTTCTAAATTTCCATGTCTGTCATTTTGTACAAGAAAAATCAAACCAAAAGGGAAAAAAGAAAACATGAGAAAGAAATAAAAATAAACAATAACAACAACGGAACAGAATATTGTACACAGCAAAAACAAGATTATGTCATGATCAACTTTGACAGACATGGCTCTTTTCAACAATGAGATGATTCAGGCCAGCCAATTCCAATGGATCTGTGATGGAGAGAGCCACTTGCACTCAGAGACAGGGCTGTGGAAACTGTATATGAATCAAAGTACTGTATTTTCACTTTTTGTTGGTGGTGATAGTTTGGTTGTTTGCTTGGCTCCCCCCCCCCCCTTGTGTTTTTCTCTTTTTGATCTGATTTTTCTTGTACAGCACAACAAATTTGGAAATATGCCTAGAAGAATTGTACATTTAACTTATAATGGATTGCTCACTGGCTGGTGAGATGGTGGAAAGTGGCAGAGTGAGAAAATTTTGGAACACAAGATTTTGCCCAAATGAATGTTAAAAACTATCTTTACATGTATTTGGAAAAAATAAAATACTATTTCCCTCCCCTTCCCCCTCAAAAAGAATGCCAAATATGGAGTCAGGAGCCCTAGACGCTACCCTAAATCATTATGATTTATAACATAATCAAGTCCATTTCCTCATTTATACAATGGAAACAATAACTTAGCAAAAAGTTGTTGAGAGGAAAGCTCTTATTACAATTTGAATTACTATAGAAATATAGTTCAAAGTACCTTACAGTTTATAATCTTGTTATGCTGATATGACTCTTTCTTTCTATCCTATTTTTTGTGTATCTACAAATTCTGCTTCTTTCCTTCTTTGAAATGTTTCTCATGCTTCTCACAATCTCCTTCCTGTGATTACAACCCTCAATGAAGGCTCACGTCATTTTATGTGGAGGTTATTGTTATAGCTGCCTAACTATGCTTTCTAACTATGCTTTCTACCTACACTTTCTCTGTATCTTATGTCAACCACACGTCATTGACAAGGTACCTCCAATAAAACCCGATTGGTGATAGACTAAGAATTGTTCCAAAGAACTCCATTTTGTGCCTTCAGGCTCTATGTCTACATACCTAAGCACTGAACAGAACTTTTCCAATGCTTTTATTTTTCATTTCCTTTGGACAGAGTGGGTCTCCTCACTTCTCAGACCAAGCCATGCTCATTCCCACAGCCGATCTTTCTGGAACTTGAATCAGTTTTTCTCTTTAAAATTAGATTAATCAAACGTTCTACATCAAGATTTTTTGATCATTTTTGGCTTACCATGATGGGTCAATTCTTTTATTTTTAGTATTTATAAGTAATCAACACTGATTACTGATATTTATACCTCCTATGTATTTATTCTTTCCCCCCCCAACTATTCTTGAAGTTCCAATTAACTGCTTTGCAAGCACAAATCAGGTTTTAAATTTACTTTAAATCACTCATGGTAATAAAAACAACTTTCAATACTTGGAATAATATATAGATGGCCTGCCAACATTATTTGTTTATACCATCTCTTCAACATAAAAGGACGTATAAAGCAAAATTCTTAATAAAAATACCTTAAGTAATTCAAGTCCTGCACGAATGGCTGTATCTGGACTCACACCCTCCTCTTCATCATCAGCAGTCCCCTCTATTGACTTGTTCATCAGCTTCACTAGTGCACTATCAAAGGAGAAACTCTAAGTTATCAGTTGTAGCTACTTCAGAACACTGAAGATAAAGCCAAAGTTTTAGGCAAATTAAAAAAAATTTACAAGAGCAACTCTTAAGAGCAAAAATTGGTCTGTTTTGTTTAAATTAGCTATATGTTCCCCAAAAACCTTTTGCACAATCAATAGCTTCTTAAAAAGTACATTTCTAACTAAATTAAAAATTAAAAGAAATTATATTTTATAATAATTTGGGTATTTAGTGATTAATTTTCTTTCATTTCCTTAATGAATCTGTTTTCTTTAGTTCTATATAGTAAAATGCTCTAATTCTAGATTTCTTGACACTAATCAATGAAAGACATATAGAAATGACATTGTGAACCAATTTTTCTTTTAAATATAAGTATATGGCATAGACAAATAATTATATTCCAATTTAATTGGGGGAAAAATTGGTAATTTGTAGCTAGTTTCTTACAAAACCAATCTACTATTTTAGATCAAAATTTAGCAATAGGTTTTAATATTTTAGCTATATGCATTATGCAAGAAACCTAGTGAATGCTTTGATGACAGACTTTTTTCTGGAGATGAGTAAATGAAAACACCTTTAAATGTCAATATACTAAATGAAAGAAGCAGAATAGAGTCAGGTTTCTTGTCAGGAAGACTTGAATTCAAGTGCTGCTCTGATGCATGAAGGCAGCATTAACATGAGAGTTTTCATCAACTTCTCACTGGTCCAGATAATCCTATAAAGTAGAAGTCTTTACTGATATGTATTTGTGGCAGGAGTTACCATATGGTGATTTCCCCTTGAGGTTGATATAATCAGGACCATCAATTTTTAAAATGAAGAGTTGTAACAATCATATCAGTTATTTCTTAATACTTCTTATTTAATGAAGACATCATTTCCTCTTTGCTTACTTAACTGGTTTTATTATCCATTTAAATCAAGTAAGCTTTATTGGTATCATACTTGTTGAATTATTAGACCAAGTCTCTTTTTAAAGAATATTATAATTAGTTGCCAGCATATTAAAAAAGTGTCATTACAACATGGCCTTTGAGATAGCCTCAAATTTTATTCTCACTTGAGATCCTATTAGCTACAACTGACTACTACGCTCATAGATAGAATTCAGAATTCTAGGATTTTTTGCTTCAAGTGGCTGAATCAGAATCCTAAGATACTGTTTCTTTAGTGTCGTTGGGATCAATTCACTAGATAGTAGTTTGGAAAGGTAATCTTTATTGCTACTGAAAATCAGTAACTGCAAAGAGGAAATCAGAAATTTCTGGTAAAGTGATAATGCAAAGCAGTTGGCTAAATGAGTAAGAAAGAATGGGAAAAGTTTGTAAAAAGTTCTCATTATTTCCCTTGGAAGTCTTCAAAATATGAGGAAGTGAGGCTCCTCAATGATGAGCCCTGAGTTTGTCAAGGCTCAGAGATCATAAATGAATCCTTTTATCTTCTGAGTCTCAACAGTCTCACATGCAAAGGAGGGGTGATAACAATTATATAGCAACTTAAATTCATACAGAGGTGTTCTGTAGACTTTCAAATGCCAGGACAATACAGGCAGTAGGAGCTGATGTCCAGTGAATGATCTGTTTTTACTTATCTCAAATGCTGGTAAGTACATTAAAGATTAGAGAAAATGTTCTGAAGTTATGCCAAGAAGAAAATACAAGAAAAGAATACTTCAGAGTTATAATGAAATCAGATCAAAAGGAAAAAAACCTTTTACAATTTTTTGACAGAAGAAAAATAAAATATTATTTGTCTCCTGAACTGGGAGCCTCTGGCTTAAAATTCAATTCAAAAGGAAAATTAAATAATACAGTTCAAAATCATTGAGAAGGATTAGCTTAGCTATAGTCTAAGTTGTAAAAATTAGTCTGGTGAAAATAAATCTCAACTAAAATCAGAATTACATCTAAAGAGAGATATTTCTCAAGGGGTCCACAAATTCTGGATGGGCCCATAAAAAGAACTATTCTTTATTAAAGGTATGTTCACATTTGTGATTTTCTTTTAAGAAGGGAAACAGATCCTTTCTGTTTGTTTTTACAAAAGGGCACGTTATGTCCATAACTGATTACTAACTCAACAGAACAGAATGTTTATAGGCTAACAAATTATCTCCTAGTTTACCTGATGGCTTCTGAGTCAATATGCACAGGTGCAATTCTTTCCAAAAGAAATTTGACCATCTCAAGGAAAGGATTAGTTGGCTGCTTGGGGTTTGCAAGTTTCCTGGCTATTTCTCTCTGTTAAAAGAAAACAGTCATGTCACAAACATAGTCAAATGGGAACTTAGATCCACATTTTAAATATATCTATAACTCAAATTTAGCAATTATACTCTATAAGAGAATCTTTCACTAAATTTCTACTTTGACATGCACGTCATCATACCTAGAGACTACCCTAATGACGGTCTTAAAAAGGGTTTACCTATTATAATCACAATTAAAAGTTTAACAGTTTCCTTAAAAGAATTGATATTACATTTTAATAAATGTAGAAAAAGTTATTTACATATGGATTATCTTTTTTCTAAACTCTTAGAAGCTTAAAACAACTACACTTTTAAAGTGAAATCAAGTCACATATGGCTGATTGATGAAGATACTAATGTTTTAAAAAGTATTTTAAAAGTGTTTTGTTTGTACCTATGGAATCAATAGACTTCTTGAATTATTTTCAAAGAATATATACATATTTATACATAAGACATATTTCAAAAAGTTATAATGAAAATACAAACTTCCTTTTACTATCAAAACTAGTTAGAACAAATTAATTATGCAATTTGAAATTAAAATGTCTAGTATTTTTTGGAAAACAAGCAGGTTAAAAATAAAGAAGGCTTTGATTTTACTTATCCCTAAAAGGGCTTTCCTCACAACAACCTTGACTATCATCTTCTGAAAGAAAGCTCTACTGTTCCTCATTTGTACTTTGTAAGACATTACAATTTACCCTTCAATCCAACTGCTCTTGCCAAAGTCATCAGGGATTGCTAATGGCCTTTTAATAATCCTCTTTCTCACTGACTTCTATAGAATTTTCTAATGATCTATACCACATATCTGAACTGTGAATGTTCCTCAAAATCTAGCCTAGGATTTTTGTTATCCTTTTTATAGGACCACTCACTCAGTGATCTTATTCGTTCCCATATTTTGTAATCCTATCAACAGAATGATTTCCAAAACTACATATTTACTCCTAAATTTTTCCTAAGTTCTATCCTCACATCTTCAATTATCTATCAAACTACATGTCATATAGGTAACTCAAATTAAGTGTGGTTCCTTTCCTCTTGCTCCTAACTTCCCCACTTTCCAAATCACCCATTTACAACTCATCCCTACCTCTCATGCCACATAAACATTCATTTACATGTACAGCCTCTAACACATGAAGGGTTTCTGCTCTAGTCAAGGCCTCTATCCCTTGTTGCCTAGACTACTGAATAGTCTCTTCAGTGATTTGTCAGCTACAAGTCTCTCACTTCTCCAATACATGTTATACACAGCTACCAAGAAATGTTTATAAAGTACAGCTCTAACTGTACTATTCTAGTACTCAATCTGCATTGTCACACGAAATTTCCTCCCCTAGAAGAACGAAATGAAACCAATGAAACTACAGAATATTCCCTATCCATGTTCTTTTATGTAATAGCAAAACAGCTCATTCCTTGGTCAAATCCATCCCAGATCAAAGCCCAGAATCCATTTCAGCACCAGTGATGACAAAGGTCCTATCTTATGAAAGGTAACAACTCAAGTAACTTGAGTTATCATGTGATCATTGCAAAAAAAAAAAAAATTGCACAAGTGTTCCTAAGAAACAACTTTTTAGAAATTACTCTAGGTAAAGTTAAAGGTAAAAACAAAATTGACTAACCACACAGACATCTGCCTGTTTGCACGAACACGTAGGGCTGATAAGTAACTCTAATTGAGACCGAAGTTTTTCATCATCGCCAAGGACCTGATTGAACTTTTTCACAAAATCTTGTGCTTTTCCAGGGTCAGGCAAGTTCTCTACAAAATCAAATAAAATTCAAATACTGAGTTAGTCACTAATTTAGATTTGTAAATAAGAATCAATTTTAGAAATATTCCCATATCCTTGAAATTGTATTGATAATAAAATCACTGAAAAAAGCAAAATGACAATCACCTCCAAAGAATAGTTTAGTGTTTATATACCTAATTACTTATATTTTATTTTCCATTAATATCATTATATTATTAAGATTGACAGTGATCTAACAAGTAAATAAAAATACTTACTTGCTATGGTCATCAGCTTTCCAAACATGGCAGAACTATTAGCTTCTGACTGAAATGAAACAAATAATCAGCTATATTTCTCCAAAAATTTTTATGAGAAAAAAACAAACTAACAGTACTTAATGTTAATTCCTAAGAAAACAAAAATGAATTTTACTCCAACTATCTCTGGGATAAAACATTAACACCAGTGCGTAGATTCTAATCATCTACTTTTAGCAAAGCTGATCTGCTCAACTATGTGCTACAGAAAACCAGTTAACTCACTGGAAAAAAAAAATTCTCTTTTCTTTCAACAGTCTTATTAACATTCTACTTCTTACCATTTCTATCCTCCCCCAACATGCTACATATTCTGTCAATGTAAAAAAGAAAAAAATTGCTTTTAAATATTACCTCTTTACAAATGAAATCAATTGCTTTAAGAGGATTTTCTGAATATATAAAAAGACCAGCTGCTCTGCAGTCATGGTACTTTAACCTATCTAATCCAGTGCAACAAAGTCTTCATAACATTGCTACAAGAGTTGAGGCTAGGATCATGTTCTTAAGAGGTAGAAAGGACTGAAAGCAGCCTACAAAAGCATGAACTAGGGGCCCAAGAGACATTAAATATCTGAATCACATTATATATGATTCCTCCTCCTACACTCTTCAACGGGGTTGAATTGGACCTGTGTCTGTCCTATACAACTCAACTTCCTCTCTGTATATCTTCCTTTTCCCATTTTTACTCCATAGAATCCCTCTTTTCTACAAGCTACAGCTCACATACCACCACCTCATACAAAAATCCCTTCCTGAACTATCAAGGGCACATACTTATGCATTTAAAACATATATATTCTCCCTCCCTCCCGCCCAGATTTATTTTTTCTCTACTTCTCTATTTGGCTCTGTAATTAGAAAGTAATCTCCTAGAGGACAGGGAATTCTCTTCATTTTCTATAACTGCAATTGCCTAGCAACTGGCATATAATAGGCCCTTAATATTTACTGACTGATTCCAAAGGCAAATTCTATTATTTTCTACACTATTCATTTAAAGTTATATTTTATGAGCACCAGTCCTGAAGTCAGGAGAACCTGAATTCAAATCTGGCCTCAGACACTTAACATTTCCTAGCTGTGTGTGTGCCTGAGGAAAAAAAGCAAGCGTATTTTATTATTTGAAAACCAGAACTTCAAGAATGGTATGTGCATTTAGCTCTGCTAATTTAAGTATCTGATTAGGCACAACATAGCATTTCTCTAAGAGTTTCTACTGATTTTAAAAATAGCTATCATAGAAACCCTAATAATTAAAATATGAGAAAGTATGGTATTATGCAAGCGATGCTAGTTTGTACTGAGAAGATATGGGTTGAAACCCTGGTTTTGCAGCCAGTAAATGGTTACCTCTCTGTGATTCCCCTCCCAGCTTTCATTCTAGGGCACCAAGAGCTACACTTCAAGAAAACAAAGATCTGAGAGGCTTCTACTTCTTTCTATGAATACATCAATATACAAAAATTGAAAGACAGTTTGCCAGTAGCCATATGCCAGCTAGGCCCCTCCCCCCTTTCACCAAGTGAACTCACAGCAGGCTGTTTGTGCAAATCCAGTAACTCCCGCACATGACTCCTGAGTAGATTCTGGCACTTCCACATTTCATTGAGTGCCCTGTAAACAGTTTTAATTTGAGAAAAATGTGTAGCACAAAATGTTACAAACGGTTTCATCCATCTCTGAAAGCTTTATCTATCTCATGAATCTATTTTTTTTTAATACTCCTAAAACTTCAAGCAATATCAAAACAGGTTTATGTTCCTGCAGTAAAAAGGTCAATCAAAATTAGAATATAGCAAATCATTCTCTTAAGAAATAAGAGTATTATAAATAGGATAACATCTGAACAAAGCTATGCACCAGGGAAAATTTCTCTTTAGCTTCCTTGTTCTGAGCTATTTTCTTTCCTTGACTGAAACATTCAGATGTTAGTACTCCTGTATCACAAATATTACTTCCCACTGAAAATCTGATTTTACATAATTCACCCACGAATAAAAGACAAAAGAAGTGTTAAATTCTCCTGTGAGTATGTATATTTAGTGGCGATTAAAGTCTTACAATAAAGAGAAAAATCTCTAAGAGTAAAATTTTAGGAATGAACCAGTGAAAACCATAGAACATGTTTATTTGGAGCATGGTACCTTCCCCTAAATTACATTGTACAAGCCCGCTTTGTTTACACTTACAGGCTTACTGATTATAAACTGACATGTAAAACTTTGTAAAAACAGCAAATATTTTATGTTTCACTAAATGAGCTATAAAAAGTAAATGTTCTTTCAAAAGAAAGAGATGAAATGATTTAATAAAATGTTTTGAAGATACCCTATTTTATTATTAGCTTACTTTACAGCATTTGGATCCAAGCTGGCATACAAATAATATAAACATTTCATTCTTTCTTCTGTTTCAAGATTGTGAGGGACAAGGTACTGAGCAAAGATTTTCTCTACCAACAATCTGTGAAAGAAAGAAATGACATTAAATTACATCTCTCAACTTTCATAAAGAGTCACTTGATTTTTAAGGGACTTTTCCACACAGAGTTCAGATGTCTGTTGGCGACTTCTGTATCTATGGAAATGACTAATTTCTTCATCAACATAATAGATTCATAGTCATATTAGCAGCTTGAAAAACCAGATGGTATTTGCAATTTTGATTATGCCTCAGAGATCAGTCATACAACATTCTTTGAACTATACATGAGCTTTTGTACTCACTTTACTACTCAGATTAGCAAGGCTAAATCAATTTGCTTTAATTTCAGTTCTTTTCCAAGATGATTCTACAGTTTCAATGAGAATATTTGACTTTGCACCGTCCCATGAATTTATATTTGATCTGGTGGAAATTACATCTCTGTAATTCTCTAATATACAATGAGCTTGTCTTTAATATTACACCAATATCATTTTAATCATTTTAGCTTATTCTACAGCCTAATTAATGAAACTAGAAAACACAACTATCTCAATGTAGACCAAATATTCTATCCCTAATCTGATTTGTATAACAGAAAAAAAAGAAATTTCTGAGTTAACCTAACCAGCTAATTATTAAAATGATAGATAGCTTTGTCAGAGATGGTTAGTACATGCCTACGTTCCCTGCTATTAGGGAGACTGAATTTGATGGATCACATGAGTTACAGTGGGATTAAAGTGGATCAAATATCTGTTAACTCTGGAACCTATAAAGATCAGCTCTCAGGAATAGAATTCCACCAGGCTGATTAGGCTTTGAAATGTATAGTGGCCCAGGTTAGAAAACAGGATGGGTCAAAGCTTCTATGGGCAAGTGAGGGAGAGGAAGAGAGAAAAATGGAGGAAGGAGCAGTCATCGAGGAAAGGAAGGATAGGGGAAGGCAAAGAAAAGGGACAAAAGGGACGAAAGAGAGAGACAGACAAATAAGTCTTCCACAGCAGAAGAAAGAATGACATTTGGAAAATGAAGACTGCAGTGATTATCTGTTTTAAAGCCATACTTATTTGTGGGGAAAGTATTGTAATATTCTTTTACCTAAACTCAAAGTATTTGCTTGAAGAAACACTTTTAAAAATTATCACGACTAAACAAATTTTAAATTTGAAAATTACCCATTACTATGTTTTAAATAAATCAACTGATGCTGGCTTAGCATTTTAATGATGAAAATACTTTTATATACCAATATTATGGGAGAACAGTAAACTCACTTGTCATCAATGCTATTTTGATAATATATGTGCAAAAGTTTATCCTTTATCCAGCTCACTTTCTCAGCAGCTTCCCTTCCAGCTTCTGCATGAAGACAATATTTCTTATAAAGTTGGGCAAGGCCCATCATAGCTTCTTTTCGAACTCTCCACTGAAAAAAATATTTTCCTAGGTAAGTTTTAATTTAATATTCCAAAACATACTGGCAAGGGGGCAACTACTCAATTTAAGGTGGCAATAGCAATAGATACTATGTAAAGATACCATTCCCAGGAACTCAAAACTTCCAGCAACCCAAAGAAGCATATATTTTCCCACTGACTTTTTGAGAAAGGCATACAACACCATGGAAACTCATAACATGTGTTAGGGTTACTGTAAACAGTATCACACTAAAAGCTACCTATACTATATGAAACTCACTGATCACTGATATATATATCTTCTACAAAGTGGGCCTTCCACCTGATGATTAGTATCTAAATCAATGGCATAACTACTGGCTTTATAATTGACTCTTCTTTAGTAATTTTGGGGAAAAAAACCCAACAAACAACTTAAGAGTCTTTGTAGTCAGATCATGCTAATGGGATAAATATCATTATATTACTTTTTTATCTACCTTAGTAATATCAAATTACAGAGAATTTGCCAGTCTTTCAATTCCATAGAAAAAAAAGAAACAGCATTCCCTTTCAATTTTGCTGTGTCACTTTAAAGAGACTCTTCTCTAATTGATCATATTATGCTAAGTTAAACATGTCATACCTTTCTATAACTATGAAGTTGTTGAGGAAGGAGTGAGCAACTCATTTGCAGCTGCATTTCCAATTGCATATAGGAAGAACTCAATAAAAAATTTGTTCAGGTAATACAACATTGTGACAGATGAAGTGGTTTATAATCAAATGTGTTTAATTTACTCTATAAAAGAAAGTGCCACTATTTTGAAGTGTTTTAACCCTTTCCTACATTCTTTTGAAAAACAAAAATTTTTAAAATTTTTAAATGGCAAGTTACTTAAGTCCTAAAACGATCAAAATTAACTACTACATATAAGCATAAAAGTTAGAAGTAATTAATGTTTTAGTACTTATATAAAGTCTTTCTGATCCCATTAGTTATTAATGACTCCCCCTTTTCCAAACAAAAAATTCAAAGTACCTAGTTTGTTTTGCCTATTTATCTATATGTATATGTGTATTCAACTAGGGGAAAATCTCCTTAGGGGCAGGAACAATTTACTTTTGTCCTTCAATCCCTAGCACTTACCATATTTCCTAGCATGTAGTTAAGTGTTTAATTAAAAACTTGCTGATCATGTAGTTCAGCTTCCATAACAGATGACAATTACAGTGTTTTAATTTTTACAAATCATTTTACCACATCTCATTTGATTCTGATAAGAACTTTTTGAGATGGGTAGTATTTTTACTTCTGTTTTATAAATGAAGAAGCTCAAGCCAGGGCTCTCCTGAGGTCAGTTTTCTACCACCCCTTATGCTACTTCTCTAGAGGAAGGAACTGAAATCAGTAACAAGTATAGATCAAACAAAGATCCACTCATAAATAAGTACCAACTACCCACTAGATGGAGTGTCACCTTATTTATAATCAAGGAAGAATAATAGGACATGCAACTGAGAAAGTTCTTCTGTGATAGTTCAATCATTTCAGTTACATCTGGCTCTCTGTGATCCCCTTTTGGGGTTTTCTTGGCAAAGATATGGGAGTGATTGATAAGCCATTTCATTCTCCAGCTATTTTACAGATGAGGAACAGAATCAAGGAAGGGTGATTCTTCTAATAAGTATCTATCTATCTAATAATTCAATAAGTTAAACAGTATCAATTTTACATAGCAGCTTACCACATATGCATTTTAAAGTTATCGTAATCCAAAGACTTGTTATAGTCTTGAGATTAAAAAATAGACTTTTGTACTTTTAAAGTGTCTTCATCATTTTGGTCCTTGAAGACCCATCTAAGCCACACCAAAGTCACCAACTGCAATTTATTAGTTTAAAACTAATAAACTAATTATTTATGCTCTCTTGATTTACTTAGCTAACCCCATTATTTCTAGGTGTTGTCACCAATGTTTCCTGTATAATATAACCATACCTCCAACTCAGTGTGCCACTTATAGTGCAATTACTTTCCTGTCACAACAGAAAGTATCTAAGCCTATTGTTTCTCAACTTAACTTAGCAATGTACAAATTCAAGCTTTTTCATGAGATTTAAGAATGTACAATGTTCCTTCCTTCACTGAAATAAGAACTTAGCAACTAAATAGGACACTGCACATTGAAAATTTTCTTCATAAAAGAAATCCAGAGTCTTCATCATTATTCTGCAATTTCATCAAATGGTAGATGGGTAAAGAAAAAAGTATAATTCACTGATTAAGTAGAGAGAGGAAACCAACTAAAATCTTCATAAAACCTCTATCCAACATGTAAAAGCAATCAAAAGTAGCTTCAGAGGAAATATATTCTTACAGACATCTTAAAATTCAAATTTATTAATTATAAAATATAATAAATCTTAAGAATCATGAAAAATACCTTTTGTGTTCCATATTGTTTAAGATTCATACATATAACAAAACACAAAGATTAAAATTTCTTAAAAACTATACCCGTTTGTCCAATGTTCTCTCTCTCACAAAGCCAAGTAATTGATCATTGACTAAAGAAAGGTCTCTTTTGCCAGCTGTTATTATGGTAACAATGACGTCATGACGAATAGCTTCTTCTGGATCATGAGACCTAACCTTCAAGTATTCTGTTACAAGAGAAGGAAAAATTGTTAATCAAGAAAGTAGACACTTTCTTTAATGATAAATGTCACAACACAGAATTTCATAATTAACACAGAATTTCTCTAATCTGAAAATGAAGCTATCAATTAAAAGTTTAATCTCTTAAAATAATACATATCCTTATTAAAGATTAGTTAACATTAAAATATCTCAATGTATTGATTTTAAAATTATACAATTCTGTTCAAAGGTACTAAAAATTATTAGAATTATATTTAAATCATTTAAACAAAAATATCCATTAGAATTTTATTTGTATAAAGTTAGAAATATGTAGCATTTAATAGCTATCTGAAAGCTAATTAAGATCCATCCAGAAATTAATGAATTAAAAGCCTTACATAAATTTACTTGAATTACCCCAGTGTTCTTTATTTTAAATCCTCTATCTTACCTGTAAGGTCCTTTGCTAAGTCTGGGTGATTCATTAAACAATGACTGGCAAATTTCACACTTTCTAACCTCACTGGAACATGAATGTCATTAAATCTACAAGAAGGAAATTGTTAAAGATTAATTCTGAGTAGATATTTTCCCCCATAAAAGATAAAATATGCAAATGTTTCAGAAACTACTAAATGTCTAGAAAGCTTGTTGATCATAAGTTTTATTATGATATAAAGTTCAAAACAAACATTTAATTGTTTAAATAAAAAGCATATATACAAACAAGCTATTTAGCAATAAATCATTTTTTAAAAGTTAAAAAAAATCAATGCATTATGTTTTTATACTACATCAGTCTTCTGATATACCTCTTGACTGATCCTACACTTTTAAATAGGAAACAGTCTAGTAGAAATTAACACAGTGATTACATTTGTAACATGTGATATCAGTAGATGCTCAGTTCTCCACTGCAAGGAAGTATATTTTATTATCTGCTCATTAAGTAAGTCAAAGTTAAGCTACCTTTCAATGTTTTATTTTCTTTCCCCATTTACATTATTAATTTTTGGGTAATTAACCAGCTGGTTCTGCTTACTTTACTCCTTAGAAGTCTTTTAAAAGATATGACAGCGGCAGCTAGATGGCGCTGCAGTGGATAAGAGCACCAGTCTTGGAGTCAGGAGGACCTGAGTTCAAATCCGACCTCAGACACTTAACACTTACTAGCTGTATGACTCTGGCCAAGTCACTTAACCCCAACTGCCTTGCTAAAACAACAACAACAACAAAATAATTAAATTAAAATTTAAAAAAGTAAAAGATATGACTTAGTAACTTTAAAAAATAACAAATACTAAATTGCCAAAGTTTTGAAATTTCTTGAAGAAATAACCCTGGATAAAATTTAAAATGACATAAGTTTTCTTCCATATCATGTTTCATGAAAGCCTTTTAAAAAAACTAACAGTTGATAAATGCAGAAATAAACCACTAGTCCAGAGGATTAATAAAGAATTATGCCACCCAACTCCTACCAAAAAGGTGAGATTTAAAAATTACAATGAAACATGCACTGTTGGGCATGGCTAATGAAGGCATTTGCATTGCTAAACTACATGTATTTGTTATGAGGACTTTTTTACAAAAGGGGAGCAATGGGAAAAACAATGTTTGTAAAATTTAAACAAAGAATACATCAAGATAAATAAACCCCATACATAGTGTGATACAGAGATAGCTAGAGGTACATATAGAGAAACAGGTTTTGCTCTTTTAGAATATTAATTCTAAATACCAAGACCTATTCGTATTTAACTTCTTTAAATGGCTATGTTCACTAGTTGCACTTAGTACATATAAAAAAAGTAAATACAAAATTTTATGCTGACCTTACCCTTGAACTATACATTGCAAAAACTTCTCTTTGAACTTCCTGCCTTAAAGATTCTCCCCACTTTAGCTAAGTCTCCAATTGCTAGTAAAGTGATCTTCCTCAAGTGCTGGACTAGACCATACCACTCTCAGATTAAATAGCTGCCTACTACGTCTAAGATTCAATATAAAATCCTCTATTGGGGTTTTAAAAACCTCAATAACTGAGACAGCTCTTACTTTTCCAATCTTGTGACACTTAAATCCTTCCCAGCTATTTCATCTGGGACATGCTCCTGCTTGCCAGTCCTTACCTAAACCACTCTATCTTTCAAGTCCTTATATTTTCATCGACTGTCCATCAGTTTTAGAATGCTTTTGCTCCTTCTCCTTAAAATCTCAGTAAAAATCCCACATCCCTCAAAAAATTCACTGTTCTTGGCCTCCCTTCTTATTGATGCCATATGAGATACGTGTTCACACATCATTGTTTACATATTGTCTTTTCTATTAGAATGTGAACTCCTTGAGATCAAGGCATGGGCTCTGCCCTCATTTGTATTCTCAGTGTTTAGCACAGTAAGCCCTTAATAAACATTTGTGGAAGGATTGATTGGCTAAATGTAATTCTACTCCTCCTAATTTTAAATCATTACCAAACAATTTCTATTCCTTTATGTCATGTAAGTTTTTTTTTTAATGACAAATTAAAACATGAATATTATAATGCTTGTAATCATAGACATCCTTCATGTGTAAATACATTTTATTTGTGAAAGAAATATGCTAGAAATTTACCTGGGCACAGATACATAATTAGTATTTCTGGCACCAAGGAAATTGTCGCTATTTTAATTTATTAAGAGACCTAATGAGTTGGCAAATACTAATTTAATTAAAACAATAAGGGATTTAGGAATCCAACATAATCATTCACGTGATTAGGCAATGTCACATAAAATGTAGTACAACTGATCTAAATACACTGAAATTAAAACAATGCAGTTCAAAAGAAATGACTATTAGACCTTTCTTTTGCTCAACTGAAGACAGATATTGGCAGGTAAAGAAGACTATGAGATAGACATATATACTTATTCAGGATTTACACAAGACCTGATTGATGACTTTGGGTCATCTTTCTTTGGATATTTGGATAGAAGTAACTGAGGCGAGATTATTCTTGAATATAATGTTACCAGTCTAACTTAACCTTAACATGACACAAAGTATAGTGAAAAAATAACTATTCAAGATTAAAATACAAATGACAAAAAGTGTTTATTTTTCCATGAAGTTTTGAGGCCAAGGAAGCACTTGTTGAAGATATGACATCATTCAATTTTCTAGCTTCATGAAAATACAAAGTGAAAAAGAACCCTACTAAGATGATACTAAGTATGACTTAAAAAAATCAATAATCACAGGACATGAAAGTCTGATTATGTTGGAAAAAGTCTAGTCACAGGATCACAAATGACAGGCTCACAGATTTGGAGCCAGAAAGATAATGAAAGGCCTCTTAGTCCCAGCCTTCATTTTTACAAAGTAGGAAATGGAAGCCCATGACAATATGGGAAAGGAGGCATTCTTTTTTGTTTTTGGCAAGGCAATCCAGGTTAAGTGACTTGCCCAGGGTCACACAGCAAGTACATATCAAGTGTTCAAGGCTGGATCCTAATTCAGGTTCCTCCTGATTCCAGGGCTAGTGCACTTTCCAGCTGATCCACTCACTGCTCTATGGGGCACATTCAGTCATACTATTAGATCTAAAAATGTTTCCAGATGCAACCAGTGATACATGAAGAAGTTGCTATACTGGTGTATCCTAGATAAATTATTTTAAACAATAACCATTATAGATTGAATTTCAAAGGAACTGGTTTAAAATTCAAAGGACTGTGAACATCCTCAAATATTGATGACTATTGACACTTTATAAAGCTAACGCTATCTGAGGGTTAATTAGGCATCCTTCAAAATAAGAAATTCAGAATTCAGGAAAATCTTCTCTTACCTTCCAAGAAAGCACTGCCAAAGGGGTCGATTCTGTGTTGCCAAATCAGAATCTTTAGAACCAAACAATTTAGCTAGCAATCGAACCACAGCTAAACGCTCTTCTCCATCATTGCTCTAAATAGGGAAAAAGAATTAATTATGTAACTCACCAAATGATAAGAAATCACAAGGTGAAAACTGCTCACATGTATGGAAACCACAAAATTTATTTTAATGCTTTTTGTTTTCTTCTACTATTGGCATAGGGAAGAGAACATTAGACTACAAATCAATAGATCACCTAAACCTGGTTGCTTGAATACTTGTTCCTGCTCTTCACAAGGCTAAAATTAAAGGCTCCCTTTTTGGCTCTAGGATCCTCAAATTTTTGACTACATTTGTGTCTCTAGAAGGACTAATTTTTCCTCTTTGGGGATTATTCAGTCCTTTGTCATCATCTTCCTATTGCCTTTTGAAGTCTGGGAAGGAAGGGAGAAAAATGTTTCCCTGAATATTTAAAGTCCCAATGAAACAGTAGAAAAGAACACCAGTCGTCATCTGGATTCAACTCCTCACCTCCCCCCAAAGGCTAGGCCAAGTTGCTTAGTCTTTCAATGCAATACAGAGGATACAGACCTGAATTTGCAGAGTTTCCTCCCTACAGAGTTCCCTATATCAATGAGACCACAGACCCGGCCTCCTCTCTATCACTACTTTCATCAGAAAACAAGGCAACAAAAGAATCCCAACATTGGTCAATTTTATTGCTTAAGAGCAACCTTTGTGAAGACATAACAGAGAAAACTGAAAGTGACTTTTATTTGATACTTCACTGCATTTATGATCATATTTCCTCCTGCCAATAATGTCTATATAATCAACCAGGTCTCTAAATGCTGTTTCTTGTCTATGTCCTACTATAAGATGTCTTTGGGTGTTGTTTCTTGCTCTTGTGTAGATATCGATGAAGCATATAGGCTATCAATAAGTCATCTATTGCTTTATAACCAGCTTTTATAATCCTGTCACTTTGATAATATTCTGAGAAATTCTGTTGGCAAAATGTTGTAGCTGAATCATGCCTACATTATGTCCTTGCAACTTTAATACTTTATGAGACTCTAATTATGTTAATGGCAAATATCACTCAAGACTTCATGTTCTTTGTCAGAGAATCCAACACACATTAAATTATAATCTGTATACATGTTATTTATAAATTGTCTTCTGAGTCCATTATGATAAAGGATAAATGAGCCAGGAAAATTAATTTTGGCAACAGAGAGTGTAGTAAAGGATCTCCCATTCATAATGCAAAATGCAGAATGTTTAATGTAGTTAAAGGGTAAAAACCAACTATTATCTTTTTGTATTACTCCATGTAGGAGAAGGGGAAACAGTAGGGAACAAACTGGCAGACACCTAGTCTTAAAGAGAAGTGCCTGCAGATGCTCAGGGTTAAGATACTAATACAGGGTGGAGAGTATCAGCATCAGATTAACAACCAGGTTTTCCTCACCTGGAATGGCACTCTGCCTTCCCAGACAATCTATAAAATAAGATAATTGCGCTCCGAGTTTTCTGTGGCAGCAAAGGTCCTAAGTCCAAGGGAATAAGACTAAGAGAAGAGGGAGAGAGATGGTGGTGTCTTCAACAGAGTCTAGGGCAGAAAAGGACATGCATGGCGAGATGTCCACAAGGTCATCGGAGATATGATACTGAAGCACAGAGAAGCCGCGGACCAGAGATCACCAAATGAAAGGGTGGAGATAAAGATGAAGGTCCAGGACAGACATGTGAGGAGTAATCAGGATTAGAGGGTGAAGCATGATGATCACCCCCAAAGGAGACTGAAAATGTAACAGTGAGAGACGAAAGGTACTCGAGGGTGATCAACACCCTCATAGGACGCAAATATGAAGAAGAAGCCATCTAAGTTAGTAACGACAACACATGATTACTAAGTTTTGATAAGAACAGTTTCAGTGAAATGAAAGGATGACAGAAAGAAACTAAAGCAAGAACAAAACCCAAGTAGTTTCATGTTGCAGCACATTTAACAAGGAATAAAGCCCATTTTGGAGGTAATGATAAAAGGCAGCATTTATATAAAATTTACATACAAGACTCTGTCCTCAGGATTTTATCATAATCACAATTATGGGAGATAGGGGCTGTTATCCCCATTACAGATAAGGAAATGAAGGTAAAGAGAAGAAATGACTTGACCAGGGATACAAAGCTAGTCAAGCTCTGAGGTTAAATCTGAACTCAGCTCTTCCTACTTCTGGCCCAAGTGTTTTCTGCACCATGGCAGTGGAGAGATAGGCAGGGCAAGAGAGGAGACTGAGGGACAAATGCCTATATAGTCAGAGACTTCAATCCGAGGTCCTATGTCTCTGCCTTTGTAAATTATAAGTATTTAACTAGATATACCCTGTAAGATCCCTTCCAACCCTAAATCTATGAACCAATAAAGAAAGATGAGTAGGCAAATAACTTTAATCATTTACAAATATTATAAACAACAACCATCGAGACAAATTTCTAATCAAAACAAAAGGACTACTAGCATTTCTTCTCTGATCTTGGATTTTGGCACTTCTTTCAGGAAGTGACTGGTGGATACTTTCTGGTTCCACTCTGCTAAGAGATTTGGACATTTTCTTTTAAAATTTCTTTATGTCTAGCCTCTTTATCATTAATATTTTTTTTTGGCCATGATGTTTACAGAGTCCATGGATTCTTACATTTTTAACTTCGATTTAATATCTCGTCTTATGGATTTATTGGCTCCTAATTAATTGGCCTGTAATGGTTTCCATAAATTATTGCTTGAACTTTATGCTTTATATCTTATGCCAAGTTATTAACTTCCTATATCAATTCTTCACAGCATAGCTCTTATTTCTTTCCAATTTTTTCCTCAGGTGCTTTGTTTATATTTCATTTATAAAATCTTTTAAAATTTTTTCATTAAAATCCTCTTGCGTCATCTATTCCAGAAATTCTAGCTGAGTGTGCTCAAGCTACATTTTTCTCCAACTTTTTGCTTGTAAATATATTGGAATCATTCTCTTACTTGGGCACTTAATGTTTTGAGCATCATTACAACCACAGAAGCTCTTTATGATGTGGTTCTTTTTTTGGGTGCTTATTCTTTCAAGTGACTGCCTAATTTTAATCTTAATGTTAGAGATGGCTTCTGGAGCACTGTTGCTTCTTTCTCAGGATACTTATTATTTAATTATTACCAGTTATGTCCAATTCTTCATTTTGGAATTGTCTTGGCAAAATTATTAGAGTATTTTGCCATTTCCTTTTCCAGCTCATTATACAGATGAGAAAACTGAGGCAAACAGGGTGAAGTGACTTGTCCAGGGTCACAGAGCTAATAAGTATTATCAGGTCCTAATTCCAGGCCTGGCACTTGATCCAGTGTACCACCATGTTGTCCTACTTCTTGGGATACTTTACCTTTTGTTATTCCAGGCTCACAGAGACAGCTCAGATTAGGGACCTACAAATTTTAATGCTATCAAAGTGGTGTAACCAATGATCTCTGCTCTGAGCTTCAAGTGATTTATCTACCTGGGTTTCAGTCTCAGCAATGTGAGACCCAGCTAGACCAGTGTGAGCCTAGTGGAAAGTTCTGCTGAGTCGAGTTATAGAACTGTAGGCTCTCCTTCCATCTGGGATTCCTGTCCTAAATTATTCTCCTACAGGCTAGTAACGTTAGGTGCTGGAACTGGGATCTGTTTCTGCTGCTGGGGATCTATGTCACACTTTTCTAGCTTGCTTCTAAGCCTCTTCTTTTCAGCTCAGAGGCCTCAGATCTAGGTGCATCATCTGAAGACAGCAATCTCCTTTTCCAGTCCAGCTTCTATCTTGTTCCATTTGTATGTATTTCTATTTTTACACCAAAATCCAATGGTTTTGAAAACTGGGAAGGTGATTCTCCCATCATTCCTATCCTTTTTTCATTTTTCCTTAACATTAATTCTAGCTTTTGATTTTCCAAAGAATTTTGTTATGTTATCAACTCTGTAAAGTATCCTTTTGGTAGTTAGATGGCTATAAAATCAAACCAATAGATTAAACTTTAGTAGAACCATCATTTTTCCTAGGACATTCTAAGTAAATAAATAAACCACCATGTTATCCATATAAAAGGAAAGGGAAAGAAAGGAAGAAAAGTTTGTATTAAATGCTTAATATGTGTGCCAGGCACTTTTACACAAGTTCAGACAGCTAATTTGAACTGAGGTTTTACTGACTAGAGGCCCAGCCCTTTATCCATGGAACCACCCAGATGCTTCTGGGTCATACTCTTTGTCTTTTTTTTTTTTTGGTCTTATTTCCATTACTAACTTTGAAATAGTAGGGTGGGAAATGGGTAGCCCTGTACTTTGAGGGGAGAGTATGCACCTGTGCTTTACAACAAAGCTTGTTTTTAATTTGGAATATAGGTTTTTAAAAGTCCTTTTCTTCGGCAATACTTTGTCAAAGACTTTTTCTCCAACTATGAAGCTATTTGGATTGGATGGTTTTTTGTTTTTGTTTTTTAAATAAGACAATAATGTTTTCTAATTATTTTTTGTAATGTTGAACCATCTTTACCTTTTAGAGTAAAACTGCTTAAACTGTGGATTGTGACTTCATGGGGAGTCTTATAACTGAATGTGGAAAGTGTGAAACTCTGACTTAATATCAAATAAAAATAACCCTGTGGCTGTGAGGGTTATGTTTTCTGGCTATTTTTAGGCAATATGATAAAAATTTTCATGCCCATTTTGTTAAAATATTCTTATTTTTAAATATTAAAATTAATTTCAAATTTTTCCAACAAAGTAGTAATTATCAAAACTACCCATATGGGTTTTTTAAAAAAGTAAATCAGTTATATGAAATAGGTTTAGATATAACTAAACCACATGGGTTTAGATATAACTCAAAGTCCTGTAAAAATTTCTTGACTGAAAATGGGTCTTGGGTGGAAAAAGTTTAAGAAGCCCTGATCTAAATATTGGAGAAGCTTCTGCTTAATAAATGCGAGGCACTTGTTTCTAAATAATAGGAAACAAAAGACATGGAAAATAAATACACAAACAAAAACCCTGTGGCTGTGAGGGTTATGTTTTTTGGCTACTTTTTAGACTATATGATTAAAAATATTGATGCCGATTTTGTTAAAATATTCTTATTTTTCAGTATTAAAATTAATTTCAAGTTATTCTCACAAAGTAGTAATTATCAAAACTACCTATATGGATTTTTTAAAAAAGTAAATCAATAGGGGCAACTAAGTGGGGCAGTGGATAGAGGACCAGCCCTGAAGACAGGAGGACCCGAGTTCAAATCTGACCTCAGACACTTAACACTTCCTAGCTGTGTGACCCTGGGCAAGTCACTTAATCCCAATTGCCTCAGCAAAAACAAAACCAATAGAATGGCCTAGAAAAACCAAGTCCTCAAAAATATGCACAAAACAGTATAGTGGAAGACTAAAAGATATGAATGCAAGTTTTTACTAAAAAATTTTCCTTATGGGAAAACTGAAAAGCACTCTAAATCAAGGAAAAGTTTAGATTAACCTTTGAAAAAGCTTTTTTTTGAGGGATGAGAATATGTAACCAGAAAAAAGATAGAATTTAATAAAATTAAAAAGAGATGATCTCAATTACAGAAAAAGTTTAAAAATCAGAATAATGGGGATAAATTTGGGGGGTGAGAGATCTTGTCACCATATTGCTGATAAAATGTCTAACACAAACAAATACACTACTACCTCTTCTGATCACAATTCAATCTGTATTCCCAGAATGACAAGAGTTAGAAAACCCCTTAGCTGCATGTTTGTCTCCTCTTGCTCCCAGGTACAGTTAGAAGGTGCCATAATGCACAGAGCACTGAGCTGGGAAGACCCAACTTCAAATCTAGACTCAGAAATTTACTGGCAGGGTGATCCTGGAAAAGTCATTTAACTTCTGTTTACCTCAGTTTCCACAAATCTAAAAATAATAGGACTGACCACCTAGGGTTATGAGGATCAGAAATGAGCAGCACTCTGAGCAGCAGCTAGGACACTATGGGCACCAGACAAATGCTCATTCTTCTCCCATCTGGAAAATTAAAATTAAAAAGCAATTCTGCTTCACTGCCTAGCTATTAACCTAGGAACTACTTTAAAATGAGAGATTAGAGTTAGATGGCAATGTTGGCTCCTTTCTGGTGAAGCAGCCTTGGTTGAGCTATTCACTCTGGGGTTGATAGTAAGGGGCACATGAACAACAAGACTCCATCTACAACCACGTCCAAAGTGGAAAACCAAATGGGTGCCAGACACTAAACAACGGTCAGATAAATTATGGAAGGTGAAGGCAAGGAAGCGCTCCCTTCGAAGACTCCGAGGAAAGCTAGTGTGGCCAGGTGGCGGTCGGCACCACCTAACATGTATATGCTGCTTAGTGCCGGATACCGCACTAAGTTTTTAGTGGCAATGACCAAACAATCATCTGATCCTCAGAACCACTCTGGGAAATAAGGCTATCACTCCCATTTTAGAGATGAGGAAACTGAGGCAAAGAGATGGGCCCAGGATCACTTGGCTTGAGTGCAGGAGACCATGCTTAAACTCAAGTCTTCCTCTGTCCAGACTTAGCCCTCTATCCACTGTACCCCTGATGACAGTTCAAGGACACGTCCTCTTTCTGTGGCTATTTCTAGGGAATGTACGCTGTAAAGGATTTAGTGGGAGGTTTTGCTGGCCACGTGGTAGGCCTTTAATAAATGCATGCTCAATTCAAGTGCTATTGTGTTAAACAAGATAATAATGAATTTTAAAAAATTGAACCTTTCTACTTTTTCAGAGTTTGAACCTTTTGAGAACCAAAGTACTGTCTATTTTGTGCTCTCTTTGGTTGCCTCATCCTGACCCTAGCTTCTAAAGCCACCAAACTGGATAGGCTTCATATGTGGTGCCAGTGATCCACGATTTCTGGTTCCTGGGGACAGGCTTGCAGATGCACAGGGAAGATATAGAACAATAGGCTTCAAATTAAAGCACTTTGGGACTAGACCAACCCAAGAACTAGTCATATATAAAGATGCTTAAAGATAAATCAATTTATTCTAGTAGTAGCTGTCTGTCAGTATTTACATCACAATGTTTGTCACACTCACTTTATGGGAGTGCCCTAAGTGACATGTAAACAGAATGTTAGGAAAAGGCTATAAAGAGTGTAATCATTATCCACTTGTAATATACTATTATTTTTCATTAGACTGGAGAAAAGAAGGAGATAGACCACAAAACCAAATGCTACCAAGCCTCATTGAAAACTTACCTTCCATCAAAAATGACTCCATAATAAACAGCATTACAACACATTTACAATGTATTTTTAATACTTATTTTTTCCAGTGTTCTCTTCCAATAGGTGCAAATAAACATATTATTAAATACAGAACTTAGATAATGATTGTGCAATTGTTTTGAAATATGAAGAGTATTTAATGTCTCATTAATCAAGAATATAGTTAATTAATAAATAACTTCTTGGTATTCATTTTATAAATATGTTTTAACTTATGTCTTGGTTAATAATTTTAAAAGAAAAATTTAACTCTTTAATGTACTTTTTTAAAAAACTACTAAAAAGATTCAAAAAAACTATGGAACCCTACCTTAAGTTTGAATTCAAGTTGTGGCATAACAGAGAGCAATAAATGAGGATCTATGGCAAAAAGTTCCTGTATCAGATCAAATACATGTTCTGATAAATCACTTACTGAAGACCTTCCCAACACCAAAACTTGGTTGAAAAACTGTTAAGAAAGTTAAAAAATAATTAGGTCATCAATACATCTTGCAAGGTTGTTTTATTAAATAAAGCAATAGATTTTAGACATTAGAATTAACCAGGGAAAGGTGGTATTAAAACATTTAATGCAACTCTTGCTTTGGCAGCACATATACTAAGACATTTAAAACATTACAAATAATCAACAATTTTCAATTCCACTGTACAACAAAATGCTTAAGTTTTGTTTTCAAATTTCCAATATGAAAAGATCATGCACTTGAATCATATAGTATCAGAATAAAATCGTTCACGAAGCCTATAAACATCAAGTATTTTGACTCAAAAGAAAAACAACAACAACGTCTACATAAAATTCAAATACAACAAATTACAGCAAGGATCTATTATTATGTTGGCTTAAAAATTCCCTGCTTTTTAGCTAAGTAATTTACAGAGGCTGAGTGATTTGCACATGGTCACATAATTAAGCATCAGTGTCACAATTTGAACTTTTGCACAAATAAAAAATTTTTTCAATCAAAAGTTCAACACTCATTACACAAAGCTATTTATCATTGTTACAAAGAAGACTTCCATAAAACAAGGTAACTAATCCAGAAGAAATCTTCCGTTGAGTTGATCTTATTACAAAATTAAATATAATGAATACCTGCAGCTTTTTTTTCCTTATCTATGTTCTTGTAACTATCTACACAAGAACATTAAAAAAAATTTGTTTGCATTCAAATACAAAAAAGGGAAAGTTAAGATTTTTATACTCATCTCTTCCTATCTCAAACATCCAGATTTGGAACATTAGCCCTTAAGGTTTTCAAAGCAGTAGCTCCTGCTTCACTATTCCTCAACATTCCATACTAAAGATCCAGTAGCTAGAAAAGGCAAAAGGTAGTGAAGATAATACTAAGTATATAACCACAGCACTTTTCATTTTCTAATTCACTAAAAAGAAGTGGGATGTTATCTTTATTTCATCTTCAAAATAAAGTTAAAAGAAAATAAGCATTCTTGACACTATGTATGTGATTTCTGAAAACATATTTATCTGGACAATATTCTACATGAATAAGAAATTTCTAAAAGTTCTTGAAATCCCCTATAAAAAAGTGGCTTCTTTTTAATTCTTGTTGGTAGACTTAAATTGGGAAATAATATTACAGATATTATTTTATCCTCAACTTTTCAGCTTAAATGATAGATGGTGATATGTAAATAAGAAACCACAAATATCCAATATATTTGTCTTTGAAAAGTTATCATTTCACTCTCAAGAAACTCGTTACAATTAATTTTATTACAAATACTATGAAGTTTGTAAAAGTGAATTGGTTTAAAATCTTAAATGTTAAAATTTTTATACATAATACAAAAGTGGAGAACTTTTCTATAGAGGGCCTAATTCAAAGGAAAAAAATTAATGACAATCACTTAAGTAAAGATAATTTTTTCTTGTTCTATTAAAGGAGGAAAATCAATCTTTATTGAAGAGCAGAGCACATGAATGATTCAAAAAATACAGCAAATAAGACAAAATAATCGTCTATTATGTAAACTTAGAAGGCTTTTCTACAAATCAAATCAACATGGATGGAATTAAAAAGAACACAACCTAATAGGCAAATCCCTTGCGTTAAGTGATTCAGATCAAATTCTAACATTAACATCTATAGAGAATGATGGAAAATAATAAGATCAAAAGATACTTTCTAAGCCAAATATTCAAAGGATTTGAACATTTTTTTCTAAAATTAGCAACTATTAATGACCTGCTAAAAAATGTCCTAAAGAGCCATCAGAGAAATAAAAATTGGAAAAACCCTGAGGTATTACTTCATATCTATCAATCTGGATAATATGTTAAGATGGGAAAACATTGTCGGTTGACAAATTCAGCAATTATGAAAAATAATTTTGAATCATAGAGAAAAAAGTTGCCAAACTGTTCACACCAAAAAGGCTGACATCAAAAAAATTCATATGTATACACATTTCATAAGTAGTCTTATCATGATAACAAAAAAACAGATACAAATTATTTGCTGGGGGAACAGTTAAAGAGAATGTAATGAAATATTATTGTATACCAAGGAATCTGAAATATAAAAATTTCACAAAATGTAGAAAATATACAAAATAACACAGGATGAAGAAAGGTGAGTAAAAATAGTAATACATAAATGCAACAATGTAAACCAAGTCAATAAAGATAGGCAACTGAAATCTGGTGAAATAAATTGTTCCATGCTAATGTTAGTACAATTCTAAGAAAAGTTAAGATGTTAAAGTTTTTATTCCTCATTTCTGTTAACAAATTAATATCTAAATGTTTTTGAAGAAGGTATTTTGTGTGTTTGTCAATAAGGACCTGTTCTATAAAAGCATATTTTGAGACAGTCAAAAAAGATAAAACCCTACAAATTCAAGTTTAAAAATTATAGATTATAAGTTGAAACAGATACATACATTGGCAATGGATGCCTCAATGATTTGGACTGTTCTTTTCAGTAAGACTTTTGCAAGATCAAATGCTTGCTTATTTAAGTTCTGAAATAAAGAATGAAAAAATTTACATTAGAAAAAATGAATGCAAGTTGACGGAAAGCACATTTTAAAAATCTTGAGTAAATATCACCATGAGAAAATTTCATTCTTTCCATCCACCAGAATATTAGTGGGCACAGATGAGTTAACTTTCTGCTCTCTTTTTTTCCAAATGGCCAAAAGAAACTAAACACAGAAATCTGATAAAGTAAACCATCAATCTAGACTCTGAATGAAATAAATTGTTCACTGAGCTGAAAGGCAAATCATTTGAACTAATATCATGTCTACTAAACTTTCTATACAAAGGAACAGTTCATTCATTTTTACTAAATATGGGTTGCAAATGATTTCCTCTGCCAGATTAATTTTCCTCCCTTCTTAGTCCACTGCTTCTTTTCTCTTTCTCTATGGAACTAAATGGAATAGATATTCTGCTGCTTTCCTTCCTATAGCCTGACCCAAAGCTCTGGGGCTTTCTTCTTTATTTTACAGACACCATGACTTCTAATAGAGTGCATCTAAGTCAGTATTCCTAAAATGTTAGGTTTCAGGTGAAAAGTTTGTCATGCAAGTCACACTCACTGTGTTTAGGCCTCAGTTCCCTCCTCTGTAAAATAAGGTTATATAACATGAATTCTAATGTGCTTTCAGCTCTCTAGTATGCTGCCTTACATTATCCTTAACAGTCTATTTCATTGACAACCATCAACCCATATACAACCTGAAAGAAGAATCTGTATCTCAAAGGACCTTCTAGAAGATCCCTTTCCATCATTTGCTAAGATTCTTAGCATGGCACAGAACAAGGTCAGGAGAAACATTCCATCTCCCTCTATGTTCAGATGCTGTTCAGAACTTGTCACAACTTTAAGAGACTGAACTATTCAAATGAGAACATATCCAATTAGCACAACACTTAAGGGAAATGAAATGAAAAAGTTGTTCTTCCTCAAATAAAGGCAGCCTGTCATTTGCCTGGAGTTGACTCAAAAAATCAGAAGCTAGATTTAAAATCTAGCTGAGCAACTAAAAACTAGGCTTTAAACACAACAAAAAAATACTAATATCTTTAAGAGAGGTAAGGAAAGATGTATAGCAATGAAAACATAGATATTTTCTGTCAATTAACAAAATCCAAAGAAAAAAAAGGAAATGAAACTTTGGGAGAGAAAGATAGCTAGCTGACTCTTAAATCCCTAACTACTGCTGCAGGGATGGCAGCCTGAGTAGAATACTGTCACAAAACTTTGGGACAGTATCTTAGGGACCCAGGTTAACTGTGTAAAGTCAAATGCAGAGGAACAAAAAGAAAAAGCAACAGAAGGGTGTTACAGAGTCTAACAAAGCCTACTTTTGAACTATGCCATGTCTTGTTCCTATGTTTAAATATATTAGCAAAAGGCAGCACTAAGTGTAATATGAAATGTAAAATCATATATTTCATATCTTGGAATTTAAGAAGAAAAAACATCAAATTTTTTACCTGGGTTAAAATTAGTATTTTCCCTGCAGAAAGGGTTCAGATACTGTATAGATAGCATTCCTGATTTGGGGGTGGGATGTGAAAGATATTTAAACACAATACTTGTTGATTCAGAATTAAGAGGATATTAAGTTACACCAAGTTAGCTTTATGATACTGGTAGGTACAAACAATGCTACAATTTCTTTTCCTTTTTTGTGGGTGGTGGAAAAAAAATAAAGGTTATTGGAAAAAATAAAGGTTGGAGACAGTAAATTCCATTATTAATAGCTTATGCTGACCTTATGTGCAGGAATGAGGTTAATAAGAATAGAATCCAATAATTCTTGGGTTACTCCATCACCTTCCATGATGATAGAACTCATCAAGTCCAACATATGCATTTGTACCTTTTTATTGTGGCTATTGCTAAAAGGACAAAGAAGAAATCCATATTAAATTTTAATTTTAAATCAAGAGATCACAACCTAGAAGGATTATACTATCAATTCTCAATTTACTACTCCCCCTCCTCCCCGTTCCTTTGATTCTCTTTTTCACTCTTTCATTCTCTGGATCCCTCTGGTTTGCTCTCACTCTGTGTGCGCGTGTGTGTGCATGTGGATGTATGACAAAGTAAGGCTGAATTGTTCTGATTCAACTGTTCTCAACCTCATGTGATCTCAGACACTTAACACTTCCTAGCTGTGTGTGACCCTGGGCAAGTCTCTTAACCCCAACTGCCTCAGCATAAACAAACAAATAAATAAATAAATAAATAAATAAATGAAAAAGAAGACAATTGAATATAGAACTGATCTTACCCATCAAGAACACCTTTTGAACTATTCATTTTTACAATTTTCTATTATTCTTAAAGAAGCAGTCATTTATGAAAGAGGATATTTAATTTATTTCCCAATCCATATTAAGTTTGAAAGTAGAGTTTAATTAAGTAGGATTAAACTCTTTTTGCCCTAGTAGGCCTCAAAGTATGAACTAATCAACCAAAGAACCTAAGTTTTGCTTAAGTCAAAACTGAAGTTTAAGAGTATTCAGCTCTTTCATGGCACAAAGTGAGGACACATGAAAATACTGTCCCAAAATAGCAAGGAAGATAAGGGAAGCTAATTTTTTAATTTCTTTCACTGTATTCCTTCATTATTATAAATGAAATATTGAAAATTAACTTATCCAGATTCAAATTTGCACAAAAGTGCATTATATGAAATAGAAATGAGTAATTTAATTAATAACTGCATTCAGACTGCAAAAACTTCTGACATGCTTAATTAACCTAAAATATTATGATACAACATAACACAATAAAAGCAACAGATGTGAAAGCAGTTCACATAATTATAGATATAAAACTGGGAGCAACATATAACCTCTCCAAGTTTCTCTGGGATTTTATAGAAAATTAATTTATTCTCATTGCCATTCCATCTCCACCTTTCAATTTAGATACCTTACAGATTTCTCACAAATAATGACAATTTATAGAGGGAGAGAAGATGCCAAGGCAATTGGGGTTAAGTGAATTGCCCAGGGTCATACACCTAGAAAGTGCTTGTTAAGTGTCTGAGGCTGGATTTGAACTCAGATTCTCCTGACTCTAAAACTGGTGCTTTATATACTGTGCCATCTAGCTGCCCCAACAACAGCAATTCATATCTCTAAATCACCACTAGTACTCACATTGCCAAAAAGTAAAATGAATTAACTTCATTAACCAAAATTTCTAGCTCCAAAGGCTGGATTAACAAATTTATTTTGCTGACCACAATTCTGCATTTAAAAAAACATTCCCTAAGTGTGTTTAAAAAAAAAAAAAAAAAAAAAAAGGCGGGAGGGAGGGAGGGAGGAAGGGAGGAAGGGAGGAAGGGAGGAAGGGAGGAAGGGAGGAAGGGAGGAAGGAAGGAAGGAGGAAATTAACTTGACACAAATAGATTTGAAGACAAAATAAACAATAACATTCTGGCATTTTTATTTCTGTTTATTAATTACTTCTGAGGCAAGAAATGTTTTTCCAAGAAAAAAATAAATCTTTGCATGAAAGAGATTTCAAGAGAATTAGAAAGAGGAAATGATAGTGACTTGAGATACCAAATCTTAGCATTAAAAAAATTGAATTGGAGCAGCTAGGTGGAGTAGTGGAGACCCAGCTCTGAATTCAGGAGGACCAGAGTTCAAATGTGATCTCAGACACTTTACAGTACCTGTAAAATAATTGTATGGACATGTATACATATATTGTATTTAACATATACTTTAACATATTTAACATGTATTGGTCAACCTGCTCTCTGGGGGAGGGAAAAAATTGGAACAAAAGGTTTTGCAATGTCAATGCTGAAAAATTACCCATGCATATATCTTGTAAATAAAAAGCTATAAGTGGGAAAAAAAAAAAAAAAGAAAAGAAAATTGAATATAGAGCTGATATCTTACCCATTAAGAACACCTTTTGAACTATTCATTTTTACAACCATTAGAGAACATTTCCGCACAAGAAGGGAGAAAGCAGAATAAGGAACATGTAGCTAAAATTATTCATAATTTACTCAGTTTAGGAATCCTCAATGCCCCCAAAGTCACAAACCAAATGCGCCATGATGTCAGCAAACATCTATCTCTTTCTATCTCTATAAAAATATTTTATTTTCTATAAAAAAAGTATCTTTTTATACTCCCCTCATCTCTGCCTTCCCCAAATGACAACATTCTAGAATATAGAAATAAAAGCTGTCATATCTACCTTCAATCTTGTTAGCTACCACAAAAGTGGGATTAGGATAATTAGCAGCACTTAGTCATTTTTTAAAAGATCACTCAAAATTTTTTGCTCAGTTCCATCTATGTCCCTCAAATAAGAAAAAGCTGCCTACTACTTTTATTATTGGTATATTTATCTGGGGTCTTTCTGCTCACTGTATTTTGACCAAAATTACTTATTTAGCTTTTTGTATTGCTGTCAAAAGTTTGGAAAAGGAAAAAACAAAAGTAGCAAAATATAAAAGTAGCAAAATATAAGTTTCTACTTGTAATCATACTAATTCCTACTGAAGGAGGAAAAGCTAAAATTTATATTTAAAATTTTTCATATCACTTATGAATCTCTTATTTACTCTTTTTCTTTTGAAGACACAAACATCAAAACTGTCAATGACAAGTAAAAAAGATGAAGATGGTATTAATAGCCATTAAAAAAATTAAATTTAATGACTCTGGATATTAGTGGCAGTTATTTTACCAATCCCTGTAACTTCAAGTGCCTCTATCACAAAATGGGTGGGGGATAAGTGTTGGAAGGGGTGTGGAGAGAGCAAGGGGGTTATCCAGGAAGAGAATGTACACAACATTGCAATTGTGAAGCTATTTTTAGTATTTTACTATGAGCTGGGAGTCAAACTACTTACTTAGTACACTAGTTAAAGTAAACCTACTGTTTCCCACATAAATCAATATTCTACTACAGAAGTAATTTAATTAGAATAGTAACTGGGAGGAAGAGAAAAAGGGCTAATTTGGGGAAGGAGTAGTATGTAATTTTGAACTGAGGTGAGAATGAAGATACTGAGTGCCAAAAGAACAATGGAGAAATTTGGTGAGAGGTATTAGAAGGGAGGTGAGAGGTATTAAAAACAGTCTTGTCTAATTTCCAATGTTGCAAAGGCAAAGTACAACTAAAAATTTTTTTCCTCATCTCTTTTTTGGCTGGTTTGGAAAAATCAAAATACTACTTTCCCTTACTCATTCAAGATTCTTAAGTAAAATAATTCTTAAGCTCAATTTCGTCAAGCTTATTCCTCTATTTTTTCATGAAATCCTTCACTCTCTCCCCAACACTTTCTTTTTTATAACTGAAATTCATAGAAATCCTGAGAAAAATCTAAACTTAATCCAAACAATCCACAGGAGAATCTACTGCAGAAGATATCAAACATAATATATATATAAGCTCAATATACTATATTAATACATATAAATATACAATAAAATATATAATAAATATAATAAAAGCTCAAATACAATTATATGCAACTATACTGTAATCTTTTTTCAGGAAGGAACTACTTCTATAGCCTCCCACAGTAATTAGTAGAGCTCTGAATACATTAAATGTATTATACAAGTTAAGCCAAAAACATTTCCATTGTTAGCATTCTGCTGAGGTTCTTCTCCCTATTAAGTATTTTGCTGGAACATAACTCTTTTTAGTACTCCAAAAGATCTTGATTATAAATGGTATATGGAAGTAAAAAAACCCAACCCCCCTCCCAAAAAAAAAACAAAAACAAAAGTAATATATAAAATATATAACTTACTTGATCACTGAGAAGAGAGTTCTAAAAAGTTGAATAAAAATTTCATTGCAATCTTCCAATTCAAAGCAGATGTTATAGGATTTAACCCAAGCTAAATTCTAAAACAACAAGATTACAGAATTATACACACAGAGAGCAACTTTACTAATCAACAATACAACTACTTTAAAATAATTTAAAAATCAAGTTTTAAAAATCAATAGAAGTACAATAGGCATGCAAGCTGAATTTTTGAAACATCCATTTGTAGTCCAATATTAAATTTCACCAAAAAAAGTAGAGGTACTAAAGGAAGGTTAAGTATTCATTTTTCAATTATTAAATAAATCTGCTTGATGAGAACATAAAGTTTTTAGCTTAAATTGTTTAAAAAAATAAAAAAAGAGCGAAGTTTAAAACTTTGGTTCTCAATAAAACTTTAAAAAATTGGAATGTAGTTCAGATTAGTAAGACGAAAGACTAATTTGATTAAACTGATATATGAATATAAAGAAATGTAACTATTTTGTAAAAAATTGTGAATAAGGATAATTAAGAGAAACATGGCAAGATTTGTAAGAACCATTACAGAGTGACAAAAGCAGAATTAGGAAAACCAATACACAAAATGGCAACAATGATGTAGATGAAAAATAACAAAAAGACAAAATTGACACCTATGTAATTATGGCTTAACTTGAGAAAATGAACCTCTCTTATTGGCAGAAATGGTGGCCTCTTGAGTGTGGATAGTGTATGTGGCTGCTCCAACACATTATAGAGGTTGCTGATTGATTAGTTGATTTTGGTAAATTGCTCTTTTCCTCCCCTTTTTAATTCTCCATTACAAAGGAAAGCTTGGAGGGTAGAGTGCGAAGAAAGGTAATATAAGTTAAGAAAAGTAATATTAAAAAAAAAGAGATCGATAGTTAAACGGGGGGGGAAAATGAATGTTATATAAAATGAAAGCCATTTCATGCTTCAGAGTGGTCTTATTTCTCATTGGCCTAATACATAAATAAGAAGAGCATACCATTTCTAATAAAGTTCTTACCTCTAATAAGTAAAAATATCTATTAAACTGTGGACTCTTAGTATCTTCCAAACCTTTTAACTGTCTTGTAATGAATAAAAATATGTCCTGTAAAACAAAAGTATAAAATAGATCAACAAAGAAACCAAAATAATGTTATTGTCCCTCGCATCATTAATGCTGTGGCTATAATAAAATAAATAGAAAACTTTCTCCTTATCTAAATGGCTTGGTTTTGCGTAACTGGACAGATAAATGAAAAAAAAAAAATGCAAACTGTAGAAATGGGACTGTAAAAGTAAAAGCAGCTATTCATTTCCAGACATTTTTAAGCGTTCTCAGATTGGGGGAACAAAGCAACCCACACAGCAAAGTTTCAATGTAAAACACAAATAGACATATTCCCCTAGCATACCACCCACTAGCCCTTTCCTCCTTCCAGGCAGGAAACTATTTCTATAGAATTAAGCCAGGTGTGGGAATTTTCCCCTATTCAGCCTGTACATACATTCATGTTCAGTACTTAGTCTTGTACATGCGAGACGTAACTATAAAGTAATGAGAGTGATTCTCTTCTGTAGCTTGTGGAAGCAGAGGAGGAATGATCATAGCAGAGACATGTAGCAACATGCTTCAACTTGCAGCAGGAGTAATTTCAAGGTCAGCAGTCAGTCTTGTGCTAGCAGCTGTGAAGAACATAAGTGTGTGCTGTTTCATGTCAGCATAAAAATGAGTGACCAATTTTAGATCAAATAATAATAAGAAATTTTGAGTGAAGTTACATAAATCTGCAAGTGAGACATTCAACAGATTGAGTAATGACAGGAGTAAAAGTCTTTAAATGGCATAAGATCTAAAGAAGACAAAGAAGAGGACTATAATAATGCTCAAAAATCACCAAAAAAGACTGATCGAAACGTTGACAGTCAAGAGTTCTGATTCATTCATACAATTAAATAAGGATGGTTCAAAAGAGAACCTAAATTTCAATAATAATTTTTGAAATACCACACTATACATTTTAAGTGACAAACATTTGTTCTTATCTTTCAGGGAAAGGATGCTGGGTAAAATAACGAGAATTTTGAAGGAATCTGTGACGAGATGAAACATGATATTTCTAGTGTGCCGGAAAAATCAAGAATCAAAGTCTGATGTATAAAATGCCAAAATTTTCTTGTAAAGGCCTCAAAAAGTATACATGTGAAGTCTCCAAAGCATGCATGCATATCAAAATCACAAGAGAGGTGATTTGTTTCCTTGACACCAATGTCTTTGTTTATGCAAAATTCATCCCACAAGGTCCAACATAGGTTCATTATGCAGAAATTCTGAAGCATGAGAAATTCTGTACAACACAAAAGGGATGAACTGTGACCCAATAATTGGCTTCTTCACCACAACAAAGCTCTAGCTCACAACATGCATTCCATCAGCTCTTGAACAACAGTATTTCCCAGCTTGATCACCCACCTTATTCACCAGCTTGGTTCTAGATGACTTGGACTGTTTGAAAAAATTCAAATCCCCTCCTCCCCACCACCCTTTTAAAGAACAAAGATTTGCCATTATAGGAGATAAAGAATGTAACAAAGACACTGAAGGTAATTCCAAATAAGGAATTCCAAAACCCATTAAGAAAGCAGCACCATCAAAATAACCAAGTTTTCAAAGTAATTGAAAAGAAAAACCTATGAGTTTACAAATTGGTTTTGTTAATGCCAGTCTCATTACTTTATAGTCACTTCACATTTTGCATTTTCATTTGTATTTTTTTTACTGGGCATATTTTGTTAATATTAAATAAAATAAGCAGTTTTAGGAACCACCCCCAAATTGCTATAATTTCAGTTAATATGAACAAGTTATATTTCTTAGTAAAGACAATGTAAGCCATGTACTTTTCACTTGATGACATGGTTAACATGAAATTCATAAATTCCACAGGATAGGATAGGTAACAAATTAAAAAAAAAAAAAAAAAAAGAAAAGAGCTCTTAAAAAACTAATTTACCTTGAGTTTGTCATGGGAAGTATATGGTGCTTCTGGAGCATAGATTCGGAAAATATCAGCCAAACAACATGCTACAAGAAGACGTACATCTTTGTTGGGATTCCTGAGGAAGAATTCAGATGCAAGATGCAAGGCTAGAGGAAGATACTGCTGCTTTTCATCTTCTGAGTCCTGATCCATGTCCATAAAAGTTTTTACTACCATCTGATACAAATAAAAAAAAAAGTCTATAAACCCAACATCAATAACAAGTTTCTTTAAAAATTATCAATACCATTTTTATGCAAAAATTTCAATAGTGTTACGATTCAGTGTGAGGCACATTATCAATTTTTTAAATCCTGATTTCTACCTTTTTTTAAAAAAACTGAAACCTGAACACACTTTTTTCCTGAATTGGTTGAAGAGAACTAAATCAAATACTTTCTATAAAACTAGTCTTCAAAATGTCATGTAAAACCTACGTAATCCAACATTACCAATAAGTTTATTGGAATTATGTTATCTTGCCTCCTCTCTGATATCATAAGCAGTTATAGAAGAAAAACCTCTGAATTAAATACCTACTTCCTACTTTAATCTGATATTCTGCAAAATTAAGAATTAATACTTATGTCGCCAAATCTAGGCTGAATATAGTTATTAAAAATTAAGTTAATATTTACGTTGCCAAATCTAGGCTGAATATAGTTGTTACTATCTTAATTATTTGTATTTAGAAAAATTTATTACATTAAGAAGCAGTGCTCATTTGATTATAAAGCAAAACCTCTAATGAAGGCAAATATAATTACACTTATTTAATTTCTAATTGTTCTCTCATTGCAAAAAAGCCAGCAAGCATGCTTCAATCTATAAAACATCCTTCCTACTACAGACATATGGTTATATTTCCACAATCTTTGTGGAAAAGGCTACTTCCAATCATGGAAATTTAATAGTTCATATGAATTTCTTTTTATTGTCAGAAATACTCTAAGTTTTGCTGAACTGCTTTTCCCCTTTCATGCAAACTTTGTTTATCAGGGCCTGACACCTATTGATTAAAAATGACTGAAAAGATGGTTAGTTGAGTATGGGAAAAGGAGGGATATTTTTTAAAACAAATGTCATGTGTGAATAAACAACTTTTAAAAAAAGATATTGCCTGGTAAAATAGGAGGCATGATCAGCGAAATTGTTGTGTTTGATTTTGATACTCTCCCATTTCCAATAACACTTTTCTTTTCTCCTGGTGTCTCCTAATACCTAATGACTATTCAATGAAACATACTATTAGTTCATCTTTCTAAAGTACAATTGATAATCCAAGTGCTAACTATTGGTGGCATGGCTCACAGGGATTTGCTTCTTAAAAACAGGCCTATTAATATTTCAAAGATCAAAGAAATACAACCAAAATAGTAGACTAAAAGAGAATAAAATATGAACTCAAAATATAATATTAAGCAAATGGCAATCAATGTTATCTGGTGTAATACAGAGTAGTGTAAAGTGATAAAGAGAATGGCAGAGGGTAAAAGATGGTAAGGAAGCATACCTGAAGGTATATCATGATTAGGAAGAGGAGTGGAGCTGTCAAAAATAGAGTGGGGGTTCCAGGATCTACCTGTTTTATTTAGAACATTCTTTTCTTGCTTCACAAGAAAGCTTATCTCCAACAGTAATCCACTACCACCAAGTACTAAGTTAGGAAGGGCCCACTAGTAATTCCTAAGTTCCTGCCTCTATCCTGTATCCTTGCTGCTATTCCTAGGTGGGTAGAGGTTCCTTGACAAAATCCTATTCAGAATCTGAGCTGAGCAGCTTTCATGAACCAAAAGTCATTTCCCCCAAACTAGAGTCAAAAATAGGAGCCTATGTTTTGCCTACTTTCTTCTGTGTCTCAGTAATATTTCTACTAATAGCAAATATATGAATGACATAGTGGAAAAGAACTCTGGATTTGGAGCCTGTTGTGAATCCTACCTCTTCTACTTACTATCTGTGTGATCCTGAACAAATAATTTTCCTTCTTTAGGTCTCAGTTTTCTTACCTGTAAAGTAAGGAGATTGGACTAAATGACTTCCAAAGTTAAGTTCTAAATCTGCGTCCTCAGTCTCTTCCCTTATCTACCATTAGTCACAAAAAGATAGAGCAGGGATTCTAAACCTGGCCCATCTTCTTGAATGACATATGGAAGCCACCTTATTCTAGATACCATGGAAGCCCTGTACCTTCTAGGCCTAAACTCTTGTCATTGAGTGCCCAAAGACTGAATTTGGAGAGTTCAATGTGGAACCTCCTGCCGTAGATTTAGGCCCTATCCCTCTCCCCACTTAGCCCACTCACCCTGTGTTGTGGAACCATAAAAGAAAAATGAAATATTTCAGCCACTGTTGAATACTAAAATATCCAAACCCTTGAGTAATATAAATTAGACCCCACCACAAACCAAAAAGATACTCTTTGTGTGGCATATCTTCTGCATCAATCCTCTTATCTTGAGAGAAAGAATATTAGTAAGGAAAATCTGCTAGGAAAGAAAAAGGGAAAATTTTGAATGATTGGTCAGTAAGAAAAAAGGACCAGTTGTTCATCAAAAACAAGTGAGAAGGAGATAGTGGGGAACAGTGGAAGGAGATATAAGATAAAGAGGGAGAAGAAGAGGGAAAGGGGCAAGAGAGGGAGGAAGAGAAAGGGGAAAGAAAAGGGAAGGAGGGGAGAAAGAGGGAGAAAAAGGGAAAGGAATAGGGAAAGGGAGAGGGAGGAGCGGGAGTATTCTTAGAGCAAGAGAAAGGTGCATCAAGAGAATAAGCAGACTATAAAATAATCCAAAAGAAGTCTTTTATCAAAGAACAGGAGTAAAAGATGTTATCTGGGGAGAGTATTAGAGGAACCAGTTTCAACAAGGTTAAAGGATAGACAGATAGAGGATCAAACAAAGGGCTCCAAGCATGCTGAATGGACTCCCCCATGCTGAACTTCCAGGAGAGTATGGCTAAGCGATTCACAAGTACACATGGATGGCTTTCAAGCCATGTTTTAAGCAAACATCCAAATCTATGAGACCACAGATCCTTCTGTTTGAATTGTATAATTTCCATCTGTCATCCATTTTATTCCCGTCTCAAACCAATAAAACACAAACTAAATTAATTTGGGACAATATCCACACTAAAGCTAAAGATAATTGATTAAGCATTCTGTGCTATTTCATACCATTTCATACCCTTCTTTGAAAAGATGTAACCTCTAATTTCTTGGATCAGCTCCATTCTTTTGACTCACACTATTCTCCCTGGGTACCAGATTGTACCTCTCTTCTAAATGGATGATTCTTTCTAAAGGAAAGAAAATTCCAGGCTTTTAATTTGAAGATAGGCATTTCAATGAAGGTCTTCCAGACAACAGTATGATCACTGTAATTGCATAATTTTAATCTTTTATAAGAAGACAGTTCTAGTAAGATTTACTGAATCCAGGAGCAACTGGTTTCTAAAAAATTTGTAAAGCTTAAAGTCAATCTTTCCTGTCTTACCAGGGACTGTCCTGCCAGAAAATGATCCCAGAAAAAAAAATTCTTTGTTCTGCCACTAGATGGTAATAAATTCAAGTGGCTAGATATAGATACCAAACAGAAGAATATTTAGAAGATAACTGCAAAGGGGAGAAAATGTAAAACTAGAGAATGTAATACCTCTTAGCAATCTTTGCATAGTTTATGGAAGCTCAGAAAAAGTTTTTTTAGGTTACTGACTTTTTCTTCTATCTAGTTGACAGGATTTGCTCCATACACATCCCTAAATCATTCCTTATAATCCTAAAATAAATAATAATTTTTTAAAGTTATGATACTTCTAAAAACTTGAAAGCATTAATTACAAACTTGAGAGGAAGATAAGAATAGATAGAACAGAAAGACATATTGGCCACATGACCACAGATGATCATAACTTCTCAGTACAACTTTCTAAGGCTGCATGGCCTGGTATACGGAGCACTACACTTGCAGTCAGGAAGTCCTGTATCAGACATCAGCTGTCCGATCCTGAGGAAGTCTCAGTTTCTTCATTTGTAAAATGAAGGACTGAGGAGTAGATTCGGTGGCCTCTGGGGTCCCTTCCCGTTCTAAACCTATGCTCCTCTAATTATAATCCTCATGACCATAAATGACAAAGAACAAAGATTTGGTAGTAAAAAGATAACAAAAAGAGTTAATTTGGGGCTCTATTAGGGGATTTATTTCCAGGAATAGGAAGGTGATTATTCTACTATACTCTGTTTTAGTCAGATCATGACTGAAGTTCTGTTTTCAGCTTTGTATATCAGGCCTTTGAAGGATAATGAGAAGCTGGAAAGGATCAGCTGAAGAAACTTGGGAGGTTTTGACAAAGGAAGAAAAATCTCAGGAGAAACATGATAACTGTCTTCAAGCATTTGATGGGGTGTCATGTGAAAAAGGCCCAATGGGTGCAAGCTAAAAAGAACTAAATTTTTTACAATAACTAAAAAAGTGCCTAACAAATCAGCTGTTCAAAATGGTTCTGCCTCTGTAGGTAGATTCATTCATTTTTACTAGAAGTTTTCAAGTTGAATCTGGATGCTACTTGTCCTATATTTGGGTTATATTCTTTTTCCTAACAGTCCTTGGAAGAGATGGCTTTGGGGGTCTTTCCAGTCACATTTCTGAAGCTTGACCTACCTAGAATGACTTATTTCTGGATAGTTATAAAACTCTATCAGTGAATTAAAGGAAGATTAAAAACACACACACACACACATACACACACACACACAGAAATTTCTAGGTAAAAATAAATTCAGGAAGGCTGAAAAAAGGATTAATGAAGGTGGTCTTTTCTCAGAATCAAATTTTATTTCAAAATATAGAACACCATAATTATACAGTACTGGGCAAAAAATAACTAAGTCGATCAATGGAATAAGTGCTCGACAAATCCAACCAAAAAAATTCAAGTTATTAATCTTCACAAATGACTGATCTCTACATAGAAAAAACTGACCCTTCCATTTACTTTACCTCCAAGTCCAAATAATCAATCACTAGCATATTAACAAAGAACTGTATGTATCATCAGACAAAGCAAGAGTTGGAAACAATTTATTTTCAAGTAATTTGAATAATCTAGTATCAAAATCAAGAGTCCACTAACTCAAGATATATGAGGGAGAAGTTATAAAATGACTGGAAAAAATATGGATATGGTCATCTAGAAACCAGTAACTGGCAACCTATACACCTATTTTCTCAACTATACAAAATCTTTTTTGGAAAAATCTAGTGTAGAGAGTATTTTTTATAAAATAGGATGGGGTGGGGGTGGGGAGGTGGGGGGCGGGGGCGGCGTGCGCCATGCAGCTAGGTGGGACAGTGTTAAGAGTACCAGCCCTGAAGTCAGAAGGACCAGAGTTCAAATTAGGTCTCAGACACAACACTTCTTATCTGTGTGACCCTGGGCAAGTCACTTAACCCCAATCGCCTTAGCAAACAAAAAAATAGGACAGGGCAAGCAATTATCACAAGGAGATTCACCAAATAATTACACTTTCAGATCATACAAATGACTGAAACTACTTAATATTTAATAACATTGCTATAACATATTCTAGTTTCTTCAGTTTTCCAGGTATGAGAAATATCACTCATTTGTTTCGTGGAAGAAAAGCTCTGGGATACATTAAACATGTGCTTATCTGTTTTGGGGGCTGGGAGGAGAAGTTCAAGCTTCCAAGAATAGAGGTCCTTTGAACAGGGACTACTTTAAACCCTCCCTCTCCTGATTGCTGAAAACTACTTGAATATACTATTGGCAGTCCTTTCTTAGCCCAACTAATCCTCAAATTTTGACTTCCTCCTGTGTATTCCCCTTTTATTTCTTCTTTCTCAATGGCTTCATCACTGTTCTTAATAATAATAATAATAAATATCAGCTACCATTTACTTAGCATCCACTATGAGCCAGGTACTTTACCAACCACTTTTCAAATATTATGTCACTTAATTCTTATAATAATTCTTTGTTATTATTACCCCCATTTTACAGATGAGGAAACAGATGTGACTTACCCAGTCTATCCAGTGAGTAAGTGTCTAAAGCTTTCCTTACTCCAACTCCATGCCCTGAGCCACTCAGTAGGCTCTCCCATATGCCTAGAATTCTCTTCTCTTGCTTTCTGCGTCTTCCTTCAGATCTAAGTCCTTAGCTACAGTCCAACTCTCTAAACAAAGCCTTTCTCAATCCCTCATATAATGCTAGTTCCTTCCTTCTGGTGATTATCTCCAATTTAGTCTTATTATCTATCTTATCTCCCCCTTTAGACCCTTCCTTTTTATCCTGTGCCTGGCACATAGTAGGTGGCTAATAAATATTTGCTGACTAATTCCCCAACCACTGTCCTTAAGGTCACCTTCAGCTTTGATCCTGAAGACAAAGAAGCAGGACTTCAAAGATTGGTATTAATATCAAAGATGCCAGTCACACTGTGCACTTTCTGACTGGTCTTGTCTTTCCCTTCTCTTCCCCAAACCATTCCTGGATGGGTGAATTCTTCTAGTGTCTTAAAAGCAATATTCAAAAGGTTTGTTACTGCCTTGTCAAACAAGAATTCTATTGCTTCCATTGTACTTTGTTAGTATCCATTCCCTCATTCCTCAATCTCTTGACATCTAGCTTTTAGTTTGCAATGATCAATGAAACTGCATTTAAGATCACCAAGCATCATCTGCACCAAATCGAAAACCTTATTCCCTTGACATTTCTGCAGTAGGGATACTTTTTTCCTTTTTGAAGCTTCCTACTTTGAGTTCCTCCACTTTATTCTACCATCACTCTTCTACTTCTCTTATCATCTCTCTAAATATCTGATAATTCTTTTCCCTCCAGCCATTTAAATAGGATTATTCCCTAAGGTTCTGTCTTCCACCACCTGTTCTTCTCAGTCTACACTTTCTCCATTAGAAAGACCATCTGCTCTTAAGCTTCATTTCTAAGCAGAAAGGTCTCAAAACCTCTATAGCTCTGATCCCCCTCCTAAATATTAATCTTCTAATTCCAATGATCAAGACTTTTGCATTTGATCACAAGGTACACATCAAATTCAATTTATCTAGTTTTTCATTTTTTATTGTTGAAAACCATTCCCCTAGTTAAAAAGAAACCATATTTGTTCGTTTTGAATCACTTTTATTTCTGAATATATCACTCTTCCTTGTCCCCCTCCAAGAGAACTATGCTTTCAAATGAAAATAAGGAATTCAGCAAAACTGAGAAAGACATCAATAATTTGAGAATATACTCATGTGCCAATTTCTTGGCAAACAAGAGGAATTTGTGGTTGTAGTTGTTTTTGGAGGGATGGGAAAGGGAAGATAGCTCTTTCTATTTACATAACTGTAGTCATTGTGTATCTCATTTTCCTGGCTCTGCTTTTGTATCTCTTCATGGTGTTTCTTAGAGTGCACTAATATTTCATTATTTATGTACTGCAATTTGTTTAGACATTCTCCAATCTTTGGGCATCTGCTTTTGTTCCATTTCTTTGCTACAGCGGAAAGTGCTGCTACAAATATTTTAGGGTGTAGAATATCTTTCTCTTGCTCTCCAACCTCTGTGCTTCTCCTAGCCAAGATGGATAGTTTGGTGGAATGGAAAATGCACTACATTTGGAGCCATAAGAGTTGGATTAAACCCTAACTTGAACATTTGTTTATTAGCTGCAAGTCACTCAATTTCCATGGCCACATTTTCTTCCTCTAGGATTGGGCTGCCTGATTTCTAAGATCCCTTTTTCTTGGCCTTAATCCTCAGCATCCAAGTCCTTTTTGATAATGTTTCTTGTTTTGCCAACTAAAAAACTTCCCAAGCTGTCCATCCTACAGCCACTGGCCTACATGAGGGCATTAACACATCGTTCTAAACTACTTGCAGAGGTCCTCAAACTACTGGCACGATTCAGATGAGGCACTTGAAGACGATTATCCCCCTCACCCAGGGCTATGAAGTTTCTTTATTTAAAGGCCCACAAAACAAAGTTTTTGTTTTTACTAGAGTAAACAACAATCTGAGGGACAGTGAACTGGCTCCCTATTTTAAAAGTTTGAGGACCCCTGTACTAAAGTATACTGCTGATTGGTTTCTATCATTTTATAGGTTGGGAAATGGCATGATGGGGCAACCCTATTTCAGACAGGAGCGAGTAGTCTAAATATAATTGTGTTCCCACAGCGGCCAAAAAGATCTACTAGTCCAAAGAGATCAAAAAGAGTGACGGGATCCATACATACAGAAACGCTTATAACATCACTTTTGTGATAATCTCCCCATCAAGAAACAAAATAGGTGTCTATCAAATGGGGAATGGATCAACAAATTGTGACATATGAAGGCAATGGAAAATTACTGTGATGAAAGAAATGATGAAAGGGACAGATTTAGAGAAAACTAGAAGTATGTATTTGTATTAATTGATTTGTAAGGAAAAGCAGAAAAAAATGATAAAATTACTACAAATTGAAAGAAAAACAATTTTAAAAGACATAAAAACTCTAATCAATGTGAGAGCAAATCTGGACTCCAAAACACTGATCATGAAATATGTTTTCCACCTCTCAGTAGAGGTGGCAGGACCAATGTGCAAATTTGTTTTATTTGGTTGCAATTATTTGTTATAAGGTAGGGCTTTTACTTTTTCAGTTTAGAATTGTGGGGTTGAGGAACAGGAGAGAGAAGATAATGATAATGACACAAACATTTAAAAAATATACAATGGAGAGTAGAAGTTATTTCAGAAAGGAATAAACAAGCAGAGCACTATCATGTTAAATTTAATAAAGACTTAAAAAAAGCAAACTGAACATAATAAAGTCAGTTTCACATGCAATCCTCTTCTATTCTTTATATATTAAAACATTCTTATTTACTGATGTTTGTCAAGTTTCTTCCAAAAAAGAATATTTTTTAAAAAACTGTTCTGAACCCCGGTCTACTTATCATAATCTCCTTGTTCTGTCATTAAAGGACCATCCTACCATGCCCTTCCTTCTTTAATTTCTTATCTTCTACCTTTCCAATCTTTCTACATCCTATTCCCATATTTCTGCCCTTTGACTCAGTGACACTAGCTTCTTGATCGTCCCACAAAGGCTCTGGCTATTCCCCCAACTGCAATAGCCTCCTTCCTCCTCTCTGACTGCTGAACTCCTTAGCTTCCTTTAAATCCCATCTAAAATTCGACCTTCTATAAGAAGTTTTGTTTGCTGTTTTAATTGTTTTCAGCCCTGTCTTTTTACAACCCAAAAGGTTGGCCAGGTGCCTATTACTGAAAAAAAAAAATGAGTCCAACAAACATTAAATTTAAATCACTATGGTAGGAGAGAGGGATAACACAAATTTGAAAAATAACACAATGTTACCCTGGAGCAGCTTAATATATACACAAATAAATAACAAAAGTTAGAAATAACTAAATGTAAATAAGATACCAAATAAAAATATGACAAATTCAGAAAGGGAGGCTCTCTAACATCTGTTTTCTTCTTTTCCAAAAGAACTCTTCTGTTCAAGAAATGAGAAGCCATGGAACACTGCATTTGCTGTCAGATCAAGCGATATATAAGATTGTTTTGATGAATGGTTTTTCATTTTTTGTTACAAGAGATGACGGAGAAAGGAAATAAGGGGAAGGATATACTTGGAAATAGAGGTAAAATTTTTTTTAAAAAATCAATAATTTCAAAAAGAAAAGTGCTATTTTAAAATTTCTTCTCTCATTACCTTCTTCCTTGGTCATTCTTTTCACTTCTACGGCTGTTAGTACCTCTATGCCAATGGCATGACATCTCAATATATCTCTTTCACTTTGCAAAATTCCCATTTCCAAAAGGCTGCCGGACATCTCCAATTGAATACTTGATTGACAACATCCATATCTAATGATGGCATCACCATTTTCCCAATTAGCTAAGCTTAAAATCACAGATAATTGTGCTTTACTTCCCTTTCCCTAAACTGTCCCAGTCCACTTTTCCTTACTTACCCTCTTAGAATATCTCCTATACCAAATCAATGAGCATTTTTAATGTGTTATGTGGCAGGAATGTGTTAAGTGATACAAAGAAAGGCACGAGCAGAGCAGGAGTTCTGTCATCCAGGAGCTTAATTCAGAGCAGGCCAGCTACTCTCCCAGCCTCCAAACTAGATCTTATGGCCTGCTCTCAAAGTCAGATATCCTTTATTAGATCACTGTCAAAGTAATCTTCCTACTTGTCTACAGTGCCTGACACTCAAAACCTTCAACAACCTGGTTCTAACTTAGTTTTCTAGCCTTTTGTCATAGTCGCCTTCCTCCTTTGCAGACTCCACCCCAGCCAACTGGACTCTTGACACTTACATGTTCACTGAACTAAAAACAGTGTAACTTTGTAGGATGGATAAGGTGAGAAGCAGTCCAATGAGGAGAGGACCAAGACTGCACTTGGAGTCAGGAAGTTCAAAAGCCTACTGTGGACTACCAGAAAGCTTTGGTGAAGATCAAAGGAGAACCAATGTAAAAGACTCTGCAAGACTTAAAGAGCTATACAAATGTGAATTCTTCTTCATTTGCCCTTAGCAGACTTTGGAAGCTATCCAAAGGAGAAATTCAGCTTCTGAGTTTGTCAAGACTTATTCAAGGGGGCTCCAGAGAACAAGTCTGGTAGCAGCAGCTGGGAACAATTTGTGAGCAAATTTTCCCCACATTTTTAGTGAGACTCTGTCTTCAAACATTCCACTCAAGCTGAAAATCTAATAGCCCTAGCACCCCATATAATCTGAGCAGCAAGATTCACTCACAAACAACATCGGATATTATCACTGGACTGTAACATGTCAGGAAAGAGAGAAGGCCAAGGAAGTTGACTGGGCACAGTAGAGAAGGGTTTAAAACTAGTTTAAAACTCATTTCCCATCAGCCGCTCTGTGGACTTGTGATGTTTTTAAAACATCATGCCAGCCAAGATGGTGGATTCGGAGCAGCCACCTAGCTGAATTGTCTCAATATTCCCCTCCACACAATCTTGAAACTACACATTAAATCAACACAAGGTTGGGATGAGAGTTTTTCCAGCCTAACAAAATTTAAAAGATTGGTAGAAGTCTGTGAGACCAGAATGGGGGCCTGTGGAGAGCCCACCCATGCAGTTAAGGCAACAGTAACTGCCACAGCAGCAGGCCCAGAAGCTCTTAGCCCAGAGACAAATAAGGGACTTGGATAATTTGGGTTGTCTTTGATGGCACTGGACCGAGTTGATAATCACTGGCTACAGCCTATATGCAATTCAGAGGAGTGACACTCACAAGGGAGAAGGGACCTAGAGCTAGAGCTTGCAGTTGTGGTTTTGGGAGACCAAGGGCCCACTCTGGGTAAAAGCACAGCCCAGAATAGTGACCTTTCAGAATCACAAAAAAAAGAATCACAGTGTGCTTTCAGAATCACAAAAATTTTAAAGTACCAAAAATTTGCAGATCCCCCCAGGACTAACTCTAAAAATAGCAACATAAAAAAGCCTTAAGTTCAGGATGGTGCTTCCCCACCCCCAGGTGAGCAGAGAACTTTGATATAAAGTTCAAAAATCAAGAAACAGGATAAGAAAATGAGCAAACAAAATATCTGACCATTAAAAGCTACTACAGTGACAGGGAAGACTAAGATATAAATTCAGAAGAAGACAATGTGAAAACAGCTTAAAAAAAAAAAAAAGCCTCAAAGAAAAATGCTAATTTGAACCAAATTTAACAGGAATTTCTGAAAGGGTCAAAGAAAGAAGTAAGAGTGGTAGAGGAAAAATTATAAAAGAAATGATGCAAAAAAATTATGAAAAGAGAATTAATAACTTGTTAAAAATAAGAACAAAAACAAATACTGAAGAAAATAAATTTAAAAAACAGAATTGACCTAATGACAAAAATTCACTGAAGAAAAGAACTCCTTAAAAATAGCTAAATTGGAGGGAGGATTCTGGGAAGTTGATGGAGTACATTGCTAAAGCTACTAAAAGGTCTCCCAATTTCCCCCACAAAAAGAACAAATTTGTGCCTCAGGATGAACAGAGACTAGTGAAAAATCAAGAAGATTTGGGGCAGAATAGGAGTCCTCCAGATGTAACCCGAGAAGATCTAAAGAAAGACCCCGGGCTGGGGATTGACCGGTCTGAAGCCCAAACACCTCCCAGCCAGCAGAAACACCAACTAGGGGCTGATAGCTCCAGGTGGGCTGGGTGGGGCTGGAGCCTCAGCAGGAACTACAAAGACTTTCACCTCCCAGACTATTTGTGGAGTCTGGGTCCAAGTCTAGGAAGACTGAGGGAATTTCCTCAGGATCAGCTTTGCTGCTGATGTGGCCCGAGGAAGAAGGAACCTGAGTACAAAAGCAGAGGGGCAGGGATGTGCTGGCTGTGGGCAGTTACAGGAGGGAGTAGGGGGTTCTTGGTTTGGAGTTCTAGGTCAGAGGGGAGAGATGAAGGGAAGCTTGAGACATCATCCCTCCACCCCGTGATTAAAGGCACTTACCCTAATACCTCTTATTTAAAAAAAAAAAAAAAAAAAAAAAACTGGCAAAGAAGAAAGAACCTCACCAATGAAACATATTATGGGAATAGGGAAGCTGGGATTCATCTTCAGAGGAGGACATTGAAGTAAAAAAAGTAATGTGAAGAGTAATGTGAAATGGCTCCCTGCCAAGAAAGAATTTATAGAACTCAAAAAAGAATTCAAAAAAATCAATGAGAGACAATGAGGAAAAACCAAGGAAAAAAATTAAAACTATCCAAGGAAAAAAAGGGATTATAAAAAAAAAGTTAACCAAATAGAAAAGCAAGTACTGAGTCTCAGAGATGAAAAAAAACAACAACAAAAAACCCTGAAAATTATAATTGGGCAGGGGGGAAGCTAGTGAAGCTATGAAAGACCAAGAAAATAACAAAAACATTAGAAAAAATGAGAAAATAGAACAGAATGTGAAACAAACAAAAAAAATGATAGATCTGGAGAATAGATCAAGAAAAGGAAATATAAAAACAATTTGATTGCCAGAAAGTTGCGACTAAAAATGAATCTTGACACAATAATACACAGGAAATAATCCTAGAAATTTGTCTAGTGATAAAACAAGAAGGGAAAGTAGAAATAGGAAAACTCCACTTATCACTACCTAGATGAGATCGTTTGTGGAAAACACATAGGAAAATTGTCAAATTTCAAAAAGCCCCAGATCAAAGAGAAAATTTTGCAAGAAACAGGGGGAAAAAATTCAAATATGCTGAAGCTACAATTAGAATTGTACAAGATTTAGTTACAATAAAAGACAGTAGGTCCTGTAATCACATTTACAGACAAGTAAAAGAACTAGGCTTGGTGCTAAAAAGATCATATCCAGCAAAATTATAATTTTGAATGAAAAAAAAAAAAGGACATTCAATGGACTTGCAGATTTTCTAACAACCAAATCTGAACTTAACAGAAAATTCAACATATAAAAGCAAATATCAATTTTAAGAAACTCAACATGAACAAACTTCATTTTTTTTTACTTTATGTTTAAGATTTATATCAATAATAGGGTAGCTCTAAAGAAAGATTGGCAGAGTAAAAGGCTAAAATAATAATCATGCTATACAAATGAGGTATAGAGGAAGAATTGACAGAGGCATTAGAGGGAGGAGCAGGGCTCCTAGTTCTGAAAACCTACTTACATCAGGAAAGGGTCAGTAGGCAACTCTACATACATGCTATAAAAGATAGAGCATCCTCCAAAATATATATGAAAAAAAAAGGGGCGGGGGGGGGGGAGGAAGGTGGATGAGGAAGCAAAGGGTAAGGGAAGAAGACAAGAGGGGAAAAAGGGAGAGGTTAAGTAAAAGCAAGGCAAAATTGTGGAGCAGGATTTAATGAAAGAGACAGCAGGGATAAGAAAGAGAGTGTGTGTGTGTGTATTTATATATGTACACATAAATATATCTTTTCTAATACACCTATAGCTTGAGGGTGGGAGGGGGATAAAAATATATGCGTCTCCTATGTGTGTATATAGCTACATATGTATAAATATATCCTTTCTTAATTGTAGTCTGCTTTGGGGTGGGAGGGGAATAAAAATATATGTGTCTTCTATGTGTGTTTAGAGCTATATATGTATTCTTTCTTAATTGTAGTCTGCTTGGGAGTGGGAGGTGGGATTAAAAGGGAAAAAAAAGAATAAAGTAAAAAAGGTGCACAGTAGGGAACAAAAGAATAATTACAAGGAAGTCAAGAAAAGCTGGACACTCATGAATATAATTTCTTCTACTTATATACCTTCTTAAACTAGTGACTGTTGTTTTATATTTTGAATCCTCCCAGGTATTCTGCTGGGTATATGACAGTGTTCTCTTTTGTTTCATTTTGTTTTGCACTGCTTTTCCGTTTTTCTTTTCTCTTATTCCATTTCTTCAAATAAAATAAACTTGATTTTTAAAAAAGCAACAACAGATTGACAAATGGGGAAAAAATGGTATAAAAGCTCTTCCATCTTTAAAAATTAGGAAGTGGACTAGAGGAAGCCAATGATTCCACAAGATATCAAGAAACACACAAAATCAAAAGAATGAAAAAATAGAAGAAAAAGTGAAATATCTCATAGAAAAAAAAAATGACCTCAAAACTAGATCAAGGAGAGGTAATTTAAGAATTTTGGGACTACTTGAAAGCCATTATCAAAAAAAGAGCCTACACATTCCAAAAAATTATCAGGGGAAGGGCAAGGTGAATGAAACTGAGCCAAGATGACAGAGAAAAGTCAGAAACTCCAAGCTCCTCAAATAATGCTTGAAGATAAATTTTGGAGTGGCAGAGCCCACTACATGACAGGGTGAAACAATTTTCCAGCCCAAGACAATTTAGAAAGTTGGCCGGAAAGGTGTTGCACCAGGGTATACTTACTGGGACCCAGCAAATCAAAAGCAGGCCTTAGGAGTGACTGAATCAGCAATGGCTATTGGGCAAAACTTTGTTGTTTTGCACAAGCTCAAATATGGGTGAGGAGCAGCACTAGCATACCAGAACTGGTGCCACAGTAGAGCAGGGACCTTCATCACTGTTGCAGAGCAGAAGAGAGGGTTTGTGGTCACTAAACAGAGCAGAGTCCAGCCCAAAGACTAATAAATACCCCTCTCCTCAGATCATAATAAAAGAGGTACAAAAATCCAACGAGGAAAAGAAGGTCTTGAAAAGCAGAATTGGTCAAACAGAAAAGGAGTCACAAAAATTCACTGAAGAAAGGAAGCCTTAAAAAGTCAAATTAATCAAACAAAAGGTACAAAAGCTCATAGAAGAAAATAATTCACTAAAAATTAGAATTGAACAAGGATTATGAGAAATCAAGAAACAATAAAATTAAAAGAATTTTTAAAAAGAAGACCACGACGACAATGTGAACTATTTCATCGTAAAAACAAATGACTTGGGAAATAGAGGCAGGTGTAAAAATTTTAAATTATTGGAATTCTTAAAAGCCATGGTCAAAAAAAGAGCCTAGACGGCATGTATGAAGAAATTAACAAGGAAAAGTACCTAATATTCTAGAACCAGAAGGCAAAATAGAAATGGAATGAATTAGGAGAAAAAAAATTCTACCTATCACCTCCTGGAAAGAGATCCCAAAATAAAACTCCAAGGAATATTATAGCAAATTCCAGAGCTCCCAGATTAAGGGAAAAAAATTATGTAAGCAGCCAGAAAGAAACAATTCAAATATACTAGAACTACAGGATAACACAAGATTTAGCACATTTTACATTAACAAATCAGAAGGCTTGGAATATGATATTCTGGAGGGCAAAGGATTACAACCACAAGTCATCTATGCAGCAAAACTGAGAATAATCCTACAGAGGGGAAAATGTATATTCCATGAAAGAGAAGACTTTTCAAGCCTTCTTAATGAAAAGACTAGAAATAGAAAAGGTTCAATAGAAGTAGGAAAGGAAAATCATAAGTGACTTTTAATAAGGTTAAACAGCCTACATTTCTTTTTTATTCTTGTAACTCATAAGATTAGGGCAGTTGGGGAAAGAGTATACATAGAAGACACAGATGTAAATTAAATGTAATGGGACGATATCTAAAAAATATGGACTGAGAAAGAAAAATGCACTGAGAGAAGGGGAAAGAGAGAGGTAGAATTTGGTTAAGTTATTTTCACAGCCAGTTTCTTGACTCTTAGCTTTTCTAAAGTTGGACTCTGCTGGCATGATGGAGAGTGCATTATCCCAAGCTTTAGGAGTTTTGTGCAGTTTTTACTGAAATACTTCTAGGGATCTACAATTGGGATAAGGTGTGAAAGAGCTATTACACTGGAGAATATGGAGGAAGTGATTCTTGAATCTTACTCTCATCAGAACTGGCTCAAAAGAGAGGATACACACACACAAACACACACACACACACTCTCAATAAGATATAGCAATCTATTTACAGAAAAGTAGGAGGGTAAGCAGTTTAGGAAAAGAGTGTGTGTGTGTGTGTGTGTGTGTGTGTGTGTGTGTGTGTGTGTGTGTGTGTGTGTGTGTCCTCATAGAAGGGAAAGCAATAGTCAGAAGCAAAACACGGGGAGAGATAGGTTAAAAGGAAAAAGAATAGAATAAAAAGATAAGAAATAGGATGAAAAATACCAATATCAATCATAACTATTAAAAAAAATTTGAAGCAACTTTCTCTGATAAAGGCTTCATTTCTCAAATATGTAGTGAAACGTATAGAATAAGAGCCATTCCCCAATTGACAAGTGATCCAAAAATATGAAGAAAAAATTGAGGAAAATTTCCCTGATATCTTAAGATTCAAAAGTTAAAATAGAAAGTGAAGAAATTCAACTATTATCTCCTGAAAGAGAGCCCAAAATGAAAGCTCCCAAGAATATTGTAGTCAAATTCCAGAGCTCCCAAGTCAAGGAGAATACAGTCTAAGCAGCTGAAAAAATTTAAATTAAACTTAATTTATCATGAAACCAGTAAGGATCCCACAAGATTTAGGGGTTTCCATGTTAAAGGAACAGAGGGGCTTAGAATATAATATTCTTAAAGTCCAAGGAGTTAGAATTATAACAAAATATAATTTACTCAGCAAAATTGAGTATAATTTGGGGGTGGGGAGAATGGAAATTCAATGAAATGAATGAAATGGTGGACTTTTATGTACTTCTGATGAGAAGACCAGAGCTGAACAGAAAAGAGAAACATTCATATGATGACTTAAAGAGATGCATATAACCATCAAAGAATAATCATAGGTGACTTAATGAAATTAAACTGTGTACATTCCTATATGGGAAGATGATATCTCTAATGCCTAAGCTCTATCATTTTTAGGGTAGTCAAAAATAAGACCATATATAGATAGGTGGTATGGGAGTTAAGTCAATAATGTTGGAATTACCTCTCCCCCTCCCCCCAAAAATGAGAAAGGACTTACTGGGAGAAGGAAATAACAGAGAAAATTTTCTCACACAAAATAATCTCAGAAAGAAGTTTTTACAATGGACAGCAAAGGGATGAGAGGAGGCAGGAAATCTTATCCAGTTGAACCTCATTCTCATGGAAAGAATACACACACACACACACACACACACACAATTCAATTTACCTAACAGAGAAGAATAGGATAAAGAAAAGGGGGAAAGGGGCAACTATGTGATGTAGTGGATAGAGCATCAGCCCTGAAGTTAGGAGGACTTGAGTTCAAATCTGACCTCCAACACTAAACACTTCTTAGCTGTGTGACTCTGAGCAAGTCATTTAACCCCAATTGCCTCAGCAAAAACAAAAACAAAAACAAAAAAAAAAAAAGAAGGGGGAAAGATGATAAAAATGGAGAGAAGAATAGGGAGTCAGTAGAAACAAAATAGACTTTTGAGGAGGAACAGGATAAAGAGAGAGAAAGAAAGAAGAAAAATGGGATAGGCAGAAATAGTACTAGTAATCATAACTATGAATGTTAATTGAAGGAGCTCACCCAATAAAACAAAAGCAGATATAAAGTGGATTAGAAATCAGAATCTAATAATATCTTTGTTTACAAAAGACACACTTCTTGAAACAGAAAGAGTTAAGGACTGTAGCAGAATCTAATGTACTTTAGCTGAAGTAAAAAAGGCAGGAGTAGCAATCATGATCTCAGACAAAGAAAAAGCAAAAATAAGTCTAATTAAAAGAGATAATCAGGGAAACTAAATCATGCTAAAAAGTATCATAGACGATGAAGTAATACCAAAAAAGTTTACATTGTTTCTCGGATAAAGGTCTTATTTCTCAAATAGATCAAGAACTGAGTCAAATTTATAAACATACAAGTCATTCCCCAATTGACAGTCAAAGGATATGAACAAGCAGTTTTCAGATGAAGAAATAAAAGCTATTTATAGTCATATGCAAAAAATGCTCTAAATCAGTACTGATTAGAGAAATGCAAATTAAAACAACTCTGAGGTACCATATCATACTTAGCATAACCATACTTGGTTAATATAACAGAAAAGGAAACTAACAAACATTTGAGATGCAAGAAAATTGGAATGTTAAATCAGTGGTGAACTGATCCAATTATTCTGAAAAACAATTTGGAACCATGCCCAAAGCACCATAAAAAAGTAAATATCCACTGACCCAGCAATATACCACTACTAAGTCTGTATCCCAAATAAAGGGAAAAAAAAAAAAAAAAAAGACCTATTTTTACAAAAATATTTATAACAGGTCTTTTTATGGTGGCATAGATTTGGAAATTGAGGCAATGCCCATTCATTGAGAAATGGATAAATTAAGATGTGGCAAATAACTGTGATAGAATACTGTGTTTTAAGAAATGATGAGGGAGGAAGGACTTTGAGAAGAACTGGGAGATTACTGAGCACAGTAACAGCAATGTTATAAAGTTGATCAACTGTGAAAGATCTGGCAACTCTAATCCCTACAGTGATTCAAGACAATTCCAAAAGTTTCATGATGAAACAAAAAAAAAAAAAAATGCTAGCTATCTCCAGAGAGAGAATCGATATACTCTGAGTAACCTGAAGTATACTTTTCTTAATCTAAAAATTTTTTTCTCTAAAAAATAAATAAAAGCATGGAAATTATGGAAAAACATTTACATTCAAAGGTTGTGATAAAAGCCTCATTTCTAAAATAGATAGAGAATTGACTCAAATTTTTAAGAATCAAGCCATTCCCAATTGATAAATGGTCAAAGGATATGAACGATTTTCAGATGGAGAAACTGAAATTATTTGTAGTCATATGAAAAGGTGCTCCAAATCACTATTGATCAGAGAAATGCAAATTAAGACAACTCTGAGATACCACTACACACCTGTGTCTGGCTAAGATGACAGGAAAAGAATATTGGAGATGTGGGAAACCCGGGACCACTGATAAATTGTTGGTGGAGTTGTGAAGCGATCCATTTTAGAGAGAAGGTTGGATATGTGCTCAAAAAGTTATCATACTCTGTGCATTCCCTTTGACCCAGCAGTGTATCTTTCAGGCTTATATCCCAAAGAGATCTTGAGGGAAAGGGACCCATATGTGCAAGAATGTTTGTGGCAGATATCTTTGTAGTGGCAAGGAATTGGAAACTAAGTGGATGCCCTTCAGTTGGAGAATGGCTGAATAAATTGTGGTATATGAATGCTATGTAGCGTTATTGTTCTGTAAAAATTGATCACGAGGATGATTCCTGAGAGGCCTGGAGAGACTTACATGAACTGATGCCAAGTGAAATGAGCAGAACGGGGAGATCATTATACATGGTAACAACAACAAGACTATACAACAATCAATTCTGAAGGACATAGCTCTCTTCGACAATGAGATGATTCAAACCAATTCCAATTGTTCAGTGATGAAGAGAACCATCTACACCCAGAGAGAGGACCATGGGAATTGAATATGGACTACAACATAGCATTCTTACACTTTCTGTTGTTCTTTGCTTGCGTTTTCTTCCTTAGTTTTTTTTCCCTTGATGCGATTTTTCTTGTGCAGCAAGATAACTGTATAAATATGTATACATATATTGGATTTAACATATAATTTAACATATTTACTGTACTGGACTATCTGCCATCTAGGGGAGGGGATAGGGAGGAAGGGATAATTTGGAACAGAAGGTTTTGCAAGGGTCGGTGTTGAAAAATTTTAAAAGCTAACATAGAAATATATTATACATAATCTCAAATATATAATGCATACCATCTTGCATATCTCTTCAGTGGGCATGGGAAAGGTAGAGGGAAGAGAATTTAGAACTGAAATTTTGAGGGGGGGAAATAATATTAAAAAGAAATAAATGTTAGAAGAAAATTAAAAAAAAAAATCATGCCTCGACTAGGATAAGCTCACTACCTGAAATATCATCATGGAAACTGTTTCAGTTTTGTCACTGAACATCTCAGTCCCCTCAGTTATGACTCTCCTGTGATTGGAAGAATGGAAAAATAAAACTCCCTTGGCAAAGTGTTCTTCTGAGGGCTCAGCATTTTCCAGCTAACTCTTCATTTCCCATTAGCTGTTACCTGATTCAACTCTGTGAACTCTGTTCTGAATGCCCTCTGACACCACTCCATTTTTCAATTTCCTTTTGTAGATTGTAGGATTTTAAGTACCTGGAAGAAAGGAACTTTCTTATTTCTCACTTGACCACACTAGTAATTTGGGACTTCTCTGATTTCTCCACAATGCCCCTAACTTGTATGTCTTCTTCCCCCATCTCCAGCTTTTCAGATTCCTTTTTTGGGGGATGAGTGTCTTTTCCCATTAGATTTTAAGTACCTTGAGAGTAGGGAATATTTTTCTAACCTTTTAGTAAGTAAGGATGGTCTTTTTGGAATTTTGTCCCCTGAGTTTCACATCGTACCTGGCACTTAGAAGTCACTATGACTAAAGACTAAAAAGTGGAGTCAGTATAATATTTTCTGAAATTATGAAACGCTAACACCCAACACATCCTCACCAGAATATAAATTCCATCATGGTAGAGCATTTTAAATGATCTTCGTGGCTCCCCTTAAAGAACAGTATTAATAAATGGTTTCTGAAGGACTAAACCTTAAAGTTGAAAATTATGATGTTCCTACTATTTAATTAAGAACACATGAGATTATTTTTTGGGTCCATGTCATGAGATCACCTTATAGAAAGGAGCACGTCATAAGCAAGGACACGTAATTAGGCTCTATTTTAATTTTTTAAAATTATTATGAATTTGAGAAACAATAAACATTTACTTACATGAAGATCAGAAAAAGAAGATTTATATGACACTATAAATCACTATTATGTAAAGCTTGATTTAAAAGTTTATTAAAACTATAACACAATAGTTAAACTTGTTTTTACTTGTTCCTTTTCTCTCCTTTTTCTAATATTCACTGAGATCTGATTCCTTCAGATAACAGTGACCCTTCTTTCTAGTACTAGTTGTACTTTCATTTACACCTCTACTGACTCAATGGTTGGGGAAAAGGAAAAGTTACAAATACTTCTGTCACTTCCAGACTTTCCCACTACTACCACCACTCAGTAACCCCATTGCTTTTGTGCTTCATTCAAACTAAAGTGAGCACTCAATCAAAATTCTGGTACCTATTAGCAACTGAAGAAATCTCTGCCCAGTTCACAATCTCTCTCCACATCAACTTCTGCCCTCATATTAGGGGACTTCAACACACACACACACACACACACACACACACACACACACACATTCATATCACCTCAACATTTTCATTTCCCAGCTACTCAATCAATTCCAATTCCTATAACCTTCTCCACTGTGCTCGGGTAAAGAGATGGCTGGGCACACCCTTATTCTTGCCATTAATTCTAGTGATTATCCTATTTTTTTCCTATATAATGCTTATTTGTACACAATTATTTACATGTTTTCTCCCCTACTAGATTGTGAGTTCCTCAAAGACAGGGATGTATTTTGCTTTTCACTGTTATCCACAAACCAGTGTCATAATTGGAATATATAATAGGTACTTAACTAACTGAATAAATTAAATGCCATACTACAAACATGATTTAACAAAGGTAAAGTTCAGCAGGACCACCACCCTATGTGGTAGCACCTTATTCTTAAGAGCTCAGATTCTTAAAGCAGCTCAAAATTTACATTGGGTGTGGGAATGTTTTTTTGTTTGTTTGTTTGTTTCTAGAAACACAATATTGACTCCTTCTAAGCTGGTAATTTGGCAAAACATTTTCTAACAGTGTTGTGCAATTCAGTCATTTTTGGAGTTCCTACCCTAAAAACCAATTTGACTGATGACTAAATGGATGCAAACTAGCTTATTTAATACACTTTGTCTACAGACTGGCCTTAGATACCAGGCCATGACTTATAATCCAGTTGTCCACCCACATTATCTCACTATCTGTGTAAATAATCTTTCATCTGCCTTCCCCTTCCCTCTTTAACTTTGTTCTCTGGGCAAATTAAAAGAACCAATTATGTCATTATTTCTAGAAAGGGTTTGTCATAAAAATAAATGTGACACCAGTGACTTCCTAAACTCCTTGGTCCCCTAACCACTGCTCTTCCATGTGTTTTCTCCTATTAATCATAATTCTCTTTCTATAGTTGTATTTTCTGTATTTAGCACACATAGCATATTTTAAATATTTTGTAAGTGCTTTTTCACATATTTGTGAATACCCTCTCCATCTTATAATTGTGAAATTGAATTTTTGAACTCAATTTTACAATTATCCTTACTTTATTTGATCTTATATTCTGCCTCATATGGTAATAGAATCCTAATACTCCTTCTGTTTTAACTATTCCTCCCATTATCAGCTGCAAAGTGGAAAAGCATGCCATCTATGGCATTTTATCAATGATAAAACTCCTAAGTTGGCCAAACATAGATGTCCAGGGCACTCCAATGAACAGCTCCAATTTTAAATAGGTACTACACCATTCAGCAAGAAATTCTCAAAAATTAATTTTGCTTATCATAACATTTTATTTAGAAATCTAAAAAGTTATGATCAACTTAATCAAATATAGCACCTTAAGATAAAAAAAAAAAAAATCAGGATTGTATAAGGAAACCATTTTTTAAAAAAGGAAAATACTGCAAAGATATCTGCTTAAACGATTCTCCAAGACACTTTTACCAAAATAGAAGAAAGGAAATGTATTAAAGTAAATTCTAAAAAAGGTTGCAAATCAAAGGAAGATGGAAAAAAAGGTGGGGAAGGAGAAGAGGAGCTACCTCAGGGCACAGATACAGGAAAAAGAATGCAATAAATCTAGATTGAAAAGAACTTTATAAAATTTCTTCCCCCAAGCTCATGTAATGGGTTCAAACAAATATACAATGTATATATTTTAAAGTGCTTTTTTTCCTTTTAGAACAATCATATTTTATTCATTTGTAACAAATTAAAAATTCCCCACAGAAGTTAATAATCATGGGTTTCAAGTCTGATATTTTTATGATGGCTAAAAGGTTTGTACAAAATCCACTTTCTATTAAATGAAATTTCCCTCCCCAGCTTTACCTTGTAAGCCTTACTGGCCAACCCCAAGCGCTATCTTGCTTTAGACCATCTCTCTGCCATGTTGATCTCTTCTTTCCCATTGGAAGAAGCTGATTCAGGTCAATTACATTTCTCTCAGGGTTCTGTTTCTGGCTTTTTAGATTGTTCTCCTTCCCCCCTCCCCCCACAATGCTTTTCACACCTCTCCCATCAGAAGGTATGCTTTTTTTGGACAAGGACTGCTTCCTTTTTTATTATTTTATATCCCAAGCACTTATCAAAGGGCTAGGCATTGAATGCTTAATAAACGCTGGTTGAATTGCCTTTCATATAGTAGTCCAGTAGTTAGGTCATTTATTTAAAAATCTGAATTACATAAGTAATGATAAGAATCACAGATTTTGGGAAATAGCATCTTTAACTAATTGAATAAGCACAACCTAAATATTACAGGAGACATCATTTTAGCCTTACTTTTGACTCTCTTTTTGTGATATGGGAAAACCCTCTTAAATCCTCAGTTCATTCTTTTTTTTTTCTTTTGTTCTTTTTGGCTGAGGCAAGTGGGGTTAAGTGACTTGCCCAGGGTCACACAGCTAGGGCGTGTTAAGTGTCTGAGACTAGATTTGAACTCAAGTTCTCCTGATTTCTGGGCTGGTGCACTATTTGCTGCACCACCAGAGTTCATTCTTTTTGAAAGAGATGAGTATTGAATTTCCTTGAGTGGGGAGAGTCTACAAAGAGTTCCAAAAAACTCCACAATGCAAAACACCCACTCCTTCATATATAAATATAAATATATATATTTAACTCAAGAAGATGAGTCTCCCTGATCCCAATGCTCTATCCACTGAACCATCTATCTGACCTCTGACCTACTCAGTTGTACAATGAAGCAAAAATGCTACAAATACACACAGAAAAAGTTAAATGGTTGATGACTGCACTCTGCCCTTATGATATTCTACTGAGGTGGCAACCTATAAAATTAGTCCATGAGTAAATGCATCGTGGGCAGATGTGAAGGACATCTGTCTTTCTGTCTTCAACACCTCTTATATTTGGGAAATTGCACAGTACTTTTTAATAATTTCCCCAAATCCATCTTCTTAACACTAATAATGAATGGGTGATTATATACAGCTGTTAATCATACATAGAAAACACAATGATATCCAACTAATAAAAATTGTGAACAATAGCAGATAATATTTATATAACCCTCTTAGATGTGCAAAGATCTTTGCAAATATCTTATTTGGTGGTTGAAACAACACTGGGAGGTAGGTGCTATAATTATTCCCATTTTACTTTTTTACAGTTGAGGAATTTAAAGTAGAAAGAACTTAAATGACACTTAATCAGGGTCACAGCAAGGAAGTGTCTGAGGCTAGATGTGAAATACTATCCACATCCAATCTCCATAGTTCTATATCTGGATGTAGATGGCTCTTTCCATCATAAGTCTGTTGGAATTGTCTTGAATCAACACACTATTAAAAAGGACTTCATTTTTTAATAGAGGAAACAACACATAAAAACCATGTATAATTGTAAAATAGATATGATGCAAACAGAAGGTATTTGTTAATGGGGGAAATGTAAAGCCAGTGAGGAACTGACAGCAAGTAGGTCAATGTAGCTAGACCACAGGTTGAATAAAGGAAAGTGTGAAGTGGACTGAAAAAGATAGAAGGGTTCAGGCTGGGAAGGGGGTTAAATGGCAATTAGGATTAAGGAAGAGAAAAAGGGAAATTGAGGGGACTGGGTTAGGAGAAGGTGAAGGCCAAACCAGCATTTCAGGAAAATCCTTTTAGCAAGAAATTGGAAGATGGATTGTAGTGGTAAGAGATCTGAGGCAGGGATACCAATTAGATGGCTACTGCATTAATCCAAGCAAGAAGTGTTAATGCATTTGTGTTCTCTGTCTCTCTCTCACTTTCTCACACACGTAAATAAAATGTTAAGATTTCTCTTCCAGTTCCCTTTTCTCACACATAATCCTTTCTCTCTACTCACAGGGTTATTAACTTAATTCAGGCCCTCATAACCTCTCCTCTAAATTATTGCAACATCCTCCTAATTGGTCCCTCATCATTCAAGTCAATCCTATATTTTGCTGCCACAGTGACTTTTCTAAAGAGCAGAACTGACCATATCATTCCCCTACTTAATCAACTCTAGTGACTTATGGTTCTGTTTCCCCTGTAATGAGTCCTTTTTTCCTCATCTGCAACCATTTCAGATCCCTTTCTCTTCTAGAAACAGCTCAAGCAGTCCTTCTACATGCTACCTCTCCTATTTATTCTTCAACTGCTAGTACCTGCAGTCTCAAACTACCTTGTATTTAACCATACTTTCTCTTTACACACTTACATATGTACCTATTGACTTTCTCATTAGAATAGGATGCAATTAAAAACATTACTCTGAGAAGGAATTAACAGGATTTAATAACAGATTGCCAAAAAGATCAGTGACAGTGTCAACTAGTGGATCTAGGATAATAAAAACTCCCGACAGAGAAAAACCTTCCCAATCTGACTCCAGGTGACTTTCCCAATACTCTTACATTATTGCCCCATTCATACAGACTGGTAATATAACACTCCATCTCTGCTTTCCATACCTCTGCATAGGCTGGTCCTCACTCTTACACTCACTCCACATCTTAGAATCAGTGGCCTTCTCCAAAGCTCTGTTTCTGTAAGAACCACCTAAATGGTAATGTGACTTCCTATCTATTATTTTGTAAGATCTTTGCTCCTTGTAGGCATGATTTTTTATCCCCAGGGACCACTTCAACATAACTCACAAACTGAAGCTCTTCTGAATGCATTTCCATAAACTTCAGGTCTTTTTCAAAGTAAAATGCCATATTTGTTGTCTAGAATCTCAAGATAAATAATGAAGAAAAATTATAAATGATGGTGTTATAGTATCACCAAAACTTAAACTATATTAAAAATCTGCATAACTACACAATATTAGTTTAAAAAAATTTTTTTAAGATAATGAAATAGCCTGGATAAACTAAAAGAAAGAAAAAAAACAAAATTTGACAAGGATAACTCAGCATTCCATCAAATCAAGAAAAATCACTAAGGGAAATACTCCATTTGACAAGAATTGTTGGGAAAACATTCATCTATCAAATATGTGTTGGTTTATTTTTTATTAAGACCAATATGTATATTAGATTTAACATGTATTAGACTACTTGACATCTAGGGAAGGGGGTAGGAGGAAGGAGGGGAATATTTGGAACAGAAGGCTTTACAAGGGTCAATGTTGAAAAATTACCCATGTATATGATTTGTAAATAAAAAACCTCAATAAATAAATAAAATTTTGAAAGGATTGGGGGTGGGGGAAGGACAATATATATTGTGGGCACATTAGCAGACTCTAGGGGAGTTCAAAATAAGTCCTTATTCTAAAGCAATTTATGACTTGTTATTTTAGCCACACCTCTCAATTAAAAACATATGTCAAATACCTACACACAAGACTTTGAATTAGGTGTTGATTCTATAAAAAAATTGAAACTACAATAATAGCCTTTCATTGGATTTTGGAGAACATATTTTAAAATTTCTGAGAGCACATCAAGTGGAAAGGGGATTGAATTTGTTCTCATTACCTCAAACTAAGGCCAATCAATGGAAATTACAAGAAGGGAAATATAAATCTAACATAAGGTTAAAAAAAATTATAGCTGTCCACTAACAGAACATACTGCTTTCCTGTCCCTGAAGATGGAAGCAGTGTGGTACAGTGAATTTCTCTGAGCTTTAGTTTATTCTATTAAAAAAGGGGATTAAATTAAATGACTTCTGAAGTTCCTTACAGCTCTAAATCAATGTTTCTATAAAACTGTGATATAAAATAATTTAAACTGACAACTAATATAAAGACTTGTGGCACAGATGAATGACAATGCATCAAGCCCCAGTTTCTTAAACTGTGGGTCAAGACCTCATATGGATGTGGAGGTCATGAAATTATGACTTATTATCAGTAAATGTTTGGTTCATGTTCCTCTATTATGGTCACACAAAAATTTCTCAGTCAAAAAGAGCTCACAAGTGGAAAAAATTCAAGAATCCTAGGCCTACTGTGGGAGACTAGACTTAAAAGTGCGACTACAAGTTAAACTGGATCGTAAAAGTAACAGTAGTTTGTAGGCTACAAGTTTGGAGAGGTCTATTCAAAACCTAATTACAAAAGGGAACTTCTCTGTGAGAGCTTATCAGACATCATATCAGAATGTATGCTATGCTATGTTTGTAGCTTTTCAATTTCAGTTGCTCAAGTCCATCAAATTCAGCCTTTACTAAAGAAGATACTTAACTTTTCCTTAGAATTCTATGTTTTGAAATAGGAACTTACTCCTTCCAAAACAAACCATTATATGAGTAATCTTTACAAATAGTGACTTAATTTTTCTTTTAGTATTAGTATTAAGCATTTAAATAAGTGAATATTCATGTAGCACTTTATATATTATCACTTTATTAAAAACCACCTTATGAAATAGATACTATATAATTACCCCATGTGACAGGACTATGCAAATCAAATCCCCCCTTCACTTCCCTCCCGGATTATTTCAATAGCCAGCTGACTGGCCCCTACCTGAAGACTCTTCCTTTTCAGACATCAAGCTGATCTTTGGAAAGCATAGATTTGATAATTTCACACTCTCTCCCTCCCAATTCAGTAACTTCCAATGGGGCCCTAGCAACTCTAGGATGCAATAGAAATTCTCCATTTGGTATTTAAATCCTTCAAAACCAAGGTCCTTCTCACCCTCCCATTCTTCTTATATACAGGCTTTCTTTCAATCTCCAACACAAAACATTCTCACTGGTTATTCTCCATCCCTGGAATTCTCTCCCTCATCATTTCCAACTCCTAGTTCATGTGATTTCCTTCAAGTCCCAGGTAAAATCTCACCTCCTAAAGAAAGTCTTTACTGATTCCTTTATGCTTTCCCTTTGATGATTACTAACCCATAAGCTGTTTATGTCTTGCTTGTACATAGGTATTTGGATGTATTCTCATTCTCATTTTCTTTCTCTCTCTCTCTCTCTCTTTTTCTGCTGAAGCAATTGGGGTTGCTCAGGACCACACAGCTAGTGTCTAAGACCAAATCTGAATTCAGGTCCTGCTGACTTCAGGCCTGATGCTCGATCCACTGCGCCACCTAGCTACCCCTGGATGTTATCTCTTGCTAGCTCCCAGAGAAGGGCTCTTTTTAACTATGAGATGCCAAGGCAATTCCTATAATTTTGTGATGGAAAGTGCATCTACATCCAAAGATAAAACTATGAAGACTGAATGTGGACCAAAGCATAACATTTTCACTTTTTTTGGTGCTTCCACCCTCCTTTTGATCAGATTTTTAAAGCTCAGCATGACAAATATGGAAATATGTTTAGAAGAATTGCACATGTTTAGCATATATCAAATTGCCTGCTGTCTTGGGAAGGGAGAAAATTTTGGAATACAAATTTTTAAAATGTTGAAAATTACTTTTGTATGTATTTGGAAAAATAAAATACCAGTAAAAAAAGAAAATTGCTTAATTGAGATAGTGTATATAGTCTTATAATTAGTTGATAATAGTGATTAATAAAAATACAATACTCTAAAGTTTATAAAACTGAAAAGGCAGAGCAGTCAAGATGGAATGGCAGAAGAAATATGACTTAATTCACCTAACATAATTCCTTCATAAAGAATTAGAAAACACTAAAAAGGAAAATGGGAGGAAAATGAAATTGTAGAAGAATTAATAGCTTGCAACAAGAGGCACTAAATTTTACCAAGAAAAAAAGGAGCATAAAAATGAGAACTGATCAAATAGAAGCTAATAACTCCAACACTCAAAAAGAAATATTAAAACAAAAAAAGTAAGATAACTTATAGCAAAAACAAATGACCTAAAAATAATTGAGAAGAAAAAAATGTGACAATCCTTGTACCACCACCTGGATAAAAGTAGTGGGTAGAGTGTTGAGCCCAGAGCAGGAATATCAATGTTCAAATATAATCTTAGATACATAGTAACCGAGTGTTCCCGGGCAAGTCACTTGAAATGTATGCCTCAGTTTCCTCACCTGTACCATAACAGCACTTACCTTTCAAGGTTGTCATAAAGATCAAATGAGGTCATATGTGTAAAGTGCTTATCATATAGTGCAAAGGTTTATTCCCTCCCCATCTAATACACAAAAGCTTTGACCAAAACAAAGAAAAGAATGTCCTATTTTAAGGAAATTTAAAAGAAAACTGCCAATTTTAGAACCAGAAGACAGAACAGAAGAAACAGAATTAACCTGTTAATTCTTCCTGAATTACTTCCTGAAAGAAACCCCCAAATGCAAACTCCTTGGAATACAATACAGCAAAAATTCAGAGCTCAAAAGAAAAAAAAAAAAAATGCAAGAAAGATTTCAAGTATCAAGGATCCCCCAGCCAGGATCCCATGAAATTCAGCAGCCACCATTATCAAGCAGCAGAGGGTCTAGAATACAACATCTGAAGGCAGGAAGGCAAAATTTCTAGGCTTAGGGACAAGAATATTTTACTGATCAAAACTGAATAATCCTACGATAGGGATTGGAGGGATGAATTTTAATGAAAGAGGACTTCCAAGAATTCCAGATGAAAACAAGATTTGGGTAAACATGAGTAAGCAATCGTAAAGGCCTAAAAAAACATAAATTGCCTGCTTTCTTATACAGGGAGATGAAGAATCTCCTCCACAGAACTTAATTCTATTATCATCAGGGGTCACAGAGGAATTCTAATGAAACAATGGGGCTGAGAGTGGTTTCCCAGATTTTAATGATCTTAAAAGAAGAATGGAAAGGAAAGAGAAGAGGAATGCATTGAGGGAGAGAAGGAGAAGAGAGAAAGATAGGGAAAATTATCTCAAAACTATAGTGCACATGGAGAAATACTAATTGCTCATGAGTAGGCTATGCCAATAAAATGAAAAAGACTATACTACCTAAATTAATGTACTTATTCAGTGACATGTTAAAACTACCAAAAGAATACTTTATACATCCAGGAAAAAAAAATACAAAATTCATCTAAAAGCTTTATAAAAAGTGACGAATATTGCAAAAATGATGAAAAAAGCAAGAAAGAAGTAGCTCTGGTTGTACCAGATCTGCTATCCTTAAGTGGAGATCAACATCTCATACCACATACCAAGCAAGACAAACTTCAAATAATTACGTGGTGCAAACCTACACAAATTAGATCAATGTACCTGCCAGATCAATGACTAAAATGGGAAAGATTTCATGATTAAAAAGCAAAAAGAAAAAGTCAAAGGAGACAAAATTGACTACTGATTGTATGGTTTATAAAAACAAAATCAATTAAGTCAGAGAAGCAAATAAATGAGAAAAAAAATATCTTTGCAGCAAGTTTCCCTGATCAAGGTATCACTGCAACGATTTTTAATTTTTCCAAAAATGGAAACATTGAATTATTTAACATTCTTTTTTTTAAAAAAAAAATTTGAGTTCTAAATTCTCTTCCCTTCCATTGCTTCCTCCCATTAAGTTAAGAAACATGATATCAATATATACATGTGAAATCATGCAAAATATATATATATTCCCCTAATGGCTAAGTTGCACCCCCCCAAAAAAAAAGCAAGAAATATAAAATTTTTTAAAAGTATGCTTCAATTTGCATTCAATTAACATTAGTTTTTTTCTCTGCAAGTGGAGAGCATATTTTACCAAAAGTCCTTCAGAATTGTCTTGAATCACTTATGTAGCTCATTATAGCTAAGTCACTCACAACTGATCATTATACAATATTGTTATATTACTATGAACAATGCTCTCCAGTTTCTGTTCATCCCACTTTGCATGGGTTCACCTTATAAAGCTTCACACTTTTCTCTAAAATCAACCAGTTTATCATTTCTATCCCTCCACTTAATATATTATTTTTTCCAATTACATGTAAAGATATTTAATATTCACCTCTGCAAAACAAAAAACCTATGTTCTAAATTTTTCTCTCCCACCCACACAAAACAGCAAGCAATCTGACATAGGTTAAACATGTGCAATTCTTCAAAACATATCTTCATATTTGTCGTGTTGTGCAAGAAAAATCAAAAAAGGGGAAAAAAAGTGAAAATATGTTGTGATCCACATTCAGTTCCCATAGTCCTCTCTGGATGCAGTGAGCTCTCCATCACAAGTCTACTGAAATTACCTTATTGTTGAAAAGATCCAAGTTCATAACATTGATTATTATACAATCTTAATGCTATGTACAATGTTCTCCTGATTCTGCTCATGTCATTCAGCATCAGTTCATGTAAGTCTTTCCAGGCTTTTCTGAAACAGGCCTGCTCATCACTTTTACAGAAAAATAATATTCCATTACCTTCATAATTTATTCAGCCATTCTCCAACTGAGGAGCATCCACTCAGTTTCTAGTTCCTGGCCACTACCAAGAGGGCTGCCACAAACATTCTTGCACATGTTGGTTCCTTTCTCTCTTTTATGATCTCTTTGGAATGCAGACCCAGCAGAGACACTGCCGGATCAAAAGTTATACAATTTGATAACCCTTTGGGCATACATTCAGATTGCTCTCCAGAACGGTTGGATCAGTAATACCAACAATGTATCAATATTCCAGTTTTCTCACATCCCTTCCAACATTAATAATTATCTTTTCCTGTCATTTTAGCTAATTTGAAAGGATCATCACACAATATTACTGTTATTATGTACAATGTTCTCCTGGTTCGGCTCACTTTATTCAGTTCATCTAAGTCTTTCCAGTTTTTCTGAAATCATTCAGTTCATCACTTCTCACAATAGAATTCTGTTACATTTATGTACCATAACTTCAGCCATTCCCCAACTGAATCAGCATTTGTCATTTTATTTTTCTGTCATATTAGCTAATCCAACAAATGTGAAATGGAACCTCAGAGTTGTTTTAATTTGCCTTTTTTTTTTTTTAAACAATAGTGACTTAAGAGGATTTTTTTTTTCAGATGACTATAGCTTTGATTTCTTTATCTGAAAACTGCATCTTAAATCTTTTGATCAAATGTATCAAACTGGGGGATGACTTGTATTTTAAAAAATTTGATTGTGCTATCTATTCAAGAAATGAGGCCTTAATTCCACACTGGTTTCCTTCTCATCTTGATTGCCTTTTTTTTTTTTTTTTTTTTTTTTTGTGGGGGGGAGGTACAACCCCTTTTTAATTTAAGGTAATCTTATTTTTAATATTTACAAGAGCATACCCTTTGCTCCAACAGTGTTTCTACTGGGTTTATATTCCAAAGAGATCTTAAAGGAGGGAAAGGGACCTACATGTGCAAAAATGTTTGTGGCAGCCCTTTTTGCAGTGACAAGAAACTGGAAACTGAGTAGATGTTCTTCAGTTGGAGAATGGCTGAATGAGTTATAGAATAAGAATATTATGAAATGTTACTGTTTTATAAGAAATGATAAACAAAAGGATTTTAGAGAGGCCTGGGGAGACTTACATGAACTGATGCTGAGTGAAATGAGCAGAACCAGGAGATCATTGTATATGTACAAGATTAGACCATGATCAATTCTGATGAACGTGGCTCTTTCCAACAATGAGATGATTCAGATCAGTTCCAAAAATCTTGTGATGAAGAAAGCCATCTACACCCAGGGAAAGGGTTGTGAACTTAGTGTGGACCACAACATAGCATTTTCACTCTTTCTGTTGTTATTTGCTTGCATTTTGTTTTCTTTCTCAGTTTTGTTTTTCCTTCTTGATCTGATTTTTCTTGTGCAGCAAGATAACTATAAATATGTATACATGTATTGAATTTAACATAATATTTTAACATATTTAACATGTATTAGATCACCTACCATCCAGCGGAGGGGATGGGGGAAGAAGAAGAAAATTTGGAACACAAGGTTTTGCAAGGGTCAATGTTGAAAAATTTCCCATGCATATGTTTTGTAAATAAAAAGCCTTAAAAAAGTAAATAAATAAATGAAAATAAATTTAACTTGATAAAAAAAAAGATTTACATGAAACTTACATTTACATGATTCAAATTTGTAAATAGAGCCATTTAGCAATTGATAGATGGTAAAAGAATAAGAGTAGGCAGTTGTCAGAGGAAAAAATCCAAACTATCCAATATGTAACTATACCCAAAGGGCTATAAAGCTGCATACCCTTTGATCCAGTAAAGTCTCTACTGGGCCTGTATTCCAAAGAGATCATAAAAGAGAGAAAAGAACCCACATGTGCAAAAATGTTTGTGGCAGTGCTTTTTATAGTGGCAAGGACCTGGAAACCGAATGGATGATCATCAATTGGGGAATACTTTATAGTATATGAATGTTAAGGAATAGTATGGTTCTATAAAAAATGATGAGCAAGCTAATTTCAAAAAAGGCTGGAAAGACTTAAATGAAGAGATGCTGAGTAAAAACCAACAGAGTATTGTTCAAAAGTAACAAGATTGTGTGATGATCAACTGATGGACGTGGCCCTGTCTTTTCAACAACAAGGTGATTCAAAATAGGCTTGTGATGCAAAGTACCATTCACAAACAGAGAATTATGGAAACTGAATGTGAATCAAAATACGGTATTTTCACTTTTTGTGGTTGTTTGCTTTTTTGTGTTTTTTTCTTTCACCTTTTGATGTGATTTTTCTTGAGTAGCATGATGAATATGGAAATAGGTTTAGAAGATTGCACATGTTTACCTAAAAAAAAAAATAAAGTAATCAATTATGTGAAATGATATAAATCAGTAGTGTCAAAACTCCAATAAATTCCTGTGAGTTGTTTTTTTTTTTTTTTAAGTTGGCATAAAGGAGTAAGCTGGACATTATAACATCTAAAAGCAATCATTATCAAATTATCTTGTATGACTTTATTTAAAAAAAAAAAAAGAAAGAGTAGTTCAGAGGAATAGAAAAGGTAAACAAGACTTAGAAGCAAACTCTTTGGAACAGTGGCCTAGTGTTTAGTAAACTCACTGGAATTACTTGGAAAACTAGAATTGTTTGGCAGGAAAAGTTTATACTTTGTCTTTTGTCTAACAATACAACACATTCCAAATGTATACAAGAGTTAAAAGATCTGTTTGTTTTTTTTTTTTCCCCCACAAGTGTAAATAAGGAAAAAATTAAGGGAACCAGATGAAGCACTGGGATCACTAAAGAGAAAAAAAGGCAACATTTAGTATGTTTATAAAACAAAAACCAATATATCTAGACTAAGAACAAAAATATAGTTTGGAGGAAAATCTGTATGAAACTCTCATAAAACTATTAAATTAAAAGCCATTCCACAATATCAAATAATCAAAGTATTTGAAAAATTTTCAAAAAATAAATTCCAAGGATCAACAAACATATAAATAATCTGTTCAAAATCACTGGTATTGTTAAAGAATAGAGATTGCTTAATAAACAGTCTAAATAAGGGAGAATCAGAAACTGAACTCAGTAACCCAGTGTTTGATAAAATGGAAACCATAAACTATCTAGAGGAAAATGCTCTACTTAAAAACTGCTGAAAAAACTGAAAAGCAGTCTATAAGAAAATAAGGCCAATACCTTACACCCACATTACACTGTAAATAGATACAGAACCTCAAAATTAAAGATCATATTGCTTTTAAAAAAAATGGCGAATAGAACATGTACCTCTCATATCTATTAGAGAGTAGGGTCAAGGAAAGAGCTTTCCTTTTTAATTATAGCAATTTTTTACAGAAATTTTGAATGTTGTGGACAAGTTCACTGCCCCTGGCAGTATACTTTCTAGGAAGACAGACATAGCTAGAATTACTGGGGTGCCTAGCAAACCAAAGGTCTACAAAGCCATTGTGCTGACCTCATTGTTGTATGCCTATAAAACCTGGACGTTAGTATTTTTATACTAGTGCTGTGCCAAGAAACCTAATTGCTTCCATCTGAATTGTCTTAAGAAGATGCTGAAGATCACCTGGCAGCATAAGATATCAAACACTGAGGTCCTTTTTTGAGTCTAACTACCAAGCATTCTAACTCTATTGCAGAGAATGCAACTTGGTTGAATAGGGCACATTATTCGAATGACAGATGTATATTTGCCTAAACAGCTATTTTACAGTGAACTTACACAAAGCAAATACACTGAGGACAAATTAAATACTAGGATACTCTCAAGATTCTTATGAAGTGTGGTATTGATTGTGAGATATGGCAGATGCTGGCATGTAGTTTATGAGTAAAGCAAAACTTCAGAATTCAAAAGAAATGTGAGATGCACAAATTTAGACATATACACTGCAAATGTTTATATGGACTATTTGTACCTGATGGGTGGGACAGCATTCTGAATTCATATTGATTTGATCAGCCACAGTCAGACATAGTATCTTGACACAGACATAATAATATCATTTTGACTGTCTTTGAGAAACCAACCAATGACAAATACTGGAAAATAGGCAAAAGACATAGACTCTAATTCTGATTTGAATTTTTAAAAACAATTTTATCAATATCTTTTGCTTTTTTTTTTTTTTTTACACACCATTATAATTTGTGTCTTTCTTTACTTCCAGAGCTATCCCATACGGAAAAAAAAAATATTTTTAAAATTTCTTTTTTCTTTTTTTTTATTATTAAAGCCTTTTATTTTCAAAACATATGCATGGATTTTTCAACATTGATCCTTGCATAGCCTTGTGTTCCAAATTTTACCCTCATTCTCCCCTCTCCCTCCCCTAGATGGCAAGTAATCCAATATATGTTATACACGTTAAAATATATGTTAAATCTAATATATGTAAATATATTTGTACAATTATCTTACTGCACAAGAAAGAACAGATCAGAAAGGAAAGAAAAGAATAAGAAAACAAAATGCAAGTGAATGACAACAAAAAGAGTGAGAATGCTATGTTGTGATCCACACCCAATTCCCGCAGTCCTCTCTCTGGGTGTAGATGGCTCTTTTCATCACAAGATCATTGAAATTATAAAAAATGTTATTAAAAAAAAAGCATGATAAATAAAAACAGCAAAACATCAATATAACAAATAAGTCTGGAAACATATATAACATTCCACACTCATGAATCTCTCACTTCTGAAAATGAGCGAAGTGGGAGTGTCATCTTAACTCTTCTTTGCCGACAGGATTATTACTTGTACTTCTGCAATATTCACTTTTGACTGATTGATACTCGTGTTTCCATGTACACTATTGTAACCAGTATGTATGTTGTTTTATTGGTTCTGATTACTTTACTCTGTATCAGATCGTATAAATATTTCCATGCTTCTTTGTTTTCACCACATTTGTAGAATCTTACAGGACAGAGAAATATTCAATTACAATAACATGGGGAGAAGAGAAAGAGAAGGAAAAAAAAAACCAACCAATCAACTCCTTGAAGGCTGGGTTCTATCTAGATTGTTCATTTTTGTGGTCCCAGAACTAAGAAAATTACCTTAGGACAATACTAAGCACTTAATATTTTTTTAATTGAAGTCTCAGATAAGTAAATTACACACAATTTTAGGAATAATTTACTTGGAAACAATTATGCTCAAAAATATTAAATAATAGTAAGGTTCTTAAAATCCATTTAGACTAATAAAAATTTTAATTAGTAGAAGGATTTAATCAAGTTAACTAATAGAAAACAAACTAATTGTTAATTATAGAGACTCATATTCTCTTTATTTTACATTAGCAAAACAATCTTGAACATACTGAACTCCTTTACTTAAAGGTGTGTGGTATGGTGAGGTTTAAAACAAAGGTGGAATTAGGAAACTCAGGTGTGAATCCTGACCCTGTGATCAGGGACAAGAGACTTGACTTCTCAGGGTCTGAGAAGTTACTATCTGTAAAATGTGAACTTTACTATTTTTACTAACTTAGTCAAAAGTTTTAATGAGCAAGGGAGAGTATTATCTACTTTGTTTCTAGTTATTTACAACAAAAAACTGGAAACAGTAAATAAATGCCTGTGAGTTAGAGTATGGCTAAACAAGTCAAAGTAAATTAACATAATGGAATATTATATCTCTCTCTCTCACACACACACATATGAAGAAACACAGAAAGGCTTATATAAACTGATCCCAAGTGAAGCCAAGAAAACCAGGAAAATAGTCCCGTCTACAATAATGTAAATAGAAAGAACAACAAAAATGGAATATTAATGTAAATGGAAAGAACAACAAAAATGGAATATTGTGTAATTATAAGAAATCTAGATCTTGAACAAGAAAATACAAAATTCCCTTTCTTCTTTCCAGAAATGGAGGACAATAAAGGTAGAATTCTGCATGTACTGTCACATTTCATTGGTTTTGCTGAACTGCCACTTTGCCATCAAGCTAAGAGAGGGCTCTCTGGTTAGGGGAAGAACACACAAAGATAATTTGTAAAAAAAAAAAAAAAAATCACTATTTTAAAAAGAAATATATCTAAAGTGCTCTGTAAACTTCAATGTGTTTTAAAATCCATTATTAAACAATTAACTATGGGGATTATGACAAGTACTTAAAAGTATTTTAAGGTTAGCAAAATAAAAATTTGATCCCTCCTAGTATAAAATTCATTCAGGCACTGACGACCACTAAGCTATGAAAACATGTGCAAAGATTTACATAAATCTCCTTTAGATTTTGTATAAACAATACAAATAAAAGACTTTTATAAACAAGTAATCAAAACTGTCCATACAACTACTGCTTTATGATTCCATAACTACAAACTTCAATTTATTTGAAATCCTTGTCCAATGACTGGTTGACAATGACCAACAAAGAAGCATGGAAACATTTACACGATTTGATAGAGTAAAGTAATCAGAACCAATAAAACAATATATATATATACTGGTTACAATAGTGTACATGGAACCATGAGCATAAATCAATCAAAAGTGAATGTTGCAGAAATTAATTACATTAATTTTGACATTAATGCTATAAACAAAGCCTGAAGAATGAAGTTGGAACTAAAAGGATAGATGGCTCCATGCACATTTTTGCAACATTGATAACTATTATGTACAAAAAGATCACTATGAAATTAATATTACCTGTTTAAGATAAAGAGGTAAAGAAGCTCTACAAAGGACTAAAGAACTACAAATTAAAACAACATACATTCTGATATACAGTGATTTCAATATGAACTTAGGAAAAGTAAAGATGGGAGGGAGGGAGAAGGAATACACGATTTAGGAAAAAGAAATGAGAAAAATTCAAAGACTTACAGATGACATAGAAGCCTCATGACTTTGTATACCTTCTTCAAGAAAAGAACTGTTAATGGATGCCCATCAATTGGAGAATGGTTGAGTAAATTGTGGTATATGAACGTTATGGAATATTACTGTTCTGTAAGAAATGACCAGCAGGATGACTACAGAGAGGACTGGCGAGACTTACACGAACTGATGCTAAGTGAAATGAGCAGAACCAGGAGATCATTATATACCCCAACAACGATACTGTATGAGGATGTATTCTGATGGAAGTGGATCTCTTCGATAGAGAGAGCTAATTCAGTTTCAATTGATCAAGGATGGACAGAAGCAGCTACACCCAAAGAAAGAACACTGGGAAATGAATATAAACATTTTTGTTTTTCTCCCGGGTTATCTATACCTTCTGAATCCAATTCTTCCTGTGCAACAAGAGAACTGTTCGGTTCTGCACACATATATTGTATCTAGGATATACTGCGACATATTTAACATGTAAAGGACTGCTTGCCATCTGGGGGAGAGGGTGGAGGGAGGGAGGGGAAAAATCTGAACAGAAGTGAGTGCAAGGGATAATGTTGTAAAAAATTACCCTGGCATGGGTTCTGTCAATAAAAAGTTATTTAAAAAAAAAGAAAAGAAAAGAAATATAAACATTCTTCCTAAAAAAAAAGAAAGAAAAGAACTGTTAAATCCTAGACAGATAACATCATGAAATGAGAAATTAAATTTGAAAAGTTTTGCTTTTGACATGGCAGTCCTTAAATCAGCTATGTATAGTCAGACCAAAAACTTACCAGAACCAAGATCAGGATTAGTAAAAAGCAAGAATAACAATGAAAAAAGCATTTGTCATATAATGAAACAACTCAATCCAACTAGTTAGTTCAGTTGATGCTGAATGACACCAATTACAGTAATTTTATAGAAAAATTTAACCAATGTAAGTTAATTACCTCAGCAAGGAATCAAACAAACCAAAAACAGCTTTAGTCTTCAAACAAATGACTTACTAAATGAAGAGAGAATAGACAAAAGGAAGTTAGAATACTACCTTATTTGTAAAATTTACAATGAAATATGGAGATTGTGAGTAGCAGCATTTCAAAAAAGCAAAGAGAAGGGCAAAACAAGTTTAAAGAAAGCTTGGCAAAATAATCTCAATGGCATTTAAGGATGAAATAGGAAGTACAACAAACAGAAGAGTGGGAAAAGATTTTAAAAGTTAAAGTTTTTTTCATCAAGAGCAGGGGAATTACTATACTTGGACCTCTAAAATGCCATTGACACTGGTTTCATAGGTTCTTTTTCAACAAATTGTCTCTTATTGGTATAATAAAATTATTTTAAGATTCCATGAAATGATATAACACAGATAACCCAGCTCAATAACTCTATAAACATAAACATCATACAAAACATTAAACAGAAACTAAGTGCTGGCTAAAGGTATTTAACCACTGTTATGAAGGAGACAGAATGGTTTTCCAGATATTCCTCTGTGACACTATGCTGAATGCATTATGTCGTGGGAACACACAACAGAGCCTCAATGATCTCTAATCACCCAAAGGAGTTCAGTAGCAGCATCCAGACAAAAAAAAAAAAAAAAAAAAAACCACCAGATAAATTATGTCCATTTTCCAGATTATAACTTGCATTTGGAAAGAACAAAACTTCTTAAACTGTGGGTCATATAACTGAATGTGGGGGTTACAAAAAATTAGGCAACAAGAAAAGTTATCAAATATTCCCCTAAGATTTAATTATTTATGAAAAATAATCACATCCATCTTAACAGTATGTAAATTTGCTTTTATCTTCAATGGTAAAATCACATATGTAAATGTGTATACATATATATAGACACGCATACCAAAGAACTGTTATAAAAAATCTCTTTGTGATTATCAGTAAATGTTTGATTTGTATGCCTATTTTATGTATCAGGATTGCCTAAAAATTTCTCAAGCAGAAGGGGTTGCAAGTGGAAAAAATTTAAGAAGCCTTGGGAGAAATGATATAGTTAACCTGATACAAGAATTGGAACCAAAGAGCAGACAGAATTGCTTTCAGAAAATTGCAAAGCTCTTTTAAAGATGTCCAACTTCTTATGAAAACAAAGAGCCATCTTTTAAGAAAAAAAAAAAAAAACCATGTATTTGTTTAATGTTAACTTAAATTTTTTTTTGAATTCTAAATTCCCTGTCCATTCTTCATTGAAAAGACAAGCAATGATACTAATTTTATATGTGAAATCATGTAAAACATGTCCCTATTAACTACATCAGGAAAAAAAAAATGAAAAAAATTATACTTCAATTTGCACAACAATTCTTTCTCTAATGGTGGATAGTACTTCTTATCATGAGTCCTTTGAAATGTCTTGGAGTATTGCGCTGACCAGATTAACTAAGACTTTCACACAGTTGATCATTACAATATTGCAGTTACTGTGAGAAACGATCTCCTGATTCTGCTCAATTCACATACATGTCTTCCCAAGTTTATAATCCATTATAATCACATATCACAACTTGTTCAGCCATTCCCTAAATAACGGACATTCAAATAATTTCCAATTCTTTGCCACCACAGAAAGAAATGCTATAAATATTCTTTGATCTCTTAGGGATAAAGCTCTTTTTTCTAACACTAAATTATCTTAGTGTCACTGTGGGGTAGCATGGGATAGAGCTACTATTGTTCATTTGGTCAATCATATTCTAGTCGTCAAGGCCTTGTTAACTGTAGCACCCCAATACTTCTTGGCAAAGATCCAGTTCTTTCACCAGTACATTTTAAAGATGAGGCACTAAGGCAAATAAAGGTAATGGACTTCCTCAAGGTCACAGAGATAGTCTTCCTGACTCTAGGACCAGTGTTCTATGCTCTGAGCCACCTTGCTTTCTACGTGCCATGTATTAAAAGTATCACAAGGAGGACAATTAGAACATTCAGGGTGAGTCTCAGAACTCTGCAACATATAACCAATGAAGAGCTTTGAAGAATAAAATATATCACTATTGTTAAAGTGTTATATGACAGAAAAGGATAATCTGGGAACATGGTGAAAGTGCATAGGATAACAAGTAAATAATATGAATCTTCCACTAGTTCTCTCGATGTTAGAGAGAAGTCTCCAAGAAAGCCAGACTTCCAGTGGTAGGTTTATGGGCTTATAAGGAAGAACAGTCATTGATGGGTTATTAGCTATACCAATTAAGAGAAATCACTTGATAAGTATTAAGCACTTACTGTGTACCAGAAACTATGTTAAGTACTGGTGTGATTTATATACATATACACACATACAGAATTATCATCATTACCAAATTGCATCATCATTAATTTGTCAACATTCTAGAAATCGATAATACTGCAATATAACAATAATATCACTTTAAATTTTGCAATGTGCCTTACAAATCATTTTATCCTTTCAACAACATTGGAAGTTGGTGCCATTATTGTTACAAAAACAACTGAGGCAGAAAAAATTAGATGAGCTGTCTAGTCCCACAGCTTAGTGAGCATCAGAGGTAGAGTCTGAACTCAGATCTTTCCAATTCTAGGTATATCCACTGAGGAACCTAGCTGTCTCACATAGGAAAGAAAGCAAATTAATGTATACAATGACTACAACAATATAAAAGACAAACAGATTAAATGAAATAAGAGAGGCAGTGCTGTATAGCTAAGAATGTGCTGGTTTTGAAACCAAGAGAATTTGGGTTCAGATTCCATCTCATGCTTGCTTATTACTAAAGTAAGGCAATTCATTTAACCCTCTTGGACCTCAATTGAGGTAGTTGGAATAGATATTCTCTAAGGTCCCTTTTATCTCGAAATCTGTGATCCTATAATTGATCATTTGTTCCAGATGACCGGTACTAAAACATTTCTCCTCCTCAGTAGGTTATGAATTTAGAATGTTCTAGTACCTGCCAACCAAGGCCACCGTGTCAGGTGGTTTTGATTAATCACTTCTACAGTTGTTCTCATATTGTTATTATAGAGTTGTTCTTGGTTTTGTTTTGTTTAACATTTTTAGCAAAGATTTGGAAGAAAACATAGATCACATGTATATCAAATATACAAATAATGCAAAGTTGGGAAGGAGAGCTCAGTCCATCAGATGACAGACCCAGGATTCAAAATTATCTTGACAGGCTAGAACCAAAATTGGCAGGAGGAAATTAAACAGGAGCAAATATAAAGTCCCACAGTTGGGTTAAAACTACAAAGCTACAGGATGGAGGACATATGGCCCAAAAACCAAACGGAAATATTCCCGGTGTTTTAGTGAATTATAAACTCAATTAGAATCAACAAAGTGATATGATAATCAAAAAGAACTAAAGGAATTTTAATTTGTAATTTAAAATATAGTTATCAAGTGCTTGTAAATTATAAAATACTACAATTTCTGAAGATTCAAAATGGTCATGTTAAGTTTGAGCAGAGATCAGTCATAGCACATTACCAATTACCAACAGTTATGTAGCACTTTAAAACTTGCCAAGTGCTTCCCAGACATTAGCGCATTTATATTTGATAACAAGTCTAGGAGGCCAGTACTATGTCAGCCTTATTTGATAAATGAGGAAACAGGCTCAGAGAGATTAGGTAGTTCAAGCATGAGTGAATAGGTAAGTGGCAGAATTAGGATTCTGAACCCAGGATTTGACTTCAAGTCTGGAACATTACATATTCATTATAATAAAATAAGTGGCATAAAAATATCAAAGAAAAACAGGATAGGATAAGAAGGTCATACAGAAATTATGGAATAACAAATGAACAGTTTAGGTGCTAGTGCTACAGTGCTAACTAAAAATATGCAGAAGGACCTAGAGTTAAGAATTCCAAGAAGAATTTCTGGGAGAACAGAAATAAGAATTGCCTAGAAGCATAGCTACAAATGTTTGCTGGACAACTCACATTAACAAGATTACAAATGTGCTGACAAAGAGCATTCGGAATAAGCAAGAAGGCAGCCTCATGGCACTGTCCTAATCAGACCCAATACAGTCACTGTCCAGTAACTAGTGCCATCTTTTATATGGGACAATGAAAAGCTGGACTAAATCTAGAGAAGGATCATGACAGTCTGAACTAGAAACCATGGCTAAGAGGAGAAAGGGAAAGAAGTGAGAATATTAATATTAAGCCTGAAGAGCCTTCTCACTGGCCCTGCTTCATTTCTCTTACTGTAGTCCATTCCTTCACTGTGATCAAAAGTGATTTTCCTTAAGCATAAACTGACCATACAACCTATTCAATCAATTCCAGAGTCTGGCTACTGTGTCTTTAGGATAAAACATAAATTCCTCTGTTTAGCTCTTAAATCTCTTCAGAGCTGAATCCCATCCTCAATGGACAAGTCTCCCTCAAACATTTCCTGATTCAGCCTCACCTGGAGTAATGCCTCTCTTGTCTCCATGCATTTGCCGTGAGTGTCTCTCAAGTCTGTAACACATCTTCTCCTCACCTCCACCTCACAAATGCCTCTATGAGGTCATTCAGTGTTCCCCCTCCTCTCTTCCTCACCTCCTTTCACTTAGATGCCTTTTGTTACTTTCTCCTCCTTCACCCATCTCATATGAAGAAGGAGCCTTCCTTCCTTCCAAGGCCAACCCCACTACCTGTCCCATCCCATCTTCTCCAACACAACTACTCTGTGTTTCAGCCTCTCTTATCACTTACCTTCCATTTTTCCCTGTCTGCTGGCTCCTCTTCTGAGGTCTTCAAATATGCCCATATTTTCCCCAACTTTAAAAAACCTTCACTTGCTATTCACCCCATATTTCCTTGGCCATTTGTGGTCAAACTCCCTGAGAAGGCTGCCTACAATAGGTGCTTTCTCTTTCCCTTCACTCACTTCTCAACCCCTTATGGTTCAGTTTCCAATCTTAACCTTGCACTGAAAGCAATCTCTTAGTTGCCAAATCCAATGGCCTTTTCAAAATTCTCATTCTCCTTGACCTTTCTGCCATCACTGATTTCTCTTCTTCTCAATACTCTTTTCCCTCTAGATTTTCTGGACACTACTTTCTCCCAGTTCTCCTCCTATCTATCTATCTGAATACTTCTCTGCCATCCTTTAAGGGGAAGTGTCCCCTTCCCAAGTTATATCCTAAGCCCTCTTTTGCTTTCTTTCTATATCACTTCACATGGATTCCACTGCCATCTCTATACTGATGATTTTCAAATCTACCTATCCTGCCCAAACTCTCTGCTGACCTCCATTCTCACAACTCTCAAAGTCTTTCAGACATCTCAAAGTGGATATCCAGCAAACATCTTAAGTACAATTATGTCTAAAATGGAACTCATTATCTTTCCCAAAAAAACAATCCCCTATATCTCCTGCAACGTTCCCTGTTACTGTAGGGGCCAATACTCTCCGATAAGTCCCTCAGACTTGCAACCTGGTTCTTCACTATTACTCCCCTCCCCCCCACATCTGGTCCCAACAGGCCCAAGCCCTGTAGACTTCCACCTCTGCCTCAACATTTGAATGCTCCTCTGATATTATGGACTTTCATTTATTGCCCACTTGAACTACTGCAATAGTCTGATGGTGCATCTGCTTATCTCAAATTTTTCCCCTCTCCAATCCATTTTCCAAATAGACTCTTCAATGATTTTCCCACTTCTCAACTCAATAAATTCCAGTACCTTCCTGATTTCCTCCAAAACCAAACAGAAAAATCCTGTTTGACATCCAAAGTATTTCATAATCTATGCCTTCTTCCTTCCCTCCCTCAAGTCTTCATATACTTTACTCCTCACCATGTACACTTCAATTCAGTAACACTGGCTTCCTTGCTGTTTCTTCACCAAAGCACTCTACTTCTCCTCTCTGGACCTTTTTTTCTGGATGTCCCTCAAATCTGGAATACTCCCCTTTCTCGCTTCCTTCAAATCTCCCCTCCTCTCTCCCCCTCCCCCCCGACAAATTCCATCTTCTATGGATAGACTTTTTTAATTCTAGTAATTTTCCTGTTATTTCCTTTTTATCCTGTATGTAGCTTATTTATACATATTTATTTGCTTATTTCCTCCATCAGACTGTGGGACTCCTTGAAGGCAATTAGGTATCTTCTGTTCAGTTGCCAAACTGATTTTGCTAAAGCCTAAGTCAGTTTATGAATGTCAAACTTCCACTCTCTATATTCAATAAACTCTGGTGGGCTTTCTATTACTTTCATAATCACATATAAACTGCATCTGGCATTTAAAGCTCTTTGCAACATGTTCCCTTCCATGGATTCAATCAATAATACATTCTTGTGGCCTACTTATTGCTCCTTGACCAAGACATTCTATCTCCCATTTCAGGCTCTGCATTAGCTCGTCCCCATCCATGCCTGAAATGTTCTTTCTCCCTCTCTCCATTGCTTAGAATCCTTAGATTTGGTCAAAGACTCAGCTCAAGCACACCTCCTCAAGAAGGCCTTTCTAAGTCTCCCCAAATGCAAATGCTATCTAGCCTAAGGTTAATTTCCATTAATTCTATATTGATCTTCTATCTTCACATGTATGCTTTTCCCCCATTTGCTCCCCTAATAAAATGTAAAATCACAGACTTTTTTTTTCTTTGTATTTCCAGCAATTAACACAACACCTGGTATACAGAATTACAATACTTAATAAATATTTTGATTGCAACTTTTGATAACAAACAGTAAGAACATCTTTGTTCGCAGTAAAGAAAAAAACAGAACTTTAGAAGTCAACCTGAAAAGCAGAGGCCTAATCAAAATCACCGATTCTCAATCTTTAAAAGCCTTTTCAATCAACAAATTTCAAAGACCATACTACCAAAAAAAGTTTATTTTTTCACCCTCTATGTTCAGTAATAACTAAATGAATTTGTATTTTATTCATCATAGTATTTGTAAACATTGGAAAAAATATCAATATGTGTATCTAAGCCATTTCAGTCTAGAGAAGATACATTGGTCAATTATACGAATCATTTAATGAGTTGACCACTAGTAAAACTCTGATTATCAAGACGCACAAATTGGCATCTAAAAAAGTTCTTAAGCAGAGGGGTAACATGATAGAAATAATGCCTTGAAAAAGTTAATTTCAATAATGGTATGCAGAGGCAAGGTGAAACTAGACATAAGACAAGATAGATCAGCTACAAAATCATTAAAGTGTTTTCAGTCATGAGAATAAAGTAGTAGCAGTAGGAATGAGAAAGAGACAAATTTGAAGAGAGATCTAAAAAGAAAAAAAAAGCACAGTTTTTAATTGACTTACTAGATACAGAGAGCATAATGAAGTGAGGGAGACAAAAATAAGTCTAAAATTAAAAAGCTTTAAAATTTACTAAAACTAATGACACACACAAATCTGGGTTTGAAGATGAAATGGATAATTCAGTTCAGGCATGTAGAGATAGTCTGGTGTGACAGCAGCATATAAGTGGCAAATTTCTACAGACAGTTAAAGATCTGGAACAGAAATGAATGAGGAAAGGAAAATATACAAGAAAACAAGGAAGATCCAGCAGTGTCACTCTTACGCTTACACTACAGAGATAAAAGAAAGAGGGGAAAAAATCTATATAGAGTATCTACCTATTTGAGAATAGTTTAATTATGGCATATCAATGTAATGGAATCCTATCAAGCCACAAGAAATGATAGAATGGACAGTTTTAGAAGAAACTGATAAAACTCCTATAGAGAGATTCTGAGTGAAGTGAGCAAAAACAGAAAAATTTATACATTCTAAAGAAAAGCAACTTTGAATATTTTTAGAATTCCAATCAACACAAAAAAGAACACACAATCCACTTCCAACCAAAGAGGTGACAAAAGTAAAATGAAAAATGAGAAATAAATTTTTGGACATAATCAAAGTGAGAATATTTTGTTACACTGTGTATATGTTCCAAAAGTTTTATTTTTATTTTTATTGTTCAATATAGGAAGAGGGAAGTGGAAAGAAGAGATAATACATTTGTGTAGAAGAAAATAAAGGAAGAAAGAGAGAAAGAAAGGAATAAAGAAAGGAAAAGGAAGAATTTGTGGGGAAAATTCTATCGTCGTCATCACCATCCAGATAGATGTCAAAGTGGATAAATGACCTGGAGATATCTACTTATTAATATACCCACCAGAAAACTAACTTTGGCCACAGCCAAACAGCAGTGTTGGAACATTAAATTAAATACATACTATTTTTTTATCTGGAAGTGTTCATGCTCGTCATTTGTAAATTTAAAAAAGAAATAAAAAATGGAACTAAATTCACCATCAGACATTCCAGGTAACTTTGAACTGATCCAAACCCAACTGCTCATCTTTCCATTTCTTTTCCTACTCGTATTTCTTAATTACTGATTTCAAGGCTTTTGACTCACCCCTCTTCTCCTACCCCATTATAGCTTCATTTTACAGATCTTTTAGAGCACTGTCCACTACTTCAAATTTACCCTAGCTATAAGTACCCTGGAATTACTATCTTCTTTGATTTTTTGTTGTTCCCAACTTGGAAGGGGAATGGAGTTCTCTGCTACAAAGCAGATGAGCACTAGAAAAAGTCATAAAATGAAGCTAATTTCACTCACTTTTATCACTTATCTAAATATTACCAATCTAAGTTCAAAGTAAAGTATATTCTGCTCCACCAACACATATTCCCTTTTCACATCCAAGCCTTTGTTCACACTTTTCCCTATATTTACAATTCAATTCAACAAGTATTTATTAAATGCCGAGTATGTAAAAGACATTGTTTTTATGAAGTAAAAAACAGAACAGTGCTAGTCCTCAAAAAATTTCCAGGGTGACACAGTAAACTATGGGAATGGAGGGAAACTAACAACTAGGATGAAGAAAAAATAAGGAAAAGCCTTGTCAAAGAGGAGGTGACATCGGAGCTCAACTCTGAAAACAAAGGATCACAAGAGGCAGAATTGATGAGAGTATTCCAGGTATGAGACAGCTTGTGTGAAGATAACCAAGGTTGAAGATATACTATCATGTCTCTTTATTAAACACTTCCAACTTTATTTATCTGTGACTTTAAATTGAGTCTCAGAATAATCCTGTGAAGAATGTACTACAGTTATCCTAGGACTACAACTAAGGAAGATGAGAGTGACTGGTCCATTATCATACAGTTAGTCAAGTGTTCAAGGTAGTATTTGAAGGCATGACTAAAGTCAGGTACTCTCCACTAAGTCATGGTACTCCCACAGAAGTTGGACTAAATATATTTAAGGATCTTTCCAATTCAGACTATGTGTTTCAGAAATATCTATTCTGAATCTCTACTTACTGCTATGGCTACAACATAAGGACCTTTACAAAAAAAGTCCCTATGAAGAATGCACTTTGAAAGTTCATTGGTAAAGTCCATCTCCCGATTCCATGGATGGCAGACAGATGAAAACTAAAATTCCCTGGAAGAAATACATCTCAAAGTACAGTCCTTCCAACAGTAAAATGAAGACTAACTGCCAATAAATGTTCCAAAATTATTTTTCCAATAGTTGTGATAAATTACATCTATCCATTCACAAATGCAAAATGAATGTCAAGCTGGCCAGAGGTAGGAGCACATCCTATAATCTCACAACAAAGTTAAACACGCTGGCACACAAAACTATACTGAAAAACACCATGCCAACTGAGCAAATTAGTCAAAGAAACCTACAATGTATTGAACTTTCTTAAAACCACCCAGAGTCCATGGGCTTAAGTCAACTTCTTATTCCAAAACTGAATCTTTAAAAAGCAGTGTTAACCATTAAACACTTTTCTCAAATAATGTACAAATCCAATTTTGCAAAATTATTTTATAGGCCAGTTTTCTTTCAAGAAACGAGAAATATTCATTTTTAAAAGCATTTCATGCAAAAAAAAAAAAAAGTCAAAAACAGGTTTCTACACTTATAAAAACACTTTGAGTTTGAAATCTCACCTGTAACATTCATTCAACTTTCCCTGCCAATAACTGTTCTGCATAAACTTTAAATTTTTTTTTAATGAAAAAACTGACATTTCCCCCATTCCTGAAAGATTTTAACCTTCTAAATTTCTCATAATACAATGCTATGACCCTACCATTCAAAGTTTTCAAAAGACATACTCAATACCTTCTTTGGGGATGGGGGAGGGGGAAGAAAGCAAATGTTTGAACAGGATGAATCTAGAACTATCTTAAAAGAAGGTTGAGTTGGCTACCAGATGCTAGGACAGTCCTGTCTATAGTTTTACAAAGAAGCTTTGAAAGGAAAGCATCAATCTTTCTTAGTTTGAGGGTGCTGGCCCAGGAGACAGCAGCAGGTCCCCTCTAGGTTGAGTTCTGGGGACACTGTCCAAGAGGCAGCAGCGGATGCCCTAGGGTGGGTTCTGGGGGCGAAGGCGGGAGTACCTTGAGCCGTTTGACCACCTCGTCGTTGGTGATCTTGTCGGTGATCTCCTTGACCCCCGGGGGGTAAGCGATCTTGGCGTCCGAACTGCCCAGGCCCAGGCCCGAGGGCGGCTTGGGCTGCACAGGGGGGAAGTCCATGGTGGGCACAACTTTCTCCGGCGCTCCTCTACCGGCCTCTATCGGTCAGAAAACAAAAGTTCAGCGGGAAATGGACGACTTTCTAACCTCTTTTTCATTTCAAACCCCAAATCCGAGAGGGCCCAGCCGGCGGGGGGGAGGGGGCAACGCTGCTGGGCCCCGGGGGCTGCAGGGGCGCCTCTCCTCGCCTCACCTCCTGGCCCGGCGCCCCGGTCGCGCGGCTCCCCGGCCGGCCCATGCTGGGACTTCCCCGGCGCCGGGTCCACAATGAGGTCGGCACCGGGTGCAGCCACCGCCCGGCGCCCGGCAGCTGCGGGTGGGGGCGGGGATTCCCGGGCCCGGGCCGGCGCAGCCTCCGCCGGGGCAGCCTCCACCACGGGACAGCCTTCGGGAGAAGGCGAGGCCGAGGCCTAGGGGGTTCGGCTTAGGCCGCGGTCCCCCACGTCCGCTCCGGCCGCCCCCCGCCTCCGGCTAGGAACCCACCCCCCACCCGGGAGCGACCGCGTCTCCCTCCGCGCCGGGCCGTCCCCAGCCTGCCGCCCCGGCCTGCCCCGGGCCCTCGGCCGCCGCCTTTACCTCGTCCTCATGCGGGCGGGTGGCGCGTGGAGCGCGGGGTGGCGGTCCGCAGGTGGAGCCCCGGCCCGGCCGCCGCGCCGCGGGACTGCACACAAAGCGGCCCACGGTCCCGCTGCCGCCTTCCCCGGAGCGCCGCGAGAGAAGCCGCGGGCTCGGCGGGGGAGCCAAGCCGAGCCCAGTAGCAGAGGCGCGCAGGGGCGAGCGGCGAGTGAGCGAGGGAGCGAGCGCGCGCTGCGCGGGGCCACACTGCCGCTCTCCGACGGCCCGAGGAAGAGCAGCCGCCCAGGCCGCTCGCCGAGGCCCGGCCCGGCGCCCAGCCCGCCACAGCCTCCGTCAGCCCGTCAATCCCCGCCCCCGCCCCGGGCCGCCCGCCGAGCCTGGCCGCTCGCGCTCAGCCCCGGGGCCTACGGGTCACGCGGCGGCGGCGGCGGCGGCGGCAGCAGCAGTAGCAGCAGCAGCAGCGCGCGCCTCCCCTCCCCCCCGCCCCGCCGGGGAGCGTCGCCCCACGCCCTGCGGACAGCGCCGCCTCCCGATTGGCGCCAAAAGCTGCACGCCCGGAGACCCGAGGAGGGGGAGGGGGAAGGGAGGAAGCGAGAGGGCCGGGACGGCCGAAGATCCCGGGGCGGGCGTGGCGCTCATGCCCCAGGAGCTAGAGGGCGCCTTGGCTGGGGACTGGAGAGCGCGGCGGCCGGCAGCCTCTGCCCTCGAGAAGCTCCTCCTCTGAGGCGGCCCCACTCGCCCTCGGCTCAGCGAGGATGGCCCGCGGACCCCGCAGGTGAGCGGGGGCGCACGGGCCACGGAGGGAGGAGAAAATTCTCCCCCGACTCCGCAGCCAGGGGGTGAAGAGAACGTGCTGAGAGCGGCTCAGGGACTGATAGGGGCGCGAGCCGCCCGGTTCCGCCAACTAAGAACTGAGAAGGCGAAGGGGACCCCTGGTTCTCCTGGCTGCTGCCAGCAGTCTCGGCGCCCATCGATTGTTTCCCCATCCTTTTCTTTGGTCTTGGAGGGAGAGGCGCTCGGGCATCCGCACGCTTATCATTGAGAGCACAAAGCCGGGATCGGACGCGCTCGGCCCTCACGCGCTTCACTCCGGATCCGCGAGGGAGCCCGGGCTCCAGGCTTTGTTCCGGGCCCCGGAAGGCTCCTCCGGAGCCGCTCACTCCGGAACACTCTTGCCCAGCCCCTGCTTCTCTTCTGTTGTATTATAACTAATTAAGGGATACTATTCTTCCCGTGCCAGTCTTAGCTTCCCGGGGTTACACACTTCTCTGCATGTACACAGGAATGTTAAGCTTTTTCGTCTAGAACAGCAATGAATCGGTATGGTTATTAATAATCACATATAATCAATAATCATAATAGCATTAATATGTTAACTCCATTGTTGACATGTAGATACTCTTTCCCAACGCCAAGCACTTAAAAAGGTGGTTATCATAAATGACAGTGGGCAGGAATATTTTAAACCTCTGGTTTTTAATCTTGTCTTCTGGTATAAAGCTCTTAAACTGTGGACACCAGAAAGGGGTCTTCCAACTGAATGGGGGGGAGGGGGGTCATAAAATTATGATCTATTATCAGTAAATGTTCTATATGCATACCTGTTTCATGTGGCTATATCCCCGGTTCTTAGGCAAAGGTAGTGAGTGAGTGGAAAAAGACTAAGAAACTGTTCCTAGCAAAGTGAATGAGGAAAGATACAATCATTTAAAACAATGTTTATAACGAATAATTTAATGACATAAACAATTTTTAAAAGCCAAAAATGCTGCTTATTGAAATGAATATGTTTAAGTCTTGTTTCTGATATGATCCTTCTGCATTCCTAACTTTTACTTACCTTAAACCAGATTAGTTACATTTGTAATTATGAGGGAGGAAAATGTGACAATGCAAAATACTCAAATAATGATGCAAAAAAAATTTAATTACATTAATTAAAATTAATAAAAATTAATTAAATTAATTTTAAAAATTAATCAATGATTAGTGGAATTAGGTTCTTATCTAATCCCTGATTTCTACTTCTTGTATAACTTTGGTTAAGTTTTTTATCCTGGTGTTTGGTTTCCTTATAGGTGAAATAAGAGAATTCCAACAACTGACCTCGGAGATCCCTTACAGCTCTATATCCTATTCTGTGAAAATGAGAATTGAATCCCCTCTGTAATTTTTAGAGATTTATTTTCCTATTGTACTATAGTTATTGTGAAACTCAATAAAGTTTTTGTATCTTCCAATTACTATTCCAAGTGTTCCTGGAAACTCAGATTTGCTCTTTGGAGAAGACATTTCAATGCAGTACAATATTATTAAGAAGTTCTCCAATGACTACCCAATAACAGGAAAAATGAAGTCACAATCAGTATAGTCTGTTCTGATCTAGACTTGAATGACTCTTTTGTTTCATATAGTGACAAAGTTTTTCTTTGCATTCTAAAATATTGATCTGCACAGTTAAGTGAACAAGTGTTTATTAAACATCTACTACACATAAGGTATTATGCTCAACACTGAGGGAGGTAAGAAAGGCTTCTAAGATCTAAAACAAAATCTGAGAAATAAAATAGTCCCTGTCCTCACAGAGCTCGTTATGGAGTAGGCAACATACAAAAAATCTATGCACATACAAGACAAGATAAATTGGAGAAAATCAAAGCGGAAAGAGCTAAGCTTAAGGAGGCCCTAGGAAAGACTTCTCTTAGAGGATGGAATTTTAGTTAACATAAGAAGGAAACCAAAAGGTGGAGGTAAGGAATAAGACCATTCTGGGAATGGGGTGGGGGAAGAACCAGTGAAAATGGTTGGATTTATAAGTTGGAATAGCTTGTTTAAAGAAAAGCAGGTTAGGTGCAACTCCATCAAAGGGTACACCACGGAGAATAGGCTGGTGTGAGTTAGTGCCTGAAGTACCTGAAAAAGCAGGGGGCAAGTTAGGAAGGGTTTTGAACACCAGACAATTTTTTATATTTGTTCCTGGTGGTGATAGGGAATAACTGGAGTTTGATGAATATGCTCGGATTTGCATGCAACTTACTATTTGCTCTCTCATTTCACCTACAAGGAAACCAAAGTATTTATACAAAACCTTTTTAATTTAACATAATCAAAATTATCCATTTTACATTTCATAATGTTCTCTAGTTTTTCTTTGGCCATAAATTCGTTCCCTCTCCCTCCCAGAGAGGTAACTATTCTACCTTATTCTCCTAATTTGCTTGTAGTATGACCCTTAATGTCTAAATCATGAACCCATTTTGACCTTAACTTGGTATAAGGTTTTGGGGTGTTGGTCAATGTCTAGTTTCTGCCATTCTGTTTTCCAATTTTCCCAGCAATTTTTGTCAGTTCATGAGTTAGTTATCCCAGAAGCTGGAATCTTTGGGTTTATCAAACACTAGATTACTGTAATCATTGACTATTGTGTATTGTGAACCTAAGCTATTCCACTGATCAACTATTCTATTTCTTAGCTAGTACCAAATAGTTTTGATGACTGCTGCTTTATAGTATAGTTTTAGGTCTGGTACAGTTAGGCTACATTCATTTCCTTTTTTTTTTTTTTTTTTCTCCATTAATTCCCTTGAAATTCTTGACCTTTTGTTCTTTCAGACGAATTTTGTTATTACTTTTTCTAGCTCTATAAAGTAATTTCTTGGCAGTTTGATTGGTATGGCACTGAAGAAGTAAATTAATTTAGGTGGAATTGTCATTTTTATTATATTAGTTTGGCCTACCCATGAGCACTTGATATTCTTCCAATTGTTTAGATCTAACTTAATTTGTGTGGAAAGTATTTTGTAAGTGTGTTCATATAGTTCCTTGTAGGTAGACTTAGCAGGTAGACTCCATTTTATATTATCTACAGTTCTTTTAAATGGAATTTCTCTTTATTTCTAATAGTTTCTAGTTGATTCATTAGGATTCTCTAAGAATACCATCATATCATCTGCAAAGAGTGAAAATTTTGTTTCCTCATTACCTACTCTAATTCCTTCAGTTTCTTTTTCTTCTCTTGTTAAAGCTAACATTTTAAATACAATATTGGATAGTAATGGTGATAGTGAGAAACCTTATTTCACCCCTGATCTTATTGGGAATGCTTCTGGTTTATCCTCATTACATAAGATGCTTGCTGATGGAAAGCTGTAAGAATTAAATGAGAGACTTGTAAGGCATTTGGCATTGTGCTTGGCCCAAAGTAGATGCCGTAAAAATGCGTTTTCCCTTCCCTTTCTCTCTCTTCCCCTCCTCCACTTTGATAGCTGAATGGATGATAGCCTGGAGTTGAGAAAGATCTGTGACAGACCAACCAGAAGACTATTGAAATAGTACAAAATAGTCCAGGGCTTGTACCCATGTGGAGACAACATTAGAGGAGAGAAGGGGACATAGAGGATAGAAGTGAAGGTAGAAGCTACTGATCGTGGCAACTGATTGCATGGTGGAGTCGGGGTGGAGATGATAATAAGAAGTTGAGAGTGCTACCTGATCAGTGACCCTGGCTAGCTTAGATGATGATAATACCCTTATAGTGAAAGGGACATTTTGAAGAAAGCAATGTTGTCAAAATATTTGTATTAGTTACACTTCTTTTTTTCCTTCCTTTCTCTCTCTTTCTTTTTTGTCTCTCTTTCTCTTGCTTTTAAAGAAAGGGTTAGTGACTACTCAGAGTCACACAGTTATTATGATCAAGTGTCTGACGTCAGATTGAACTGTAGTCCTTATCCACTGAGCCACCTAGTTGCCCTTGTACATTTCCTTTACTGAGATAAATTTTTATCAGAATTAAAGTTCCAAGCCCCAGATCACTACACAGCTGTCTCAATGAATTCTATGACTTCCTTTCCAGGAAAAACGGAGGGAAAAAAATTCATACTGTCCAAATTATGACATACAATTAGATAATTCATTTAGTCACTGCATGCACATACATATGCATATGTATATGTGTGTATAAATATTTTTCAAAAGAACTACTCCTGAACAAATGAGCTGTCCCCACACTTACATGGCAGGAACATTCAGATGAATTATATTTGGGAAATTACATAGCACTTCTAGCAAAACTAACTTGCTTACTACTGCAAAATAATCTTTTTTAAAACACAAATATTCTCTAATTTTAATTATTCAGAGACAGGTGTTCTATAGTTCAGGTTTATGTAACCTAATCAAAAGAATTTTTATGTTAAATAGATGGGTCTTTATTTCAGGAGAAATTAAGCTGTTTCCCAAAGGCAATCCAGTCTGCATCATTCTGGGACAAGTTTAAGGTCCATCTGCAATGTCTGTCCAAGAATTGTAATGATGAACCAATTCTATACATTATTCATTCTACTGCATATTAGAATCTTGAAATAAAGCATTCTTCATTCACTTGGTTTTTACTGTATAGACAAATAGGCTAAATTCTTTTCAAGATACTGTAATATTCTAGTGTGTGAAGTAATCAGTATAATGTCACACAAAGGCACATCTAGAGGACTTCACCATTCATAGAGAATACTTCTTTTGTATTTGGGGTTGTGGATCATTGTCTGAAAAATTAAAGTTGTGAATCACTCAGAGAGGAAAGGAGATACATGGTGGTTATGAGTAGGCTGCAAAATATTATCAAAGATGACTGGTGAATAAAATAGCAGAAGAAATGTCATGAAGAACATATACATCTGGAAAATGAAGTATGCTTGTCATGTATTGAAGTGTCAACTGGTTAGAACTGGCCTCCAAACTGTGGGTGGCTGTAGCCTAACAGAGCAGGGTAGAGATAGGAGCGTCAAGAATCAAACAGAAGTTTAATTTCAAAGTAAGAGAGATGTCTTGCAAGCAAGACATGTGTCCACATGTGCCTGAGCCTGGCCCCTAGTTGGGGCACCCCTGCTTTAGTGTGGGCAGATCTCAATACTTATAACCAATGGTTACTCAGTGAGCTGGATCCCTGACAATGAAGGGTGACAGCAATAATGTGACAAATCTGATTAATAGCAGGGCTTCATGACCAGAACATGGATAGAGTAGCTGCTCAGAGAACACCTAGTATGTGGTTTTGTCAGAGGGTGAGATCATCCACAAGGTGAGCTCAAACGGTGAGAGCTAGAAATTCACTATTTGACAAAAACTATTTTATTGTCCCATTCTAGGAACAGTCAGAGGGACATGCAATAAAAGCTTATATAAATAGATCTAAAGATGTTTTCTAACAACTGGAAAGTTATTGAGTAGAAAGTAGGTATTAAAAAACATTTCATGCTGTATAATAAGATAAACTCCAAATGGAAATATTGTTTAGACATAAAAAGGGGATGTCTAAAATGAATCAAAAGAGCAAAGAAAGAATTGCTTTTCAGATATATGGGTAGAAAAAGAGTTTATGCTCAAGCAACAGGATCAAAATGAAGGGGAAAACTTTTTAATTTCCAAAATTTAAAAGTTTTGGGGCAAATAAATCTAATGCAGTTAAAATTAGAAAGGAAATAGGTTACTGATAGGGCATGATGACTCTGAAATGTTTCTTTAATAAGTCTTAATTCAAAGATATATAAGGAATGGATTTGAATTTTTAAGAATAAGAGCCATTTCCCAATTGTTAGATTGTCAAAAGATGCAAACCAAAAAAATTATCAAAGGAAAGATTGCAAGTATTAGTAACCACATAAAAATGTATTCCAAATAACCCAAAATTAGAGAAATGTAAACTAAAATAACTCTGAAGTTCAAGTCATACACTTCAGATTGACGAAGATGACAAATGTTGGAGAAGCTACATTTTTATGGAGCTATGAATGGGTGTAGTCATTCTAGCAATCAGTTTGGACGTATGTCCCAAAAGGCATCAACTTTATATGTCCTTTATCCCAGAAATACTACTAATGTCTGTACCCCCAAAGAGATCAAAAAAGAGGAAAAGGACATACACACACACACACATATATATAAAAGAATATAGTAACTTTTTGTAATGGTGAAAAACTGGAAACTAAGGGATACCTACTTATTGGAAATAATTAAATAAAGTGTGGTACATGAATGTAATAGAATGTTATGCCCTGAGAAATGATGAAATAGATAATTTCAAAGAAATCTCTATGATATAAAGTAGAGTAGTGTGAGTAGAAACAAGAGGACGATTTGCACAATAACAACAGCATTGTAGAGAAAAACAACTTTGAAAAGCTTCAGAAATTTGATTAATGCAGTAATAAGCCATAACTCCAGTGGACTCACCTCCCACCAGCGAAATTATGAGATATGCATTTTTATTTGGTCAAGCCCAATTTATAAGAATTTGTTTTGCTAAACTATAATATATTGCAAGGTTTTTTATTTTTATTGTCCTATTGAAGGAGTAGTTGGAGGGACATGCAACTAGATTAAAAAAAAATTTTTTTAATGATAGTTGCCAGGCATGATAGTATATCCTGTAATTCCTGTTACTGGGGAGACTGAGGCTGATAGATTATTTGAGCAAGGAATTCCAAACTGCAAAAGGACTAACCTGATTACATAATCCATACTGTCTGGCAGCAATATGGTTGGTGTCTCAGGTAGAGAAAATCCGGGCTGCTTTAGGATGGTCGCTCTGGCTCAGGCTAGGAATAGTAGTGGCTTTTATTTCTTTTTATAACTTTTTATTGACAGAACATATGCATGGGTAATTATTTACAACATTATCCCTTGCACTCACTTTGAACAGTAGTGTTTTTACCCAGTCAAAAAAAGAAAGAAAGAAATCAATCTAGAAAAGGAAGGCTCAGGGTTTCTGGTTAAAACAAAAATTGCAAAGACCAAGTGGTTTTGGCCTAGGATCTTTTGTTGGTCCATCAATGAAAGCCAAAGCAAGAAGAAGGAAGGAAGGAAGGAATCTAGCTGTGTTGTCTTGTTCTCAATGAGACAACATCTACTCACATATTTATTTGTTCATTTTCCAAGACAACCATCACATCAGAGAGGTGGTATATATATATATATATATATATATATATATATATATATATATATATATATATGCTTTACTTGATGATAAAGCGAAAACTATCAAACAAATTTATCTCATTTCTATTGATACCTCATTCAAGGATTCTTAGATGATTTTAATTTTTACCAATAATAGCTTTTTATTTCAAAAATAACTGCAATGTTTCTACATTAGTTCATACAATTCTTTCCAGGTCTCTGAAGTTTTCTAATTCATCATTTTTTATAGTACAAGAGTTATCTATTATAGTTTCATACCATAATTTATTCAGCCATTTCCCAGTTAGACACCTCTGAATTTCTAGTTCTTTGCCACTATAAAAAAAGGACTAATTTTCTTGTTCAAGACCCCACCCAAGGGTCATTGTATTCTGCTCAAACTTGTGTGAGGCATAAATCCTTTAAATAGATTGCTAAAGACTGGTGGTGGTCTGGGTATAGAGATAGTCTCTTTGTCCAAGAGTGATAAGATATTACTCTCAGCTCCTCATATTCAGTCTCTCTTTAATTGTTACACCACCCTGGGGAACACTCACTCTTTGAAGAGTATATAAAATGTGAGCTCACCATGATTGTCTTTAGTCTAAGAGATGCAGCCAAATGATCATCCTTTTATTAATAAACATGCTGTTTTTTTTTAATAAAATGATTAAATTACCCAAAATTATGTCTTTCAAACTTTTTTAATTGCCACATCATCTTTGCCATTCTGAAGGATATAAAGTAAAACCTCAGGGTTGCTTTCATTCATATTTCTCTAATTATTTGTGATTTGTTTTTTTTTTTTTCTCTTGGATATTGATAGCTTGGAATTTTTCCTCTGAGAATTTCTTGTTCATATCTTTGTATATAACCCCAATTTATTAATTGGGGAATGACTCTTACTCTTATAATTTTGAGTTCATTCTTAATATATTTTGGAAATTAGACTTTTATCAGTGAAACATTGCATGTCACAACAAATTTGCCCAGATGAATAAATATCAAGAATTTCAAGGGAAATACTCAAAAAAGTGAGAAGGAAGGAGGCCTACCAGTACCACTTCTCAAATTATACTACTATTATTTTATTTTATTTTGCTGAGGCAATTGGAGTTCTTGCCTGGGGTCACATAGCTAGAAGGTGTTAAGTCTGAGACCAGATTTGAACTGAAGTCTTCCTGACTTCAGGTTATCATTAATTATTAAAGGCATTTGGTATTGTTTAAAATCTCAAAAAAGTCATTTGGAACATATAAAGTTCTCATGATATAGAAACAAATGAACCCAGGAACTTACTTTTGGATAAGTCTAAATGTTAGGGTTCAAGGAGATCTCAAAAAGGTTAGGGTTCCAGATTGGTGTTGTGAGGTGTCTCAAAAGAATTAGCAGGCTCAGACCCATCTCCAAGTCAAGGGGCAAAGATTAGTTACACTGCTAACTACAGGCTAACTTCCAAAAGAATTTAGCAAAGAACTAGGAGCACGAATATACATTTATAGGAAATAGAACATCAGCTGCTTCGTGTCATTGATATGCTAATTTTATGGGCTAAAGGTAGAATTGAGGAGTGGTCTTAGAGGTGGAGTTGTGGAGTATTGAATTTTGTGGCTTGGGAGGTGGAATTGTACCCCATTTCATAATTCTATGGCTTTGATCATCTCAGAAACTAATACTGACCCAACTGTCATCTGTCAGCCAGCATTGTTTGTAGAACTACAAGCACTTCCCAAGCCTGGTGGCCTTAAGGTTAAGGCCAGATAGGCTTAGGATTGTTGCTACTACACTATATTATTCCCTCTCTCCTTCTCTCCTCCTCCCTGCCCTCCCCCCCCCAGCCCAAGCAATTGGGACCCAAATTAATTTGGGGCAAAAGTAGGAAGGTTTTATCTTCTGCAGTTGCTTCAGGCTAATAAGGGGTAGAGAGCTTAGCAGAATCCAGATTGAAATGGGGAGACATGCCTTGAAGATGGTTGCAGTAGTATTCAGGGGTGTTGAGGCTCAGAATTAGGTAGCAGGTTTGCTATCCAGGTTGAACAAGTAGTTAGTTGGAAGTTCATGGCCTGGAACCTAGAGTTCATGTTGCAAAGCACATGAAAAGATTGAATAACAGTTGGCATGGAAATATAAGTAACAATACCATTACAAATAGAGGCTTTCTACTTCTAGAGTAAAAGATTTGGGAGGGTCATTTATAAAACAAAAAATAAACATGTCTGTACCACAGAATACATAGTACAAACAGATAACTAGTAACAAGCTTTAATAAAATCAACTTTTTCATTAATGTGACATAAAATATCCCATTAAACTACATTCCTCTAAGAAAAAGAGTTGCACTAAAATTCTATTCTCTAAACCATACTGAAGATGTTTCAGATTTTGTTTCAATAATCAATGAAGTAATAGTTAGGTCCCATAGACAGTGTATCAATTTAGAGACCTAATTTCATACTATATTCTAGTACTCATTTACCCAATTATTTAGGATATAAAGATACATATTTTCATATTGAAAATGATGAGATATTACATACTTGTGCTCATGGCTTCTACTGACCACTTGTTCTGATTATAGAAGTTTTCTATAAGAGGAAAAAGCAGGGACATGATTATTATGGCCTTCAAGCTTCAGCCTGAAAGCATATATATGACAAGATGAAACATCCTTGACTCTGTTTGACTTTAGGTAATAATCACAATTGATAACCAATCATGCAGTAGCAATTCCATCTCATAGTCAGACTCAGGAATAATCAGGTGGGAAGCAAAGAAACAGAACTAAAAAACTGAAACAGAAGGATCTAAACTCAAGCAGAGACTGAGCTTGTCCTCCCAGCTCTTGTCCAGATAGTTGTCACCTGTGACAGTTCAGGATGGCATCCCTCCAAGTGATTTATAGCATTTCTTTTGAATGGTAGGTTACTGACTTAATGATTTATCAGATAATCATACCCAAATTGAAAACTCAAAAGAATATCTGTTACAGTCCCAAGAGATTTTATCTCTAATAGTAAATTCTATTGATCATGGCTTAGGGTTAGATACATTATTTTTATTCTCATGAAGTTGCAATAAGCAAAAATTTGCCAGGACTCAGAGAGGTAGGATATTTTGCTTAACATCTTTAATAACATGTTTTTCTTTTCTTCTTGAGTTTAAACTCATCCTGGTACAAGAACCAATCATTAGAAATCATTTCTATGTAATAAACAAGCCTATAGATTGTTAGTAAATACATTCCTTGTTTGGGAAACTATATATCCCAAACAAGCTCATTTCTCAGGCCTGATGACTTGCTACACTGATGGTTTAAAGAAAACTGGCAAGCTTGTAAGTTAAAAGAAGTCCCAAAGAAGGGACTGACCTTACTGTTGCCCACCCAATTATCGGTTTCTGTGGGCTGTACTGTTTGATACATCCCCCCACTCTGTGAATGGGGAAAAGGATACTTACACCCTCATACTTGAAGGCCAACTGAAAAGGCTTTCACCCAATCCCTCTCGTTCCACACACAATAATTACCAATTTTAGGTTTAACATGATGATATTAACTCCAAATAACTTTAACAGTCTTAGGATTTTCATAAATAAAAGTCAAATAGTCTTAGCTGTAATTTCCTCTTAATTTTCTAGCAAGGTAGAAGCTAATTCCCTAAATCACATTTACAAAACATTATAAAACATGGTAAGTAAGGCTAAATAAAATTTTCACTTTCTTTTAGTTGTTCAGTTTATTCTGTCCCCAAGCTACTGCAGATTTGGAAATTCTTAGGAAGGATTCCGGCTTTCTCTCCTTTAAATAAGTTTCTATTTTATTTTAGGAAGAAAACAAGACAATTCTTATCATTGAGATGGAACAGAATCCATTGCAAAAATGATTAGGAATCTCATATAATTTGCTGTCACTTTCCAATTTTAACATATACACCACTTTAAAAAGTTTTTTTAATTGACTTAACTAATGCGTTTCCCTAAATTCTAATTAAATGTTCTAGTCAAACTGAATTACCATTTGATTATTTTCCAGTTCGCACAAACTATTTCTCTTTTGTGAGCCAGTAAAGAGTTAAGTGCCAGTTTTTACTGACAGGGCCCCTAGAAGTCTAACTCCGATAAGGCAAAAGCAAGCTGTTTGTTTCCAGAGTTTTTAAAATAGCAGCAAACTGCCTTTCTGTTTTCCCAAAGTTCAGACTCTTAAATCTTCTGTTAACAATGTCAGTGCAAATAGATTACAACTGCCATATCCCTTTAGTGGACTTTGATTAAAGCTCCTTGAAAAGTGCTTTTGCTATCATATCTCAAATGACAAATTTCACTGAACTGAGTATATTTTCTCTTTCTCTCTTACTCCTCTATCCATGTATTCCTGCTGTAGTTAAGGAAGAAGAGAAGAGGAAAAGAAAAGAAAAAAAAAAAAAAAACCTCTCTTTCCTATGTGTACTATCCTCTTGTTCCTGGGGAGTCCAAGAGTGATAACATTAATTTAGTTGAATTTTCCTCCAAATTGCTTTATATACACATATACACACACACACACACACACACACACACACACACACACACACACACACACACCCACACACCCACACACCATTCATCTCAATATTGGCATTGAATGTTGGTCACATAAAAAAAAATCCACACAAAGTTATCAAACATGAAGCAATTATATTCAATAAAACATTTAACATTCACATAACATTTGCTTTATACTAAGCGTTTCTACAATCATGTGATGTTCACATGATCTTTACCAACAACAACCCATTATTATTTCTCTTTACAAATCAGAAAACTGGACAGAGAAAAAATAATTTGTCATAAATTACGTAACTAATACATTTCTGCAATTAAAACAGAGAATGGTAGGCTTGCCAAATGTAGAGGCTGACTGGATTTCCCAAATCACACTGCCATGCTTGGTGCGTCCAGGAGCACCCCAATTCTCCCCGGCAGTTGCTGGATAGAATCTTCTGAAGGCTGAAATGACTGGTGCCAGAATCTCCTTTTGATGGTAATTTCAGGTGCCAGGATCACCATGGGGCTTGATCTCCGCTCCACTCCTATCTCCCCCTCCCCCAGCTAGGTTGGGGAGGTGCTTGGACAAGGTATGTGGGGTCCCCATGTTGGACTTTCATTTCTATGGGTGGGGTAGAATTTGAGTTTCCCTACAGTTCTTCAGCATTCTTTTTTCTTAATCTGATCTGAGATGAGAGGAGTCAACAGAAGGATATGGGCTATAACAATTTTGTTAGCAATCCCCACACCTAAGATATGTTCAGTATTCCAGGGGGTGGAACATGCTGAGTGATCAGGGTTATGGAGAGGGTACCTTTTGAGGTGCAATCTTAGCCTTTATGTAAAGTGTTCCTTTTCCAACGGAACAGAATGGGACTTTGGACACATGGGAGTCAAAGAAGGGTTAGCAAAAAATTGCTATTTACATAGTGGCTTTTTCCTACTCTTTTCTTTCAGAATGGGCTAAATCCTTGGAATTATCCAGGAATTTATATCCTAGGATTTTTTTTTTCAATCTTAAAATGACTAATTGCCAAACTCTTCAAACATTGTTCTCAAAAACCTTGAGAATCTGCTAAGACATTGTTTTAGCCCTTTTAAAATTTTAATTAGCTAACTTTATTTCTGTGGCCCCCTGCTTGGCCAGAACTGGGGTCCACAGGAAAAAAGTCAGGCTTTTCCCTTTTTAAGGGAAATCAAGGATGTGAAGAAATCTTTCCCAGTGTTCCAACTACTACATAGAAGTTTTTCTTGCTGCCTGAATTTTAAATCTTTTCAGGTAACAGAATATGGCTCACAGAGTAAACATGACAGACATTCTGCACAGAGATGTAGACATAGACAAAGTGACATAGAAGAGGATTGTCCCATTTTTGCTAAAAGCCATAAAATTTGTCTTCCTATGGAGCCTCACCTCCTCTGGCATTCCAAGGAGGGTGAAAAGGTGGCAAAAATTCCCTACTTAGGAGGGAACTATGCTGAGAATTACAAGAATTCCCAAGACCAGGCTTCCCTAGTTAAGGAAAGTTTGTTGATCATGGAGCTCCTGATGACCTGACAAGCCTTCCTAGGTACTTGGGCTGTCCCAGTTATATGATAGAGGGAGAAAAGAATGGGGAACTTACCGTTGACAAGAAGGGAGTAAAGTCAGAGGAGAACAAACTCTCCCTTTATGGACCACCAAATGTTGGCGTTCAAAAGAGACTTCAAGAAAAAGAGATTAAAGGAATTAGAGTAGGTCATGAGGAAACCAAATTATCACTCTTTGCAGATATGATGGTATACTTAGAGAACCCTAGAGAAGCAACTAAAAAATTACTAGAAACAATTCACAATCTTAGCAAAGTTGCAGGATACAAAATAAATCCACAGAAATCATCAGCATTTTTATATATTACCAACAAAGGCCAGCAGCAAGAATACAAAAAGAAATTCCATTCACAATAACTGTCGATAATATAAAATATTTGGCAATCTGTCTGCCAAGAGAAAGTTAGGAACTATACAAACACAACTACAAAACATTTTCCATACAAATAAAGTCAGACCTAATCAGTTGGAAAAATATCAAGTGCTCAGTGAATATCAAGGCTGAGTGAATATAAAAATGACAATACTACCTAAATTAATCTACTTATTTAGTGCCGTACTAATCAAACTCCCAAGAAGTCCTCCTGACTTCAGAGCTGGAGCTCTTTCTAGGTGGCACACCATCTAGCTGCCTCCTCATTTCTAAAATATATAGAAAATTGACTCAAATTTATAAGAATCCAAGCCATTCTCCAGTTGATAAGTGGTCAAAGGATATGAACAGACAATTTTCAGATTAAGAAATTAAAACTATTCCTAATCATATGAGAAGGTTCTCTAAATCATTTTTGATCAGAGAAGTGCAAATTAAGACAACTTTGAAATACCATTACACACCTTTTAGATTGGCTAAGATGACAGGAAAAGACAAAGCTGAATTTTGGGGGTGATGTGGGAAAACTGGGACACTAATACATTGTTGGTGGAGTTGTGACTGGATCCAGCCATTTGGAACTATGTTCAAAAAGTTATCAAACTGTGCACCAGAGAATGGCTGAATAAATTACGATATAAAAATGAATGTTATGGAATTTTATCGTTCTATAAGAAATGTTTAGTTTCTAAAATCATTCTCAGGGGAATAATTTTAGAAAGCCCTGGAGAGACTTACATGAACTGATGCTTAGTGAAATGAGCAGAACCAGGAGATCATTATACACGATAACATCAATATTATATGATGATTAATTCTGATGACTGTGATTCTTTCCAGCAATGAGATGATTATTCCAATGATCATGTGATGAAGAGAGCCATATACACCCAGAGAGAGGACTGTAGGAACTGAATGTGGATCACAACATAACATTCTCTCTTTTTGTTGTTGTTCGCTTGCATTTTGTTTTGTTACTCATTTTCTTTCTTTTTTTGATCTGCCTTTTCTTGTGCAGCAAGAGAATTGTATAAATATATTTATACATATTGGATTTAACATATATTTTAACATGTTTTATATATATTGAATTGCTTGCCATCTAGGGGAGAGTGTGGGGGGAAGGAGGAGAAAATCTGAAACACAAGGCTATGCAAGGGTCAGTGTTGTCAAATTATCTGTGCATATATTTTGAAAATAAAAAGCTTTATTAAAAAAAAAGGCTAAATTCGACATGCAACACCCCCATCCCCTCCCCCCACAAAAAACAAAAGACTTCAAAAGGCTAGAATTCCAGATCATTATTGCGAGGTGTCTTAAAAGAATTTGCAGGCTCAGACTCATATGCAAGTCAAGGGGCAAAGATTTATTACACTGTTAATAGCAGGCTAAGTTCCAAAAAAAATTTTAAGTTATGTCAGCCAGTACTGTTGTGGAACTACAGCACTCCCAGGGGTTAAGTGGCCTTAGGGTTAAGGCCAAGTAGCCTTAAGGTTATTGCTACATCCTCTCCGAGAGCTACATTACATCATAAAGACTCTACTTATTTGGATAGTAACTAGATACCAAAATTGCTGGAAAAACAGGAAAGCACTCTGGCAGAAACTGTGTTTAAACCACCATCTCATACCATATGTTAAGATAATCTATACTTCTTTTATCAGTCTTCAGATCCCCTGGAAGGTTTTTGGGAGCAGGATGACCTGGGCCTCCTGACTTAAGCACTAAACAAATCTCTTTAAGTAATAGATCTGGTTTCTCAACCACATAGAGCTAGGGTTCAACAATTCTATGAGGTTTTCCCACAAAATCCAAGCTAGAAATAAAATAGAATCTTTTTTTAATATGTTGTTACTTTAGATTTTTTTGCAAATATTTTCTTTCAAATTTTTGTTTTGATAATCTTTGGAAATAGTGGTCTAAAATTTTCTGTGCCAGCTTCTCCCATGTCACACAATTGATACCAAAGTTCTTCTTGAGAGTGTCCTTGTATCACTTCTTCTGACCACTATATGGTCACCTGTCTTATGTTTCTTTGTAAAATAGTCTTTTGATCAAACAATATAACCAGCTCATCAGAGTTGAGCTCTCTGCAGTTAACTTTGAATGTTTGGTAATTCAGCTCAAGAAAGGGCCTCAGTATTTAGTACCTTATCTTGCTTGGTGCTTTTCAGAACCTTCTAAAGAGGTTCAATTTTTTCAGATGGAAGAGGTTCAATTTTTTCAGATGGAAGAGGTTCAATTTTTTGACAAGGCACTAGTATACTGTCCAATCTTCATAATTATACCACAGTGAAGTCAGCAGAATGACTCTGGGGACTTTTAGTTTGCTAGGCAACCTAATATTTCTTTTCTCCCACACTTTACTTTGGAGCTCCCACTGAGCTAGCAATGTGTGTGTCAACCTCATTAGCAATGTGGACACCCTAGAAAATATACTTCCAGGGTAAAAGAACTTATCCGCAGCTTTCAGGGATTCTCCATTTGCTGTAACAAATGGTTCCACATATGGATGGTATGATGCTGACTGGTAGAAAACCTGTATTTTCTTATTGTTAAATGTTAGGCCAAAATGAACACACGTGGCAGAGAATTGATCCATACTTTGTTGCATCTCGGCCTCAGAAGTTGCAATGAGCACACAGTCGTCCATGAACAAAAATCATGTATCCACTCTCCTTCTACTTTAGTCTTAGCTTGTAGTCTTTTCAAGTTAAGTAATTCATCATCAGTGTAATAGTTGATCTTGATGCCTTCTTCATCCTTGTTGAAGGTGTCTGACAAGATGGCTGAAAACATCACACTAAAGCTTGGGAGCAAGCACACAGCCCTGTCTCTCTGGTGACGGAGCAAGCATGAGAGTCCCTGCGCAAGCGTGCCATTATGAAACTGTTGGTCTCTGTCAGCACGTTGCTGATGGAGGTCTCCAAGTCTTCACAATTTTTTGGCCCTCATTATGCTACGTCAGTGTAAGATCTCCACCTACCAAGGTAAACGAGTCAGGATTACAGTGGATGAAGCAGGCAATTTTAAAAATATCTTTTCTAGACCCTACTCATGCCAGAAGTTGAGCAATATGGTTCTTAGGAAGGGGGCCTCAGACACCCGTGGGGCTGCTGAATCCCACTGCTGTGCAAGATTAGAACTCTAGCTCTCAGTGAATCCATATTTTGATCCCTAGTCTGTTCCTTGTGATTTTGAGGTAGGTAAAATAATATCATAGCAATAAATAGTAAAATAGTTGAATAATAAAATAATTAAATGATAAAATTATTGAATAACATAATAACAAAATAGCAAAATGTTGTGGATGATGCCACATGTAAATTGGATTTCAGTGAGATAGAATTGTGTGAAGTCTTCAACCTCTCTTTTCTAAAACCATAGAAATCTCATGACAAGACAAAAGCCAAGATGACTGCCAATGGTTCTGGATGCATCTCTAGTGTCTGATCAAGTTCAAAGTACTCCACTACAATGGCTTTTGCTGTCTTCATGATCCAATGAAGCAAAATGTTCATGCCCACTTATTCTACTGAGGAAGTTTTTACATGCTTAAAATACAGAAGCCTGCTCTGAAAAATTTTACAAAGGAAGATGGAAGAAACTTAGGAGCCAAGTTTTACCTCATAAAACATGGTAGAGGGGGAAATGTTTAAAGTAAGTTTGTTAAGTGATGCAATTAGGCCTTATCTAGAAAGCATGTGGGGTATATGGATAATCTCATAGCTAAGTATCATCCTTTTCAATCTCTTGCTATTTCTTCTTCTTCCTTTGATTCCTTAAAGCATCTTGTATAGATCTGTAGTTAGCAATTATCTCTTTCTACATGTTACATTTATTTGTGAATGACTTATCCTGGCTTTTACACTATAAATTCCTTGAGTACAGCAACCAAGCAAGTAAATTTTCACTTAACACAATGCCATGTGCATCATAGAGACAGTTTTTTTAAAAAGCTGAATTGAATTAAATGCATAGATTTCTTTTTAAAAAATTTTTTTTACAAAGCAGTGTATATTCTGAAACCATATAGTTTGTTGTTACCATATCTTTCTAGTTGGCTAGGAAATTAAATATATTTGGTTGTTGTTTGGAGTTGCTTTTGTTTTGTTTTTTGGTGTGTGTATGACAAGCTTATTTTGGCAATTAGTTCAATTTCCTTAAGAAATAATAATATTGAGGCAACTAGGTGGTACAGTGGATAGAGCACCAGCTTTGAAGTCAGGAGGACCTGAGTTTAAATCTGGTCTCAGACATGTAGTATTTCCTAGTTGTATGGCCCTGGGCAAGTCACTTAACCCCAAATTGCTTCAGCAAAAACAAAAATAAGAAAAAAGAAAAGAAAAGAAAAAAAAAGAAATAATATTTTCTGGCAGCAAGGAACATAAATAAAAGAAGATGACCTTTGATTGGCAAGTGGATAATTAAATTATGGTACATGAATATAGGAATATAACATAGGAAATAACAGATATGAAGAATTCAGAGAAACTTTGGAAGATATATTAACTGATATAAAGTGAAATAAGAAGCGGGTAAATGATATACATAATTACTACAATAATGTAATTAAAAAGAAGCAAACAAATTAAAATGAATACTATGTAATTTTGTCAAGCTTGGCCTCACAGAATGCGATAAATTCTTTCAGACATGAGAGATTTCTTGGTTTGTTTCTATTAACTGCTTCTTTCTCTCTCTCTCTCTCCCCCCCCCCTTTCTACTTTAATCTTTGTTATAACAGATGGTTTGTGGGGGGAGGTGAAAAGAGAAAGAATACATTTGGAAATAAAGGTGATATAAACAGACATCAATTAAATATAATAATTAAAAAAAAAGAAATTGTGATTTTGTGTCAATGCCTGTTCCTTTACTTATTTCCAAATTTTGGTATCAGTAGCTTTTTTAAATAGTTTGAATCAGAGCCACTTTAATTTCATGGCAAGTCATCATTTTTATACATTCTCCTAATTTAGTATTGATTTTGATTTGGTGCTCTAATATGTTGATTTTCCCAGTGATTTGAGAATTAGCAAACATCATTTCTTATCTCTTAAGATATAGTCAGATTCAAATGCTGGAAGGGATGTGGGAAAACTGAGACACTAATACATTATTGGTAGACTTGTGAACTGGTTCAACTATTCTGGGGAGCAATTTGGAATTATGCTCAAAAAGTTATCAAACTGTGCAGATCCTTTGATCCAGCAGTGTTACTACTGGGCTTATACCCCAAAGAGATCTTAAAGAAGGGAAAGGGACCTGTATATGCAAGAATGTTTGTGGCAGCCCTGTTTGTAGTGGCGAGAAACTGGAAACTGAGTGGATGCCCATTACTTGGACAATGGCTGAATAAGTTATGGTATATGAATGTTATGAAATATTATTTTTCTATAAGAAATGATCAGCAGGTTGATTTTAGAGAGGCCTGGAGAGACTTACATGAACTTATGCTAAGTGAAGTGAGTTTAGCCAGGAGATCATTGTACATGGCAACAAGAAGATTATATAATGATCAATTCTGATGGATGTGGCTCTTTCCAACAATGAGATGATTCAGATCAGTTCCAGTAATCCTATGATGAAGAAAGCCATCTACACCCAGAGAAAGGACTGTGGGAACTGAATGTCTACCACAATATAGTTATTTTCACTCTTTCTTCTGTTGTTTGCTTGCATTTTGTTTTCTTTCTCAGTTTTTTTTCCTTAACTGATTTCTTATGCAGCAAGATAATTGTATAAATATGTATATACATATTGGATTTAACATATATTTTAACATATTCAACATGTATTGGATTACCTGCCAACTAGAAAAGGGGGTAGGAGGAAGGAGGGGAAAGTTTAAAACACAAGGTTTTGCAAGGGTCAGTGTTGAAAAATTACCCATGCATATGTTTTGTAAATAAAAGGCTTTAATAAAAAAAAGATATGGCCAGATTAATTTTCTGTGATATCATTTAGTACTTGATATGTTCAGTTCTTCCTGACTTTTCTGCTAGAAAGTATTCATGATATAAAATCATGTGACTTCTATTTGTTACAAAAGTCATTCTTAATTTCTTTGATTTCGTTTTTATTATATTTATTTATTTGCAAAGCATATGCATGGGTAATTTTTCCAGCATTGATTCTTTTATTTCTTAATCCTCATATTTTCCAAAAAGAATTTTCATTGTTCTTCCCATGCCTACCTTTGCATTGATGTCATCTAGATGAAAATTTATGTTGATTTAATCTGGAGGTTTTACTGAGTTCATAAAATCTATTGAACTTTTTTGCTCTCTACAAAAAACATTCTTGCATAAGCTACTCTTATCTTAATGGCAAATTTATTTGCTAATAATGCTCATCATGATCCTTGCAATAATGAACAAACAGACATGATGGCTCTCCAAATGCATAATAAAACCAAGTCAAACTCTTTTATATGCCTCTTCAAGAGCAACCTATGAATCCTATTTCCATTAAGTTTCAATAGCCTTTTGTCTTCTGCTTTCATTTGTAGTAAAAAATCAGTGTTGATATGATTCAGTTCTAAGAATATATTAATTCCTTAGTTATTAGGCAAGTACTTCACATTTCAAATACCAAGAGATGAGGTATTATTTACAGATGATCTAAAAATTGTAATACCATTTCCTGCTGCCTTATAATATTACTACTCCACTATTATTGAAGAAAAAGGGTAAGAAGGAGGAGGGAGAGAGAAGAGCAGATGAATTAGGACCATTTAGCATTTCTTTTTTGTTTCAGTGATGCCATAGCCAAAGCATAGTTAACTGGTTCATATAAAGTAGATATAATCTGTTACTAGGAATATACTCAAAGCCTTTCTAGCATAATATAACATGTTCTACTTTCATAGCTTTCAAAACTATCTATCATATGCCAGGAAGAGGCATGAAATTAGAATTTTTAAAAATATATGAAAAGAAATGGAAGAGTGTGAGCAGAAGCAGTGATAGAAACCAACAAACTCTGAAATGAAAGATGGCAGCAGCAGACTGTCCTTCATGGAAATTCTCCAGTACCATTTCAGATGCTTACGGTGATAATGGCAGAATAATTTATTGGAGAATATTCCAGGACAGCAGGTACCACAATAGATCTCATATCAGGATTCCATCAGGTGACGTGAACTTAGGGAAGAAAAGACACAAGGGGCCAAATTGAAAGGAAATCATGGTATATTTCTGAGTAGCTGTGAGCTAAGAGCTACAAAAAAAAGAGATGGAAGTTAAAAATAAAATAGAGCCTCTGAGAGTACCATAGTGTGAGCAGAGATGGATATGAAAGCTCTGAGCTGTGGTGGGGAGTAGAAAGATAGAACAGAGAGGTATCTCTGAAACTAGAAATGCTAGCATAATCCTGAGAACCGCCACAACCAATTCAACAAATTCCAGCTCTCCCCAAGTGGCTAACAGATCTCTGTGTTGAATATACTGAAAAGAAATAGGTGAATGATTGAATATTCCTTTCCTCTGTATAGGAGATGGTCTCACTAAACCTCAAAAAAATACACTGAATAGAAATCTATTCATTTTAACTAACTTTTGCTCAAGAAGTTGAAGTCAAGTCTACTGGAAGATAAAATAGAAAATAAAACCAACTCTCCCAGAGGGGCAAAGGAACTTGAGAACAGTGGTCAAGGTAGTTAGATTTGAGTGTAGAGACCACAAAGCTTAATTAAGGAGAATGAGCTATCTTTTGTACAACTTTGGGCTAAAGAAACCCATGGAAGCTACTGGCATCCAAAAAGGGAGTTTGGAATTATTTTGTCCAAAGCTGAATTCTACAAGATTAGCATTGAGAGGCAAAGAAAAGGGTCAGAGGAAGTAGAAGCCTCTCTATGCCTCAAGTTCATAAAGGCGACTCCAACAATTTTTTCTTTCTCTTTCCAGTGAGAATTAAAGAGCAAAATGTCATGTTGTACTTAATAGTGGATCTCAAATGACAATCACTTTTTGAAGAAAAACCGAAGCGTATACTTCTATATATTTCAGGTATGTCTGGGTCTCTGTGAACTGAGTGAAGTTATGTCTGAATGACTCTAACGTTTTCTTGGGAAGCAATGGATATTAGCAAGTTGGATGCCATAACCCTGCTATGTCCATATCATAGGTAGAGTGAATTAATTGGGAAAGTGTGAAAAGATTTCATAGTTTCAATAAAGGTCCAGATGAGATTATGTAGCATATAGTTTCATGATTTTCTCCAATTATGTTCAGCACCAGGAGAATAGGAATAAAGGTGACAAGTGGTGACAGTAATCCAGGATTGGGATTTGGCAACACATAACTGGTCAAAGGAAGGAGAACAAAGGACTTAAATATGGTGGGTAGCATAGAAGGGAACTGAATGAAAGACAAATCAAGATAGGGAAAGGAGGAGAGTGTAACTAGCTTGGAGATAATGGACTCTAGCATTAGAGATAATGGGAAAGAAACAAGGAGAAGAGGGATTGGTGGTCATGTGGAAGACAAAGAATAAATACCTTGGAGGTTGTGGGGAGAAGGGAAAGAAGGAAGGTTAACAATAGAATCAGACAAAGGAATATTGGAGCTAGCAAATAATGGATACCAGAATCTTGATTTAATGATAAATTTTAATTGAATAAACCTCAAAGGAGGTAAAATTACTGAATAAAAATGGTAAAGAGAGAGTCTAGAAGCTGACTGAAGGAGGAGTATTTTGACTCCAGCACTATTATCACTCATAGGGGAATTATAAATGAAAGAACAACCAGCGCTGTCCAGGGTAGCCAGGAATCCACTATTGACAGAAGAGAACGAGGTCTAAGTAAAAAGAAAAATAGAAGGAGTGAGATAAGAAAAAGGATTAAGATGAAAACAAGTTTGTTAATTATGAAGACTACATTATAGAGATCTCATAGGAGGGGAGCAGGCAACAAGGGACAAGGAATTGAGGATTTTATATAAAAATAGCAAGAGTAAAGATTAATTGGTGTGGGGAGATTATTAGAGGTTAGGAGTATGCTAATAATTGAGAAATAGGTCCAGGCTAAAATGGCCAAAGAGAGGTTTGTTAAAGTAAGCAAGTGATTAGATGGGTGAATCCTCTCCCTTGAAGTCAGCCTCATATCAGGTGGCATCTAGGTTGCACAATGGATAGAGACCAGTTTTCAAGTCAGGAACATCCTAGTTCAAATCTAGACTCAGATGCTAGCTATGTGACCCTTGGTAAGTCACTTAAGCATTGTTTGCCTCAGTTTTCCCATCTGTAAATGGGCATAATAATAGCATTAACCTCCCAAGACTGATAAAGATCAATTAAGTTAATAATTATAAAGTACTTATGTATGCTTGACACATACTAAGCACAGTGTAAATGTTTTTTATTATTATTATTGTTGTTGTTGTTATGCTGTGTCCTGTAAGGCTCAGAAGGTCAGCTTCACTGCAGTCTAAGTTGCTGGTAAAAGTATTCCCTAAAGTAGTCAGGTCAGGATGCTGGAAGTAGCAGTTGAAGGTGGAATTTTTTCTAGAAAGACAGTAGAGAAGAGCCTTAAGAAAAGACAGAACTAGAAAAGTTGAAAAGACACAAAAGTATAGAAAAGAGAAAAGCAGTTCTTCTGGACCAGATATATAAAGAAGGGGCAAAATTATGCCATTAGAGATGGTATAATTTTGATGGTGTTGAGTGATAAGTCTTTTGAATCTTTATTTTTCCTTCAGATACATGTAAAAACATTTTTTGGTTTTATATATAATATGTTCTTTTTTTACATATTTCCTTTTCTAAAAAATGCTATTATTTTTATTACAGCTTTTTATTTTCTTTTTCCCCCGCTTTTGTTCAATTACAAGCTTAATTTTACTTTTCCTTCAATGAATTCCTGCAATACTAACATTTCTAAAATGGAGATCCCAGATGAACTCTCACACTGTAGCATTTTGGCATATTTCCCTATCAAGTAATGGGTCTTCAGAAAAGGGCCTTCTATGTTTTAGGTATGGTGTGGGTATGTATCCCCTCAAAGCACAACTATTGAGCCCTTACTGGTACTTTTATTTTTATTGATAAGCTAGAGAATTTAAGTGATTAAAACAAAAGATTTGTATTTTTAGTTCAACTTGGCCCCTCAGCCTAACTCCATTGCTAATACAGCTTTTTATTTTCAAAACATATGCATGGATAGTTTTTCAACATTGATCCTTGTAAAACCTTATGTTCCAAATTGTTCCCTTCTTTCCCCCCACCTGCTCTCCTAGATGACAAGTAATCCAATATACATATTTCCTTATGAATTATGTTGGGAGAGAAAAATCCAAAAAAAGAGAAAAACTACAAGGGAGAAAAAAGCAAAAGCAAAAAAAGCAAACGTAGCATGTGTTGATTTACATTCAGTCTACATATGTCTCTCTAAATGCAGATGGCATTTTCTAACCAAAGTTTATTTCAATTGTCTTGAATCACTGAACTGCTGAGAACCAAGTCTATTATAGTTGCTGTTGTGTACAACATTTTCCTGGTTCTGCTCACTTCACTCAGCATTAATTCATGTAAATCTTTCCAGACCTTTCTAAAATCATCCTGTTCATCATTTTTATAGAATAATAATATTCCATTTACTTTCATATACCATAACTTATTCAGCCATTCCCTTGTTGATGGGCAGCTACTCATTTTCCAATTCTTTGTGACCACAAAAAAAGCTGCTAGAAATACCTGAGTGAAAAATCTCAAGGTATCTATTTGTAAAAGAGGAAGATATCAAATCATGAAAAATATCTGTGGGCTTATTTTTCTAAAACCAGACCTATATGATTGCAGTGGTTCAGGCATTTAAAGATGAAGAAATTCTTCTTTTTTAATTTATTATTTTATTTTTCTCCAATTACATGTAAAAATAATTTTCAACATTCATTTTTACAACTTTTAGTTCCAGATTCTCTCTCTTCCTGCCTCCTCACTCCCCCTCATTGAGAAGGCAAACAATTTAATATAGAATGTAACTGTGTATATAAATAAATGCAAAATATTTCTGTAACATTCATATTGTGAAAGGAAATATGTATATCAAAAATTACAAAAACCCAAACCAAGAAAACTAAAGAGATTTTAAAAATATGCTTCAATCTGTATTCAGACTCTATCAGTTCTTTCTCTGGGGATGAAGAGCACTTTTCATCATAGGTTCTTCAGAGTTGTCTTGGATCATTGTATTGCTGAGAATAAATAAGTTATTTACAGCCAATCATCTTTTTTTTTATAGCTTTTTATTTACAAGTTATATGCATGGGTAATTTTTCAGCATTGACAATTGCCAAACCTTTTGTTCCAATTTTTCCCTTCTTCCCTCCCTCCCTTCCCCCCAATGGCAGGTTGACCAATATATGTTAAATATGTTAAAGTATATGTTAAATAAAATCTATGTATATATGTCCATACAGTTATCTTGCTGCACAAGAAGAATTGGACTTTGAAATAGTATACAATTAGCCTGTGAAGGAAATCCAAAATGCAGGTGGACAAAATAGAGGGATTGGGAATTCTATGTAGTGGTTCATAGTCATTTCCCAGAGTTCTTTTGCTGGGTGTAGCTGGTTCAGTTCATTACTGCTCTATTTAGTTCATCTCATTGTTGAAGAGGGCCATGTCCATCAGAATTGATCATCACATTGTTGTTGAAGTATATAATGATCTCCTGGTCCTGCTCATTTCACTCAGCATCAGTTCCTGTAAGTCTCTCCAGGCCTTTCTGAAATCATCCTGTACAATCAATCATCTTACAATATTGCAGTTACTTTGTACATAGTATTTTTCACTTTGCATAAGTTCATAGAAATCAAGTCTTTTTGATGTAGGTCAGTTCTCACTTCTTAGAGAGTTGCCTAGTAATTAAGGGATTTGTCCAGGTTCATAAGTCCAGTATGTGCCAGAGACAGAACTTGAACTCTGGTTATCTGGTTATCTTCCTAACCTTTATACCACTCTGCTTCTTTGGACTGTTTTTACTCCCAAAATGATGACTAAGAATATAACAATAACTACCAGACCAACCCTGCATTCCAAATGATATAAAAATTTTGTGCAAATTGTCTACATAGGCATTGAAGGTACCCTGGATAAGGTGTTAGATGACAAGCAGGTTTTCAAAATTAGTATTATATAGTAAGTTACATCTTTACCATCATACAATTGACAGAAAAATGTAGAGAATACAAGATTCTACTGTGCTGATTGTTTATCTTAAAAAAAAAAAAAAAACCAATTAATTCAGACCTGATTGAAGACCTTCCTAAAACAACATCTTCCCTGAATAGATAAAAATTATACAAGACTTCTTGACAGATAACAACAGAGATAACCTTATACAATTACCCTTTAAATATTAATATTGAGTGAAATAGAGAGAGATGGTTACTAAAAGTATTCATCAGTAATTTAAAGGAGATCCAATTCAGAGTAAAAGTCATAATGATATTCCCCTAAATTGGTGAAATCCTCCACATGCTCCTATTTGTGGATGACATTTTTCTTTAAACAGCAATAATAATAACAAACTTTTATTGATAACATTAAGAAAAATCAGTCATTTCATAGATATACCTCTCCCCTACTCTTACTCTATGAGCTTTCCCTTACCAAAAAGGGGGGGACAAGTAGTTAGGCAAAATCAATTTAGAAATTGACCATGATGGCAGAAACTAGGCCTTGACCCACACTTAACACCATACACCAAGATAAGGTCAAAATAGGTTCATGACCTAGGCATAAAGAATGAGATTATAAATAAATTGGAAGAGCATAGGATAGTTTACCTCTCAGACCTGTGGAAGAGGAAGGAATTTGTGATCAAAGAAGAACTAGAGATCACTATTGACCACAAAATAGAAAATCTTGATTATATCAAATTGAAAAGTTTTTGTACAAACAAAACTAATGCAGACAAGATTAGAAGGGAAACAATAAATTGGGAAAACATTTTTACAGTCAAAGGTTCTGATAAAGGCCTCATTTCCAAAATATATAGAGAATTGACTCTAATTTATAAGAAATCAAGCCATTCCCCAATTGATAAATGGTCAAAGGATATGAACAGACAATATTCAGACGAAGAAATTGAAACTATTTCTAGCCATATAAAAATATGCTCCAAATCATTATTAATCAGAGAAATGCAAATTAAGACAACTCTGAGATACCACTACACACCTGTCAGACTGGCTAGAGTGACAGGGAAAGACAATGTAGAATGTTGGAGGGGATGTGGGAAAACAGGGACACTGATACATTGTTGGTGGAATTGTGAACACATCCAGCCATTCTGGAGAGCGATTTGGAACTATGCTCAAAAAGTGATCAAACTGTGCATACCTTTGATCCAGCAGTGTTTCTACTGGGCTTATATCCCAAAGAGATACTAAAGAAGGGAAAGGGACCTGTATGTGCAAGAATGTTTGTGGCAGCCCTGTTTGTAGTGGCTAGAAGCTGGAAAATGAAAGGATGTCCATCAATTGGAGAATGGTTGAGTAAATTGTGGTATATGAATGTTATGGAATATTATTGTTCTGTAAGGAATAACCAGCAGGATGAATACAGAGAGGCTTGGAGAGACTTACATGAACTGATGCTAAGTGAGATGAGCAGAACCAGGAGATCATTATATACCTCAACAACGAGACTGTTTGAAGATGTATTCTGATGGAAGTGGATCTTTTCGATAAAGAGAGCTAATTCAGTTTCAGTTGATCAAGGATGGATAGAAGCAGCTACACCCAAAGAAAGAACACTGGGAGATGAATATAAACTGCTTGCATTTTTGTTTTTCTTCCCGGGTTATTTCTACCTTCTGAATCCAATTCTCCCTGTGCAAAATTTTTATATCATTTGGAATATAGGGTTGGTCTGGTAGTTATTGTTATATTCTTAGTCACCATTTTGGGAGTAAAAACAGTCCAAAGGAGAGTGGTATAAAGGTTAGCAAGATAACCAGATAACATGTAAAGGACTGCTTGCCATCTGGGGTAGGGGGTGGAGGGAGGGAGGGGAAAAATCGGAACAGAAGTGAGTGCAAGGGATAATGTTGTAAAAAATTACCCTGGCATGGGTTCTGTCAATAAAAAGTTATTTAAAAATAAAAATAATAATAATAATAATAATAAAGGAAAGGGAAGTGGAAAAAAAAAGAAATTGACCATGCCTGATGATGCATGCAATATATTTCATATCTTGAGAGAATTTGTAGCTGGATTAGATCTGGGGGGCCCTGAGTCATTGTCCATCTTTGTTCTATTTTCCTTGGTTTACTTTATTGGTTGTGGCTTTTTGATTCACTTATTTCAGATTGAAATACAAAATAGAGGGGGAAAGAACACAAGACACTGCCAGGTGGATGGCAGAACTTGAGAGCATTGAACACTGAGAAAATGCATGTCCATGTCCAAAAAGCCTTGATACTCAATAAAACATTATTTTTAGAGCCAAATATATATATTCCATATCTGTAGAAACATCACACACACACCAGCATTGGGAGGTATATTTTCTTTGGGGGCCAAGATTATTATAATTCCACAACATTTGTGACTGCCATTGTGTTGGTTTCATCAAGCTCCCAAGTACTGGGAAATGTCATAAAATAAATTCATAATCACTTAATCACATGTCTTTCTTGACCTTTGGTCTTGAATCTCCAAATATCCGTTGAACACTTGTCACCGGATGTCCCTTAGACATCTTAAATTCAACATAAACTGAACTCATCTTCTATCCTCTACTGTCCCTTTCCCCAACCTCCCCCAACAATCTTTCTTCTTCTCAACTTTTTGTTACTGTTGAGGTCATTGCCATTTTCCCATTCACAAAGGTTCACAACTTATACATCATCCTCAACTCCTCATTCACTCTCATCCTACTTACATCTAAATTGTTGGCAAATCTTCATGACATTTTTCATCAGTACTTTTTTCCCTTCCCCTCTTTTCCTTCTTAATGCAAACCTTTATATATTTCATGCCTGATTTGTTGCAATAACCTGCCTCTCCTTCTTCCATTCCAATACATAGTCCACAGTTGCCAAAGTGAACTTCCTAAAGTACTTAAAGGTTTGACCATGTCACAATATAAACTCAGGTGGCTCCCTATTAACTCCAGGATCAAATATGAGACTCTGCCTTTTTAAAGCCCTTCCATGACTGGCCCCTTCCTATCTTTCTAGTCTTATATTTTACTCCTCTACATATACTTTACAATCTAGCAGTACTGGCCTTCTTAATGTTGCTCACAAAAGGCACTTCATCTCCTAATTTTAAGTTGTTCACCATATCCAGAAGGTCCTGTCTCCTCATCTCTCTCTCGGCTTGCCTGAATTCCTTTAAGTCTTGGCTAAAATCCCACCATTGGCAACAAACTTTTCCTCCTCAGTTTAATGTCTTTCCTCTGAGAATTTACTTCTAATTTACTCCATATATATCTTGCTTGCATATAGTTGTTTATATGTTGTCTTCTTAATTAGGATATGAGCTTCTTGAGGACAGAAGGACAGAAAGTTTTTACCTTTTAACTCAAAAGTAATTGCTTAATAAATCCTTATTTACTTGACAAATTGTTACATGAACTAATTGCCCACTCAGTCTGTTTTCCAAAATATGATTTGCAGTTAGATGGACAACCTACATAGAGCTGGTTCATCAATACATATTATCTTGGGATCAATACATATTACAAATGGATAGTGAATTGGGCCTATATTGAACTGAAGGAAGAAAAATTACCTTAATTGCTTTTAGAAAATAACAGTTCAGGGACAACTAGTGGCACAGTGGATAGAGCACCAGCCCTGAAGTCAGGAGGACCTGAGTTCAAATTTGACCTCAGACATTTAACACTCCCTAGCTGTGTGACTCTGGGCAAATCACTTAATTCCAGTTGCCTCGGCCAAAATAAATAAAAAAAGAAAATAACAGTTCTCTATACTCAAAGCCCAAACAAACTGTGCATATATTTTGATCCAGCAACACCACTACTAGGTCTGTACCCCAAAGAGATTGTAAAAAAGGGAAAAGGATCTTACATGTACAATAATATTTATTGCAATTTTTTGTGGAAGCAAAGAATTGGAAATTGAGGAGATGCCCATCAATTAGGGAATGGCTGAACAAGTTATGATATATGAATATAATGGAATACTATTGTGCTGTTAGAAATGAGGTTTTAGAAAAATCTGGAAAGACATAGATTAATTAATTGGTGCTGACTGAAGTGAACACAACCAGGAAAACATTGTACACAGTAATAGTAGCATTGTATGGATGATCAACTATGATAGCCTCAGCTCTCCAGATCTAAACAATGATCTAAACAATTACAAAACAGTGATCTAAAACAATTGCAAAAGACTCATGATAAAAATGCCATCCACATCCAGAGAGAGAACTATGAGTCTGAATGCAGAATCAAAGGATACTATTTATAGTAGAATCTCTAGGAAAGTTAGAATTAAATCAGAAAAAAAACCCTTTTTTGATGCAAATTTTATTTTTAAAACCTATTAGTTCATTTTCTTGTCTTAATAAATATAGTGAGCAAAATTAAATTTTAATTTAACGAATAGGGCTCTTCTAACACCTTGTGGTCAGCATTCTGAACATGACTTTTCATTGTTCATCACTCCGTTGTAGATTCAGACAATGTAGTCCTAACACAGGATATCTGCAAGAAATTTTTTGGAGTAATGGGATCATAAACTCAGAATTGGAAAGGAAGATAGGGATCATGTAGTATAACACCTCATTTTATCCAGAAGAGGAAACTGATATCCAGAGATGACGCTTAATCAAGATCACACAGGTAGAAAAGAACAGAGCTGGGATTGAAATTCAGGTCTTCTACTTATAAGTTCAGTGCTCATTATGCTGTACTGAGTTTTAGTTTTGATTTTAGAACATATGTCTGACATATTTTAACCCATATTTTGCTCATTTTGCTTGAAATAGATAAAATACCCAAGTAATCCAATTGATGATCCTAGTTCATGGCTTTGGATTAATTGATTTTTCTTTTACTATCATTTTACTATCATCTTATGAGGTTCTATCCTTCACAGAGATAGGGAAAACTGTTAAATGGGAGTAAAGCTGCTTAGAATTTTATGGCAAAAATAAAAAATTTAAAGCACCATTGATTTTTAAAATCTACCTGAAAGACTGTTTTAGCTTCCTGAGAAGAAATTTGGTATAAATGGATCTAGAACTAGCCTTGGAGTTTAGAAAACTTCCATTGAAGTCCTATCTCTTTGTTTCTCCAGAGATTAGCACAGTGCATGGCACATAGTAAGTGCTTAATAAAAGGTTATTGACTCACTGCCTCTGACACATATTGGCTGTATCACTATAAGAGAGTTAGTCAACCTTTCAGTGTCCTAGGCACTCCAGTTGTTGATCTATGTTAGTGGAGAGATTTCTGCACTAGGACTTCATGTCCCAATGAAACTAAGGGTCTAGACAAAAAATAAAATAAAATAAAAAAAGGAAATGGTGAGTTTCCCAAACCTGATGTGTTGGCAATTTTCAAGCAGGAATACTATTCAGACCTCTGAACTGGGAATCCTAGGTCTGAATTCAGTGTTCCAGTCACCTAAGCCAAAATGTTCAATTTCATTATCACTGACATTTTTCAAAAAAGAAAGTATTATTGTGACTTTTCTCTGTTGTCTGTTGTTAAGTAATCTGATTTTCCCATCAAACTCCCGTGAAGGACTCAGGATTTACCAAGTCTCTTGGCTCAATCTTTCACCATCTATTTGGTAAAATCTGAATAATTTAATAAGGTAACATCAGTTCCCCAAACTAAAAACATCTTAGTTATAATATTTTAAAAGAAAGTTGTATTAAATGCAAAAGATGCAAAGAGCATTTGAAGTATTACTTCTGGTAAAATCCCACTGCTCACTGTTTCCCAGATTATTGAAGTCCCAGGACCAAGAATACCTTGATGCTGGGCTCTCTGTCACCCTCAGGTGGCAGCTCCATAGCATTGCTCTCTTCCTACCTCCCTAGGCTCTGTCCCAGCTCTATCCATCTTACAGACACTAAGGGAGAATATTTAAGTATTCTACTCCTAGGATATAGTTCTTCTTTGCAGAGTTCAGGGCTATAAAAAATAGGTCAGGAGACTAGTGATTGCCCTGTCCCTTCCATACACTGTGGGTCATCTCCAGCAGGACTCAACCCTAACGATACCTTCTTTACCCATTTATAGGGCAAGATGAAGGGAACAAAGGAAGGTTGCCAGTGACATTAACCGTGCTTTTGGAAGGGATGGATGTGCCTTGCTCATAAGAATACTCCCTATGAGTCCCATACTTAATTCCCTCCTCCCCAATTCTCTTTACTACTTGGATAGAATTATTCAAATCAGCCAAAGCTGGTTATCAGGAATAAGGTCCCAAAGCAGACATGTCCTAGAGCCTACTTAAAAGTGCCCTAAATCAGTTTGGGGACAAGAAAAGATCCGAGCTAGTAGGATCCTGTGAGGGATGTAGAAGACCCTTACCCAAAATGACTATTCAGAGATCACTCAGTAGAAAGCAGAAAAGTTATTTATTAATAACTTATTAATAAATAATAAATAACCATAGAGAAGACATATGGTTTGGTGAGTGGAGGTAGAGGGGTATAAGCACAGATACTATTATGTGCCAAGCACTATCCTAAGCACTTCAGAAGACCTGAGTTGGAACTATACCTCAGACATATATGAGCATATGTTTTTTATTTATGAAATAAATGAGCAAAATTGCTCATGAGAATGAACAATTCCACTGCGAGGAGGGAAAGAGAGAAAGCTCGCAGTAGAAGGGCTAAAGATTTAGGAAAGATATTTTTTTTATGGTTTGGTTACAGAGGATTACATCATAAGTTGGGGAGCATTGAGAAAGAGGTGCCTTCTCCCATAATTGAATATTAAACATTGGTGCCAAAGGCAGATTAGAATGGAATGCTTTGTTTCCCTGATTCGGAGAGGAATCATCATCAGTCAGACCTTCAAACTTCAGATTACTGAGCTGACAGCATTTCATAATCTAAATATTGATAACAATGAACCAGGATAAATGTCATCATTTCTGGTTAAGTAGATTTATCTAAAGTTTTAAGTAAATATTGGCTTACATACACCATACTTATGCAGGTCACGGAGACATAGAAATAATAAAAAATACAGAAAAAGAATTTAGACATTCCTATAAGTTCTTCACTTTATCTCTCCATTCCACACAATCCTGATGCAATCTGAATCTCTGTTGAGATTCAGAACTCAACTGGGCACTCCCTTTAGTGCCTTCTTTAGTGCTGACGAATGTTTCTTGTCAGCATGTTAGTCTTAGAGACTTGCCTAGGATACTAAAAGGTTAATTGACTCTCCCATGGTGACCCAATCAGTATGTGTCAGAGGTAAATAAGTCAATAAACATTTATGGAGCACCTACTATGTGCCAGAAAAAGGAATGGATTTCCTAATGCCTGTAAGAGATTACCATAGATTTAGAATTTAGATTTAGATTTAGGATTCTAGGATCATAGACTTACAATTAGAAGGGATCCTAGAATTCATTAAATATGGCTCCTTATTTTATCCAAGGAGAAACTGTAGTCGAGAGAGAGTTAGTGAGGTCACACGGGGAGTAACAAAGCTAAGTAGTCTCGACTCCAAATCCAGCATTCTTTGTACTAGGCTATCCTGGCTCTAACTTAGAGCTCAGTAGCCTTCCCCCTAAATTTGATTTTTCCAATGTCAGTCTTTCTATCAGTGATCTCTTACTCAAGCTTCCCAGAGTTGAAACCATGGTGCTATAGCTATATTCTTGCCTTTCCCCCTCTTGCCCAAACAGTCACCAAGACTACCCCCTCCACATCACTCATCTCTGATCCCTTTTCTCTAGCCCCACTGCTCTCAAACTAGTATAGTTTCTTCTTCCCTTCCACCTGGACTATTACGAGTCTCCTAACAGGTCTCTGGGGATTGTCTCTTCAACCCATCCTTCAAACAGCTAGTTTAGTCTTCTTTTTGACTGTCAGTGCTCTGCTTAAGAGCAGCTCTTGTGATGGCAAGACTTGGAAATTGTCTCTGTTAAGTATTGTTTCCTCCTTTTCTTCAATATTCCTATTGAGGAACCAGAAAAAAGAGTTTCCAATGATCAAAGTCTGTGGTATTGTCAAATGGGTCAACATCTGAGATGAGTACAGTTTTGTCAATAGAAATAATGTTAAAGAGAATGTATTATTATCTGCCTTGTTAACCCAAAGACCATTGATCCTTTCAATTTCTTCAAACCCCCTTTACAAAATTAACAAGTGTTTCAGCTGAATCCTCTCATTGGGACCTGGGACTGTCTTGCTTTTCTATGTGTAGAGAAGACGTATGGTTTGGTGAGTGGAGGTAGAGGGGAATAAGCACAGATACTACTATGTGCCAGGCACTGTCCTAAGCACTTCAGAAGACCTGAATTGGAACTATACCTCAAACATTTACTACCTGAATCACTTTGGCAAAATCATTGAGTTCAGTGTCTTCATCTCTAAAACTGAAATCATAATAGCACCTGAATTGCAGGTTTGTTGTGAGGATCACATGAGTTTTTATCAAGAACACTTAATTACTTAAAGATAAATTATCTGTGATTTCTGGGATAATGTCTTGTTCCTGAATTATCTTCATAAATCTCTTCATTTCCATGAACAAATTTATTTGAGTCATTTGGCTGATACTTTTTTGACTTAGTGTTGACTGAATTCATGTGGATATTACCCATAGAAAGTCTTTTGATTCTATTCTTTTTTTTTTTATTGTATTCGTAAATCATAGCTGTTTCATAGATTCTATCTGGAGGTAAACTACTTTTGTTTATATTGGCACATACAATTGCTTGATGAAGTGAGCTCTGCTTGTTCCCAAAATATTTCTCTAAGTTTTTAATTGATTTATCATGTACTCTGAGAACATCTAACAATACCTCCTTTTTTTTTTTTGCTGAGGCAATTGGGGTTAAGTGACTTGCCCAGAGTTATAAGCTAGGAAGTAATAAGTGTTGGAGATCAGATTTGAACTTAGGTCCTCCTGACTTCAGGACTGGTGCTTTTCTTGCTTTTTTGATCATGAGGCATTTCTCTTTCCTTAGTTTCCTTTAGGTAGATAGGTCCTGAATTTTCTAATACAATACAAGGTTTTATTAAGATATATTATATACCTATTGTGGTATATTATATTATATTATATATGTATATATATATATAAAATATTATATCCCTTTTGCAGTTCTGAAAACATGTTATGTTTACAATTTTGAAACTACATATAAAATATGCGAACTGTAAGTTCTGAAAGTATGTTATATCTGTACATATTTATGTCACCTGTATATTTATATATATATATATACACATATATATATTAAGTTTTAACTGATTCAAAATATTCATTTTAAGTTTAAACTTTGATTTCAAGATGTCAGTAAATCTTTAGACATCCATAGCCATAGCTTTCCCCTTCACAGCTTTATTTATCCATTTGACTTCAAAGTCTTCAATCTCCATCTTCCTTTTTATACAATAAAAATTTATCTTTATCAAATCCAAATGAAATTTTGGTATCACTGGAGAAATATTTTTAAAACAGGAAAGGTGTTTAAAGAATTTTTTTGATTTTCCAGTCCAATTATATTTCTATCTACTTCAAAATCATTTGAGATATTAATGTTGTTTTTATCATACATTTTATTATTAGGTAGAATTTCTGAAGTTTGTGTTAAATGAGGATTTTCAATGTCTTTGGATTCTTCAGTTTTTCCCTTTTAAGATCTTAGTATCGTCTCATTTTCTGCTTTTTTCCATCTAGTTTCGGTTTGGGGATGAAGTTGTTTCACATGATTGCCATGCATTTTTCTTCAATTTGTAGTTACGTGCATTGAAACTGAGAGCATTATTAACAAAAAGCAGTATGAATCCCTTACCTATTACCAGTATGATTTTAGAATTGGTACATAATGAAAGCTTTCATATTTCACATGTACTCATGTCTTTTTTAATGGTCAATGCCATCTGAATCAAAGCATTTCCAAAAGGAAAATTGGTATTTTCTGCTTTATTTTAGTGACTATTGCCTTGTTTTACGATCAGAAAATGAAGGAGCGTCATTCACTTTATTATTCTCCCTGTCAAGCCAATCATCACAAATAGTTACAACCTATAACTCTATATTGCCCCATTTATTTCTTTGACTCTTAAGAATATTTATATCACACTAACTAGGGCAACTGATAACTAAATCACTATTATATCCAGATCTCCAACTACCAGTGTTTTCAAGCTTCAAGCTTCTGCTGTATGTTCATCATTATTTCTCTGTTTTCTCCTCTTCACCATGAATTAGGATTGGATGGGACATTATTAATATTACTATTATCATGATTATTAACATCATCTGTGATTGTATTATATCCCTTTCAGCAGGATATAAATTCTTTGAAGGCAGGGATTATTTCAAATGCTTTTTAGATTTCTATCCTCAGCACCTAGCATAATTCCTAACACAAATGTGTTAGACTATTTAATAGTTATTTGTTATTGGATTATTATATCCTAAAGAAATGGATCAATTCTTGTTCCCAGATCACACCCTGTGATTTCTTATCCTTGCTCATGATCTTCCTTATGTCTAGAATATATTCTCTTCCCTTGTCACCTGTTAAATTCCTATTAATCGTTTTAGATCTCTATAAAATAACCAGGTTATATTAGGAGAGTTTCAAATTGCTACTAATTCTTACATTGTGTGATTGAAGACCTATGCTCTGTAACCTAGTTTTGATTGAACCAAAAAAAAACAATAACAGCCCATATTGATATAGTATTTTATGATTTGTCGATTGTGCTTCCTTACAACAACACCACATAGGTAGGTAGTTCAAATATTATCCATCCCCATTTTAATGATAAGGAAAATGAGGTTCAGGAAGGTTCCATTCACATAGATATCCATACACATGGATAGAAGAGATATAATTGTAGAATGGTCTAGATCATCAACCTTACCAACAAAAAAGCATTTTAGTCTTTGATAGAATCAGGAGAGAATGTAAATTTTCCCATTTTTTTCTAGGAAAAAAATAGTTTCAATCTCCTCACATAGCCAAGCCCCAGGTAATCAAGGATTAGAAATGGTCACCATTTGAGGAGTTTAGAAATTCATCTGTTTTTCTTTATTCCAATCTTTCTCCTGTTTTTTTCCCCGGTGCCATCAAACCATTAAAGACTCAACTTATTTCAGAAATCTGACTCTTCAGCAATAACTTATTTATACATCTGTTACTTTTGGGCAGCAGGCTGCTGAAGCCAATCTTCCGTTTTGCCAGTTTTCTAGGTACTATGTTTAGTGCTTCATGTCAGCTGTCATTCTCATATGTAACTGTATGAAACAAATGCAGTATTAGGGGTCTCTTTGACCACAACTGCAGTGTGACATTATGCAAATATATTGACATTAGAAGTATTAGTTTTAAATACTGATTCAATTCTGGGGAGGAAAAAAATATGGTTTTTAGGTATAAACAAAGAAATGGAGGAAGCAGTCCTTTTTTTTCAATTAAAGATTTTTATTTTCAAAATATATTCATGGATAATTTTCAACATTCACCCTTATAAAACCTTGTGTTCCAATTTTTTCCCCTCCCTTTTCTCACTCTTCTAGATAAGTGATCCAATATAAAACATATAATTCTTCTATATATATTTCCACAAATATCATGCTGCACAAGAAAAATCAGATCAAAAAGGAGAAAAATGAAAAGAAAATAAAATGCAAGCAAACAACAACAAAAAAGAGTGAAAATGTTATGTTGTGATCCACATTCAGTTCCTATAGCCCTCTTTCTGGGTGCAGGTAGCTCTCTTCATCACAAGACCATTGGAAGTGACCTCACTCATCTCATTGTTGATGAGAGCCACGTCCATCATAATTGATCATTGTATAATTTTGTTGTTGCCATGTACAATGATCTCCTGGTTCTGCTCATTTCACTCAGCATCAGTTCATGTAGATCTCTCCAGGTCTTTCTAAAATCATCCTGTTGGTCATTTCTTACAGAACAATAATATTCCGTAACATTTATGGGCCATAACTTATTCAGCCAATCTCCACCTGATGGGCATCCACTCAGTTTCCAGTTCCTTGCCACTATAGAAAGAGCTGCTACAAATATTTTTGCACATGTGAGTCCCTTTCCTTCCTTTAAGATCTCTTTGTGATATAAGACCAACAGAAACATTGCTGGATCAAAGGGTATGCACAGTTTGATAGCACTTTGGACATGGTTCTAAATTGCTCTCCACAATGGTTGAATCAACTCATGACTCCACCAATGATGCATTAATGTCTCGTTTTTCCCATATCCCCTCCCACATTTTTCATTATCTTTTCTTGTCTTCTTAACCGATCTGAGAAGTGTGTAGTGGTACCTCAGAATTGTCTTAATTTGCATTTCTGCAATTTTTCTTATAACTAGAAATGGTTTTAATTTCTTCATCTGAAAATTGCCTGTTCATTATCCTTTGACCAATTATCAATTGGAGAATAGCTTGAATTCTTATAAATTGGAGTCAATTCTCTGTATATTTTAGAAATGAGGCCTTTATCAGAACCCTTGAATGCAAAAAAATTTTCCCAGCTTATGGCTTCCCTTCTAATCTTGTCTGATTGTTTTTGTTTGTACAAAAGAATTTTAACTTAATATAATCAGAATTATCCATTTTGCATTCAATAATGTATTCAAGCTTTTTCTGCGACCCTTGCAAAAACTTCTGTTGCAACTTTTCCCCTCCTTCCCTCCAGCCCCTCCCCTAGATGGCAGGTAGTCTCATACATATTAAATATGTTAAAATATATGTTAAATACCATATATGTATACATATTTATACAGTTGTCTTGCTACACATCATATAGTTTTAAAAAACTAGTAAAGTAGACAGTCATTTAGAAAGTTTATTATTTATTTATTAAATGTATTACTTTCATAATAAAGCATTGTCCAATGAAGGCCAAGACCTTAGAAATACACTCTCTATATTTACTTCCTGGTTCTAATAGAAGGTTGGTGAGCATACTTTTGGGCATATGTAACATGCTAGCCTTTCTTCTCAACTTCACAGCTTTCTCAGTATCTGTGACTTTTCATTTTTATGAGTGGTGATAGATAATATAAAAACTTAAATTGACTTTCAAGCAGAAGGAATAGAACTGAATTTACATACAGAAGGCTCAATATGCCAACACCTCAATCTTTTTTGATTGTCTTTTCCCTGGAATTAAACTAAACATTTAAAAAATTAATTTAAATTAAATTCTCTGAAAAAAATTTAAACAATCCCTATCTCTACCAGTTCTAGGAACCAAGGCATGAGCTAGCCATAGATAAAGAACTTAACCCATAAGATGTAATCATTCTTAGAAGAGAAAAGCTTATGTCTATCTCTTCTCTACCCTACTCCATTAATCAGTTTTTACATGATTTTACAATGATCAGGTTCCCTGAAATTCCATTTAAGAAAGGTATTTCTCCTTTCATAAAGAGATCACCAAAGAGTAAGTCCATAGTAACACATTAACAGAACAAACATTTGCTAAATGCCTCGTAAGTACCGGGCACTGTACTGAGGAGTGGAGATGCAAATAAGAAAAGGAAAGACAGTTCTGCCCTCAAGGATCTTACAATCTAAAGACATTAATACCTTGTCCTCTGTGTCGATTGATCCGAGTGGTACTGGGAGATCAGACCTGAATGAGGAGACCCTCATTCATGAAGATAAAAATGAAATGGGCTGCCTTGAGAAGTGGTAGAATGCCTTCTCTGGAGATTTCAAGTACAATTGTAAAGGGGATATTTAGGAATTATTTAGGAATGGGTTAGGCCAAATGTTCTCTGAGATCTCTTCTAACTCATAGATTCTGTGATTCTAAGGTCTGTGAGGGAGGTGACAATTTTTAGAGGGAAACAGTGAATAATGGGGGGGAGGCAAATTATAGACGTTATGGCGAGGCACTGAAGCCAAAAAATATAATGAGATTTTAGAACTCACCCCGAAATATACTGGGGTCTTGGGCTGCTGTCCTAAGGTATCTGAAAAGAATTTGTAGGCTCAGGTCATCTCTAAATCAAGAGGCAAAGATTTTATTAGGCTGTTTGCAGCAGGCTTCATTCCAAAAGGGAGTTTTAGCAATTAACAAGGGGAAAGACTCTGGTCCTAAGCACTCTAGCAGAATTCACGATCAATCTGGGGGAGGATGCCATGAGGCAGACTAAATCTTGAATAACTTGTTGCCATAAAGTGGGTGATTCCTAATGAACCCTCAAAAAATTGGGGGATTATGTCAGTGACTGGAGGGCTAACCGTAAAAAGGTAGGGTCCTGATAGGAGTTGGGTGAGGTGCTGGAGTATAGGTATGATTTTTTATAGGAGAGAAATATCCTCAGGGGTTGGCATCATAACTTGGCCTTCAGACTGGGTACAGGAAACTGTGGGATCATGATGATTTTGTCAATGTGAGGAATTTGACAAGGAACAGAAGGTCCACTTAAAGAGATAATTAGATCAGTTCTCCCAGCCTGCCTCGGGGAGTGGTTTGTCTGTAATTCAACTCTCTGTCAAAATCCCTCTCCATGGCCCATCTAGACACTGGGCTGCCAGCAGGACATGGCCTTTTGATGGGGTCTTATTCACCCTCATCATTATTGCTACCCAAAAAAGTGCTTAGGAGTTCTTCAGTAACTGCAGATATGTCTGCTGTTTGTCTGTATATATGCAATTTTAAGGGGTTATACTTTAAAACTGCACTAAGACTTTTGGAATACTGTGTATATGCTATTATCTCAAAACCCTTCCACCTCACTATTAAGTCATTCCAATGAGCCTAGTCCCCATTTCACCACTTATATGTCAAAGATGTAAACAGAATGAAATACAAACCCCTTTCTATCTCCAAGGAGAGGAGGCTCAGACCTAGCACAATTTCTGTACCTTGTTGGTCCAAATGTGACAATGCTGCCAGATGGGTCACTCTCTCCGCTACCCCCAGATGGGGACACAAGATGACTCCCAGAGGTCTCTCCTTGGGCTATTGATAGGGCTTCTAACCCTAGTACAGACTGACTCCTGAGTCTGTGGACTCTAATGTTCCCAGATTCTTTTGCAACTCTCAGTCAGAACCTCTAGGTGAATCTCCTATTAAAAGAAAAGAACAAATGATAAGTCAGGCAAAAACCCGAGGTATTCCCCTCACAATATTTTCCCCACAGTCAGTAAAGGTATGAAACCAAGGACAAAGGGCTTCATAGAGGGAGAAGGAGCTTAGGAGAATGACTGCAGCTCTGATTGACTAGTGCCTTTTTGCCATCTCTAGTTCTAGTTCCACAACTGCAGCCAAAGAGGTGGCAGTCTACCACAGAGTGAGCAAACCAGAAGCAGTTACAGAATATCTCTGCATGTTCCATTGCCTTCTCCAAGGTCCCTGTGTTATATATCTTCATCATTCCCTTAAGCAGGCTGCCTAGCCTCCTTCATATGGGGATGTGTATCAAGGGCATTCTCATAGTCCCTGTTATCTCTATCTCTATTTAAGAGATACAGATAGCTATTAGATATCTCTATATGTGTATATGTATATATCTTACAAAATAGATTATCAATTATATTTTCTATACTTATATATTAATATTATATATTACTGTATTATATTATATTTTCAATTATATTTTCTATACTTATTACATGTTAATATATGACAATATATAATAAGTATAGAAAATATAACATATTATGTTATATCATATATTAATATATCAATATTATATAATAATAATTCAAACAGAAGTTTCTCAAAGTCAGAGCAGAAAGCAATTTATTCAATTCTTGAAGGAAAAAAGGGTTACCTTCACCAGGATCAAATGAAGGGAGCCAAAGCAGGCAGCAAAGCATGGTTTTTTAATACCCTAAAACAATTTTTACCCCATCTTGGGCCCCAGCTGTCCTGATTTTATATCAGGGTTCTCAGTCTATCATAGGAATCCACTCCACCCTCAGAGTACAAGAAGGGGGGAAGGGGACTATAGATTACAAAGCAGTTTGAATGAGATTATACAAGCAAGGGACGTTTTATTAGAACTGTAGCCCTAAACTATGACAAGGCTGAAAAGGTCTCACATCTTCTTTATCCTATTTAATCCCTCCTCTTTTGCATCCATTTGAAGACTTCTCACACCAATCTCAATCTGTAGCACAGACATAAAAATTGCTTTTTATTCAGACTCTCTTACAAAGTATTTTACCAATTCTACTCAGGCATTGGTGTCTTTCATTTGCCATAAATCCTTAATTTGATTCCAAGTCTTCATGTATAGCTAACTTACTCTTTGATCTGCATTTTCTAAATGTCTAGCCCTTGTAGCAAATTAAACATTATTCCAAATTGGATAGGCAGTTCCATAAAAAAAAACTCTTTCTCTATTAGGACACAATTGTACTTTCTTGTCAAAACTAGTCAAGCCTCTACAATTCTATAATTTGACAAGCATCAAACTGAATTGTTTATGCAATATCCTTTCCCAATAATATTAATTAAAATCTTAACCTGATGTCCCCATCCTAAGCCCTAAATACTATTGCAGCAGGGGAATAGCATTAATGCTACCTAACCTCCCCTCTTCACAGAATTGATGGACTCCTTACAGAGCACCCACTCAGACTGGATAGTTTGAGATTCATTCACTAACCAGTTCCCATTCCTTTCCAAACAAATGGGATCCAAAGTCTTTAGGAGTATGGAGTGATAATCTCATCTTTTGAAACTACTTTCTGCTGAGAATGGACATTGAGCTGGGTCATCCTACAGGGTTGAGTCAGACCCCTGAAGTTGGTCAATATAGCTGTCTAGTGCTGGTGAATTACTCAGACCTATAGGAACTCTCTTGTTAAGAGAACGAGAGAGAACGAGCAAGTACAAAGAGCAGAACACTCATTCTTGGGATGTGTTTTATATCTTCCCTGAAGATTCTGTAAATAGTTAAAAGTAACTTTTCCACTGATAGAAAAAAATATTCCATAAATTACACTCCTGTAAAAAAAACTTGAGTACACTAAAATCCCTGTCTCTAAGCTATACGAAAGATATTTCAGCTTCAGTTTCAACAATCAGCAAAATAACAGGTCTCATACAGTTGTATCAATTGTTTTTACATTTATATAAGGTTCTTAAAGGACCTTATTTCATACAGACACATACATCTAACAACAGATATATTACCAGGCCAAATACTCATTTACTTAATTATAAGATATAATGGCCACATATTTTTGGATTGAAAACAGCTAAATATTATATACTTGATTTGTGTTTATGGCTTCTATTGACCACTTACTCTGATTATTGAAATTTGCTATTAAAAGGAAAAATCAGGAGCATGATTATAATAGCACCCTTCAGGGCCTCAGTCTGAGGGTAACAGTTGACAACTAATTATGTAGTAACAACCCCACTTTACCCAGTCCAGCTCTCAAATGGTGGGTTACTAACAATAATTCATCAGATAATCATTTCCAAGTTCAAAACTCAAAACAACAGTTATAATCCCAAGAGATTTCACCTCAATAGTAAGTTTCACTAATCGAGTTTTAAATTCTAAACTATCTATCCCATGTGCCCATAGAGCAAGAAAGCTATAGATCATATTCATTAAACAATGAGAACATGATGCACTTAATAAATATTATATAATTTGCAGAATGGGTTTTGAAATAACCACTTTCAGAGAATTTCAGAGAATTTGCAGGTAACCACAAATCTGACAAACTTCTCTTAGAATTAGAGAGGTTTAGAAAACAGAGGTTAGGGGCAGCTAGGTGGCACAGTGGATAGAGCACTAGCCCTGAAGTCAGGAGGACCTGAGTTCAAATCTGGCCTCAGACACTTAATATTTCCTAACTGGGTGACCCTGGGCAAGTCATGTAACACCACAAATGCCTCAGCCAAAAAAAAAAAAAAAAAATTCCTTGCATTGGTAAGCAGTTGAACCTTTGATAGAGCATCACAAATGACTTATGCTTTAAAACAACTGCAGACTTGAAAAATAAAAACAATTATTAACACTGGTGTAAACAAAAGCTATTCCTTGAAGCAATTAATGATAATTTCATTTAACCAGCAATCCCTGGCAGAAGTTGGGGGTGAGTCCGAGAAAGTGGGTTTGTTTTCAAACTTCTAAGGAGCAGCAACACCCAGTGAGGAAAACTAAGACTTCATCTTCCCAAACCAACAGAAGTTTCCCTTTCCCTTCCCCCATGCCACGTAGCTCTCTCATGCTTTCCAACCCTACTTCTCCTGAAGAGGGTACTTAGTCCCTTTTACTATTTAGCCTGCCAGCCAAGGGCATGCACCAATCTCATGGTATGTTTCCTTTCTCCTGGAAAATGGCAAGTTCCACTAAGGAACTTCCCTTTCCATCATTAATTATTAAAACTCCTTTCTATGCTTTCCCACTCTATTTCATATTTACCATTCCTGGTGTTTATTTTATCCCTCCATTTTTGGGCCTGAAACCACATCTTTTGGCAAAAGCCAAAACATCTTACTCCTCCCTGTGTCCTCCAATATCTCCTTTCTTTCTGATGTATATTGTGTCCCCTTTAACCTTTGGGGGGAGGGCCCTGATGTAAATTGTGTGCTCTTTAATCTTTGGGGGGAGAAGGGTTGGAAAGGAATCTTTGGGAGCGGGGTGTTTCTAAGTCTCAAACCCTGGGAGGGGCACACCTTTCCCAGACAACTCCCAGTTAAGCAATCTCATTCAATTGGAGATCTTGACCTGGGGCATAATCACCACCTTCTGTTGAATTGGAGCGTGGGAAAACCCCGATAAAGCCTCAAAATGCTAATAAAAGGCAATTCTGAACCCCAAATCTTTGCTATTTGCCCTTCTGGACTTAGCCCACTGATGAAGATATTTTCTTCTCAGTGTAAACCAAGTTTTACTAATACAAAGAAGAAAGCTGTCTTCTTACCAAACTGTCTTCTTGATGTAAATAAATTCCCTTTTGCCACAAACCTTGGGTTTGTAAATTTTTTCCACAAGGGATCTGCAACATCAACATCTTTTATTACCCTCAATTCTCACATCTCATCATTTCTCTCCAGCAATCTATCACACCAATCAATAATCCTTAACAATTTTAATCCCAAACAACTTAATTAGCAATTTTGTAATTTTCATAAATGATAGTCAAATAGACATGACATAGCCTATCATAAAAATGGATAGGAATATCTTGTAATTTACAGTCAAGTTTCCAATTTTTAACATACACATGAATTGAGAAAAAAAAGTTATTTTAAAAAATCAATACTTTAGCTTGTGAGCTTGTAACTAGATGTTCCGTTCAAACTATCAATTGCTTTTGCAAATCAGTCTTTCTTGTTTTTAAAACTATCTTTTTTTTTAAGTTTAAGATTCACAATATAGGTAAAATCTAAATAATTTTGGACCAAATTTCATAAACTTTATACACATTTCCAGCAGAGCTGACTAATTTTTAAAGCATAGCTCATAATTTTTACAAATCACCCAATATATGATTTAGAAAGCAACATATTTCATCTAATTAGGAGATACAAACATTTGACTTTTTTAGGTAACTTACCAGAGAACTTTGTTTTAATAACCATAATCAATTCAAATATAGATTTAAACTTCTAATAGCAATGTTATAATATTAATGCACACATATTTCTAAAATCTTATTCTCAGATGCATCAATTGAAAGTAATTGTATTATATGCCTTTTAAATTTAAACACAGCAATTTAGGTCATATTTTTGGGAGAAAATTCCTCTTTCCCCTCAGAAACTCCATTTTTCTAGATTGCTCAAAATCTTTGAAATAAACTATGAAACCTGAGATGGAAACACAAACCTCTGGAAACAAAATGGCAATGGATCCTCTCTCCCCCCGCCTAAATTTTGTATTCTTCCCTGCTGTATTGGGAAGGAGAAAGGATTTTAAAGTATAGAATAGATTTTCCTAGATTTCTCCAAGACACATGGAGATAGATCATACCCTTTTACAGAATTCAGAGTTCCCTGAGAAGCTGGGACTCAGGGGGTTGGGGAACATAGGCACCCATTTAGAGAGAAACAGACTGACTTCCAGAGCATGGGGTTCTTTGGAGAGGCTAGACTGGGCATAAGTCCACATATAGCAGCCCTGGTCATTTCCAGTCCCCTCTAGAGAGAGAAGCTTGAAAGCTTAAGAAAAATTCAAATTGCTTTGCAAATGGCACAAAAGGAGCACTTTTACCTTCCAAAATGGCCATTTCTTTTACTCTGTAATTCAGCTGAGTGAGGAAAAGCTTAGAAGACAAAACACAGACTCACACCCACACACAAGCACAAACTGCTTTTAAATTCCTTAAGTGCTGCAAAGGAGCTTTCTTCCAGATTAAAAGGCTCCTTAGCACTTACCTATGAATTTAACTTTTGACATACCTAATCTGAGAGGATCCTTACTTGAGCCAAGTACTTCCTCCTAGGTCATGTCCTCCTTATATGAAACAACAGTATTTTATCATGTTCTTCTTATTTTTCAATTCTTGTTCCAATACTGAATTTGATACAGAGCAACTATGGAGGAGTTGCCCCTTCTCTTATCACCCAGAGGGGCTTATTAGGCTCTTTCCCTTCCATTGGATCACTGTAAGGATCTCAGGACTAGTTCAGCATTTTTTGTGGGTTATCCACACATATCTTACATAACTGTTCCTCTCACCTGCCCAGCTTTTTCTCTCTTAGTCTATAAGAGCTTCTTTTGGTTTCTGATCTGGCAAGTCCAACTCTTTGGGTTCCTACTTTCCCACAGCGGGGTCAAGTCCAAGGACTATTGGGGCTGCTCCCCCAATAGGCACCTGCCTTGGGTGTGTTGAGAGTCACCAGTAAGAGAGCACAAATCCCGGACCAGCCCCCAGAAGACTATGGGACAGCGACCACAACCCAAAATAATTCCAGTAGACATTTTTCAGAGCCAGAGCAGAAAGCAGTTTATTCAGTTCCTGCAGGAAAGGGTCATCACCTTCACCAGCATCTAATGAAGGGAGGCAAAGCACAGGAAGAAAAGCATAGGTTTTTTATACCCTAAAACAATTTTTACCTTATCTTGGACCCCAGCTGAGCCCCTGATTTCATATCAGGGCTCTCAGTCTATTACAGGAATCCGCTCCAGCTTCAGGGTACAAGAACAGGGGGAGTATAGATTACAAAGGGGTTTGTGTGAGATTTAGCAAGGATACAAGCAAGGGGGGTTTCTCTAAACTATAGCCCCAAACTATGGCAGGGATCAGTTTTCTGAGAAGGCCTCATATCTTCTCCATCCCATTTATATATAAATATGTGTACTAATAATAACTGTTTATAGTAATCTATTGTTTATTATATATCATGATATAATTATATAATATTTAAAATAATTAAAATAAATTACATAATATATGTGGTTATTAATATATTGACATACAACATTTACATGACAATACATTTATTTATTTTGTATTAACTTGTATGATATTATTATATACACATGGAAACAGGGAGTATTAGAGAGCCACTGATATAATTTTCCACATTGAGGAAACCAAACAGCAAATATATACATATATATTCTCACAAATACACATATATATATATACATATATGCAATTCTCTATATAGATATATATATATATGTAATGCTATATATACAGATGCACAAATTAAATATATTAACTATGAAAAATAAATGTATATATACACAATCTTCATAAGAATAATTTATAGACGCAATGATGTCATTCTTGATGTGAAATGAAAGGAATTTTCAGGTTTTTGCAAATGATACTTAACTACATCATATCTTTAAAGTCATACAATCAACTGAAAGATACATAGCTAAAAAAGGAAATAGCAAACAATTCCAGTATATTTGGTAAGAAAACCCTAAATGGAGGTCACAAAAAGCTGGACATGACTGAACAACAGCAAAACCTAGAATACAAAATCTCTCTTTGCTTATTTCTTGATTATAAATATTGTTTCTGTAGAGCAAGCTTTCTCCTCAAAGTATCCTTTAACAAAATGTCATTCACATAGCAAAATAATATAAGATTCCTTGAAAAATTCAGCAGAAATTATTAGGTAATCGTTTTATAACTACAGAGTAAGGCAAGAACAGAGAGATATGTGTCTATGAAATATTTGACACCTCACAGAAGATTCCAGGATGTTATCCACATGAAAGAGAAATTCTAAAGAGATGATAAGGTTATCCAAATACCCTATTTGTGATGATATTGTGATAATTGCAGGAAACTTGTAAACATTTTTAACCTATAATGAGCTCTATAATCCTAAATGAGAAATATAATCATTTAAATGACTTCAGATTGTCTTTACAATCAAAGCCAAATGGATGAATAATATGTAGTTGGCTGGACAATCTGGAGAGCTGTTCTATCTGGATATTTCTTGGATTGACAGGGTAGACAATGAAGTGAATTCATGATTCAATGGGAGGAGAATCATGTACTGGATCCATTGTTTGCACAACACTTTCAATCACTTTCTCTGAAACAAAACTCAATGTCCTATAACTGTGGCATTTAATAGATTTTGATATTTGTTCAATAGTCTTACCATACATTTTAGTTTCCTTTTGAAAACAAATAATACATTTTACATGCAACTAAAACACACACACACACACACACACAGAGAGAGAGAGAGAGAGAGAGAGAAACAAATCCCTGTAGTTTAATACCAGTATTTTCCCAATGAAAGACAGCACAATGCATTGTGCTAAATCCAATGATTTAGCATTGGAGCCAAGATCAAAGTTTAATTCCTATTTCTGATATTTGTTCATCATGTGATATTTAGGAATCTACTTAGCTTTTCAATGGTTCTAGGCAATTCTCTAAGACTATGTGTTACAAATGTCCTGGGAGAGAGAGAGATTCCTCACCAGAGCTTCCTACTCAAGTGAAATCATGGGGCAGGATGAAGAAAATGATGCTTTAGTACTATAAATCATAGAAAACCACAAGCTTTCCAAATTGTAGATCACCCAAAAGGCTACAGAAAAATGTGTGGCGAGAGTAAATAGGCTGCAGTATATTACCAATGATAAATTATGTACAAGAAATTGTGTAAAAGGCATCATCAACGAGATATATGTCAGGAAAAATAGATAGGCTGGTCATGTAAAATGAGGTAGGAATAACAAGTGGACAGTAGTCTATGTATTGAAGTATAAAATTTCACATTTAATATTTTAGAAAGAAGAATATTGCTTGCATCAACTTCCCCCCCAACCCAAATCCCATGAACAGAATCTAGGAAATGCTATAGTAGACCAAGGTGCCTTCCTGTTTTACAATGTTTGATTATCTTTTTTTTTTCTTCAGAAAAATAAAGGGCAATAGTGAGTGATTAGCAACAATCATTTTGACTGAACAACAATAACACCTTTGTCTTTGCTTATTTCTTGATTATAAATATTGTTTCTGTAGAGCACACTTTGTCCTCAAAGACTGTCCTTTAACAAAATGTCATTCACATAGCAAAATAATATAAGATTCCCTGAAAAAAAAAATCACTAGAATTTTAATAGTTACCCAATCAAATTTAATTGGGTCTTTCGATTCAGAAAATCAAATTAATTTCATTTTGTAATTGATTCTATTCTGTATTCCCTAATATATTGTAAAAATTACTTAAGCCACTTTTCTTTATCTCTTGGTTAAGTCCAGAACTTCATTTTTTCTCTTTGAGTTAAGTTGCCTCCATAAACCTTCTTAATTTGAGAAACATATTGTTTCTACATGTCTTACAGCCCACACACAATTAAGGGACATCTGTTATCTCAATAATAAATCTTGTAAGATGCAGGTGAGCACATAGGAATCTGTTATTTCTACAATATTGGCTGTCCTTCAAAAAAGTCTGGACTGTTATCCATGCAGGTGGACACCACCAATGAGCTTTCTGTAGCAATAAAATGGAAAGAAGAGCTCTTCCCCGTCCTGCATTCCTGAATTCTACCCAATCATATTGTTTTCTATCATCTATGATAATTTAGACTCTAAAACCAGTCATATTGTTTTATGCTTCCTGTTCTTTATCTCTTTTATTTCCCAAAACTATGTGAGGGCTGTCTAGTTACACCTCACGGTCTTTTGACTGAAGAGTCGAGACCCCCTTTTATTGGCAATTGCTAGCCTTACCAATAAACTGAATGTGTTTGGAACTTTGTGCCTCACTTTAGCTTAATTTTAATTGCAATGTGATTACCTAATTTAAGTACCTGCAATTGTAAAACATTATGAAGATTCTGTAGATTAAAAAAAAAAATTAGTGATCAAGTAATGTTTCAAAGAACAGAGAATCTTTCCAGAGGGAAATGTAATAGATTAAGAGAGATAAATAAAACAGAAATTCCAAAATGGCAGCAACCTAGGAATAGTTTGGGAAACTATTTAATTTGGGGGTTTCTAAAAACATTTTGCATGGATCATAAAATTATAGGCCTTTTAATGTTCAACACTTTCTTGGCTTCCTCTGTAGCATCTTCCCTCTGATCGGAGTGCTGAAAAATAGATCAATAAACTCATTTCATAGCCTTCCTTTTCAGAGGGCTCAGAACTTTTCAGCTAATTCCATTTTCCATCAATGGAATTGATGTGTTTGATTTCTATTCCAGATGTGAGGGATGTAGAAGACCCTTATCCAAAATGACTACTGAGATCACTCAGTAGAAGGGAGAAAAGTTGTTTGTTGAAAACCTCCGGAGGATGAGCCATCCCATCATAAGATAAGAAAGAGAAAGCTCATGGTAGGAGGGCTAAAGAAGTAGTGAAGATACACAGCTTTTATACAAGAGATTATATCACAAGTAAGAAAGCATTGAGAAGGGGAGGGGGAGGCATCTAATTGGTTGTTGCTATTCAGAGAGATTGCAATGGAAGGTTTCTGTTTCCCCGAAATCTCCTGATTTCTAGGAAACAGAAAATCAGGCCTTCATGCTTAATCAAGCAGATAGTGGTCAAGCTAATAGACTAAATATCGATAAATGTAAAATACTGATAAATGTCATCAGCTCAGATTAAGTAAATATGTTTATAGCTGGCCAAGGCTCAAGTAAATATGAGCCTGCACATATTATACAGGTCATAGGGGAAACACAGAAATAAAATACAGAAAAAGAATTTGTACATTCCTGTAAGTTCTTCATCTTATCTCTCTCTATTCCATACACAGAATATCATGTCTCCTCACCATATCCCCTGGTACCTCTGCCTTATCACCTTTTCAGTTTCTTTTTGTGTAGTGTTCCCTCTCCACCTCTCCCCATTACACTGTAGGCTTCTTGAGGACAGGGGCTGTCTTTCTTTTCTTTGCATCCTCAGCAGAGTGCTTGACACATGGTAGGTACTTAATTAATTTTGATTGGATTGAATTGAATAGAACTGAAAGGGTCCTCAGAGAGCATGTGAAAGAAACACACTAAGTGAAAAAAATTAAGGTCCAAAATGGTTAGCACAGGTCAACATTATGGTAGTTAATTCCTTCCTTCTCCACAGATCTGAGAGGAAAACTATTCTTTGTTCCTCTAATTTGCTTATAATATGTGATGTGGTTTATGAACATAGGTTATAGAATCCAAGAATCATAGCAGCTCAGGGTTTAAACACCTCAAAAGCCATCTACAATATGCAATACTTACCCACTTCCTACAATTCTTACAGCAAGTGGTTATTCAGCCTGCTTGGAGATCTGCAGGAAGGAGAAGCTGCCTGTACCTTTACTTTTTTTTTTCTATTTAATAATATCTTTAAAAAAACTTATTAGGTTGTATAGGTACATTCATTTTTTTACTTATTTCCATATGAGTCATGTTGGGAAAGAAAAATCAGAATAAAAAGGAAAAACCATAAGAAAAAAAAAACCAAAAGGTGAAAATGTTATGCTTCTATCCACATTCAGTCTCCATAGTTCTCTCTTGGATGCAGATGGCATTTGTTATCCAAAGTTTATTGGAATTTCTTAAATCACTGAATTGCTGAAAAGACCTAAATAACAAGTAGTTTACTTGTTCTAATTACATGTAAAGATAGTTTTCAACACTTTTTTTTAAGATATTGAGTTCCAAATTTTTCCCTTCTTCCTCCCTTACCTCCCCAAGACAGCAAGCAATCTGATAGAGTTTATACATTGCCAATCATTTAAAACATATTTCCATATTAGTCATGTTGTGAAAGAAAAATCAGAACAAAAGGGAAAATCCATGAAAAAAGAAAACAACCAAAAAAAGTTAAAATAGTATACTTCAATCCACATTCAGTTTCCACAGTTCTTTCTTTGAATGTGGATGACATTTTTCATCCCAAGTCTATTGCAATTATCTTGGATCGTTGTATTGTTGAGAAGAGTTAAGTCTATCAAAGTTAACACACAATTTTGCTGTTACTGTGTACTGTGCTCTCCTTATTCTTCTCACTTAACTTAGCATCTTTTCATGTAAGTCCCTGTACCTGTTTTAATAAAACCTTAAGATTATATTAGCTTTTTGTAACTGCCTTATCATACTTTGAGCTTGTGCTCTACTAATTTTTTTTTGACATAACTGGAACATTCCCCTTATCTTTCACTGAAGTTGATATTTTTTAAGCCACGTAACTTTTCATTTGCTCCTATTAAATTTCATTTTATTACATTTGATCCAAAGTTCTAACCTGTCAAGGCATTTATATTATTTTATATAATTTAGTGACTATAACAAATCCCTTTATCCTTCAGTTGTGAGGTTGATTTTTAAAAATTTGTTTTTTCATCTTATTTAATTTAGTTCAATATTCTAACCTGTAAGTGTATTTTTGAGTACTGGCTCTGTCATGATATATACTAGCTATTCCTCTCTGTTTTATGTCATCTGAAAGTGAAACAAGCATTTTATCTTTGCCTTCTTTCATTTCACTGATCAGGAGCTGACCAGCACAGGCCACTGACCAGTACAGGCCACTGAATCCTAAACCACTACATTGAAAACATAATCACAAACTAACGTCCAACTATTAATGCCCATTCTTCTAAAAATACCTATTATCTCTTCAACTTGTCCAAAAGGATTGCTTGAGAATTTTAGCAGCTACTCACTGTAATGCACAATTATTAAACCATAATAATGATGCTGACGGATATAACTGACAACTGAAGTCCCACGAAGTAGACATATAGGAATATGTAATCTCTAATTACATAACACAAATGTTCAAGCATGTACAAGAAATAGTAAATTATAGAAGTAATTTAATAAGGTGGTAGTGAAACTAAACTATAGTGACTTTCTCCCTTGAAAGGAGTAGTTCCTTCCTTGTTAAAAATAGACCTATTATACCCCATGGATAGCACAAAGATATGTTAACTGGCAATTAGGGAATCAAAATTTGTAATTCTCAGTTCTAAACTTTGTAAAAAACAACAGATCCACTGTCACAATAAATAAGGCAAGTCCTTAAAAAAGACCCCAAAATGCTTTATAATGATCTATTTAACTTGCATAAATAGAGAGCAAATATTGGTAGTTCCTTTCTTGTTGAAGATAGACCTGACTATTATACTGGATAGCACAAAAATATAGTGTGGCAATTATGGAATCAAAATTTGTTATTCTCAGTTCTAAATTTTGTAAAAACACAACAGATCCACTGTCACAATAAATAAGGTAAGTCCTTAAAAAAGATCCCTAAGTGCTTTATAATGATCTATTTAACTTGCATAAATAGAGAGCAAATATTGGTAGTTCCTTTCTTGTTGAAGATAGATCTAACTATTATACCCCATTATTAAGTGGCAATTATGGAAGCAAAATTTGTAATTCTCAGTCCTAAACTTTGTAAAACACAACAGATTCAATAAATAAGACAAGTCCTTAAAGAAGATCCTTAAGTGCTCTATAGTGATCTATTTAACTTGCATAAATAGAGAGCAAATGTTGGCAAGGTCATGTTAAAACAGAAAGTCAAAAGAGCACTTCTATGTAGTCCTATCATGGGAAAGTAGGGGGTGTCAATTTAATATTCTTCAATTTAAATGTTTGTATATATGTGTATATGTATGTGTTTATACATATACATGAATCATTAATCATTTTATTTCTTCTTTTTCCATTCTAGATATAATTCACAGAAAGGTGAAGACTAGAGAAACCAGAAGTGATTACTTAGTGTTTTCCAAGTAGAGACACCATTTTATCAAGCTGATAGGATCTACACATATGCCAAATCCTCCATTGTATCATTATTGCCAGACAATTTCTCTACTTCTAATTTTATATTTATCTATATCTTCAGACTCTTTCCTTGTTGCTTACAACCTAACATCACCTCCATTCTTGAAAAAATGCTCATGACTCATCCCTTTGAGCTATTTCTTTCCTTTCGAAGACAAAATCTTTAAAAAGTTATCTATACTTATTGTCTGTACCATCTTCCTACTTTTCAACCCTTTCAATCTGGCTTCCAATTCTAATAATTAAATGAAATTGCCATTTCTAAAGTCACCAATGATCTCTTAGTTACTTAATTTGATGACTTCTTTTAGTGTTCAACTTTCTTGATTTTGCAGTATTTGACAGTTGACTATATTCTTGTAAACATAATCAACTGTGAAAGACTCAGCTACTCTGATCAACATAATGAGCAACCATAATTCCAAAGGATTCATGATGAAAAATGCTATCCACCTCCAGACAGAAAACTGATGGACTCAGAGAGCAGATTGAAGCATATTTTTTTTCTTTAAAATTGATTAATGCTGAAATTTATTTTGGATGTGTGTGTGTGTATATATATATATATATATATATATATATATATATATATATATATGATGGTATTAATTTATTTTGCCTTCTCAATGGATAGGGAATGGAGAGGAGAAAATTAGAAATGGGAAATAAAATTAAAAAAAATTTTTTAAAGAGAGAAAATTTCTCCTTTCCTTGCTCAAGGGAATACAAAGACAAATGTGAAAATACTATTTATTCACATAGTCTAGCTAGGGGAAAATAAGTATTGGTAGATAGCTATAACTGCACTATGTAGATAGAGGTAAGTATGTATGTATCATATATGTATATGTTTTATATATGTATACATACATATGTGTGTATATGTATATGTATGCAAACATATCTCTGTCTGTCTAGCTATCTATCTATCTATTGGGCAAGCACATGGTAAGGAAATGGGCCTAGAACTGATTAAGAGAAACATAACAGCATGGATTATTTTTATGGAACTGTGTAAAGCTTTCAAGTGTTCTAAATTATTTCTTGATTAAAAAAACAAAACAACTTTTTACCACACAAGTCCAATTGATTCTAGAAGTTTGCAGATTTTGGAACATCATAAATTCCAAAGAATTAAACTTTAGCCCAGCTCAAAGAACAATGGAAAAAAGGGGCACAAGAAGGCTATAATACATTTTCAATAATGATTCAGAGGCAATGTGGTAGAATAGATAGCACGCTGGACTTGGATTCAGAAACACCTAAGTTTGACTGCAACCTGACATTTTGTGATCCTGGACAAAATATTTGACCTTTCTGGGACTTGGTTTCCTCATCTATGAAATGAGGGGGTTGGATCCAATGACCTCGAAACTTCCAGTTTTAAATTTATGATTCTATTGTATAAACATATGAGCATAATGTAGACTAGCAGATGTCATTAGGGAAATGTATCATCTGGAGAGGAGATGGGTCATTCTTGTAAAAAGAATAAAGAACTCATGTAGTGAATTTAACCCTCAAATGTGACCCAAAATAGCCTTCCATTCTATTTAAGATGTTCTTCTCTAAAAGATCCCTGGGAGAACAATATGAGAATATTCTCCCAAAATATGAGACGAGATGGATGGTTGTGATAGTCATTGTTAGATGAACTGTTCTCATTGATGAAATTATAGATCTATTGAAGTATTTCTAGAAACTTTTTTTTTCCATATGTGATATTATATTGATAGGAAAAAAAAAATGGAACCTGTGATTTCATTGGTATAGCGAATTCCAGGTGAGGAAATCTGTACCAGTTCAGATTGGCATCTTCTCAGCATCTTTTCACATTAAAGAGTTGACTAGAATACTAAAATATTAAGTGACCTATCCAGTGTCATGCATGCAGTATGTGTCAGAAGCAGGGTATGGATTTAACTCTTCCTGATTTCCAGGTGAGCTATCTAGTTACCATAGAAGAGACTATAACATCCCTACTGGAAACCAGATAAAAATATAATTGGAAAATAAACACTTTTTAAATTTTAATTTTTAGTTCCAAATTCTCTCCTTTCCTCTATCTCTTCCACTCATTGAGAAGACAGGAAATACCATGCTCATTATACACATGAAGGCATGCAAAACATTTCCACATTAGTCACATTGTTTGGGTAGGGAGAGAGTAAGAAAGAAAACTAGATGAAGGAAAAAAATATTCCAATCTGCACTTAAAGTTCATCAGTTGTCTTTCTAGAAGTGGATAGCATTTTTCATCATGAGACAATTGGAATTGTAGTTTGTTGTATTGATCACAGAGTAACTAAGTCTTTGTTGATTACCATTACATCATTGTTGTTATGTTGTACAATGTTCTCTTAGTTATGTCACTTTATATAAGCTTATATAAGTTCCCTTTGGTTTTTCTGAACCCATTCTATTCATCATTTCTTAGCAGAGTAGTATTCCATCAATATCATATACCACAATGACCATGAAGTATTTAATAATTTATTATTTTATTGATGATTAATTTTATTTATTATTTTGTTATTTATTAATTTATTTACAATAAAATATAGATAATATGTTTTGAAACTAAGTCAATATGTGATTAGGGATCCTTACATAGGTATTAGTGACCAGTTTTCTATTTGAATTTGACACTGGCTCTATACCATGCTGCCTCTCTCTTTTCATAATTCTTTTGATATTGAACCAATCTTGCATTCTTGGTAAGTGCTTTGTTTGGTTTGGTCATGATTAGCAAAACTGTGATAATATTCTTACTTTTAAAAATTAAATTGAAATTCTTTTGTTAGATTTTAAATTCTGAACTTTTTCTCCCTTCTTCCCTCTTCCACACCAGAAAAGGCTACCATTCATCACAGATTTATAAATATACATAAAAACATCCTATGATTATTTCCATTCATCATTTCTTTCTCTAGAGGTGAAAAGCATCTTCCTTCATAGGTCCTTTGTGATTGATTTGAGTTTTTAAAATACTCAGAATAACTTTGTTGTTTGCAATTATTCTTTGAATGATGCTGCTGTTACTGTATACAACATTCTTTTGGCTTTGTTCTTTTCATTTTTTATTATTTCATACAATTTTTTCCAGGTCTTTCTAAAATCAATCAGTTCATCATTTCTTACAGCACAGTAAAATTTCATAATATTCTACTAACTAATCTTTACTTAGTATTTTTGCACTGATATTCATTAGGGAAACATCTGCCTTGATAATCTCTATATATGTTGTGATGGTCCTCATCAGCTCATTTTACAGATGAGGAAACTAAGGCAAGCAAAATTAAGTGATTTGCAAAGAGTCATACAGTTAGTATCTGAAATCATATTTGAACTCAGGAAGAGGAGTCTTATATTTATATTAGTAATCAAGGTTTTTTTTTTTTGGATATAGAAATTTATTAAAGTTTATTTTGGGCTTTTAAAAAAAATTTATTTAATAATTACTTTATATTGACAGAATCCATGCCAGGGTAATTTTTTTACATTATCCCTTGCACTCGTTTCTGTTCCGATTTTTCCCCTCCCTCCCTCCACCCCCTCCCTTAGATGGCAAGCAGTTTTATATATGTTAGGTATGTTGCAGTATATACTAGATACAATATATGTTTGCAGAACCAAACAGTTCTCTTGTTGCACAGGGAGAATTGGATTCAGAAGGTAAAAATAACCCGGAAAGAAAAACAAAAATGCAGATAGTTCATATTCTTTTCCCAGTGTTCTTTCTTTGGGTGTAGCTGCTTCTGTCCTTCATTTATCAATTGAAACTCAGTTAGGTCTCTTTGTCAAAGAAATCCACTTCCATCAAAATATGTCCTCATACAATATCGTTGTCGAAGTGTATAATGATCTCCTGGTTCTGCTCATTTCACTCAGCATCAGTTCATGTAAGTCTCGCCAGTCCTCTCTGTATTCATCCTGCTGGTCATTTCTTACAGAACAATAATATTCCATAATATTCATATACCACAATTTACCCAGCCATTCTCCAACTGATGGGCATCCATTCATTTTCCAGCTTCTAGTCACTACAAACAGTAATCAAGTGTTAATGTCAACATAATTGCCTAATAATGGCATCATGTAGTATTGCACTTTTCTCTTTATTATTTACATAATGTAGTAATTATTTTTTGGAAGATGTGAAAAAAAATCATCTGTGGACATGGTCAGGTAATTTTTTTTTTCTGGGATCATTATTTCTCCTTTGGAGACTCTTCAAATTAAGTGATTAATTTCCTTCTATATTAGTTTGGTAATTTATCTTTTTATAAATTTTATTAGTCTTCTAGTTACCACATAACTATAATATTACTTTGTAATATTGTTAAGTTCATGCTTTTTTCTCTTTTTTAATTTGTACTTTTGTTAATTTCTTTTTTATTTTGTCAATTTTTTGATCTTTAAAATTTATTTCCTGGTTTTACTTTCATTTTCAATTTATGTCTCCTCTTAGCTTTATAATCTATTTAAAAACTTTTTTCTGAACTATTGATTTATTTCAAATCTGTTATCTTTAGGAGTAGGCCTAATTTGTTTATTTTCTCCTTTTCCCGAAAGAATTTACTGATGATGTCTTGGTTTACTGGGTGGGGTTGTCAGAGAAAGCCTGAAGTACAAACAAGATTATTCCCTGAGGCAAGTAGGGAAGGGCACTGAAGGGGATCAGCTCAGCCTTACAATGGAAGTCTTGGGTAAGTCCACCTTACTGTATCCAATCAGAAAACCAATTAACTCAAATCCCTGAGGTTAAATTTTCCCTATAAATCTGCCCTTGCCCCATGCCATCTTTGCTGAATCCCTTCTGGTTTAACCCCTCTTTTTTCCCATTCTTCCACCCATCCACCATGGCATTTTTCCTCTCATTCCCCACCATTATTAATGGAGTCTTTCTCCTTTTTTTTTTTTTTTTTAAATAGCTAATTAACTCTTTTAGGGTGCTAAATTCTCTTTAGGATTTTAGGATTTTTAGGATTTTAGGATTAGCATTGTTAACTGTTAAAACTATTTCCTTTTCCACTCCTGGTGCCTATTTAACCACTTCATTTTGTCTATAACCTCTTCTCATAAATAAAAGTACCTTTTGGGAAATGAGAAAGACCATTGTGAATTTGTCACATGAACAAACCCCAACGTTTGGTGCCTTTCACCAGTCTCATCATTTGGTACCTCAGTCTCATTGATGTAATGGAACTGCATAGTACCCCTAATCTTAGGGTGTGTGTGGGGCGGTGTGGACCTGGGTTAGAAAAACCCTAAAATCTCAACCCCTCCCAACCTTTGGGAGCAACCCCACCCTCCTGTTCCTAGGGAAACTCCCATGGTGATCTCCACCTTCAGTTCAATTGGAGATCTTGGCCAGAGCATAGTCATCACCTTTTACTGAATTAGCCTTTAATAGCTCCCTAGCCTCAAACCATAGAAGGCTAATAAAAAAATGAGTCTGTACCCCAATCCTTTGCTAATTTCCTATCAGGATTTGACCCACTGGGAAGATGTTTCTCAGTGTAAACCCATCTTTGCCAAAACCCACCTTTGCTAATTCCTTTCTGGCTCTCTGGGAAGTTGTTTCCCAGTGTAATAAATCTTTTTTTTTTTTTTTTTGTCAAAAACCTCACCTGCAGATCAGGACTGCAAATTCTTTCACAAAAATCTGTGATGCTAGCCTTGGGAATCCATTGCTGTTAGGGTACCTCTCACCCCTCATTTCTCACATCTCAACATCACTTACTATATAAGACAATGGCACATTGATTGTTTTGAGGTTCTATCCTATATGATACTTGAGAAGCTTAACTGGTAAAAAAAAAAAAAAAAAAAAACTTTGCTTCTAAGAATTATTTAGGTTCTGTTCACAGTCTTTGATAACGTGATAGTATTATCGTTATATTTTAAATATTCTTTAATTTTTTAATTTTTTCTTTAACTCAATTATTAATTGGTTTTTAAAGAAATGTCTTTGTATCTTGTTCATATTTTTGTTCATATTTAATCATAGCTGACTATATTTTTTTCCTTCTCTTCCTAGAAGTGCATTCTTTTTTTTTTTTTTTTAAATAACTTTTTATTGATAGAACGCATGCCAGGGTAATTTTTTACAGCATTATCCCTTGCACTCACTTCTGTTCCGATTTTTCCCCTCCCTCCCTCCACCTCTTCCCCCAGATGGCAAGCAGTCCTTTACATGTTGAATAGGTTACAGCATATCCTAGATACAATATATGTGTGTAGAACCGAACAGTTTTCTTGTTGCACAGGGAGAATTGAATTCAGAAGGTAGAAATAACCCGGGAAGAAAAACAAAAATGCAAGCAGTTTATATTCATTTCCCAGTGTTCTTTCTCTGGGTATAGCTGCTTCTGTCCATCTTTGATCAATTAAGGCTCTCTTTATCGAAGAAATCCACTTCCATCAGAATACATCCTCAAACAGTATCATTGTTGAGGTATATAATGATCTCCTGGTTCTACTCATTTCATTCAGCATCAGTTCATGTAAGTCTCGCCAGTCCTCTCTCTATTCATCCCGCTGGTCATTCCTTACAGAACAATAATATTCCATAACATTGATATACCACAATTTACTCAACCATTCTCCAATTGATGGGCATCCATTCATTTTCCAGCTTCTAGCCACTACAAACAGGGCTGCCACAAACATTTTGGCACATACAGGTCCCTTTCCCTTCTTTAGTATCTCTTTGGGGTATAAGCCCAGCAGAAACACTGCTGGATCAAAGGGGATGCACAGTTTGATCACTTTTTGAGCATAGTTCCAAATTGCTCTCCAGAATGGCTGGATGTGTTCTCAATTCCACCCACAATGTATCAGTGTCCCTGTTTTCCCACATCCCCTCCAACATTCCACATTGTCTTTCCCTGTCATTCTAGCCAATCTGACAGGTGTGTAGTGGTATCTCAGAGTTGTCTTAATTTGCATTTCTCTGATTAATAATGATTTGGAGCATATTTTCATATGTCTATAAACAGTTTCAATTTCTTTGTCTGAGAATTGTCTGTTCATATCCTTTGACCATTTATCAATTGGAGAATGGTTTGATTTCTTATAGATTAGAGTCAATTCTCTATATATTTTGGAAATGAGGCCTTTATCAGAACCTTTGATTGTTTTCCCAGTTTATTGTTTCCCTAGAAGAGCATTCTTTACAACAAAGGTTTAAAAAAAAAAGGAAGAGTTTTAAAAAGTTCATTAAAATTAATATATATTGCATATCATATACAATAATTCATACTCAAGACTCTGCAAAAGAAGGATGGGGAAGATAAATGTTGAATCTGTACAATTTTGGTTTGGGGGATGTAATTTTTTTTAGCATGTAATGCCAAAATGTAATGTAATGTAATGCACTGTAATAACAGAGAAACTGAGGCAAGATAGAGATTAGAGAGTTTTAATATTTTATTTGAGTGTCTGATAAGGAGAGATTTTCTGGGGAAAAGATCAGAATCCATTATTCCCCCCAGGGCTGAATTGGACTTTCATTTCAAAGAATTCAGCATTGCATGTGAGATTCCAATGATTTTTACATGGCTCTAAGTGATCAGGGAAGACAAAGGCGCAAGGGCTGAAATCTGAACACTGGTGAATGGGGGAATTTCCAGGATTGGACCATCAATTCAGTTCTGACAGGTGGGGGGTAGGACCATAAATTCTGATAAGTTGGGAGTGAAGGAGGTATTCAGCTAGAGCTAGGAAGTCTGGAGAGAAAGATGTAGAGGATGCCAATTAGGTATCTGAGATAGGACATCTGGAGTTTTATGATGTTTTTGGAATGCCAGAGTGGCCAGATCTCCACAGCCTTAATTATCTCAGTCCTAATGAATAGGAAAAGGGTGTTGCAACCAGGAGGACTGAGGCAGAACAATTTAGGGAAACTGAGACAGGACAATTTAGGGAAACTGAGGCAGAACAATTTAGGGAAACTGAGACAGGACAATTTAGGGAAACTGAGACAGGACAATTTAGGGAAACCGAGGCAGGACAATAAAAGGAAACTGTGGCACAACAGTACTGTACAGCATAGTATCATATTGACTGTTTTGAGACTCCTCTATTCTCTATTTAGGACTCCAGCAGCCACAAAAAATCCCTATTTCCAAGAATTTACAGGCAGCTTTCCAGACATCTTCATCTTAGAAGCTCCCCGCAGCCCTGGAATTTATGTATTGCAGGTACTGTGTATCAAAGTCTAGGCCAGCCACATCTTTCCTTCAGGTTATATTCTCCTTTCCAGTTTCCTTTTATCTGTAGTCTTTCCCCATAAATTCTGGATTTGCTCAGGCAGAAGATCCTTCTGACTGTATTTGTATTCCTGGTACTTAGTAATGATAAGCTTGAATGTGACCAATTTGTACCAAATGATGGGATTAGTACAAGCACACTAAATGGTGGGATTTGGTCAGGTGATGAATTCACAATAGTCTTTCTCTTTTGCCAAAAGGTACATTAATTTATGAGAAGAGGTTAGACAAAATAAAGAGGTAAAATAGACATGGTGAGTAGTAAATATGAAATGGATTTGGGAGAGCATACAGTTAGCAAGGAAAATGGTTTTTTGTTTGTACAATTAACAATGGAAAAGAAGTTCCTAAGGGAAACTCACAATTAGCCAAAAGAAAGGGAATACTCCATGAGATGGAAATATGTCATTAACTGGCAGGCTAAATCCACAGAGGAGTTTAGCATCCTAAAAGAGTTAGCTGTAAGGAGAAAGACACTATGAGGTATAAGGGAAAGGATGAAAGGAAAGATACGGGAGGCAGATACAGTGAGGGGCTAACCTCAATGAAAGCCATATTTTATGGGGTAAATTTAATCTGAGGGTTGACATAGCTTGGCTTTCTGATTAGTACAGTAAGAGGGGTTACTTAAGTCCTCCCCAGGGGGTGGAATTGTAAACTGAGCTGATCCCTTCTCCCCCTCCACCCCGCCCAGTACCCTCCCTTCTTGCCTCCAGTACTTCAGGCTTTCTCAGCCAGCCCCAGCCCGGGACCCAGGAGCTCATCAGTAAGAGCTCTGTGTTTGTTGCTGCCCTGAGGGTCAGATATTAAGTATTTAGTGTCCTAGCATTTTTGATGATGAAAAGACCACTTCTGGGTAGGAGGTTTACACTGAACTGGAGACCAAACCAATTGTGAACATTGTTGTTCAGTCCTTCTGTCTCTTTGTGACTCCATTTGGAATTGTGTTGGCTAGCTAGCTCATTTCAGAGAGTTGGAAACTGAGGCAGATTGAGTTAAGTGACTTGCCCAAGATTACACAGCTCCCAAGTGTCAGAGGCTAAATCTGAATTCAGGAAGATCAGCCTTTGTGAATTGAGGCAATCAATCCCCCGGGAATAAATCAGTGACAAAAACATCAAATCCTGAATTAAGTTGGGTGGATTCAGATTCAAAAAGGAACACAATCACGCCTTCAAGCAGTTTCATTTATAATGATGAGGAATGATCTTCAATAAAGGAGGTATGGTTGGAATGTTGGTAAGTTAACAGAAGGATGGATGGTTTAATGTGATCTTTCCAGACATAATAGTTTGGTTTGATTACAGTTATCTGAGCAGGAGGTAGAAATGGGAGCTTGCATGGCTTAGCTTTTTCTTTAAGTAGATACTTCTTTAAATAAAAATAAAATAGCCTTTTACTATTCAAAAAATGATTTCATCTAAGAAAATTTTATTACTTAAGGGGTTAAGTAGAGATGTCTTGCCATTACTCAGATCTGTGTTAAATTAGCCTTTAATATAGACAATCGAAAAATATCCCAGTAAAAATAAGGTGTCTTAGCAAGTCCACTTTGAGCTATTTAAATAAGGATAATCAGTGATCTTGTCTTCTCTTACATTTTCTATCTCTGAAAATATAAAAGAGTAAGCAAACAAGTACATTATGCAGTTTATTTTTTCTAATGAAAAATTTGCAATGCCAATATCAAAGCTTTTGAAAAAAAACACTTTTTCCTATTGAATTTCTGAAGAAGGAAGCAGCTTTTTATAATATATTTGAATCCTATTTGGTATTTTGAATGTTGAAAACAGATTATTCCAAATTTGGTTTTGTTATTTAGAGCTTTGCCAGTAGGGAAGATTTTAATTAATATTACCATAAACATGGGCAGCTAGGTGGCCAGCCTGCTCAAGAATCAGGGACACCTGAGTTCAAATCCTCCTTTAGACATTTATTAGCTGTGTGACCCTGGGCAAGTAATTAACCTTTGCCTCAGTCTCCTCATCTGTAAAAACCTACCTTTTACAGGGTTATTGTGAAGATCAAATATGATAAAACATTCAGCCCAGTATTTATGATGAGTCCTTGCAGGGAATAGTTAGGCTTCCAGATTGTTTACATTAAAATTAGACTCTCCCTATCAATGCTCACCTAGCTACCAAGGACCTCATCATTAGTGAGCAGTATGTCTTGTTTAGTTTCTTTACTTTTCAGTGGATTATTTTTTAATGCTGGTAAACACTGTTATGCATTATTATGACTTTTGTTCAGTACATGTTTAGTATGCTTAGCCATTATTAAAATAACCAAGAGTTCATGTGCCACTTTTTATTTTCATGGTACCTGTAATTCTGAAGATCTGGCAGGATAAGATACCAGACACAGAGGTCCTTTTTTGAACTAAACTGACAAGCTGCAGAGAGCTCAACTAAGTTGGGCTGATCACATTGTCCAAATGCCAAAAGTACTCTTGCAATAAGATTATTTTATGGAGAACTCACACAGACCAAATGCTCACAAAGTCAGAAAAGGTGAAACAAGGACACTCTCAAGGTCTCTCTTAAGAACTTTAAAATTGTATGACATGGGAGACACTGGCACAGGACTGCCCAGCATGGTGTGCCCTCATCAGAAAAAGGGATATGCTCTATGATGGAAGCAGAATTGAATTAGCTCAGAAGAAATGTTAGATGCACAAATTTTGAGAAGCCCCTGAAATGTTCATAGAGATTATTGGTGTGCGACCTGGTGGCAGAGCATTCCAAGCTCTTATTAGAATGACTAGCCACAGTTGGACTCACTATAACTCAAACATAATGATTTCATTTGGTCCTCTTCAAGAATGAAGGACAACCACCAACTATATGAATAAAAATACTGTAAATCCACTTGAACTGGTTTGAACTTTATAATTACTGGAATTCTTTCAGTTGTAAAGCCATATCTATTACTGTCATTATCTTCTTTTATTGGCTATGCAGAGGCAGAACTATTGTTATGGTATTTATTTTTTTTGCTATTTATACCCTGAAAATCTCTTTATTTTAAGTATATTTTCTTTTTCTCCACTAGTTAATAAAAATAGTAATAAAAATATTTATTTATATCAAAATTTATCATTGGTGCTTAAATCACTTTAGTAAAATCTCATGGATTTTGTGCAGAAGAAAAAAATTCAGGGTTGAAAATCTTATTATAATTATTATTAAATAATCTTTTTCTTATTATGGTTGAACATCACACGTGGCAGTTTCTTAATATAGGTGAATATTACATCTGGCAATTTTCCCATCTAGAAATCTGCTCAAGCTGAAAAGTGATTTTCTGCTAGTTAAACCATTTCAGTGTTTTTAGGTCAACATTCTGATGTTGTGGTTGGATTTAATAAAAATTTTGCTTTTGTAATTGTAATAATTGCTTTACGCCTATATTTTCTCCACATTTCTACCTAGTCTATTACATCTGCCATCAGAATACCGATAAGCTATCAGCTTGAGGCTCTTGGGGAACTTTTTTCGGAGATTGCTTCATTTCTTTACAAAATACTGGACATGAAATGAATACAATAACAGTCCTAATAGTAAGTAAGCAAGAAAAGAGAAGCAAACAAAAAAAATGCAGCATGGAAGGTACTTTTTATAGCATGCTAAAAAAAACAGAAGAATGAAACAAGATGGAAGCAGGATTTAAACAAAAATTTAACAGTCAATACAGGACATATTGTGATCTATGAAAGAAAGATTTTGTAAGCACCTGTAGCCTAGTCCTTTAAAATGGGGGGTTGGGGATGGAGGGACTCAAGTTCAGCGCTTTTAAGTCCTGTAAGACACTACATTTATTCAAGAATGCATTGCTGCCATCCAACGTGCCTGGGGTGAGAGCCTAGGGGACACCCCTTGCCTGTTTGGGTAGATACAGCAGCCGGTGAGAGGACCAACGTCCCTCCACCAAGCTTTTTCCATCTTCCTGCTCCTCCTCCCTTTCTTTGTGCTTTCTGGGCGATAATGCACCGGGCGCAGAAGCCACAAAACATGGAGAATCAGAATCCGCGTAGAAAACCAAAAAGCAAGAATAAAACACACACGGGCGTGCTCAATGAGTTTTGTTCCTTAACTAGTAACACATCGAACTAGAACCACACACATCTGGGCATGCTCAGTAGGTTTAGTTCGTTAACTAGTAGTTGCTAGGTCACTCATGTAACACAAGCAAGCATGCTCAGTAGGGTTTTCATTAACTAGCTACAGATATATCTGGGCATGCTCAGTGAATCTGGTTCATTAACTAGCAGTTGCTAAGTCACTTGCTACAAGCACACACAAGCTGGCATGTCAGTAGGGTTTGTTCATTAACTAGCTACAGATACATCTGGGCATGCTCAGTAAGTCTGGTTCATTAACTAGCAGTTGCTCGGTCAGTTGCTGCACATACACGGACATGTTCAATAGGTTCAACTAACAACACAGACACATCTGAGCATGCTCAGTAAGTTTGGTTCATTAGCTAGCTGTTGCTAGGTCACTTGCAACACATACTTGGGCATGCTCAGTAGGTTTTGTTCAACTGGCAACAGGCACATATGAGCATGCTCAGTTAGTCTGGTTCATTAACTAGCAGTTGCTAGGTCTCTCGCAATACAGCTACAGACACATCTGGGCATGCTCAATAGGTCCGGTTCATTAACTAGCTGTTGCTAGGTCGCTCTTGAAACAGACACAATTGCGCATGCTCACTAGGCCTGGTTCATTAACTAGCTGTTGCTAGGTCGCTCTAGCAATTGCGCATGCTCAGTACGTTTATAAACTAGCAAGTGCTACGTCGACCTTGCAATTCTGTGAACAAATAAGAGTTAAAATTGTCGTTTCTTTTGCAATCTCTTATCGAAGGGCACCAGCCGAGCCCTTTCACGGTCCCTTTTCACACTCCTAGAGGATTATATATGGGATAGGAGAGTCAGATAAGGCGAAAGACCCCCGAGGTTCGTCTCCCTCCCCCTCACCCCCGCTAGTCTCTGTGTCCTTGGGGGTTCCCCGGGAGGGGGAGGTGCTGGTCACGTTTTGATCTCGCGGACACCAAGTCCCACAAGAGGAGGGGGATTAATTTAAGAAAACAAAGAGGGGAGGAGCCCGGGGAAAGAAGCCCACACGAAGAAGCCCACACCTCCCCACTGCGGAGCCTGTGAAGATGTGAATTTTCCGTTAAGCGGTTCCAGGGCAGGGAGCCAGGGGGAGAGAGAAAGTGGGCGCGCAGAGGCCGAGCTCGCGGGGTTGCGCTCTGCCGGCCGGGCCGCGGGAGGGAGAGTGCGGCGCGCGCCGGAAGGGGGCGGGGCTGGGGAGGGAAGAGCCGGCGGTGTGCCTGGATGGGTCGGGTCCGCAGGCTTCCTCGGCTTTCCCAGCCCGGCCGCGACTTGGCTGCACTTCCTCCAGACGCCTGAGGGCGGCAGTGTGTCTCCGCGCAGCGCGCGCTCGCTCCCTCCCTCGCCCGCCAGTCGCTCGCGCCTCTCTGCTCTCGCCTCTGGCCCCAACGCGGCGGCTCCAGGGAAGTCGGCGGAGGCGGCGGACGCGGCGAAGGCGGCGGCGGTCCGGGCACCCCCTTTTCTCCGCCCACCTGACCGGCCGGAGTGTCGCGGGCGCTCGATGCGGCGTCCTCCCCCCTGAGGACCAGGTAAAGGCGGCCGTCCGGCGTCGGAGGGTCGCAGCCCGGGAATGCGGCGAGCGCCCGCTCTGGGCCTCGTCCTTCCCGGGAGCCGGGGCCCCTAAGCCCCCCCTCGCCTCCGGGTCTCCCCCGAGCTGGGGCCGGCCCCGCCCCCGCCCGTGGCCCCGGCCCCCCTCTCTCTGCTGCGGCCCGCGGGGGCGGGGGTCCCTCCGAGGCTCCGGTCCCCCTCGAGCTCTCCCTTGAAGCCCCTCCCCCAAATCTCCCCCTCCCCACTCAAACTTTGTTTGGGCCCGGCAGCCCGCGAGGCTCTGGCGGGCTACCCCCGGTTGACCCCCCCTTCCTCTGGTCTCCCCCCCAGGTCCTCCGCGGAGCCCCGAGGCCCCTACCCTGGGCTCCTCCCTCAGTGGCAGGCATTAGGCTCACTTATATGGGACTAGCTTCGGTGGGTGCCGAGCGTGCCCCGGGGCCCCTCCTGAGGTGCAGGGCCTGGAGCCTTGCTCCCCCAGGCGGGGGGCTCGTGCAGGGGACATGGCTCCGGGCCTCTGCCTGTCCCCTTAGCATGTCCGGAGCGGGCCCTGCAGCCCCAGAGCCCCTGGTTCGAATCCTGACCCCCGGGCCCCGGGGCAAAACCACCAGGGACACTGCCTGTCCTTGGCCTTGACCCTCCACATCCGAAAACTTTTGGTGGAACTTTAAAAGAAATGGTGGTGCTGCTTTTTGTGTTGGAAAATGGGATTACGTGTAGTGGGGTGGGTTGGCGAGAATGAGGCTGCTTCGGGAAGAAGGTGGAGACCCCAGAGGAGCGGTGACCTGGAGGGCGGCCCGCAGTCCTGGGCGTATGACCCTCTGCGCCCGAAGAGGGGGCGGAAGAGCTGACCATCGTCCGACCCGCTCGCTCTCCTCCCCCACCTGCCCACCGTTCAGGTGGGAATGGGCCGACTTTGGGGCGCCCGTGTGACGTCACCAGTGAGCCGCAGCCTCCGGAGCACCGACCCTGGTTCTGAGGGGTGTCCTAAGGGGCTGAGGGCATCTGAATTAGAGTAGAGCACCCCCCTGAAAAATGCCGGGGCTTTGGGAGGGCGTCCTAGGGGGCTGATGGCGCGTGTTGGGAGCCTTTTCCGGCTCTACACTGAGATATGCCCAGATTTTGGGAGGGCGTCTAGGCGCCAGTAGGGACCCTCTCCGGGGCTACCCGCTGAATTTTGCCGGCCAGACTTTCCAGATCGAAGGCGGCGTCTTGTTCTCTCTTTGGAGGACGTTGGGTGGGCTTGGCGTCTGGAAGAGGCTCATTTAGCAGCGCGCATTTTGGTATTTTCCATCCTGTGCATTTCTCACTCGGGTGGTGGTCCAGGAATCGACGTGCTCCTGCAGACACCGTGTGCAGTGTTGGGGACGTAGATATCCCCTAGGAGTTGGACTTAGGAAAGGCTCCCCTTGGAAGATGGCGCCCCGGCTTCCTGTTTGAAGGCGAGAAGGTATTTTAGTCATTGGGAATGGCCAGTATGAAGCCCAGGAGATGGAATGAGGAAGCCCCCATGGCGCCATCAGAGCGGGGAATGGCTGCAGAGACTTCGGGCCAGCGGGGGCACGGGCAGCAGGTGGAGAGGACAGAGTCGGGCCGGCCCAGGTCCAGTCTGAGGCGGACCGAGTCGGGCCGGCCCAGGTCCAGTCTGAGGCGGACCGAGTCGGGCCGGCCCAGGTCCAGTCTGAGGCGGACCGAGTCGGGCCGGCCCAGGTCCAGTCTGAGGTGGACCTCTTTGGCGGCTTTTTGTATACTGGAGTGACCAGGCGCTAATTTGGGGTGCGGTGGCAGGAACGGGGTGGGAAGGTGGAGTGATCCGATCTGGCTACTGATTAGATGGAGAAGGGGAAGGGAGAGGCTAACATCCAACCAGGGTGAGGAACCTGAGGCGGAACTGGAGTTTGGAAGGTGTCCTGGGAAATAGGGCTGGACGTTATCTGGCTGTGGGTGACAGTCTATGGGATGCGGTTCTGAGAGAGGTCCAGGACAGAACCAGGGTTCCGGGCCTGTGCCCTGTTTGAGGCCTCCTGGCTGTGGGTGTGTGTGTGTGTGTGTGTGTGTGTGTGTGTGTGTAAGTAACTCATGAAAATTTAATATGCTTAAATATGCTCATTAAGATTTAATATTCCCTTGCTTTCCTCTTATCGGTATACTTCTGTATTCCTTAAGTAATTCCTTAAATATGATTTCTGTCAGCCCCACAAATCTCATCTGTTTACACTTGATTTAGTCTGCTTTTCCAGTCTTTATTTTGATTAGCTAGTTCTTAATTAGATCCCATTTCTACTTCTATGGCCACTGGGACTGTGAATATTGAGTATGGTCCACCATTGGTATTCTCTTTGTTATGGTAAAAACAGTTCTACGAATCTTTGCACATTGCTTCCATTTTTCTTTTGCTGTCATTTTTGTTTTCCTAAATATGGATGGAGTGGTTTTGTTTAAGTTGGATCATGTTAGAAGTTTTCTTTAAATTGGTTGTCTTTTCACTGCTTTCTGTTTTATTAGGTGATGCTGCTCATGATTTTCCATCATCTTTTATTAATGGAATTTATATTCTAAAGCAAAGTGCTTAAGTATTTTTTTCTTATGTCATGGACCTGGTGAATCTTATGGTTCTCTTTCACCGTGTTTTTAAATGTACAAAATAAACTGCATATGAATACAAAGGAAACCAAAGGTTAGTGACAATAAATGTAATTTTTTTTCCCATCCATGTTTGTGGGCCTCCCTAAAATCTACCCATGGATGACAGTATTTTAAATAGTGTTGCTTTTGGCTGCCATCTTAAAAATCATTTGTCAAATGTTTAAGTTACTCTATTTGTTTTTCTTAGCAATGGAGAACATAGATCTTTGTTGTTACTGGGCTTTTTCTTTTTTGGGGTGAGGCAGTGGGGTTAACTGTCTTGTCCAGGGTCATACAACTAGTAAATGTTTAAGTATCTGAGGTTACAGTGATTCTCAGCTTGTGCTCTATCTGCTGAGCCACCTAATTGTCCCTTAAATCTTTTTTTTTAGAGAGTAGTTTGGACTCGTTAAAGATATGACTGATAAAGGAATTTCTTTTGGTCTCATGGAAATTGATTTACATGAGTTAGATTTCAGTATGAAATTATAATTCATGTTAATGTCTTTTCTATTGTGTTGGTTCATTTTTCATTGGTGTAACTTATTTGAATAGGTCAAAATTAAGTTGTCTAAATTGCACACTTTGATTTTGCATTATTCTTTTAACTTTTTAGTAATTTTGATTTTTGCTCTAACAAGTCTGTAGTCTTTATACTAGCAACTGATTGAGGAATGACTCCTACTTTAATAATGAGTCTTCCTATCTGTTAAAATGTAATAAAATTTATTTTTAAAAAAATTCATGATTCAGAGCTATGAGATTTTTGTGCAGTCTACATATCTTTGGTCTCTCCTGAATCAAGTTTTCTAAAATATTTCTCACTCATCTATTTCTCTTCATGTTGAACAACATGTTGAGTGTTGAAATATATGTTGATTTAATTTGGAGAGTCTTATTAAGTTCTTATTTATTTTTGTACATGAGATACAATCATTGTCCAAAAAGAGTGCTTGTGAGCTATCCTTCTTTTTAGAAGTTAGCCTTTTTAAGCGCTACAATACAAAACAACCATTCACTGGCTTTGGATATATGATAAAACCCAAAGTGTCAACTGCTTTATTTAACTGTGCTCAGAGTACCTGTGAGACATTCTTCCATTTAGCACTTATTTCCTTGATAGTTCTGGTTTCATTTTAGTGAGAATGACAAGATTGATATGCTTGAATTATTCCACTGGTATGTCTATTTGTTGGTCATTGGATAAGCTTCACGGATATAGAGTACCAGCAGCTAATATTTACAGGTGATCTAAAAACTACCTAATTCTTAGTACCTTCTTTACTCTTTTTCTGCTACTTTGTCTTCACTATATTGAAATGGATGGAAGATCATTTTATATTTTTCTTTGTCTTCCTTTATTACCATATGGCCAGCCTACTGATGATGAACCTCACTGTAGGTAGAATTGTTCTTTTCAGATCATCAGAATTTTTCAGAGCTTATGCAGCACTGATATAGCTTGTGAGAATGGCTCACTGTGATCTCCATTCTGAGATATAAAAGAGTCACAGAAAGTAGGATTTTTTTATAGGATTAGAGAGATGTTTGAAAGACTAAGTTATAAACCATAATGTCACTTTGTTAATTTGCATTGGGGAGTAATGCTTTTTAAAGTAGTTGAACCCTGTCCTAATAAAGATTACTGGGAAATCTAACTAATGATCACAGAATTGCTTGGGAAAGATGGAATCAGAACTCAGAATTGTATTTTTTAAAAGAACTATATATTTTTTGAAAACTTTTTTTATGTTATTTTCCCAAAGGAAATAGAAGCTTCAAATTCACCTGCTTTAAAAAGATTACAGACAAGGAACATAAAAACTTCATTTAATAGATACAAATAATAATAGATCTATGCCACATTGTGACCAGAGGTTGTACTGAGAGGAGAAATAATATGGACTGTCACTGATTTAGTCAAGGTTGCTTTTCAAAACTTTTTTTGTAAATTGGATTAGATAATTCAATTTTTGGAGCCTCTACTTTGGCAAGATTTTTTTTACTTCCTTAAGTTCTGTTTCCTGCCGTTTCTAAAAAATTCTTCATTGATGCTCTGATTTTTGACATAATTTCCTTTATAATATAGTATTTTGACTTCTTTTTTGCCTTTTTACTGATATTTCTTCTTTTGCCTTTATGAACCTCTTTGTTGTTTTATCTACTTGTGAGCTGAATTTTTAAACTTGGGCTCTTTTTTTCCATTTTTTTCCTTGAAGTCCTAGTTGCTTTTTTCTGGTTTCCTTCTATTCAGTGCTAGACAGTTCTAAACTAGATGTATTGTCTTCCCCTTCCCACCCCCACCCCCCCTTTTTTTTTTTGGTAGAGAAGGGAATATGAGGGTTCAGCCTGGGTCACTACCCAGAGTAAAACTCTGAATGATAGATGCTGTTATAAAACAGATTACAGAATTAAAAGAACAAAATAATTGAGAAATTCGGTATGCAATGTTCATAGGTTACATTCATACAATAAATGTGATTAACAGAATGTGGTATCAAACTACCAAAGTGTTGCTTTAAGAATTAGATGAACTTGTATGATACATTATTATAAGATATATTAGGGAGATTGTGAAAAAAAAATTGTAGTCAAAGGGACCAAGCTGTGGTTATCAAATTTGATATTAAGAAATGTAAAAGTAATTTGAGGATTGGTTAAATAAGGTATAGAAACAAATGAATATTGCAGCCTAGTGTTCAATAAGCACATTGTAAATCATTAAGTACTCTTTTGAAGAGAGCTACTGGAAAAATTGGAATGTATTTTGTTGGCAAGCTTTTTTTTCCTACAGTAAATTCCAAGAAAATAATATAAATACAAAAGAGCTATAATAATAATAATAAGAAGAAGAAGCAGTAAAGGTCTTGGTGGAGATGGTAATAGAGATGTCAATGAGTCTAGGCAGTTCCTGGGAAATGATTGTATAAAACCAACAAAAAGTTTTGTGCTAGTGTACATATTTTTGTAAAATGTTATTGACAGGTTTTGAGAGATACATTTCATAGATTAATGGCATTAAAAGCCAGTTTTAAAGAAGGTATGGAATGAGTTCTGATAAGGGATAGTGATAATTCATTACAGAGAAATGATTGAATTTAATTTACCACCGTTGTGATCTAGTTCATCTGTCTCTTTGGTCCTTGGTTCATTCCCTAAACAGGGAATCTTGTGGTTGCATAGCTGGCTTTTTGATTTAAGCTGTGTCATATAAATCAATTAGCCTAGCTAAGTATCTGACCCCAAAGCAAGGTAAAACAAGGAATTACGAACAGTGTGTTTCCAACATTTCAAAAATTAAGAATTGCTTTCTGCTGTTCCCATACAATTGTATGCTAATTTCTCTTATTTTTTAACTTGACCCTAGAGCTCCTCATTATCCTCCTAAGGCTTTCCTCACTTTGACAGGCAAAACTCTTAGAAATAACTGCATTTGTTGCTACCAGCTCCTCTTTTCACATGTTAGTCCCTTGCTTTCAGGCTTCCAAACTCATTGCTTAACTGAAATTTGCTTTCCAAAAGTACCAGTGTTTCTTTCCTGCAACATCCCTTGCTCCTTTCTCAGTCCTCATCCTTCTGGACTTTTGTAGCATTTGGCACAGACCATTCTTTCTTTGTTACATTACAGTCACCTGATTCTCTGGAGTCTTTGTTGACTTCTCAAGTTTCTTTTTTTGGGTGACATCTGTGTCCCACTGTTAATTGTGGATGTACCCCCAAACTCTTCCCTGAGTCCTCCTCTCCATTGCAAGAGGAGCTCATTAGCTCCCATGTTTTCAAATGTCTTTGTGCCTATGACTTCCAGACCTATATATTGGCCTTTGTCTATTTTGAGCTCCATTCCAGTATCACCAACAAAATTTTAGATAGATTGACTCTTTTTCAGTTTAGAGGTTCATTTTGGAACTTCCAAAGTTGTCATCCACCTGGCCTTCCATTTCCTTTCTTGTACTTTTAAAAAAGATGCCTTCATTCCAGTAGACTTGTGATGGAAAGAGCTATCTGCATCCAGAGAAGGAGCTATGGAGGTTGAATATGGATCAAAACATGGTATTTTCAACTTTTTACTGTTGTTTGCTTGTTTGTTTTTGTTTTTTTTTTCTCTTTTTGATCTGATTTTTCTTGTGTAGTATGACGAATATGGAAATGTGTTTAGAAGAATTACATATGTTTAACCTATATCTGATTGCTTGTGGTCTAGGGGAGGGAGTGGGGAGAAGGGAGGGAGAAAATTTGAAACACAAGGTTTTGCAAAGGTAAATGTTGAAAATTATCTTAGCATATATTTGGAAAAATAAAAAATATTTAAATCCCCCCCAAAAGATGCCTTAGCGAAGATAGTTGGTTTCAAAGCTACTTCCACACTGTCTTTTGCATCCTTCCTCTTTTGTTTACTTATATAGCTACCACATGGTTCATGGGGTCATCACTTCTTTTTGGATATCTTCCTAATTGGAGTTCTTGCAGACTTACCATATTCCAATCCATCCCTTACACAAGCAAAGATCCCATTGTGTCATATCTTCCTTGCTCAATAAACTCCTGTACTCTTTTACCTTTAGGATCAACTGCTAGCTCCCCAGTTTGATATTTAAAGCCCTTCACAACCTGGTGCCAACCTCCCTTTCTCATTTACTCATTCTTCTATCCAGTGAAAATAGCCACCTTGTTGTTCTCCATCTAAAACATTCTTGTTTGCTGTATTTTTTTATTTCGCACTGACCATTTTCTGGGCCTGGACCTATCACATGCTATTTAGAATACCTAGTTTTCTTCAATTAGTTCTAGAGTCACTTTCTGTAGAAGGCCTTTCCTGTTCTTCCCCTTAGAAATTACCTTGTATTTATTTTGAATGTATGTTGTATGTATTTATGTGTCTGTATTGTTTCCCCTAAACACAACAGGAGCTCCTTGAAGACTAAGCCTATTTCATCTTTGTCATATCTTCAGCTCTGCACCTAGTATCAAGCCTGGCACATAGTAAGTGCTTAATAAATGCTTTTTGTATGATTGATAAGTAAATCTAAACATCCTAAAATAGATGATCATCTTTATAATACTGCAGGGCATTGGCTCCCATCTTTTTGTAGAGACTCACATTTAGGTCACATGCAAGGTTCTCAAAGGAACTCTACAAAAGAAGGAATTGAAGACATCAGGTTACAGTATTTCTTGGGCTTTATTCATAGCTAGTAATTCCTTTCCAAGCTCATTCATTCATCCATTCCACCTTACCTTCCTTCCAGTATATGCAGAGGGTAGAGATCAAACCTGTTCTGCTCCTGAGAAGCCCGTAAGTAAAACCCTAAAGCTATCTATTCTGCCTGGTGTGCTAGAACTTTTTTTTTTTCAATAAATATTATTATTTTTTATTTTTAGACTGCATTTCTCTTTCCCTAACTTCCCTACCTCTTCCCATCCATTACAAGCAAGAAATAAAAAGGAAAAACCAACATATGAAAAACTCTTTTGTAATAATCATGGTCTCTTATTCTGCAAAGAAGTGGGTGAAAATGGCTTTTTCATATCTCCTTTTTTAGGGGTTAAACTTGGTTATTATAATTTTACATTCAGTTTTGATTGTTTTGTTAAACCCAGTTATATTGTTGTTTTTGTATTTTTTTCCTCATTCTGCTTAATTCACTTTACATCCGTTCATTTTAAGTCTTTCCATGCTTTCCTATATTTATCATAGTCTTTGTTTCTAGAACTTTTTTTCAAGGTATCAGAATCATAAAATGTTACTGCATATATGTGATTTGTAAGGAATCTTCAGTATGCTAGGTACTTACATAAAAGTGGTAGGTGTCAGGGTAATATGGTATCTCTCAAATCTTGTCTACCTCTTTACTTTTTCCTCATTTTGGCTCCCCTCATACTTTTTTGGTATGTTTGTTTTTGTTGGTTTTTTTTTTTTTACAAGTTTCATATTGATGACCTTGCATGTGTTTGTATAAATAAATAGTATGAGACCTTGACATATTTATCTTATTTTCAGAATATCTGATACAATAAAATCAGAACCTAACATAGATTGGGCATGGCATTGGAAAAGATCCACAGAATTCTTTTTAAGATGTGCTTAGCAATTTTAAAATGGAATTTAGTTTTAAAAGATTATATTTACATAACTTTGGGAATATGTATTTTAGTCTTTGTATACTTTTGTTCAGCAGAGTCACATAAGTTCATGAAATTCTGTTTTCTTATTTTTTCCATAGCAAGAATTGACACTATGCTTCGTAAAACAATCAACTGTAGTGATTTCAAGCCTCAACCTTGGTTTCAGCAGGGTGATATCAGTTACATACAAAGGGTAAGTATTCTATTGTTGTTTATAATTCTATGCATAGACTTTTAGACTTTTTTGATTAGAATTTTTAAAAAATATTTTAGTAATTCTGGTTTCCTATCAGAGAGAGAACTGGATATTGTGGGGCCTGTTATTAGAATTATTCATAAAATATAACTTAGGATAGCATGAGTTGTGCTGGCCTGGGGAATCGGAGCTAGCCTTTAGTCTTGGCCCTCTTGATTGTTCGTGCCCATTCATTTTCTCACTTGGTCTTCTTTATCTTAGAGAAATCAATACATGTTTGTGGAACTACTTCTGTATGTCTGATAGAGAAGAAGCTATATGTTATATTCTCATGGAGTTTACACTAATTAGATACAGTAGAACTCTGAAAAGGGAACAAGGTATTAAATACATGCTAGATCCACTAGTAAGGGTAATGAGTGCTGTTTGGGATAAAACGAGAAATCATTGAAAGCTAAAGTCATCCCTGAAGGGGAAAGGTAGATGTGAATTGGTCTTTTAATGTGGAGGCCCAGGCCATCAGAAATAAAACTCAAAAGTCTGGCAGAAAAGAGAGTCAAGGCCGGGTCATGGAATGAAGAGTGGTAAAGACCCCTTGAAACAATTCATCCTGGGAGCCTCAAGTGATATATGTGGGGGCCCTGGGAGGGGGCTTCAAATTCTCTGTATCTCCCACCTGTGCAGATGCTCCTGGGGGGAAAGATGGGAAGTAGTCAGTTAGGAAGACAAAATGTAAGGGGAGATAAGAAGGGTGACCAAGGATGATTGGGGGAAACCCAGCTTAAGTAATTATACCTTCTAGCATTCAGTCAGATCTGTAGACTATGTAGGTTTAAGTTGAGGTGGCAATGTGATGACTCCAAAGGTACTTTTTCAGCTTTCCCCTTTTTTTAACAGGAAAAAAAAATCTCATCTCTGATGATGTGTTTCCTATTACAAATCTTAGATTTTAGATTTCTGAGCATTATAATTAATTGATAGGACATAGAAAAGTGAAGGAATTAAGCTGTCTGATTTCCTCTGATCGCAGAGAGCTACATAATATTTGATATAGCCTTCTAGAGCCTACAGAATTCTTTTAAAAATTAACTTACAGCTGATCCTAGATATTTGATTATCTTTAAATAAAGATTTCTTGAGGCCTTCAGTCACCTTTAGTCAGTTGAGAAACACATTCCCTATTCAGTAAAATTGTGATTCTGTTTTCATTACTAAAGAAAATGTAGAAAAGCAAAATGTTGCAAACATTTTCTTGAAGCTGAACCCTTTGATTTAGACCTTGAAGACTCTGTGTGAATAAACCATTAATAGAACAAGGAGCATCAGAGGCACAGGCTTTAAAACTAAATGACTTAGCATTATGTAATGTTTTTACTTTTTTTTGAAATGCTGGTTTTATTTTGGCTAACCTATGAGATAGGTAGAACATTCCTCTGGTTAAACAGATGAAGAAACTGAGGCAAGACAAGTCAAGTGATTTGTTTTGGTCAGAGAGGCTGATTAGCTGCATTGGAAGCCAGACCTGCTCTCCATAGAGCTCAAGGCAGTTTTGAGTAGCCTGTGCTGTTTATTGAAAATATCTATAAAATATACAAATCTTGCACTATGGTAATATTTTTCATCTTTTCACTTAGAGCGCTGAAAGCCTTCTCTTCTTCACTATTGTTTTTCAGTAGTGCATTAAATTACACAGGAATTCTTTTTGGCATTTTAACACTCAAGAAATAAATTAAATCTCTTCTTCCAAAATTGCTCTTTGTATAACAGTAAAGAACAAATTTGTGCTAAAGGAAATACTATAATTAAAGTAATGCCTAATTCCATGGTTGTTATTGCAGAGGACAGAATCATATATGCAATTGTACTTCAGGTTACTAGGATAATTGTTTTTAGATAAGTTAGTTTAGAAAAGTTTACGCAGAGAAGTTTTATTTGGAAAAAAAAAGTATTCTTTTAGAATTAGCATTTCATTTTTTTCAACCTATTTTTACTTGAATTGAAATTAGATCATAATAATGGGCCACCATTATATGAGTAAATAAAGGAAGCAATTAAAAAAAATTCTTTTTTTAAAAAATGCATCATTCACTTCTTTATAAAGACTCTTTCCTGAAACAAAAAAGTTCAATTAAGCAAAAGACACATTGACAAATACTGATAGTATGTGCTTCATTCTACAAGGAAGGTATTGCTTTAGGTAATGTAATTTGTTAGTATCTTGCTAGTTTTATTTGTTTTTTCATATTCTTTTCGGTTGAACTTATTGAAAATTTTATTGGAAAACAAGAACACTTCTGTGGCTAGCACATGCATGTTGTTGCTGCTTTCTCGATCTGTGTACCAAAACTTGAATTATTTTCTTAGGGGAAATTTTTAGTGAGGCCAATGCAGGGGATGGAAATGGCCATTTGGGGGAAGGAAAAAAAAAGCTTGGTGGGTCTTGACACTTTAAAATTTTTTTTTGTTTGTTCTATCTTGAAAAAACAAATCACTAACACTCCTTGAACCTTTCATAAAACTCAATTGTAACAAAAGTACAGATTAGAAAAAATAAAGCAACTCTTTGAACATGTCTAAAAATGAATGCTCATTCTGGCCATTCAGACTGTTGTTTTGAGATGAAAGCCTTCAGTTACACGAGGTTCAGTAGTTGGTTATTGTATTCATCCAAGTTCTGACACCTTTCCATATTTGTTTCCTTTACATTATTGTAGTCATTATATAGATTGTTTGCCTGGTTTCATAGTTTTCCTCTATCATTTTAATTCAGGTTTCTCAGAAAATTTTCATATTTTTCATTTTGTACATCACACGAAGTCTTTTATATTCATATATCTTGTTCATTCTCATAATGAGTAGAAACTTTTTTTTCTTCTAATTCTTTGCTACAAAAAAAATTAGCATACAGGTTTTTGTATTTATGGGATCTTTTTCCTCCTTAAGATTTATCTATTATAGCTGGGATTGAGTAATTTTTTTAAAAAAAAAATTTATTATAGCTTTTTATTTACAAGATATATGCATGGGTAATTTTTCAGCATTGACAATTGCAAAATCTTTTGATCCAATTTTTCTCCTCCTTCCCCTTACCCACTCCCCCAGGTGGCAGGTAGACCAATATATGTTAAATATGTTAAAGTATATGTTAAATACAATCTATGTATACATGTCCATACAGTTATCTTGCTGCACAAGAAGAATTGGACTTTGAAATAGTGTACAATTAACCTGTGAAGAAAATCAAAAATGCAGGTGGACAAAAATAGAGGGATTGGGAATTCTATGTAGTGGTTCACACTCATTTCCCAGAATTCTTTCACTGGGTGTAGCTGGTTCAATTCATTACTGCTCTATTGGAATTGATTTGGTTCATCTCACTGCTGAAGATGGCTACGTCCATCAGAATTGATCATCATATAGTATGATCATCATATAGTATTGTTGTTGAAGTATATAATGATTTCCTGGTCCTGCTCATTTCACTCAGTATCAGTTCATGTAAGTCTCTCCAGGCCTCTCTGAAATCATCCTGCTGGTCATTTCTTACAGAACAATAATATAGGAATTGAGTACATTAACTACTTAGTGATTTTCCTAGGGTCTGTAACAATTTCACTAACAGCATATTGTTATGTCTGTCTTTGCACTGCCCCTCCTATAGTTACTGTTTTAATCTTTTGTCATCTTATGAGGCCTCCTAATTATTTGAATTTGTATTTCTTTCACTGTTAGTGATTTAGAGTTTTCTTTTAATAGGTTATTTCTCAAAAAATGCTGGTTCCTGTATTTTGAACTTTTTCCTGTTGGAGAATGTGCCTTAGTTCTTGCTTTACTAGGAATCCCAGTTGTTGGTTTTTTTTTTTTTTAACAGTGTGAAAGTTAATTTAAAACTTTAAATGGAGAATTGGGATTTAAGAAATAAAAGTTATACTCATCCAGTCTGAGTAATGTTACTTTTTTTTTTTAAATATGCCTTAGACCCTGTTACTACTGGATTATGCAAGTTATTTGGCCCTGTTTCCTCTGAGATATGACTTAAATATCATTTAACTTGAATAAGAAAGGAACTGATTTTTAGAAAGCAGAATGCCAAGGAAAAGGAAAAATCTTGGTGGAAGTCCTGCTAGGAAGTCTCTGAATGCAGAGGATGTTGCATCCAATATTGTTCATCGTGAGGAGCTGACACCTCTTCCTACACCGCCTCAACCAAGTGTTGACAAAGAAAAACTCTTAAACAGCTTGTCAGAGATGTTTTCTGACCTGGATCCTGATGTTGTTTATTTGATGCTTTCAGAATGTGATTTCAAAGGTGAGACACGAACAATTTTTTTATTATTTACATCTTTTTCTTGGGTTACTTTAATAAATCTATCGTGAGAAAGAAATTATCTTTCTTAAGGTTTCTAAGTGTCAGAATTATTTTTGTAAGGAAATTAGATTTATAAGGAAAAGCTATTAGAAATGTTCTTGCCACAACAAATATTTGAGAAGAAAGAAACCTAGCCAAGTTAATTTTTTTATGACGGATGAGCACATTTTTTGTCCTATAAGTATTGCAAAATGCAAAGTATAGTTTTTGCTTCCCAAGATAGTGACTAAGAAGAGGGAGTTAAAGGGAAAAAAATTATTCAGAATTCTGTAAGTGTTCATTTAACTTACTCAATTCAAGGAATCATTTACATGTAGACATATGTTGTTTCTTAATTTAAAAGTCACATTAACACAAAATTCCATAAATTAAGTAGTTGTGTGAGGAGGGTACTCTGTATTTGACATGAATAGGCACTTCATATCACCTTTACCCAATATAACGACATAAAGTTAAACATAATTCAACTTGACAAAACACATAAACAGCAAGAATTTATTAAGTGCCTACTCTATGCAGATGTGGTGTGTGCTGTAAATCCAAAGACAAATAAAACAGTTTCTCTTCTCTACAAGCTTATTTTTTATTCAGGGATATTACATGAATGTCAGTAAACACATGTAAAATATATATAAGACAAGTGTAAGGTAAGATTTAAGGTAGAGAGGGGACCAACATTTGAGAGTAGGGAATCAGGGAAGGTTTCATGTAGGAGGTGGCCTTTGTGCTGGGCTTTCAGGGAAGCAGAATTTTAAGAGATAGAGAACATGTGGAAATGCAGTATAGGCTTGAGGGACAGATAGGGTGAAGATGGGGAGGTATGGAATGTCGTGGAGGAACAACAGGGCTGCCTTAGCTGGTCTTGGAGTCTGAAAAAGTTAGGTTGGGACCAAGATTCTAATGAGTTAAAAAAAAAAAAACTGAACCGAGGACCTGATAGTCCAAATGTGAGGCACGATCAGGTCTGCGCTTTAGGGCAGTCCCTTTGGGAGCAGGTGGTGGATGGACTGGAGAAGGACCGGCCGGAAAGTGGTTTCTGGGTTCAGGGGAGAGGCAGCAGGAACCTGAAGGAGAAGGTGGCTGTGGGAGGAGAGAGTTGGCAGTGGGCCCTGGGAGCTGCGGGCCTGCAGACTAGTCTGCTGGGATTTTGGACAGAAGTCAGCAATTGTGGAAAGGGGATGGATTCACAGGAAAAAATGTTGGACCTGTGGAGTTAGAGATGGATCTCTAATTTATGAATCCTCTGCTTAGAGATCTTAATTAACCCATGGGTACTAGTGATGTCATCGAGTGAGGATGTAGAGAGACTAGAGGAGGATTCTCTGATACCTGATGATCAGCAAAAGGAACTGAGAAGGAGCGGTCCTGTAGGTGGGAGGAGAGCCAAGAGAGGAGTGAGGGATTCTTCAGGCAGAGAAGGTGCCGTTAGTATCAGACTCTCTAGATGGGTCAGGAAGGGGTGAGGACTGGGAAAAGATCATTAGATCTGGCAGTTCAGAGATGATTGGTTCAAGCCCTGTCATAAACATTTACTTGTCAAGTCAGGCAAGCTCTGTTAGCAGTAGTGTCCTTGTCTATAAAATGAAAGGGTTGCTCTTCAGTGGCCTCTAAATTTCCTCTCAATTCTGTCATCCTGTGTACATTTTTTGCCCTGATTATAATGTTTTTGTGCCTCTCTTTACAAACAGTTGAAAATGCTATGGATTGTCTCTTAGAACTGTCCACTGGTGCCAAAGGAATGCCAGCCTCTAAAAGCTTAATATTGGAGTCAGTTGCAACACCACGTGCTTTTGTTAATCAGCAATTTGCTGAAGGAAACGAAATGAATGAAAAATGTCCTCTTGCAGAAGATGAAGACAGTTCAACAGCTGATGCTTTCTCTGATATGCGACTTACTGAAGACTTGGATTCCTTAATACAAAATGCATTTGAGAAATTGAATTCTAATGACCAAGTGTCTACACAGTCACTTTTGCCTTTGGAAAATAATTTTGGCGGTACTAGTGACAGTGGGAGAAGTGTTTCTCTGCAAAAACCAGAAATGGACACTGAAACATTTGAAAATTCAGAACATGTAACTTTGTATTCAGATTTGAGCAAGTCCAGAAATTGTAAAAAGGATGCTGTATGGCCTTTAACAAATAGCAGTCCTGTGGACACCCAGCCAAATAGCTTTTTCACTCAACCGAATGACTCTCTAGTGGTATATGTTAATCCCAGGCAGACTCAGAAAGCGCTTTCAGATGCTCAGAATTTTGGATGCCAGTCTTCTCAAGCCTGTGTACATTTGGGTACGAATGAATTAAGGACTGCTGTTAATCCTCTTGTACAGATTTCAGACCAGGCAGAAGATGGAGTGGTGGGCACATGTGGGGATCAGAATGGTGTTTCTGGCCCTGATTTGTTTACACAAGCCAAAGGGTTTGGTTTCATGTCACAAAATCATGTAGAACGACCCCCACCGGGAAGGGATTTCAACTTTTGCCCGGGAATGCCCTCATTGCCACCCCCAGCAGTGCTACCGCAGAGTTCCTGGAATCCAATGGCTTCTGCCTTTGAGCCTTTCCAGGGCATCCGCAGCTTCATCACGCCAGTCGCAGCTAGTCCTCAGCCCGTGATACCTATGTTTGACTACTGTGAACCCGGGAGAGTCTGTGCTTCTCTGCCACCCCCGGTCCTTTTTGGGCCCTGGGACAGAAATGCTTCCCTGCCAATGCCAGTAACATGGAGAAGTCAAGATGGAAATGCTTACCAAGGGCAGGAGCCTTCTGCTTCTCACAACGTTCGAAGAAAAAACCCTTACGTAGGCCAGACGCTTGTCCTACTCAGAGGACTTCCAGGATCTGGGAAATCCTTTTTGGCAAGGTACCAGTTTTTGTTAAGTGCCTGATAGCTTGAGTATTAGTACTATCTTCGTAATGGCTTCTCTATGTTAGCTGAGGCTTGGCCAAAATCTTAATTAAACTATTAAATATAGACTTTTTTTCTGAACACTTATTCTCCTAACACTATGTTTATACCTAATAATGCTTTTTCCTCTAAATGCTTTTACCAGACTTTCTCAAGTTTCTTTTGAAAGTCAAAGGAAAATGAGATCTAGAGGATGATTCTAAGATCCTGAGCCTTAGGGGTTCATTAGCAAGAGTAGGGAATTAAGTAGGCAGCATTATGTTTTAGACAAATAAATCCTTGCTCTAGCTCTCTGAGAAGCTGTATGGATGTGAATAGGAAAAGACAGACAGTCAAGGAGCTCCCACTGATAATTTAATGAATCTCATGTCACCAGGCACCCCATCTGGTTGACAAGTATTCTCTGGTTTGTTCAGAGACCTCTATTGATGGGACATCCACTGATGAGGAAAGCAGACCGTTTCAGTTCAGGATATATGCTAGGAATTTTTCCTTAACATTTTTTATCGAGTAACTTCTGTCTATTGTTTCTACTTCTGTCTGTTAGAGTCTAATCCTCACTGCCCATGCCAATCCTGAAGATTCTGGAAGGAATTTGTTATTTTAGTTCTTAAGTGTTCTCCGGTTCTTCCCACTGATTGTCATATTCTGGAGGTATTTTGCTATCCTGGTTATTTTCTGTTAGTTGTTCTCCAGCTCATAACTATCATTCCTAAAATTTGGTGTCCAGAAATTGAATGTGGTGGTCTACATATGGCTTGGTTAGGGCAAAAAATTGGGGGATCTTTCCCCTCTTTGGTTCTGGATATTCTTTTGTAATGTAACATGAGATTGAATAAGCTTTTATAGCTGCCTTACCTCACTGATACATTTCAAAGAATAGAATACTTCTGACCCCTCTCTCACATCTTCCTACTTATTATTGATTTTTTTGAATTCAGATGTAAGGCTTTTCTTTTATCCCTATAACATTTTTTTTTATCAGATCATATCCAGTGCCTTGTGGATGCTAACTCTGTTGTTCAGTTCATTAAATATCCCTCCTAGATTTCTTTTATATATCCATTTGATAAACATGCTGTCTATACCTTAGTAAAGTTGTTGATTAAAATGTTAACCAGCACAAAGCTAGATCCTAGGATATTACACTAAAACAAAGATTATTAAGTTAACTCACAGAGAGTTTTAGGTTGTAGTCCCATATGGAGTCTCATAACTGAATGTGGGCATCTTGAAATTACAAGTTGTTATCAGTAAATGTTTGATTTGTATATTTACTTTATATATCTATATACCTGGGGTCATGCAAAAATTTCTTGGGTGAAAAGGGGTCATGAGCAGGAAAAAGGTTAAGAAGCCCCGACTCTTTGCAAGTCAAACTCTCAGTGACTATTTTTTGGGTCTGACCATTTAGCCATCCTGAATCTGCCTAATTTATCATTGTCTAGCCTATATCTTTGTCTTATTCACAAGGATAACAAGAGAATCTCTTTTCAAATATTTTGCAAAAATCTAGGTAAACTACAGCACTGATTTTTATTATTGCCTCTTGGTTTTATATGGCATTTTATCTGTTTATCTGCCATGCCTACTATTGTCAGTGATCTTTCCTTTGTTAAAAAGAAAAACATGACTCATTTTTAATGATGCCATGTTGAAATCAAACTCATGGCCTTTCATTTGGCAACTCAAATTTCACTGTTTTGGTGTGTTTGCCTTTCTTCAGGCTTGTATTGTTCTCATTCTCCACAGTTGTGCATTTAGTTCTTTGAGTATACAAGATACTGTTCATCTAGACTTGATGCCTCTTACAGTCTCCTTATTGATATTGGTTTAAGTGTCCTTTTAGTTGTATTTGTTTTGTCTTTTTGTCCTTGACAGAAAAGCCAGAAAAAGAACTGAGCAGCTCTGCTTGGTTTTCAATTAATTATCTTCCCATACATCCATGCAGTAGTTCCATTTCTCGCTCTTTTTTTTTTTCTGATATTTTTTTCCCCCAAACATTTCCATAAAAGTTATATTGTGAAAGAAAACAGACCTCCCACCCTAATGAAAATAAAACTCCTCAAAAAAGTGTTAAAAATGAGAGAGAGAAAGAATGAGAGAGAATATGAGAATGTTTCTGGTTTATATTCAGACACAATCTTTTCCTTTTCTGGGTATGGGTAGGATTTTTCATCAAAATCCTTCAAAGTAGTCGTGGATGATTGTATTGCTGAGAATAACAAAGCCATTCACAGCTGGTCATCCCAGGACATTGCTGTTACTGTGTTTACTATATCTTTTCACTTTTGAGTTCATGGAGGATTTTCCAGGTATTTTTTTCCCCCCTGAGCATCCTGCTCATTATTTCCTATGGAACATTAAGAATTAAGAACATATTTATAGAACAATATAATTCTATCATAAACATATACCACACTTTATTGAGCTATTCCCCAATTGATGGCATCCTCTTCAAATTCCAATTTTTTTTTTTACCCTGAGAAAAGACCTGCTATGAATATTTTTTGGTACATATAGGTTATTTTCCTTTTTTTTTTGTTTTTAAAATATCTTCATATTCACACCTAGTAGTGATATTGTTAGTCAAAGGGTATGTATGAATTTATAGCCCATTGGACAGGTTTTTGTTTTTAAAGCCCATTTTATTGTCTATTGCTTTTTTTTCAACAGCCTCAGCTTATTTTGAGCTTCAGCTCTCCTAACACTGTTTTCCTAGAACTATGGTATTTTCTGATATTTCTTGTTACTTGACTGGCTGCTTAGTTCAGTGTGCCTATTTTATTTATTTATTTTTTTCAGACAATTGTGGTTTTGTTCAGACAATTTTGGATTATTTTCCTTAATGTTTTTCCTCCTTGGAGTCCTTTGAAATCTGTTATCCCAAAATCTAGGTTGCATTGACAGTAGTCCTGGAGAATAGATAATGAAACATCTCTCTTCATCAGAGAGATGGGGAGTATAGCAGAATGTTATGTATAATGTCACATGTAGTCATTGTGTTAGGGATTTTTGTTTAATTTTTCTTTGCTACAAGGAAGAATCCACTTTGAAGGGATAGGTATACAATTTTGTTTCCAGAAAGAATTGATAGAAAAATTACAAAATCAGTCAACAAAATTTTTTTTTTTAATGCTCTCCCTTTTTCTTTAATTTTTTAGCATCCGTTAAAAAAAAAAAATTGAGTTCCAAATTCTCTCCTTTCCTCGAGCCTCTCTGCCAATCATTGAGAAAGCAAACAATATGACATACATGTGAAATCATGCAAAATATTTCCATATTAACTGTGTTGCAGAAAAGAAGAGAGCAAGAAAAAGAAAGTGAAAAACCAAATGCTTCAATCTGCACTCAGTTTATCAGTTTTCTCTCTGGAACTGGAGAGCATTTTTCAAAATGAGCCCTCTGGGATTCTCTTGGATAATTGTATTGGTCAGCGTAGTTGTTTTTCACCTGTTGATTACTATTACAATACTGCTGTTATTGTGTACAGTGTTGTTCTGGTTCTGTTTACTTTACTTTCCATCAGTTCACATAAGTTTTCTCAGGTTTTTCTGAAACTATCTTCTTTATTTTTCTTTTTTTAAAAATCAGTTTCTTTTTTTTCTTCTTCTCATTTTCTGTTAATTTAATTGCCCATAGCACCTTGGCAATGTCAAAAAATTAAAAAAGGAATCCATCAGTTTAATATTTAAAGCATGAGTCTGTGTCACACCATATTGTTTGGGGCATTCTTGGCAACAGGAATAAACCAGAACAAAGGACAAATTAGAAACCAGAGAATTGGTTCTATTTTCCTTCCTCAATCCTTGTCTCTGTTTTGTTAAAAGATGTGAATGCTAAGGGAAGTCTAAATCATCTGAGGACACACACACACACACCCACATGTATGGAAATAGATGTACATATGTGCTCGTGTATGTAAACCTGCATGTGTGTATATATAAGTAGGTATTCATCTATTTTGAGTTCAACACAACTGAAAACAAAACCATTTTACTCTTTATTATTTCTTACAACACAGTATTATTTCATCACAATCATTTACTACAACTCGTTTAGCCATTCCCCAATTAATGGACATCTCAATTTCCAATTCTTTGTCACTACAAAATGAATTGCTATAAATATTTTTGTATAGAGAGATGCTTTTCTTTTTCTTTCTTTGATCTCTTTGAATTACAGATCTTGTGTGATATTGCTTGATTAATGAGTTGGCAGAGTTTTCTAGTCCTTCCCAAATTATTTAAAAAGCAATTATGATGGTGCAGCTAGGTGGTGCAGTGGATAGAGCACCAGCCCTAAAGTCAGGAGGACCTGAGTTCAAATATGATCTCAAGACACTTAAGACTTCCTAATTGTGTGACCCTGGGCAAATGACATAACCCCTATTGCCTGAGCCAAAAAAAAAAAAAGGCAATTAGGATGCCATGAAAGTTTGTCAGGCTTTACTCTTCTCTGCCTCAAAATGAGCAAATGTGCTCATTTTCTCGAAGTTTCCACTCCATTTACCAGTTCTATATTAATGAAAGCCAGAACCAAATTAGGATTCACCTTTGTTAGTTTAGTTACCTTTTAAAAGATGGAATAAATGCTCACTATGGCAAGTCAGTAAATTGAGTTTTTGGTTAACCCAAGACTCCAGCAGTTTTTCAAATAAAGGGCCCTTACTATGTTCCTCCCCTTTTCGTGTATTTCTCACATTTTTTACATACCCTTCCCTCCTTTTCTAATGAGTTGGTCAGTACTTTTTTTTTTTTTTTTTTTTTTTTTGAGATAAATTGTTACTGTTTACTTCTTATGAGGAGGCAGGATAGCCTTGTGGATAGGGAGCTGTCCTTGATATCTGGAGGAATTTGGTTAAAGTTGTATCTCTGCTGCTTATTGACTAAGTAATCTTGAGAAATGTATTTAATTACTCAGTGTCCCAGAAAACTTTACATCAGGGCTGAACATATTTTTTCTATAAGAGTCCAGGTAGTAAATATTTTAGGCCGTATGGGCCAATAGTCAAAATTGAACCTGCTATATAAATACAAATTTTCTACAATTTTATTGATGAAATTATATAATCAAGTATAACAATAATAATAAATATTTTTTTCTTTTTTTGCAGTACAAATCTGTACTGAGAAGAAAGGAATTCTTTCTGGGGAGGATAACATTTTAATTAATTAAAGTTTGAAGTTAGTGTTCCCTATCAAAATTAGAAGTGTTTGTCTATTAGTTCTGAAGATAGGAGTATATTATGAATAATGAGATTTTAGATATTTCCTTTTAGAAAATATTTTTTTCATGCAGATAGGTATTGCCAAACATACATATTAATTATTAGCATTAATTGAATTGAAAGGCTAACAGTCCTTTTTTTTTTTAATGGTAAATAATATCTTATTTTTATTTTCCAATTAGAAAAAGAGAGATTTCAATATTCTTTTATTTTTGAGTTTCAATTTTTTTTCTCCTTCCTTCCATTCCTCTCTCCCCAAAGTGGCAAACAGTCTGATATAGGTTATACTTGTGCAATCATGGAAACATATTTCCATGTTAGTCATATTGTGAAAGAAGAAACACAGAACCAAAGGAAAAAGCCACGAAAAACAAACAAAAAAAGTGAAAATAGTATGCTTTAGTCTACCTTCAGACTCTATAGTTCTTTTTCTGGATGTGATCAGCATTTTCCATCCCAAGTCTATTGGAATTGTCTTGGAGCACTGTATTACTGAGAAGAGCTAAGTCAGTCATATCTGATCATCATACAGTCTTCTTATTGCCATTGTACAGTGTTCTCTTGGTTCTACTTGCTTTATTTGGCATTGGTTCATGTAAGAGTTTCCAGGCTTTTCTGAAAACAGCCTGCTCATCATTTCTTATACAATATTCCATCACATTCATATACCATAATTTATTCAGCCATTCTCCAATTGATGGGCATCCACTCATTTTTTAATTCCTTGCTCCACAAAAATTGCTGCCATAAACATTTTTGCACATTTGGGCCCTTTTTCCTCTTTTTTGATTTCGTTGGGACGCAGAATCAAAGGGTATGCTTTATAGCCCTTTAGACATAGTTCTAAATTGCTCTCTAGAATGGTTGGATTAGTTCACAATTCCACCAACAACATATTAGTGTCTCAATTTTTCACATCCCTTCCAACATTTATCAGTATCTTTTCCTATCATCTTAGCCAATCTGAGAGATGTAAGATGGTTTAATTTGTATTTCTCTAATCAGTAATTAGAGCATTTTTTATGATGATAGATGCTTTAATTTCTTCTAAAAATTATTCATATTTTTTGACCATTTTTCACTTGGGGAATGACTTGTATCACAAGTTTGATGATTTATGATCTTAAAATATATAGGGAGCAGTTAGGTGGCACAGTGGATAGAGCACCAGCCCCGAAGTTAGGAGTTTCTGATAATTGTTGTTGGTAGCTGCAGTATCATTGAGTAAAACATAATAATGCTTTGCCATTTATCTTGAAGGAGGAGAGAAATCAGGACTTTAGATTTGGCTGAAAATGCTCCGTGGTTATCCTGGGAATGGGTTGCAAGCCTATCACTGAAATCGACAGTTTTTGGTCACTATACTGAAACAGAAGGTGTATCATAAATCTCCTTTTACAGAAGTTTGGCAGAACAGTGAAGGAGAGAAAATTGTCCTGCATGATTTTATAAAGATCAGGGAGATGTATACATTTTTGAAGGTCGGACTTAGGGAAGAGGACATTAAGAGAGATGAGGGAGATGGAGGAAAGACAGAGAGAGAGTAGGGGGAAAAGGGAGAAGAAGATGGAGAGGGGGAGGAAGGAATGCAGAGAGAGAAACAGAGACAGAAAAAGGGGTAAGTGAGAGAAGAAATGAGGCAGGAAATTAGGGAAGAGTAAAAGCCCTTTCTCATGACTGATTTTTAAGATCAGTCACACAGAGTTAAGTCTGTATGATGACACAGTGATAGTGGTCTTAATGGGTTTTTTCTCTAGATATCATTTTTTTAAAATGTTATTTATGAATTTAAAACATTTGTGGTATAGGTATATACTATGTATATTATAATATATAGGGCAGCTAGAGGACGTCATTGTGCCCAGAATGTGGGGCCTGCTGTAAGAAGGATTCCTCTCCCTGAGTTCAAATGTGGCCTGAGACACTCAGTTAGATGTATGATCCTGGCCAAGTCACAACCCTCTGCTTCAGTTCCTTATCTGCAAAATGAGCTGGAGAAGAAAATGGCAAAATACTCTGGTATCTTTGTCAAGAGAACCCCAAATAGGGTCATGAAAAGTCAGACTTAACTACAACAGCAACAGAAACATATATTGTATTCATATTGCTACAAAATCCATGTGTCCTGTGATTTGGCTCTTAGGACCAACAGATGGTAGTAAGGCAGCCCATGAGAGGACAGTTAGGACAGTTAGTTAAAACAGGATGAGGATAAAAAGAGTTGTGATGAATAAAGTGCATTTGAATTGAACAAAAAGCAAAAACTTTTCAGCCAATGTATATGTATATAGTAACTTTATATATAGTTTTAAAAATTTTTATGTGCAATTTTTTATTTTTAAAAGAAATGTCATTTTAGGATTTTTGGCTTAGTTTGGAATTAGACTATTAAGATCAATGTAGTATATAAAGGTATATTGAGCAATGTAGCAAAATTCTTCAATTAAATTTGTAGTAAAGAATATTTTCAGTAGGTAAAACATGTTTTCCTTTTAACTTTCATTTTAAAATTAGAAATGTTTTGCAGAGAAAAAAGATAGCTCCTATATAAGAGTAAAATCATACTTCCTCTTAAACTTCAGAAAGCTCTTCGGATTCTCTGTGGATTTAACTCTTTGATTTCACACTATTCAGTATGCAGGCATTTAATTGTCAGGAAAGATTAGCCCCTTCATTACTTTGATCCTCTAATTTATTTATAATCTCGTTCTTTATGCCTAGGTCATGGATCCATTTTGATCTTATCTTGGTATATGGTGTTAAGTATGGGTCCATGCCTAATTTCTGCATACTAATTTCCAATTATCCCAGCAGTTTTTATCAAATAATGAATTCTTTTCCCAGAAGTTAGGGGCTTTGGGTTTGTCAAACACTAGATTGCTACGGTTGACTATTCTGTCTTGTGAACCTAACCTTTTCCACTGATCCACTAATCTATTTCTTAGCCAATACCAAATGGTTTTGGTGACTGCTGCTTTATAATATAATTTTAAATCAGGTACAGCTAGGCCACCTTCATTTGATTTTTTTTTCATTAATTCCCTTGAGATTCTCGACTTTTTATTGTTCCATATGAATTTTGTTGTTATTTTTTCTAGATCATTAAAATATTTTCTTGGAAGTCTGATTGGTATAGCACTAAATAAATGCCCTTCATTACTTTGAGAAGCAGTTTTTTGAACAAAAAGGAAATTTAGAATTTAAGTCCCTTTCAGAAGAGTAAATTTCCTTTGAATGTCATATGTCCTTTGAATGGTTCTCCAGCTTTCACATTGTCCTTTCCCTTTGTCCCTTCCCTTTGTCCTTTCCTAAGTAAGATTTTTCTGTAATGTGTGATGCTTCATTATCTCTGCCTTGAAATACTCTTGGTTCCTTGGCTTCTATTTGCTCTTTTCATTTTTCAGCCTGTAGGGCAGTCATTTTTCAGCCTCTTGTCCTGGTTCATTTTCATTTCATGTTTCCCTACATTTTGATATTCCAGCCACTTTTTCTCTCTTTATATTACTTTGGTGATTTCATGGACTCAATTACTATCTCTAAGGAGATGCTTCTATATATTTAAAGCCGGTTTCTGTCCAAAGCTTTTGGCCTAACATTTCCAACTGTACTTAGAATTCATCATGTTTGAAATAATTACTCCATGCCACTTCCTTCCTCCAATAAAACTTTTCCAAATTTTCCTATTTCCTTCTTCTAAAAAAGATTTTTAATAGTGTTTTATTTTTCCAAAATACATATAGAGCATTCATTTTTGTAAGACTCCAATTTTCTCTCCCTCTCCTTCCCTTATCTTCCCTTATCTCCCTTCTCCCCAAGACAATAAGCAATCTGGTAGGTGCAATTCTTTTATACATATTTCCATATTTGTCATGTTATACAGGAAAAATTAGGTCAAAAGGAAAAATACCATGAGAAAGAAAAAAACAAACAAAAAAGTGAAAATACTGTGCTTTGCTCCCCATTTAGTCTCCACAGCTCGCTCTCTAGCTGCAGATGGCATTTTCCATCCCAAGTCTATTGGAATTGCCTCGAATCACTACATTGTTGAAAAGAGCCAAGTTCATAATTGCATAATCTTCTTGTTGCCGTGCATCTTTTAGTTCTGCTCACTTCACACAGCATCAGTTGATGTAAGTCTACAGGTTTTTCTGAAATCATCCTGCTGATCATTTCTTATAGAAGAAAAATACTGCATTACATTTATATATCATAACTTATTCCAGTTGATGGACATCCACTCAGTTCCCAATTCCTTGCCACTACAAAAAGAGCCGCTACAAACAAAAAAAGTTATTCTTTAATATGAAGAAATTTTTGAGTTTAAAATTCTCTTCCTCCAGCCCCTCCCCTTCCTCTTGAAAAGGCAACCATTGTATCCATTATATATGTGACATCATGCAAAACATTTAAATATTACCCATATTGTGAAAAAAAGCAAGAAAAATAAAGTGAGAATTTGCACACAATTCATCAGTTCTTTCACTGAAGATGGATTCTTTCATCATGAATACTTTGGATCTTGGATCATTGTATTGATCGGAATAGCTAAGTCTGCAACAATTGAACGCAACAATATAGCTGTTACTGTGTACAATGATTTCCTGGTTTTGCTCATTTGACTTTGCATCAGTTCATGTAAATCTATCTTCCCATTCTGCTTATTTATTATAGTACAATGGTTTTCTATCATAATCTTATACACAACTTGTTCAGTCATTCCTTAGGATAAGTAAATTTCCAGTTCCTTGCTACCACAGAAGGAGATGGTTCTTTTCCTTTTTCTTTGATCTTCCTTTTTTTTTTTTTAATCCAGTTATTTAGGCCTGATTCTTCCCTCTCACATTGCCCATCTGGTATAAATTTTAAAGATTTGTCACTTCTGTCTCCAAAACAGTCTGATACAGAGAAAACAGCAAGCAACTGCTTGAACTAAATATCCTTTTTGCATGAGCACTGTGTACTTTCCTGAACAATTTAAATATTGTAACTAAAACAGAATACCGAGCTCTTGCATAGCAGATTTTTATTATCTCAAAAGTTTGCTGTGTGCATTTGTCATTATGTATATAGTTTATTAGATTATCAGCTGCTGAATTTAACTTTCATTGGTTCTTAATATACAAAGTATTCAAAACAATCTTAGTTTTAATCTGCTTATTATTAAAACTGTACTAAGTAAGCACCTTTAGAAAACTCTATTTAAAATACTGTGTTAATATATTAACATCTTTAAATCATCACATAATTTGTTATTAATACTTTTGAAACAGTTATGGGATTTATGAAATGATACTAGGTCCTTCTCCATTTTTGATCACTTTAGTTTAATCCTTTGTTACCTTGGTTTCTGCTTAATATAAAACCTCCCCTAAATTCTCTTTGTCTTCTACTTCAGTTGGTTCCACACATCCAGTATGTCTCATAGGTACAGGAGTGGAAGTATCCATAACTGATATGTCCCATGTACTTGACAAGCTACTAAGGCTTCCTTGATAATTCTAAAATTTTAAATCTGCAGATTTTTACTCTGAAAGTTTTAAAATAGATTTCTGAGTGATAAGTTATACAAAGAAGCATAGATTAGTTTCCCCTAGGGTTCATAAACTTCCTTTAGTCTTTAAAGACTGTTGCACTATCCTCATCAAATAATATTCTCTGCATTTTATATCTTGGTTATAGACTTTCAGAAGGAAAGATTTGAAATTGGGAAACTAATTAAAAAAATAATTCCACTGATTAAATTTAATTTTAATTACAGGAAATTGCTAGAGGAGAATCCTAATGGAGTTATACTTAGTTCAGATGATTTTTTTTACAAAAATGGACAATATCAATTTGATGGAAATTTATTGGGTGAAGCACATGAATGGAATCAGAAACGAGGTAAGACACAAGGACATTAGATGCTTGGTCGTATTAAAATCAATTTAAAGGAAAGAGTTATTGTCATTTATACATTGAAGCATCTGGTACTGGTAAAGGAAATGTTTGCCTATATTTTTATTATGCTGTATAAAAGCAAGATGTATGTAGGCAAACATAGCTTTAGTTGCTTTGTTCCTAGAACTCCCTGCAAATATATTTTTGGTATAATCAAGATGGGCCATAGCCATGCAAGTATCCCCATTAGTGCATCAGAGTCTTTAACAGAATTATCAGCCAACCTAATCTTTTAAAGGAATCTTTTTAACATTAGCTAAAGCTAAAGTAACTTTTGTTGGAATAGGTTTATTTCTTTTTTTAAATAATAGCTTTTTTAATTTTTCAAAATACATGCAAAGTTTTTAACATTCACCCTTGCAAAACCTTGTGTTACATATTTTTCTCCCTTCTCCCCACCTTCCTCCCCTAGATAGTAAGTAATCCAATATATATTAAACATGTGCAATTCTTCTATAAATTTTTCCACATTTTATCATGTTGTACAAGAAAAATCTGATCAAAAAGAAAAAATAAGAAAGGGAAAAAGGCAAGCAAACAATAACAAAAAAGATGAAAATACTGTGTTGTAAACCACCCTCAGTTCCCACAGTGATCTCTCTGGGTGCAGATGGTTCTATCCATCACAAGTCTAATGGAACTGGCCTGAATCATCTTGCTGTTGAAAAGAGCCATGTCCATCAGAATTGATCGTCACATAATCTTGTTGTTGTATACAATGTTCTCTTGATTCTACTCACTTCACTCAGAATCAGTTCTTATAAGTCTCTCCAGGTCTTGCTGAAATCAGCCTGCTGATCATTTCTTATAGAACAATAATATAACATTCATATAGCATAATTTATTCAGCCATCCCCCAACTGATGGGCATCCACTCAGTTTCCAGTTTCTAGCCACTACAAAAAGAGCTTGCAGATGTGGATCTTTTTCTGTAATAGGTTCATTTTTAGGGCACAAATTTCCTAGCTATATAAGTCATTAAAGAATTAATTTTTAAGATACTTTTCTGTACTATATGGGAAAATTGTTATTTCTTTGGAGATGTTGTAAACAAGTTTAGAAACTTATTTTGACCTTGAGTCCCTGTAGAGGAAGTATTTTCCTTTGCTTTCTTGACTATCTCTTGAAAAAAGGAAAACTAGAATATGAAAGCACCTATATAAAATAAAAAAATCAAATGAAAGAAAAACTTTTAAAACTTCAAATTCTTTAATCTTAAATTGTACCTGGGTTTTTAAAAGGATTAATGTTCTGTGATGCTCCAAACTTAGATTGATATATATAAAAATATATATGTATATATATATATAAAACATTTGTGACATATGTAGATCTTATTTGGTTTGAAGTAAAAAAATTTTTTTTGATTGGTATTTTGGCATTTTATGCAATTTTTACATTAAAGATAAGTTAGATTATGTAACACTTAAAATGTTTTTGTAGTTTTATTTTCACTTACGATTTTCTTTATACTCACAAATTTATTGTTAATCTTGAGTGCATTGGTATACTGTTAGATATTTCCAGTATTTCAATTTTACTTAAAAAAATTCAAGATACTGAATGTCTGCTTGCTAAAAGATTATTCTGTTTTTCATAAATGTGAATGTATCTTTCAGCTAAAGAAGCATTAGAGAAGAAGGTTTCTCCTATAATAATAGATAACACAAATCTACAGGCATGGGAGATGAAGCCGTATATAATTATGGTTAGTATCATAATTTATTAAAAGTCTGTGATAGTAGGACTCAGATTGATGATTACTGCTTTTGCATCTTCTCCCTCCTTCCTTTACCCAAATTCTTTTGATGAATGGATAGGTCGTGTAGTTGGCTTCTGAAAACCTGGGTTATGTTTAATTTGTGACATTGGGCAAGTCATTTAACAATTCTGAGCTTCAGTTTTTTTCTTTTGTTAAAAGGAGAGAACAAGACTTTTACCACTACTCTCATGGAGTGGTTTTAAGAATCAAATGAGAGTAATATATACTGCTTTGTAATCATAAAATAGTGTAAGATATTTTTTGTTTAATGCCTTTCCCACTATTCTAGAATTTCTCTTGTGTGCTAAAGAAAAGTCCTTTGAATACAATTGAGTCTTGATTTATAGGTAAAGACAGTGTTATACGGTGGTAGTTGATGCTTAGAACTTGACTCTCTGGGCAAGACATTTTTGGAGTCTTCACCCTAGGAAGGAACATCATTTCTTTCTTTTCCTTCCTTTGATTCCCTGCAGATATTCACTGGCTAGAGTGCTCCCTCACTTTCAGAGAGAAAATCAAGAGCCTTGAGAAATGATTTCTTCCCTGTTGGCTCAGCTGAACTGTGTCATTGTATAAATGGATGGTTCTTTTAGTTTCTTTTTAATTTAAACTTTCTGCAGATATATTCTTTATCCCTCTTTTTGTTAAATTTCCTTTGCAGTTTTTGCAGTGTTCCTTTTCCATCCTCTGTACAGTTATCACTTGCATATAACGACTTTCCCCATTACGGTTTCAATATATTAGGAGTTGGCCTACGTAATAAATTAAAAGGGAATTTTTGGGACATTTTATGCTTAGGCCAGCAGATGGCACAGAAAAAGTTTAGAAACTCAGAGATGCATAAAATCTATGTATAGTATCGTATAATATCAACATATTTTATCTTTTAATACCATAATAATTCAGCCTTCTCTGTTATAAAAGGAGAGTCAAACATTTTTACACAGATTTTCTAGATCACAGTGGTTGATCTAATCTCTAATTCCTGTGATGTGTAAAGGATAACAATTAATACTACATTGGTTCCCTGGTCTGCCCTATCTCTACTTATCTGCCCACTATAGGGTATCCACTTGAGACATTTGATTCTTGGAATGATCATTGTTGCAAGGACTTTGTTTATTTCTATCCCATGTTTGGCCCCAAGGTTTTTGAATGTATGGGGGTTTGGAATTAAATGGAAAAAGAGTCCACTGACTTGTAGGGAATTGAGATGAATAGAGTACAGTTTTCTGTGTTTTGAGCAGTTGGGAAAAGCCTTCTTATGTTGTACAGAAAAGTTTCTTGTAAAATTGCATTTTGTTTTGTTTTTAACTTTTTTCTGGATTATGCCCTTTTTAGAATTTATCACCTAAGAATATAATTTCTGAAGCATGTTTTAAAAATTACTGCTTAGTTTTATATCTATATCATGTCATAGAATTTTAGATTTGAAAGTTATGTTAGAGATAATACTGTTAACATTGAATTGTAAACTTTTAGAAATAAACATTTATGTTTGCTTTTATTTAGTCACAAAAGCATAAATATAAAGTTCACTTCCGGGAACCGGACACATGGTGGAAATTTAAACCAAAGGAACTTGCAAGGTAAAAACTCTTTTTGTTTCTCTCATGGTATTAACAATAAGTCCCTTTCGATTTCTAACAAATGAGTGAATCCAACCTAACTAGACTCCTGTTGCTATTCTTAAAAATGGTAAATTATGTTTTTAATTGTGTTCATTATCCTTCTAGTTTTGAATGATGAGTTTGCTATATTGTTGTCTTTTAGTTTAGTAGGCAGAAGAATAGCCAGTATTACATACAAGCAATGTTTTGTTACATTGAGAATAGCAAAAATATACCATTTAGCTATTTATCTTTTTTTTGTTTGTCCTTTCTTTATTTTTTCTGCAAAAATTGAATATCTATACCCTTTAGTTATTTATATTTTTTGTTTTCTTCTCTTTTTTTTTCTTTTTGTTTCTTTTTTTGGTTATACATGTATATTCATTTTTTAGTGAGTCCAGTTTGATTCACTCTGTGCCTTGCATCTTGTCACTTTTTCTTCTGTCTTTTATCTATTTTCTACCTTTCACAACTATTTTTAACTAGAATTTACCTGAAAAAGGAGGACATCGAGTATGACTTGTCCAAGGGTCATGTACTGTCTTAGTGGCGTCCCCTGGCATACTTTTGGTATTATTTTCCATCTCAAGATTTTACAAATTAAATCTTTTAGATTATTTTTGCTATTATACCTGATGTGCATGGATAATTGAGAACTAAGTTGTCATTTCAGATTGAATCAGAGTATGCCATGATTTGTTACAGGTGTTTCTTATTTAGGAAAATATTTCAGCAAATTTTATTTAAAAGAATCTTCTTTTACAGAAATATGATGTGTTCCATGGATGTCTTTGAGTGTCACTTTGGGCAAGAAACTCAGCCCTCATTTTCCTCATGTGGTTTCCAAAGTCCTTCCAAGTTATATTTATGTTTATAGAAATCTCTATTTATAGAGCTATAATCTATGATCCTGCATGCAGATATACTTTCACTAATTGTGTGCAAGTGATGACAAGAAATGGCAATGAAGTATTAAAAGTGTCAGTACTTCCTCAGCTTGGGAAGGTTTTGAACATATGCTCCATAGTAAGCTTGTTGAGGACCAACCAGCTAAGCTCATCCTGCCAGAGGATTGCTTATCTGATGGTGAAATTTTTAGTTTAAAGCACTTAAAAGAAAAAGAATGTGTGTGGGTGTGTGGTGTAATGTGTATGTTTTGGGGGTAGTGGGCTTGATTTGTTTCAGTGATAGAAGTATTCACATGGATTTTGAAGTCATGGATCTTTGACATGTTGCAGGTACAGATAATGAAGGAGAAATCACAACCTGATGATAGTAGTAGTGAGTCTAAAAGTATTTTAATATACTTGAGGTGAATTACGTTATTAAGTGCTTGTTATTATTATAGGTGACAATCCATGCAGCCTTCTAATCCTGTACATATTGTCAACATATTAACAATATTCAAAACATTGATCATTTGGAGTTTAATTGTAATACATAATGCTAATTGAAACTAGACAGTTTAGTTGGTATCAGAAAGGTATCTTTGTGAGAATATTTTTAAAATAGATTTTTACCTGTGATTCATCTATATCTAAAAGACTTAAAGCAAAATATAAATGTAAAGTTTGTGAAAGCATTTGGAAATGATGCTGCCAAGAAACATGGTCTTTGCCATTTTTTTCTGAGTCATAAATATGTATGTATTTGGAGAAGCCTTGCTGAACCAGTAAGAAAGAATATAAGACCATCAGAAATCCTGAATTAAGGGGAAAATAAGTGAGAATTGAGTAAGACAAACTCACAATGCATAATATCGTTTTGGTTTTTCAAAACAAAAATTGTCCATCTTCATAATACTTGGCTGAAAACTTGTGTTTTGTTTTATTCTTTTACATTCCCTCTTTTCTTTCTGCTCTGATTTTTATAGACGCAATATTCATGGAGTAACCAAAGAGAAAATAGTAAGAATGTTGGAACATTATGAACGTTATGTTTCTGTGACACATGTCCTGGATTCTTCAGTTCCAGATAGACCAGAACATAATGAGTTAAGTGAAACTTCTTGTCAAGATGAAAATATTAGGTAAGTTGAAACTTCTCGTATACTTGGAAATCAAATTAAGTAAATTATGTTTTTTGTTTTTGTTTTTTAAATAAAAGATGGTTTTAAATTTACCCTCTTTCTTCCTTCCCCGCCCCTTATCTCCAATCTTCTTTGGCAGGTTATTGAGTTATTTTCCATTGAGGATCTTTAAAAATATAGTAGATATTCATTATCTTTAGCTCAAATGGAATAAAGGGAGTGGAATATGAATACTTGCCATAATGGATAGGCAGTTGGAGTTGGACAGGGTTGACAGCATCAGTGTATTGCTTATTAATATTTTTAATTAATTTCCTATTTGTCCTAGGATTTATACAAAGTAGAATGGTCATTGCTTTTTAGACATTGCTTATTTAGCCAGACCAATAGCAACAGAAATTTATATAAAGAACAACAATCAATTGAATAAATCAGTGAATTAGATAAAGAAGTGCATAAAGAGAAAAATCTTTTCAGCATTAATGATAGTTGTGTGGGAGTTGGAAATTTCAACTAGATTCTCACAACATGAGTATTTTAATGTACAAAAAATGAGTTTATAGAAGTAAGTTGTCTATGAAATGATGAACTTTGGATATGTCCAGCTTAGCTCTCTCTTCTTTCCCTTCCCTTTCTTTGGGCTACTTTCTTTTAAATGGGGTTGAGGGGATGTGAAATGGAATTCAGATTTAATGTGGTCATTCCTTTAGTGCCCTGTGTTCCCTTGTGCACTTCGTGGAGTAGTGCTTTTTGAAGCATTGAAGCTCTCCTTTCTCCCATTATCATTCCTTTTTCACTATAGGATGCCCTTGTTCTACACTTAAAAGAGAAGACTGCATCTTCACACATTATCTCCAGAAATCGTTCCCTCTTCTTTCCATTCCTTCTTCTGTCTTTGATTCTGTGTTCTTCTGGACCTTGTTTCTCTCTTGACCTCCCAGCAATCTTTAATCTCTCTCTACCGCCAGGCTGTATTTGAAGATGCACTCCCTCCTCATTTCTGCTTCTCAGAGCTCTGCTCAGGGGCCTCCCTAAGGAGCTCTTCCTGATCCTCTTGGTTACTTTGTGTATGTTTTGTACTATCTTGAAGTTCTCCTGATTGAATGAAAGCTTCTTGGGGACAAAGACTGTTTAATACTTTTCTTTGTAGCTCTAGTGCCTAGCACAATTTGCTACATGGCAGGTGCTTAATAAATGTTTCTGTTTTTTCTTTCATTCTTCTCCTTATGCTTCTCCCATAGTTTAAATCTATCATCTATTCATATATCTTTCCTACTTTCCAGTGCTAAATACCTGGAGTGTTAAACTACTCTGGTGTCATTTCCTCACAATGCACTCAGTTCTCAACCCTGTCCTGCTGAAACTTGTTCTTTCCAGTTTTACCAACCACATCTGGACCATTAGCTCCATTTTTCTCTCAGGACCGAGCTTCCTTCTGAAGCTGTTGTAATATATGATGCTCATGACCACCCGTCCTGCTGGAGAGCCTCTTGTCAGATTTGTCTCCTTTTCTAGGCCTGCCTAATTGGAGCTCAATCATCAGCCGTTCCCTAAATATGCAGGCTCTATATGCCATCTCTTTGTAGTTTCTCCTTTATGATCTCCTTTGTTCCAGTGGCTTCAGTGATCCTTCCTATCCAGTTAACTGTATGAACTCCAGGCCCCCAGCACGACCTGTTTGTTGGACACCTGCCCCAGACATCCCATCAGTACCCCAGACTTAGTTCATTGCTTCCAGTTCTACCCCCTTGTTTTATCCTTGTCCATTTTGTTTAGGGAAAAGTCTTTTGTTCATCTTTGGCCCCTTCCTCCCTCCCCCTTCCCCCAGTTGTCCTTCCATAGTATGTGGCCTCTCTCCCTTTTCTTTGCATGCAGACTCCTTTTTTCCCTATGTTTGGACTTCACCACGTTTGATCCCTGCATGTCAATGGTTCCTTTTTGCTTCTAGTGCCTTTCTTCTTGACAGTTTCTCACTTACTTCATATATGAATGAGTCTTTTGTGAATGTGAGTGCGTCCTCTGATAAAATTATATTTTATGCCTGCCATCCTTAGACCTCTTTGGAGTGTCTGTTTAACATGGTACATGGATCTTCCTCTAGATAAAATTTCTTAAACTGTGGACTGTAACCCCAAAAGGGGCTGTGTAACTGAATGTGGAGGTCATAAAATTATGCTTTATTATCAGTAAATGTTTGATATGTATACTATTTTATATACCTCTGTGCCTAGGATTGCATAAAAATTTCTCAGGTGAAAAGGTGTGGGAAAAGTTTAAGAATCCCTGCTCTAGATCTCAATATCTGTGGACATTAGTGTGGCATAAAGACTGCCTCTTTTGCTCTCTTTTCCAATTTAAAATTAGCCAAACTTTTCTTCTGGTAATCCATGTCTTAGATGGCATATTTTGACATTTATTTTGTTCTTGATAGTTTGATCTAGTCCAGTCCCAGCATCCCTGTATCTATCTCTCCTCCCTCCCCCAGCCCCCCTCCATTTTTTTCCCTTTGGCAAGGCACTTGGGATTAAATGACTTGATAAGGGTCATACAATTAGGAAGTATGAAGTGTTTGAGGTCAAGTCCGCCTGACTCCACTGTGCCATTTAGCTGTCCCTCTCTATTACTTTTTAAGAGACATTATTTAACATTATTTTTAGGAATCTTTGTTGGCTCGGAGCCATTCAGTATCACCAAAAGAATATTCTTGTTTGAGAAATTGGCTTTAGGGCCTCCAGCCAGGTGAAGGCATGTGTGGTTGCTGACTACCATAATTCATTCTTCTCACTATCTCAAAACAGAAAAAAATATACAAAGTAAAGTAATTTCAATTATAAGATCAAGAAAAAATGTAAGAAAAGCTTTCCTACAAAATTAATCTTCTAAAAATAGCAACAGAAGGCAACTTAACTGATCCATATTTTGAACATTGACTATTGTAATATCTATCCTTATCTTTCTTGGAAATGATCTTTGTTCTCCCCTTTAGGGAAAACATTTTACTTGTCCAAAGGGACCCAAGAGCTAGAGGTAGTCTTAAGTGCCACCTTTTGCACAAAGCCTTTACTTAGCCTCTTAGTCGCTAATGACATCCTTTCCATATTCTCTATTTACCTCCTTAGTATTTATTTGTATTCTCCATTCATTTGTATATAACGTGTTTCCCCCATTAGAATGTAAGCTCCCCATACAAATTGTTTCACTCCTTGTATTTGTACCCTTAGCACCCTGGTACATACATAATGGACACTTGATACATTCTTGTAAATTGAAAGGGAAGGTTAAAAATTAGGATGCAGTCATCTAACTTTGAAGTTTTCCCCTGGCAGGCATTCAGCTGTGCTGTTCCTAAACCCTTTAATATGAAGAAATAATTGAACTTGGCCATTCTTTCTGTTCAGTAGAAAATGTGCAACAATGGCTGTGACAGGGATCAAGCAATGTGAGGGTTTGGTACTGTTATGCCACAGTTCTCTTTAATTGTCCTGACTCAGTTTCCCTGCATTAGTTTCCCTTATTGTCCTGACTCAGTTTCCCTGTTGTTCTATCTCAGTTGCCTTAACTGTTCTGCCTAAATCCCCTTAGTTGTAAACCCCCCCCTCTGGTCCATTAAGACTGAGGACCATTTATTCTAAGGTTATAAATTGTCAATATGAGACTGAAGATGAGGGGGAGATCAGACTTCCTGACTCCTAACTCCTTCTGTCCTCAAGAATTTATGACACTACCCCTCTAAAATATTTCAAAAGATAAGAATATCCTGGATACCTCATCGACATCTTTACTTCTGTTTATTCAGACATCCTGACTGGCTTTTTGTAAGAATTTATAGCTTCCTCCCCATCCTGACAGAACCAAATGGGTCTGTGAAGAAGTTTCCTGCTTCTTTCTCCTTCCTTGTTTGTAAAAGGTATATAAGAATTTGGGATTCTCCCATTCATCGCTAGATACTTTGAGATGAGAGTCCTGTCCAGTCAATTATGCTCTCCAATTAATAAAATATTAAAAACTCTCTAGTATCTATCCTGCCTCAGTTTCTCCGGCATTTCATTACAAAGCAAGTTAGAACAAAAAAAGGATGGTAGAAGAAAGTTTAGATGTAAGCTTGGCCTCCAAACAGATAAAATAATCATTGAGACCCATAAAAGAGAGAAAAAGGAGTAATCATCAATTGGTGCTATAGTTGACAGAACATGGAACTGGGCAGCAGGAAGAACTGGATTTAAATTGTGCTTCAAACATTTTCTGGGCATTTGTTTGTAAAGTGATGGGATTGATTGATCTTATGATCTATTTGTCATGTGCTTATTTTGTGTGCCAAATACTGGGCTAAGAATTGGGAATACAAAGAAAGGCAAAAAGAATCTTGACCCCAAGGAGCTTATATTCTAATGATGAAAGTGACATGTAATCAAATATATACATTCAAGTTTTATACATAATTGATGAAAAATACTTCAAATGGGAAAGCTCTGGCAGGTGGGGTGGCGGTAGTTGGGAGAGGGTCAGAGACTAAGAAAGCACCCCAGCACTGTTGGAACTGTTGTTTAAAAAGAAATCAGCAATTATGAAGAGAAAGAGGCAGCTTTCCAGGCTGGAGGGGCAGCCAGGGCCTGGACATGGAGACATAGTGTGCCAGCATAGCTGAAGAAGGTCTAAGAAAACAAGGATGGCAGGTAGGGGCCAGCTTGAGGATGCAAACTCCTTCCAATGACATAAATTGTAGACCATCTCTTTCTGCCTTAATTATATTTTTAACCAGATGAAGTAGAAATTGTAATGTTCTGGTTAGCTTTCTGGAAGTCTTTGGACCAGCCTTTGTTTCAGCTGAGTAATCACTACGAGAATAGCCAGAGATAAAGGACAAAAGTCTTTATTGTCTCCTTCACAGACTGTCTCCTTGCCTAAGGCTTGGCTAGCTTTCTGGAGGGCCTTCAGATGGGTCTTGGTCTCAGTGGGGGAAGCAAGAGGACAGGCCAGCCACCACAAGGCTGATGAAGATGGAATGTCTCTCTGAATCTAGGAGCTTAAGCTCCAGCCTCCAGTCCTCTGTCTTCTCCGAGTCTTTCTTTGGCTGGATTTGTCTCATTTTATATGCTCTATTACAATTACATCATTACAGTATACCGAATATAAACAATCATTATATTACTAGGGCAATCATACTGAAATAGAGAACTTACATGCTAAACTAGATAACCATTATCTTATCAATTCCACTGAGTTAACACCTTGTTTGAATCAATTATCCTGCCCTTTACAAGAAATGGTCTTAGAAAAGTCGGTTTTTGTTAAATGCAATTCAGTTTCTTGCACAAGCAAAACTAATGCAGCAAGAATAAGGGAAACTTGACTGGAAAAACTTTTCATCAAATATTTCTGAAATCTCAAATTTATAAAAAATTAATAATGTCCTCTAATACCAAGAACCATTTGAAGAGTTAGTATTTGTAATTTTATATATGTGTGTGTGTGTGTGTGTGTGTGTGTGTGTGTGTGTTTATATCTAGGATAGATAAATAGATAACTTTAAAGTTTATAGAATGCCTTAAAAATATCTCATTTGATCCTTGCAATCCTGGAAGGTAGGTGCTATTTTGCTCATTTTACAGATGAGCAGACTGAGGGAGGCAGAAGTTAAGTAACTTGCCCAGTTACTTAAGTAGCCAGTAAATAATTGAGTGTGGATTTAACTTGGGTTTTTGTGATTCCAGTTCTTTTGTTCTTTTCATTGTACCATCTAATTGTCCAATTCTCAGATAAGTCATTGAGGCATATGAAACAATAGTTTTCATAAATTTGGAGCTGAAAAGTGCCCTAAGAGCCATCGAATCCATCCCCATCATTTTAAAGATAATGAAACTGAAGCAAGTCATAGTTAAGTGACTTTCACAGGGTTATACAGATAGTAAGTGTTTTTCAGGTTGAGAATACAGGATTTTCTTACTCTAGTTCTTGTTTTCTGTTGTACTACTTAGCTGCATCATTATCCATTTAAGATATCTCTACCAGTTTAACAAATCTATGAACTGGCTGTCCAAATGACTTATCATTGTCAGTATGGTTTCCATTCTTCATCCACTTGCTTGTTCCTTTATGGATATTGAGTCTGAACTCTTTTCAGTGACAGTGGATCTTGTTTAAGGTGCTCTTAGGCTTGATGAAGTCGGCATAATGTCACCTGGATGTGCATCTGGAGATCTCATATATAAAGAATCTACTTTCCATTTAAATTTTGTGCTGATCATGTTTCATCATGGTGGCAAATAGGTTCAGCAAGGCTATATCTCACTGTTTTATACTTTGCTTATAATTAGTAATTATCAAATAGTTGCATATTATTCATCTTTTAAACTTGCATCTTTTCAAATGGTATAATTTTAAATTTGCATGGAAGATATTTGATTTTGTAAAACTTTAAGAACTCTCAAATCAACTAGTTTTTTTCAGATCAAGTGTGCATGATATTATCTTGTGTTCTTAGTACCTTTAAATAATGACAAAAATGTGGTTTATTGTAAATTATCGTTTGAAAAAAATTTTACCCAAGCCTCAAGCCCTTAAATTTGCCCTTTATATGTGATTATTCTTGTAGAATACCAACTCCTCAGCCAATATTTAAAACCTTTGACAATCTGAATGTTAACTATTTTTTCCCACTGTCTATAGTGTTGCAGATTATTTAGACTTCTTAATCAAACATTTAATTTATTTCTGTAAATTTGAAAAAGCTGTCCACCATGTCTGGAATACACTCCAGTCTTATTTTGCTTTGTCACAATTTTTGTAGGACAAAGCTCCAATTACACATTATTCATGTAGCCCCTTCCCCTCACTTGTTAATGCTTTTTCTCTTTTAGTCATTTTTGTCTGTGTTTTATCTCTTGGGGTAGAATATATTTGTGTACCTCTCAGACAAGTATTATTTCTCTCTTCTTTCTACATTCTTTATATTTGTTTTAATTAGCATTATGCCTTGTGCAAAGTAGCTAGTAGTAAATATTTATTTGATCTAATTGAATGAGAAATTCCTTCTTAGAATGTATAATACTTACATTTATTGTTTTTCAGCCTGAAAGACTCAGATGATTATACTTGTTTGAAAGAAAGTGATCTTTCCTTATCTTTGAAGCATCCTGAAATAAGCGAAGAAAAACTTAAATTGGGGACCAATATTTCTTCATTTCAAGAAAATATGAAGTGTTTTCCTATAGTAGATTTAGAAAAAGGAAAACAAGAAGTAAGTGCCATCGAACCTTATTTTCAGAAAACTGCCATTCAGGAATCTGGAGAGCATGAATTAGCGAATTCTGAAAATAAAGAAGTATTAGATGAAAATGATGCAGAGGAAGAAAATGTAGATCTATTTCCCGAAGGGCGAAGTATTAAAATAGATACTTCCAGGTCTGGAGATAATATTATGATAAATACTACTTTTAGTGAAGGAAACCAAGACGCCAATCGACTTTCAAAGAAAATCAAGGTCCAAAATGAAAACTATGGATGTAGTGAAATGGCTGCTGATCCAGAAATAATAAATGAAACACAGTTCATGACACAAAACAGTTTGATTTCAGAAAAGTCCCCAAAGCATGAATTACTCAATTTTTTTGGTGATTGGCCAGTTGAGAAAACAATGGGTCAGAGGATCAAGAGGAGTAAAAAAACTGAAAAACCTTCCTCTGTACAATGTAACCGAGAGTGCCCCACACTTGAATCCTACTTGGAAACGGGCAGCGACGGGCATGTGGCCAGGGCTTCTGCCCAGCAGCAAGGACTCTCAGAGGAAAGTGGGGAACGAGGGAAGACTGCCCAGGGTAACGAGCTTTTAGAGCCTTTATACAACTGCGCTGAACATGAGGCATCCACAGAGGGCGATAAAGAGGTGCCAGAAGCACTGGATGAGGCTGATTGGCCTTCCTCAGATTCTTTAGCTCAGAGAGAACCACGAGCAGGACTCTCCAAGACCTGTCTCAGTGAAGCTCCTCATGAATCTGAAAGGAGTCAGAGTCTGAGCGAGACAGCTTTAAAAATAGCAGATGTCTTTTATGAGGTCTTGGCAGACCACGAAGACCAGAGGAACTCAACTAAGGAAAAACCTGACCTTTTATCCTGTGAACTTACCAATGAGAATAATAGCGGATCTCCCTTGTCCCTTACTTTTACCTGCGGGGATGCCCCTCCCTCCCAAGGGGTGGAAACAAAAGTTGCACCTGAATTTCCAGAAGGAAGGACTGAAGATTTATCTTTTCTTGATGTAAACAAATGGTCCCAAACTGAGCCGAAAGATTTTGCTCTTTTGTGGAAAATAGAAAAAAAGAAAATTAGTGTTTCTGATTCAATCAGAGTATTAACAGGAAAATTAGATGGATTTAAGCCGAAAGATTTTAATACTAATATCAAATCAGATATTCAAGAAATAATTCCATACAGGGTAATGTATGATAAAAGTACATACGTGGAAGAAAGTGAACTTACGAATGCTGATGAATCTGAAAATCTAAATACTCTTTGTAAAATTTTTGGTTCTTTTTCATCTGAAGCACTGAAAGACTTGTATGAACGGTGCAACAAGGACATTATTTGGGCAACGAGCCTTTTGTTGGATTCTGAAGCAAAGTTATGTGAAGAGAATGAGGAAGAAAGTTTACCAGAATCGGACGATGATACACAAATCGAGCAATTTGATGTAAGTGCATATTTGAAGGAGATTATCAGCCATGGAGGGACTTCCAGTTCCAGTATACCAAAAAATGGCCTTGGAACTGGCATGGATCACGTTGATAAACAGCTTAGCTATGATGAAGACAGTAAAATCCCTGGAAGAGCAGACATAAAAGATATAAACACTGAGAAATCAGAATTAGTAACAAGTATTTTATCTAGTATTGTCAGAGAAGTAAGACATACCCATGAATTGCCTTCTAGCAGCAAGCAGACAAAACTTTCTGATTCAGATAACATTGAACGATCAGTTTTAGATATTTCAAAAAATAACTTAAGTGATATAAACTTTAAAAATATGAATGAAATAGATGGGGAATCTTTAGCCACAGAGTTTGGTTCATGTTCTTTACAGGTTTTGCCTGATATTTTCAAAACTACGTCTGATACTTTAAATGAAGAAACTGGCATTATTGAATATTTTGAAGGAAAGAAAAATGAAAATCTTACAAAAAATGATAAGAAATTTCAGGCGCTTACAGAGGGATTTATTGATGATGATAAGCCAGAAATGGGAAAAATTGTATGTGCCAAATCACCAGCCAATTTGGGAGGAGGAATTAACGAGGAAAGTAAAGTGCCTCACTGTGAAGGTGACAAAGCTGAGATTTTGAATTCCACCCCAACGAAACCTAAACCCATGAATATAGACTGTCTGGAGTTGGCATTACCTCCTGAATTGGCCTTCCAGCTCAGTGAATTATTTGGGCCTGTTGGCATTGATTCAGGTAAGGAATACACAGGTGTATGCGTTCTTAGAGATAGTTAATCGTCTTTTGGCCATGTTGTTAAATTTTGAAAATATTCTAGTTTTTTAAATGGAAAGGTTAATTCTAGTGTGTCTTAACTTGATTTTTTAAAAATTGCTTTTGTGGAGAATTTAAAAAATAATAATTTGCTAGAACTTTGAAATAAGTGGAGAGGCATTATATGCTAGTGGATAAAGAGCTGACCTCAGAACCAAGAGCTCCTGGGTTTATCTTTTCTTCTGACAATTTAACCTGTGGCCTACTCAGTTCTCTTAAGACACTCAAGAAATGATGCCAAACTTCATTGCAGAAGGAATTCCCTACATAGAATCATAATATATTTGTGTGATTTGTGTCGTTACCTATAATAGATAATTCTCTGTTGTTTAGTTTACTCTGAGGTGGAACTTTGTTTTTGATGCTTGAACTACTTATCTTTTTAGTTTTTAAGGTTGCTCTGTGCCATAGGCCAATAGCAAAGGGTGAAATGGAAAACATTTACTTACACTTATAAATGGGAAATAAGGGCAGTTGTATAAATGTTAACAAAAATATAGGAAATCTTTTAGCATATGGGAAAGTTGACAGTCTGTTAATAATGCCTTAAGTAGGCTTAAAGTCTGCACCAAGCTTATGATTCACAAATAATAGTCACTGACTCATTACTAGTTTGATATGGTTTTTAAGGGGAAAATAATTAGTGTTTTCTTTTTTTTCCTCCAAAAGGGTCTCTAACAGTTGAGGATTGTGTGGTTCATATAGATCTGAATCTGGCTAAAGTGATTCATGAGAAATGGAAAGACTCTATTATGGTTGGTAGGCTTCTTTCTTATGGACAGTAAATTTTCTATTTGTTTTGACTCTAGTTTCCATTCATTTTTATAAAATGACACATTGTAGATTAGGCATGAAAGAACACCGAGATCTAGCCAACTGATTTTTCAGAGATGAATCAACATTTTGCTGCCAAGTCTTTTAGGGATGTTTTTTCTGTTATAAAAATGTATTGAGTAGTTGATACCTTTAGCTATACATTTTGTCATTATATTTCCTTAGGGAAAGAAAAAGGAGCAATTTGTTACTTTTAGCATGGAAATTCACAAAGACAATTTATTAAATTTAAAAATATAATACTTAAAAATTCACCAGAATAGCCATATAAATGGAAAGTATCTTTAGAATTATTTTTATTTTTAAAATCATTTATTATTTATATAGATTTTTAAAAATCTTTTTTGCTCTTTTTGTGAGGTTGCTTCTTAAGTGAACAAAGCCTTGTTTTATCCAGAGTCTAATATTAGAAATTATGTGAGGAAAATCCCATGTTTATTTTCATTAACGTGTTCTTTCATCTGCAAATTTTCTTTAGGAGCGACAAAGACAAGATGAAATATCACGTGCTCTGCATACTAGAGGTAAAACATTGCAATTCTCTTATGAATTAAAAGAAATTGAAAAATCATTTTAAGCAGTATTTCATCTTCATAATTACTAATTAGGGATTTTTCAGAAACATTAAAAGTCAAATAAAATATTTTAAAAGAATTTTAAACTATCTTGAATGATGGTAGAGATTCCATTTTCATAAAACTATAGAAGACACAAACATTCTGTTATTAAAATTCTAGTTTTATCTTGATAGTAAATAGATTTACCTCTTGGCAGAAAAGATGTCAAGATTAAAAGAACAATATCTTGTCATAAATAATACAAGTCTTTAATTGAAAGGTGTTTGTCCTTGTCATGGATACAGATGTTTCATTTAATGTGCTCACTGAGAAGAACTACAAAAGCAGTGTAGAGCTCCTATCAATGAGGTAACCTCATAATCCAAGCCTTATTTAGTTCCAAGAAATCTTTTTTGCTGGCTCTTCTCCTCCCTCTTGGGAGCCTTGTAGCTGCTCTCCCCTTTGGTCTAGAATGTGCTTTTGCTTCACTTTTGCTCCCAACTGCCTTTTAAGCTTAGCCTAAGTGTCCCCTCTTATGGCTTCTTTTTTAAACTCCCCTGTTAAAATGTGTTGCTTCCTTGTCAGATTCTGTCATATTTACTTGTCTGTGTATAATATTGAATCTCTCCATCCTTCTCCCCTTCAAAAGTAAGCTTCTTGTTGGGGGAGGGAACTCTTTTTTTTTTTTTTTTTTTTTTGGTCATTGACCAAGACAGTGTTTGTACATGGTATGGCCTAAATAAATGTTTGTTTTAAATTGAATTGAATAGAGATAAGAGCTGTCTCTTCACATTCCAGTAGAAGAGACTAAGAAGGAACACAAGTAAATATAACAGAAAGTAGAATGTGAAGTGGTCTAAAGTTTTATGAAAGTTCAAGGAAGGTAGCAATCTCTTCTTAAGGGAAGCATTCAAGGAAGGGAAGAGGTGGGCTTTAACTGCAGGGATAGGGAGCAGTATTGTGTTACAGTGAATTTTCAAGGAATAATCATATTCATCCCTTTTATTTCTTCAAATAGGGTGTTAAAGATGGACCTGATAACCTTTAGTAGAAATATGTTCATTATAACTATATGTACTAAGGGTCAGCACTTATCATAGATAGCAATCTTGCATTCCCTTCCAAAGTAGATATGTTTTTATGGATATGTTCTTATGTTTAGAGAGCGTATTCTAGAAAATTAAGCTAAAATTGCATTTTTTTTGTCAATTGTTCTGACTTTCTCTGAATTATGCTTAAATTTTGAGAAAAATCAAACTATTTTGTTGCTTTTGAAGATACTTCTATTGTTGGACATTCAAATCCTGATACTCCCGAACAAAAATCATCTCAAAGAACAGGCAAAAAACTGCTAAAGTGTCAAAATCCATCTGAAATGCCGCTCTTCATGGATCATTGGAATACTCAGACTAAAAAAGTTTCACTCAGAGAAATAATGTCAGAAGAGATCGCCTTACAGGAAAAACATGATATGGTATGAATGAGAAATGATTTAAGCCATTATCTCAGATTGCAAGTAGGCATGTGACTGTGGGACAAAAGATTTTTATCATAATTATTAGCAATTATTTGGTCTTACAGTTTGTGGTCCCTATAATAATAAATAATAAAGAGAATAGGTATTTTTTTCTTTCTTGTCCATTGGCAAAGCTGGGTTTTTGACATTCCCCTTGAATATAACTTTTATGACAACATTTCAGATTCCCAATTTTTTTTAATCCTTGTGTGGGGTTAAAAGAAATCTAATATTACAGTTTGAGTTGTACTTGATTCATGTTTCTAGAGAAACATGGGAAGATGTTTAGGGAAAGTCAACTTAAGAATTGAATTCTTAAAATGAATTTTAATAAATCTTTAAATCTCTTCACTTCTGAGATTAAATTAAATAAAACATTGTTTTAATATTTTCATTTTTGTTAGCACTAGTGTAATTTGAAGAGAACACAAATTCTAGCTCATGGTTTACTTTTTCAGAATCTGAAATTTAAAAAAAATTAGATGTTGTATGATCAACAAAGCTTTGTGTTCAATGTTTTTCTCCGTCCCTTCCCCTAGATATAAGCTTCTTTCTTTCAAATTCAACATATATTTGTTAAATGACCACTATATACATCGTATGGAGCTAAGCATTGGGAGCCAAAACACACTTCAGGGGGATATATGAAGAAAATCAAAACCAGAGACTAGAATGAGGAATTGTAGGGAGGGCAATTTATATGTGGTGTTTTTCTACTGATTTTCATCTGGTATGTCTGTCTTCTGAATTAGAAAGCTGGTTTATTTGCAACTTTATATTTGCGTAGAGTTATTTTCCTGAAAAAACTTTTACCTCATTCATTGAGTAGGTTGTTCCTTAGTTTCAGGAATTGAGGAAAGTCTGCTTTAGTTTAAAAAAAAAAAAAAAAAAAGCAGGCTCTTTGGAGACCAGGGATTACTGAATCAGTTAGCTTACTTGTGCCTCAGTTTCTTAATTGAAAGATGGTTTGGTTTCTGAGGTGTCCCATCCAATTAAAAATCTACAGTCCTGTGATCTTTTCCTAGATATATTTAGCACAGTTTGCCCCCCAGTGTAGTCTAATGCTTGTTCTTCCAGAGAAACACTTTCTGTGTGATAAAGAAAAAAATGTTACTTTAACATGAACAGAATTGTGTAAAGAGAGCTATCATATTGATAAATTTAATGAAATAATGAATTTTAAATTAATTAGGAAGTTCAGTAACACTATGAACACTATGACTTAATGACCACCTAAGTGGTCATATTGTTCCAACAACTAATGTTATTTTACCATGAGATTAATTTAAAAACAGCATTATAATTTGTGTTAACCTTAACTGTATAACATGTAGAAAGTTGATGGAGTTTTTAATATATAAATATAGCTTATATAGCTCATTTGTCAGAATGGAAAGAAGGTTATCTTTTTTATTATGAAAAATAAAAGCCAGAGAAACCCAATTCCATACCACTATTTTTCATTTCATATTAGTTGTTGTTGATGGTGGTGTTTTTTAAATGTATATGTATTAGGTGTGTGTGTATAATTCTCCTACATGTTATTTTCAAACTTGTTTTGCTGATCTGTGCTTACTTGGAGGTTATTCTCTTCTGTACATTTTAAAAATGTTAATGTTAGCCATATCTTTTTAATAGCACTATTGCCAAACTCTCCTCCTCTAAAATGTACCCCCAGGTAAAAACAGTTAGAAAGAGGAAAAAAACAAGACTTTTGTATCAGATAAGCAAAATGAATCCATACGCCATGTCAACAAATCTTCAGGTTCTTTCTGCCTTTAGAATTAAGAAACATCTTGGGGCACTGTATAGTCACAAGGCACTTTTTTTGCTGATGCTGTTTAATTTGTCAGTACACAGAATGAAATGAGGGACATTCCTGTGTGGTGTTGATTAACAAGATTAAGAAAGTTGATCTGTAAAATCAGGGAGTCTTGATGGCTTCCTAGAATGGTCCAAATGTAGTAGCATAATTTTTATATTGTTGCTTTGAAAATAAATTCAGTTTAGTAAAAATAGATATTAAAAATAGTATCTAAAAAATAAGAAGTGGCAGGAATGGAGTGTTTCCTCACTAGGAATTCTCCACAGTGTTGCTATCATAGATCCAGCATTACTCTCTTGCTAAGAAAAGAGAAAAAAATCCTCACAGTTACTAAACTGGAATTTGCTTATTTGTATATCCTACTCATTTAGGAGAATGATAAAGACTGCACAACAATAATTGCATTTTCATATTAGTAATTATGGTCATTAATCAGCAGCAAAAAATTACATTACTTTATGACAACCTCTGTTTCAAAATACTGTTCTCTTAGATCAGAGCAATTAGCAGTAAGGCTAATTTTGTGTTTTTGGTTTAGAAACAGGTACCACTTGTATTTGAAAAAAATTGTGCTGCAAAACTGAAGGAGAAGCAACTCTTGAAGATGTTCCCAACCATTAACCAAAATTTTCTGATGGACATTTTTAAGGACAACAAGTGAGAACTAAAATAATTTTCTACAACTCCTGATATAATCATATGTAAAAGATACATGCCTTAAAATTTTTATTTAATTAAAATGGAAATTTAAATATACATTTTAGTGTAGGGGATAGTATAGCCAGTTCTTGAAGAAATCCTATAATGCCTTAGTTTAGAAAAAATTAGATGAGTTCATATTATGTGTATGTTAATGAAAAAATATTAGGCATATAATTACCCAAAGAATAGCCATTGATTTGGTAGCAGCACTGTTTCTGAAAATATGATCTCAGTTTGTTAAAGATTACCGTATTAAAGGTTTGATTATTTGTAGTGATAAATTTAGATCAGTAGTTGTATTAAATGTCTTGTTATTTCCAAGGTACTACTAGGTGTCCGAGATACAATAGTAAATTATGGCATAGTCTCTGCTCATGTCCTGCTGTGGGGGAAACAGTTACAGTTTAGTGCAGGAATGGGAAAACATTTCTGCCAAGGACCATTTGGGTATTTATAACATCATTTGTGGGCCATGCAAAATTATCAGCTTGAGGGAGAGGTGGGAGGTAGTTGTTGGCAGGTCCAGATCAAATGATTTTGTGGGATTTATATGACCCATGGACTGGATGTTCCCTGCCCATGATATAGGGTATAATTACAGAGTGTTATAGGAAAATTTGAGAAAGGAGAGAACTCCTCTAGCTGGATGGTCAGGAAACACTTCTCTGAGGAAAATAGCACCTGGTAGACCGATTAAGGAAGAGTGGAGTGGAAATGTTGGGAATTCAGTTTAGGCATAGGGATGACCAATAAAAAAATGTGGGATTTGGCAAGCATTTACTTGGCTTGGTTGAGCTGCAGAAAGATTCATTGTCACCAACACCACACCTTGAAACAAATTTTTCGAGGCATCTTAATACTTGCAGGTCCAACAGCTGTAGAGGTGATAATTGCCATGGCCACATTTTCCCCTACAGATATGCTTTAGTACTGTTATAATTTAAATTTGTGTCAACCCCCACATAAGTAAAAGAATAAAACCCATTGTTTGTGAAAAATGCTTTCTAACAATTATTTTATCTTGTTAAATGCTTTTGCTAAAGAATTGAGCTTATTGGTTAATTCCTTAGAGAAAGCATCCACTAGGATGGCTTCTTTAGCTCCAAGGTTAGCAGAGATAGCTATCCTCAGGGTTACTTTTAGAACCAAACTGCCAGTGCTAAATGGGTTGGGATGGTAGCTCAGTGGGATATTTTAAACAAAGAACAGAAAAGAACAATAAAAGATAAGATCTTTTGTGTCACCTTCTGAAACTTTGGCTCTGTATTTATTTACATACATGTGTTTATAATTATACTTAGTGTTTATGTTATTCTGGTTCTGCTTGTGTTTTATAGGATGATGATTTATTCTAATGCTTATTATAAGTTGTATTTTCTCTTCATTAACAATATTTACATTTTAACTCCACAGCTACTGTTTAGAACAGACAGTGCAATTTCTGAATTGTGTCCTTGAAGCAGATCCTGTAAAAACTGTTGTAGCTCAAGAATTTATTCATCAAAATGAAGCTGCCTCTTCTTATAATACACCGAAGTCTAAGGAAAAAAAGGTATAATATGGTCTGCCTTAGAGCTGATGTCAAAGTCATCAGCTTCTTTCTTTGCTATTGTAGTGAATCTGTTTGTCTGTGGGGAATCTGACAAATGCAGACCTGCACTGAAACCAAGGCCTGGCTCATTGTAGTTGTCTGGCCTGATTTCAGTGTGAGTTTTCCAGAGGCAGATTTTCCTGAGGAAAACATTGTTTGAATGCAGAGACAGACATAGAAACAGATTTATTGAAGGTTAGAGGTCCTTATGCCCAAAAGACAGATTTTGTGAAGCACTTCCTTTTAGTCTAAAGTGAATTTGCAATTAATCTTGTCTTCACAATTGACAAGTGGATTGGTAGGGTACACTTTAGGCAGAGGATGACCAATACAAAGTGTTGCATTTGGCCCATTGTGTTTGGTACCAGAGATGCAGGATGAGCTGTCATCACCAACCCCATACCCTGCAGCAAACTTTAGAAGAAACCTCAGGAAAAAGAAAAGGACCTCCAGGTCCTAAAGTTCTAGAATTGAGAGTTACCATGGCCCCATGTAATTTAAAACATTTTTTATTACTATATTTGTTTTCACATTGCCTAAATTTTCCCCCTTTTCTTCTCTAATGTCATCCCATATAGGAAATCATAATTTTTAGAAGAAGAAAAATCAGCAAATTCCAATTAGAATCTTAGAAAAAAAATTTAAAATTACATAGAATGTTTCACTCTGTAGACTTTTTTGTCTCTGCAGTTGAATGAGGAACAGTTTTTTGTTCTTTTTGTAAATCTACAACATCTACTTTTGTTGTTTTTTGGTGGTATTCTGTTTACATTGTTGTAGTCGTGTTTTTTGATTTTGCTTTATTTCACATTACTTCATCTTAAGTTTTTCATGCTTTTCTCTATTAATATTTCTTTTCTTATAGCTTAACAGTAATATTCTATTATACTTATGTACCGTAATTTAACCATTTCCCAATCAGTTTGCATCTACTTGGATTCTAGTTCTTGGCTTATCACCAGAAGTACTGCTATAAATATTTTGGTATAGATGCAGATTTACTTTTTGTCAGTGGTTCTTTCTAATCCTTATTTTAAAAAATCTTTCTAAAAACTATTTTCTTCTGGAAACTGAATGGATGCCCATCAGTTGGAGAATGGCTGAATAAATTATGGTATATGAATGCTATGGAATATTGTTCTGGAAGAAATGACCAGAAGGATGATTTCAGAGAGGCCTGGAGACTTACAGGAACTGGTGCTAAGTGAAATGAGCAGAACAAGAAAATCATTATACATGGCAACAACAAGATTATATGATAATAAGTTCTGATGGGCGTGGTTCTCTTCAATATTGAGATGATTCAAACCAGTTCCAATTATTCAGTGATGAAGAGAGCCATCTACACCCAGAGAGAGGACTGAGGGAACTGAGAGTGGATCACAACATAGCATTCTCACTCTTGTTTGCTTGCATCTTATTTTGCCTCTCTCTCTCTTTTTTTTTTTTTACTGGTTTGATTTGATTTTTCTTGTGTGGCACGATAATTGTATAAATATGTATGCATATATTGGATTTAACATATACTTCTGTTATGTTTAACATGTATTGGATTACCTGTCATCTTCAGGAGGGCATGGGGGAAGGAGGTGAAAATTGGAACACAAGGTTTTGCACAGGTTAATGTTGAAGAATTGTCTATGCATATGTTGTGAAAAATAATCTTTTAATAAAGAAACTATTTTCTTGCCCTTGTGATGTTAATGAGCCTAATAATTAAACCTTTATTTGATTTATGGATCTTGTCTTTAGAACTGATAATTTTTTTTTAGAACTTAGTAGTACCTTTAATGTGTTAAGATATATCCCTCAAACTGGACAAAAGGTCTATGAGTGACCCTCATTTTCTAATTTTCTGTGTACAATCCAGGAACTGGAAACAATCTGATTCAAAAGTTAATGTTATCTTTTTCTGAGCAGAAATGTGAAAAAAGCCAAGACACATTTAGTTTGTTTTTTTTTTAATAGCTTTTTTATTGATAAAACATATGCATGGGTAATTTTTCAACATTGACCCTTGCCAAAACTTCTGTTCCATCTTTTCCCCTCCTTCCCTCCACCCCTTCCCCTAAATGACAGGTGGTCCCATACATGTTAAAGTATATGTTAAAAACAATATATGTATACATATTTATACAGTTATCTTGCTGCACAAGAAAAATTGGATTTAGAAAGAAGGTAAAAGTAACCTGGGAAGAAAAACAAAAATGCAAGCAAATAATAATAGAGTGTGTAAATGCTATGTTATGGCCAACACTCATTTTCTAGTGTTGCTGGGTGTAGCTGGTTCTGTTCATTACTGATTAATTGAAACTGATTTGGATCCTCTCATTGTTGAAAGATAGCCACTTCCATCAGATCCTCATATAGTATTGTTGAAGACAACTAGTTTTTAGTTAGAAGTTAGTTTTTAATTAGAAGCTGTGTAGAGTCAAACTGCTTAGATTGATATATGTGTATATATATATATGTATATAGATATATATATATATTTTTTTAGGCAAAGAAATCCAAAGAGACAGAAGATATACCGAGTGATCCGTCCTTCCAGGATTTTGAGTACCCTAAGTATGATGATTACCGAGCAGAGGCGGTTCTTCACCAGCAAAAGAGACTGGAGTGCTATAGCAAGGCAAAAGAAGCTTATCGTATGGGGAAAAAAAATGTTGCCACCTTTTATGCGCAGCAGGTAAAATGGGTATTAGTGGGTGTTTTTTTGTTTGTTTGTTTTACTGTTGCTATTTTCTAAAATATCTTTTAGGTGAAAAAAATTTTTGTATCAATTGCTTCTGACTTCTTTGAGATGAGATAGTGGGTGGATCATGAAGAGGGAAAAGAGAGAAGGGCTCCTCAAAAAATGGAGAAGAAGCAATTTGTATAGGAGATTTGGAGAGATTCATGCTAGTGAAGTGGGTCAAAGCTTAAATTTGTGGGAAGGAGAATTTTGGAGAAATTGAGGAACATTTAAAGGGGAACAATTACTAACTAGGCTGAAGTACTGGTCCAAATTCTACTTCTGGGTTGAAAGAGAGCCAGGATAAGGGCCAATTGGAGAGGACATAAAAAAGGAGTAGAACCTGAAAAGATAATGAGAAGTAGTCACTAGACCAACTAACTAGTTAAGTGCTTAACCAGCTAGTTAAGTGGAATAGTTATGAATTCATTGATGGCATGGATTTGTGGGTGGGATGAATTGGTGGGATTTATTATGTTAGGCTTAAGGGGATCTGGTTGTGTAGCTGAGGAGTTGTTGTGTAGAGATGATATCTTATTTAGAGGTGATAATTCTGATTTTAAAAATCCTTTAACCCTTTTTCTTTTAAAGAAAGCTCAAAATTTCAACCATTATGGAGATATTCAGAGAAATTTTGCTGTGACTTTTTGTATTTTTCCCTAATATGAAGGACGGTTATTTGTATTCCAGATGTAGGATGGTCTCCCTTATGGAGAAGAAAGTGTGGAAGAGTTAGAAAACCTTTTATTCTCTTGATTGTTAAGTAGGACATTTCTAAAGCAAATAAAAATGAGGCTTCAGTGGGCAAAAAAGGAATCTGAGGTGGAAGGGTATCCCTGAGACTTCTTGGAAAGAAATTCATGGCTCTGCATGAATACTTTTTCAGAATAAATAGGATAGCTAAAAGATGATGAGGTGGGGGAGTATTGTAGATTGAGCAAGTGAACTAATTCAGGAATGAGTGCAGGGAAACATGGCATAAAGTATTTTGAAGGTCACTGACATGGAGAAAGAAAGAAACATTTTGTCCCAGACTAAAGAAACATATTGGGGAAAACAGGATAGGTCCTACAGGATTAAAGAAAGGCATTTGTTGTCCCAGTTTTTTAAAAGAGGGAAGAGAACAGATCCAGGAAAACTACACTAGGTCCGTGAGCCTTCAATTCTGGGACCATCCTACAATGGATCATCCAAGAGCAGGTTGATGGATATCTAGAAAAGGAAGCAGTGTTTGTACAAGAACCAGCAGGCCATCCCAAAGTGAGCTTCATTTCACCTTTTTTGGACAGGATCACTGAACTAGTAAATGAGAGAAAGAGTAAAGTGTTTGTAGTTTACCTGAGTTGTAGATTTGTTTTCTCGTTCATATTGTGGTGGAGATGGAGGGGTGGGTGGGTGGGTGGGCAGGCCGCAGATTCTGGTCCAGTGCCAGTGTGATGAGAGACCTGCTGTAGAGTATCCCAGGGATCTGACACTCTCCCGGCACTGTTGAACATCTCTTCATGCCTTGAGTGATCGGGTTATTTATCAGTAACTTGATAAAGGGATGACTGCTGTGCTCTTCAGATTTGATAGGTCTGCTGGAAGGGATAACAGAAACACTGACAGAATCAGGATTGAGAAAAGATCTTGGCAGACAAGAGCATTAAGTTGGACCTATTAATATTAAATTCACTGGGGACAAACACAAAATGATCAGAAAATCATTTTCATGAGTGTGTGATGGGGTGGCCAAGTTTTAGAAGACTTCAAGCTCATTCTCATGATAAAGGCATACGTTTGTATAGAGCTGTGAGGTATACTGAGGGCTTTACAGGTATTTCATGCTCCTAGGAGGTAAGTGCTTTTGTTACTCCCATTTTATAGAAGAGGAAACTGAGACAGAATAAGTGACCTGCCCAGCATCACATAGTAAGGGTCTCAAGCTGGAATTGAGTTCAAACCTTCCTGATCTCTTCTCTTGTCGGGCCTCTGCTGTCCTTTCTGGATGCCCATGTTTAAAGGAGGGCGGTTAGGGGCTGAAGGAGAAGAGTGTGGTCAGCCCAGAGAAGAGGAGACTCCGAAGGCTGTGAGTGCTCCTTGTGTGAAGGGCCTTCATGTGGTAGAGCAGGCGCAGACCAGAGTAGTGAGGAGAACGTGAAAGGAGGGCGATGGAGGCTCTAAGTCGTTAACCATCTGAGCTGTCCAGGGCAGGAGTAGGCCACAGGGAGGGACCCTGCTGGGCACGGGAAAGTGGACTTTCCTTTGTGTTTGATAAGAAGACTCTAAATAAAATGAGGAAGTTCAGTTGTTTCAGTCATGTCTGACTTTTCATGACCTCATGTGGACTTTTCAGTAGAGTGGTTTGCCCTTTTCTTCTCTAGCTCATTTTACAGAGAAGGTAATTCAGGAAAATGTTAAGTGCTTTGTCCAGGATTATGTAGCTAGTAAATGACTGAGGCTGGATTTGAACTGAGGCCCTTCTGACTCCAGGTCCTGTGCTGTATGTACTGTGCCACCTAGCTGCTTATAAACAAAAGTGTCATCTTATTGATACCTCGTATTTCCTCTCCTTTAAAATAGTTAAAAGATTTTGTTTGTTTGTTTTGAATGCCTTGTAGTTTTAGACCTGGATCTATTATTGTTTATTCTGAAAACAGAATTAACATTAATAAATATTTATTTAAAGTTGGATATTATCATCATTTATGTGATATTTTATTGAATTCTTTTTAAAATTTTTATTTATTTTTGGTAAGGCAGTTTGGATTATGTGGCTTGCTTAGGGTCACACAGCTAGGACTTATTAAATGTCTGAGGCCAAATTTGAACTCGGGTCTTCCTGACTTCAGGTTTAGTGCTCTATCTGCTACACCACCTAGCTGCCCCTATTTTATGGCATTCTTAATAATATATGTGGTATTAAAAAGCTGCCATAAAGTCCTTACCTCATTTTCTAGGAGCAGAAAGTGTCTTATCTAATCCCCAATGTAATAAGCTTTTGATATATAATTTGGTTGGAGAGGAAAGGTTATGGCAGCAACAAAATTGTTTCATTGTTCTAGTGTCTTGAGTTAAAAGACAGTTTCTTTTTTTCTTCTTTGAATTTTGTTTTTTATATCTGCTACATTTCCCAGACTATCTTTCCTCTTTGTTTTTTCAAAGAGCCATCCTGAATAAGAAGGTGGGCGAGAAAAGGTTCAGCAAAACAATAAACAGTAAACCAAATTTAATTTTGTAGTAATCCAAAGCTTAGCCATCTACCTTTATAACGAAAAGAAGTATGCCTTAATTTTTCTCTTAGGCCAAGCTTTTTGTAACTTTTTCACGTTTTCATTGTATATATTTTTTCTGTATCTACCTACTTAATTTTGTTTTCCCATAAGTCTTATCTCTTCTTTAAATTGGTTATTTTATGGCACAATAATAATCCATTAAATTCATGTATCACAACTACAGAAGTTGTTTAGTTATTTGTTATTTCGTTTATAGGACCTTTTTATCAGTGATGGTGCCCATCAATAACCTGGCACCCCAAATATGTCAACAGATATGGACATTTTGGTCACTTTCTTAGCTTAATTCCAAATTGATTTCCAAAATGATTGATCAGTCCATAGCTTTGCTAGCAGGGCATTGTTGTGCTCATCTCTTCACAGGTTCTCCACCATTGACCATCTTTTGTCTTCTTTGCCCAGTTGTTGGATATAAAGTAAAGTCTCAGAATTGTTTGATTGAATTTCTCTTATTTCTGATTTGGAGTAGTACTTTACATGGTTGTTGAGAGTTTGTAGTTCTTTTAATTATTGTTTATTCAGATCCTTTGAACATTAGGGAATGATTTTGGTCTTAATATTATTTGTTGTTTTATATATATGTATATCACATCCATCAGAGGCAGAGCATAGTGCATAGAGAGCTTTTGGAACGTTGGGCCACGAAGACTATTTTGACTTTGGTGATTGCTTCAAACCATTTTTAGTTTAAGAATTCCTTCCCTGATCATAATTGTGAAAGTTGCCTTATTTGGTTCTTTACAATGATAGGACTTTTGCTATTCAAATTACAAATTCATTTTGAGCTAATTGTGGTATATGGTGTAAGATGTAATAATATAATTTCTAGAAAACTGCTTTCTTGTTTTCTTAATAGTTCTTGACAGCATTTCTTAAATAGTTTTTATTGTTCTATTCATCAAACAATATAATATCAGAGAATATTAAATGCTGAAATTGAGGCAGATACTACTAATATTTAACCCATGAACATCTCTTCTTAAAAAACATTCCTTATTGCAGCCAGAGCCCCCTATTTATTTTAGCCATTGATTCTTTTATTATGATAGAGATTTATAGGCAACAAACAAGCGCAAGAAACTTTAGGAAGAATGTCAGCCATGTTCCTTGAGATTTCACCAGTGGCCTATGTATTTCCACTTTTATAAAGGGAAGGCCTCATGTCTAATTCTTGGGTCGGAAATATTTTGTTTCATGGGTGCAGAAGTATGGGTTTGGATTGTATCTATATGGTCTCATGCTGTTTTGCTTTCCTAATTTGTAATAAAACAATAACAACCATTAATCATTTTAAGTGAATTTTATTAGCTCACTTAAGATTTTTAGTAGTGTTTTTTTTTTCCCCCAAGTATATCTGTATATATGGGTTTTTAATTTCAGGTTCGTTTGTCTTCTATTTGAGTAGCCTTTTCTTGTGGGTCCTATTGATTTTTTTCTCATATATTGCTAAACAGAAAAAAAGCCATTTGTCTCAGCTTGGTGCTATATTTATAATTAAAGGGCAGTCTCCATGAGGAGAAGATGAGAGAAGCCAATCATCTTGCTGCCGTGGAGATATTTGAGAAAGTCAACGCTTCCCTCCTGCCACAGAATGTTTTGGACCTGCATGGACTCCACGTGGATGAAGCCATAAATCACTTAATAACTGTATTGCAGCAAAAAACTGACGGTAACTATTTAGTTCATCACTTTTCAAAAAGAAAGTGGTGATTTTGCTTATCTTTGCATATTCAAAGAGGAATTAAAGGGTCTATATTTATATGCTAATGATCACTTTGACTACAAGCTTGCATTATTTTCTTACTCAGTGACTCCTTTTTGAAAAATAATCCTTTTGGGCATACATGGAAACATTCATTATTCTTTATTTTGGCCTTCCATTGATTGCGTTTCCTATGTATTCTAATCCAGGATTTCTTAATGCTTATAAACCTATAATTCTCTGTGACTTGAAAAGAATTGTCAAAAATCTCACTCATCTTTGCTATAGTGGAAACGAAAAGGACATGACACAATTACTGAAAATTACAGAACTGTCACAAAAAGCATTTTGGAGAAACTCAGAAGTCCTTAAGGCATTGCTTTAGAACAAGCTGAGCATTTCATCTGCCCTGCTTATCTATCTTTGACTTAGGTGAATGAATTAGCTGGGTGAGGCCAGGTTAGGCAGGAGCGCTCTCACCCAGCGACCTCAGGTAGAAGTCCTAGGCCCCATGTGCCCCATGGAGCCAAACGGTACAAGCCTGGTGCTCTGAGCTCACAGCTTGCGGCCTCGTTGTGGGCAAGCTGGGCTGCCCAGAACAGGGCTGTGACAGCTCAAGGGCTGCTCACAGGCCTAGGGGACAGCTCGGGCCTATTCCCTTTGGTCACATTCGTCTTTGGTGAATCCTCCAAAGAACTTCCAAAGCCCAAACCGATGTTTGATCATTCCCAGTGCCTCAGCCCTCTTTTCTATACCAGCATGCCCAGGCCCATTTTCCAACTTCCAGAAATGACCAAATGCTGTATAAGGATCACAGCTGTTTGATTACAGGAGTGACCTCAGCCTCTGAAGAGTGGTCAGGTGACAAGGGAGACTCCGACTACATGGAGAAGTGTCTGGGTGGGGAGCTTCACCAAGGAGGCCTCTTCAGTACCTGTCTAACTTCTCCACCTATTCTTTATCCTAGTTTTTCCATGAATAAGCTATACTTTAATAATGATACTTTGTGTTTTCATTTATGTTATCATGATGTGATTGAATATTTAAAAAAACCCAAACTTACTGTTCCATTATTCACATTCATTAAAGGATTGCCTTTTCTTTTAGACTTACCCAATTCCACCACTAAAGATGAATTTTTTTTCTCCTTTGATATGGTTTTGTAGTTTTCAAACTTCTAAGTGCTTCTTCCTCTTTATCTTCTGTCATAATATGGAATTACTTAATCATACTTTTTAAACATCCTACTTTGTTCTTTCAAAAAGATATCCTTTTTTATTTCTCATGCAATTCATATAAATGTTTCCATTTTTGTTTTTCTAATAGTCTCAGAAAGGCTAAATAAGGTATGCAGGCTGAAAAATATGAATGATCCCCCAAAGAGCATTTTAAGCCATATTTGGATTAAGAGGAAGAAAAAAAAAGAACAGATCTCCTTGTTGGAAAAGATGACCTAGAGAAAGCAGATCTATGTAAATTCTAGTTTGCTATCAAGCAGGAAAATTTATTTATATTAGGATTTGGGCTATAACTTTTTTTAGGGGAAGGGCAAGATAGTTGGGGTTAACTGATTTTTCTAGGGATAGGTAGCTAGTAAATGTTAAGTTTCTGAAGCAGGATTTGAACTTAGGTCCCTCGATTCCAGGGCTGGTGCTCTATCCAACTGTGCCTTCTAGCTGCCCCTGGGGCTATAACTTTTGCATCAAAGTAATTAACATGAAGGAATCCACCATTCACTTGTGAGAATGTTGATTCCAGAAATTACAGATCTATAAGATTGCTCTTCAATCTGCAGATCTCTGCAGATTTTTTGGAATGGATTTTTTTTTTTTAATTGATGGTCTGCTTCTTATATCATACTCCTCCCTTTCCTAGGGAGTCATTGATGGATTTTTTTAAAAAGACAAAATAAAAAGAAGATTCTCGTAGGTCTTCTTTGGGACCAATCTTATATGTTGTAATTTTGTAACATTTTTTCTTTTTAAATAATTTTTTGACTACTTAATTATAATTTTTCAGTTGATAATTGTTCTTAAATTAATTGATCCCTTTTTTTAAACCTCTTTGCTTTCAGTTGAGCAAAAAAAAAAAAAATTAAGCCCATAGTTGTGTAGTTTGGCAAAACTAATTCCCATATTAGTCATATTCAAAACATCTTTTGTCTCACTTTGCATTTCAAGTTTATTACTGTTTTATCAGGAGATGAGTATTCTTTTAGATTTATCATTGGGCTTATTCTTTTGGTTTATGATTATATTGATCAGATCTAAAGTCTTTCAAAGTTGTTTTTCTCTGTGATATTGTTATTTGAATAAATTGTTCTACATCTGCATTAGGTCATAGAGGTCTTCCCAATTATCTCTCAAATGGTTTATTTCATCATTTCGGTGACCCAATAATATTCCATTAAATTGATATTCCACAATTTGTTTAACTGTTCCCCAATAGGAGAATTACTTTAGTTCTCTTTCAGTTTCCAATTTTGGCTGTCATGAAAAGATCTTATAAATATATTTGTACACATAGATCTTTTTCTTCTCCTTTTTTTTTTTTTTTTTTTTTGCCTTTTTTTGGAAGATAGACCTAGTAATAGTATAGTTGTCAAAGACCATAGTTATAAATTGTTTTTCAGAGTGGCTATACCAATTCATGGCAATACCAGCAGTACACAAGTTTGATTGTTTACTCCAAATTCCTCAAGCATTTGTCATTTTCTTCTTTGTCAGTCTTCTAGGTAAGGGGTGCAGTTTTTTAAGTTTAAGTTTCTCAAGTTATTAGTGATTTGGAACATTTTTAATATGATTTATAGCCTGGATTTCTTCCTTTGTAAATTGCCTGCTCATTTCATTTGGGAAATAGTTCTTATTCTTATAATTCGAAGTGTTTTGTTTTTTTTTTTTGTAGAATATAGTAATGCCACTTAGATAAATTGGATTAAAAATTGAGCCCAAAGAATTTTGAACAATGATTTGTAGAAGTTGTCAAAGGAGATAACTGTGAGTGCACAGGTATCTTTTTTATCTTCCTATTACCATTTTAATCAGTGACTTTGATGGTAAACATGTTTGAAGACATAAAATTGCAATCAGAACACAATCAAAAGTGAAAATTTATAATCATTAAAATTCATAATAGGAAAGAGGTGGGGAGACAAAAGCATTAAGAAAAAAAGAGAGGCTGAAATCCGTAACTTAAATTTGCATAGGATTTGTCAGCCCATAAAGTATAGGAATCTCTTTAAGATGAAATTCTAAAGATGTAACGCAGAAATAATTTCAGTAAGGGAGAAACAGGGAACTGTCAAAAGAGAATCTTATGGCTACACAGGGAACTCATTAATAATGTGAAGATAAAGCAAAGAGACAAGGATAAGTGTCAGAAGCCCTAATGTTCAAAATGAGCTTTAGTAAACAAAACAATGGTAACAATAGAAACAACGACAGCAATAGTTTAAATTGGAAAAAAACCACAACAACTGAAGAAATGTGGCAAAATCGCGAAGAACTTTAAGCATGGCTTGAATAAAGAGATACTCCTTTTCATTGAGTGTGGAACATAAATATATTATGAGACTTTTCTGATGTACTTTTGGTTTGTTGATTCCCTCCCTATTCCCTTTTAAATTTTCTTTAAAAAAAAAAAATTCCCTATATGTGATAGATTTTTGACAGTAGGCAGAATCCTAGGAGACATTGTGAGGTAGGAAAGAAGATATGACAGTGTTTTGTTTTAAAGAAAGATCATTAATAAAGGAGTCAGAAATGTACCCCAATTTTTTTAAATGAGTAAAGCCTATAAATTATAAAACAGTCAAGTGGTTTTTGATTTTTGGCCAAATACTAGAATATTATTAAGGAATAGCTTATGAACATTTAGAAAAGTGTAGGCTGATCATTGACTCATATGTAGAACTGGAAGAGAGTTCATTTAGTCCAACCTGCTCATTTTATAAGTGAGTACACTGAAGCCCAAGGAAGATAAATCCTTAACCAAGGAGTTTATTAAATAGAAGAGTGACATGGTCAGACCTATGCTTTGGAAGCTCTTTGGAGCTCTGGGGAGAATGAACCAGGGAGGGAAAACTTGAGTCAGAAAGGCTGTTAGTCTAACTGTGTTATACTTAAGAGATGTTTGTTAATTGATTGGTATGAGTTTTGTTTAAGTATCGAAAAGAATCATAGATCCAAGTTCAATTTAGCACAGACTATCCGTGTTGAGTTGGGCCAATTAAACCTCTCAGGATTTTGATTGTCTCGTCCTTAAAATGAGTTAGAGTAATTCTCATTCTAAATCTAAGATCCTAATACAATATATATATTTTTTTAAACACTGGGTCTCTCTATCTTTATCAGTATGAAAGTACTGGGCTCATTTCCATTATTAATTTCTTAGGCAAATAAAAATCATGAGAAAAATGTGAGTGACAAATATATAGAGGACTGAATCAAATTTATAAGAATATAAGCCATTCCCAGTTGATAAATGGTCAAAGGTTATAAACAGTCAATTTTTAGATGGAGAAATCAAAGCTATTTATAGGCACATGGGGAAGTGCTCTAAATTACTTGATTAGAGAAATGCGAATTAAAACAGCTTTTTAGATGCTGCTTCATAGCTATCCAATTAACTAGTAATAATAGTACTGATCAAGTGTTGGAGAGGATGTGGGAAAATTGGGACAACGCACTGATCCAACCATTTTGGAAAGAAATTTGGAACTATACTCAATGGATTATAAAATTATGCATATGCATACCTTTTGATCCAACAGTATCACTACTAGGTCTGTATTCAAAAGAGATCATGTGCAAAAATATTCATAGCAGCCCTTGTCGTGGTAGCAAAGAATTAAAAATTGAGGAAATATCCTATGCCTGAACAAACTGTGGTATATTGTAATGGAATACTATTGTGCAATAAGAAATGATGCACAGGCAAATTTCAGAAAAAGCTGAGAAAGTCTTGTACAAACTGATGGAAAGTGAAATGAGCAAAATCAGGAAAACATTGTAAACAGCATCAGCAATACTGAGTGATGATCAGCTATGAATGACTTGGCCCTCCCTTCTCATTGAAACAATGATTCAAGACAAGTACAAAGGATTCGTGAAGGAAAATGCTGTTTACATCCAGATAAAGAACTGGTTCGTTCTTTTGTTGTTGTCGTTTTCCTTTTGACCTGTTTCTTCTTTCACAACTGTAATATGGAAACATATTTTATATCATAGCGCACACCACACACATACATATTACACTATAACAAACTGTCTACTATCATCAGAAGAGAAGAGGGGGGACAGAGGGAGAGAGAAAAATTTGGAACTCAAAATCTTACAAAAGTGGATGCTAAAAAATTTCTTGATATGTAATTGGGGGGAAATACCATTTAATTTTTTTTAAGAAAAAAGTAAATGAGTTGAACTGAAAAATGTGAAATTCATCTGTGTGTGTTTGCCCCTTAGTGTAACTCACTAAGGACTGTGAAAATCTAGAAGAACTGGCTCAGACAAACAATTGAATTCCATTTCTATCTCTCTTTCTGAAATGCGCTCTCCCCAACCTATGACATCTTGTATTTCTTCAGGTGCTGCTTTCTGTGTGAAACCCGTTGCAATCCATTTCCTTCCTTTGCTCCCCTTCCCACCTTCTCAATTCAGTCTGCCAATTTTGTTATCTACATCTGTCTGTTTTGTCCCTCCATCCATCCATTCATCTATCCATCTATCCAGCATCTTCCCTGCATACATTGTAAAGTACTTACATTCCCTAAAGGCAGGAAGTGTTCCACTTCTGCTGTATGTCCTCACAAACATTGCACAATCTGTGGCATATAGTAGACACTTAATAGTTGTTGCATAATTGATTGAATCTTGGCAATACAGGCTTAATCAATCAGCTAAACATTTCTTTGTACAATGAAAACAAGAGGGGGAAGGGAATACTTCACCAGAAGATGGAGTTAGACCAAGTAAGAATATGATAGGACACCAAATAGGCAGGTAAACCCTGGGAAAATGAGTCCAGGAGTCCCAGGATTGTGGGAGAAGGAGAGAAAATTAGTTCCTAGTAGATAAAAAGTTAGGGCCTGGACTTGGGTTTTCATTGGTACAGAGCAGCATTTCTTAAACTTTTTCCAATCCCTTTTCATCTGAAAAACTATTATGGGTATGTAGATACATATATTATATGGTATGTAGGTGTACAAATCAAACATTTACAGATAATAAATCATTTCTCACTTCACTCAGGAGGCTCCAGCTGGAGTGTAAACCTGAGGATGTGGCGATAGAGCGGAGCCTGGGCCTAGTGTCTTGAGTCGGACACTTACTGGCTGTGGAACCCTGGGCTAGGCACATAATCCTGTGTGCTCAGTTTCCCTATGTTTAAAATAGTGATGATTATAGCACTTGCCCCCAGACTTGCCGTGAGGATACCTAAGCCAATAATAATGAGCACAGTGCCTGGCTCATGGTGTGGTATAGACACTAGCTGCTGTTATTCCACTAAAGATGACTCGGAGAACAAAGGACTGGTCTTAACTCGAGAAAGCTTAGATTCAGGTCCTGCCTCTGAACCGTGACGGACTCCCTTTCAGTGGCCTAATGTCAGCGACCTTTAAAAAACAACAACAGGTCCTGGCACAGTCCAAGGGATCCCTTGGAGTGCTGCTATTAATCAGAGCAGTCCCCATGTTCCTGACAGGTGCTATAAATCTGTTGTGTCTGATTCTTGTGACCCCATTTGGGGGTTGGAACAGGTGTTGGCCAGCTTACCTCTGGGAATAAGTAAGTGATGCTCCTTCACTTCAGAGCCAAGGGGAAGAAGAGAGGGTTTAAGAAGGGATAATAGAATGACCTCTCCTTTATTCTTTGATTTTGTGTGAAGATTCACTGTACATGGAATTTGGATAAAACATGCATTATTTTAGTGCAATTATTGGGGAGGGGGGTTTGTAGGCATTATTACACATCTCAGTAATTTAGGAAACAATTTTTAGATCCGTAAGTGTAGATCTGTTATATCTATTGAGAGCTCCCCTATAAGAGTGCATTTTAACGGTTGTCATTCCTTTTGTAACAGAGCATAAGCAGAATGGTGGTAAACCATATCTCTCTGTGATTACGGGAAGAGGAAACCATAGCCAGGGAGGAGTTGCTCGAATCAAACCAGCAGTCATTAAATACCTCACAAGCCACAACTTCAGGTGAGCTTAGATTTCTGTTACAGATAATGAAACTTAGTTATGCCATCAGGTAAACACCGATATTTGTTCAAAACAGGTGCTTGCAATACTTAATTGATATTAACTAATCCTATCAAACCTCCCTCCCCAATAATTGCCACAAATTATGCATATGAATAAGGGCAGGAGTTTATATATGTTTTTATATTTCATCGCTCTTCCATTTTTAGCCAAACTGCAAATTCAAGAACATATATGTTGTTTTGAGGTAGATTGTAATCTTTTGTACAGAAATGTTTTCTATCATGAAAAATTAAGATTGTACCTCATTATTTAGATTTGCTCATTGTTTTTCCTATATTTTGAATATTACGTATTTATTGACTGAAATGGTGAAAAAAGATGAAAAAACGTACTTAAAAGATACATTTTCAAATTAGCACATTCATCAGTGTGGTAAAATTGTCATAGTTACTTCTTTGTAATAAAAATGCCATATTTGTACTAATACTACACATAGTATTATTACACATCTCAGTAATTTAGGAAACAATTTTTATAATTGTTTTATGTAATACTTTAATGTAATAATTACATAGTATTATAATTATAATTATATATATAATTATAATTATAAAAATAATACTATGTAATGTAGAAACATTCATTTTGAAGGTGAGAAGTAATATTTTAGAATTAATTTTGGAAAAGGAGTCATCCAGCCAATACATGGTATCGTTAAATAAGAATCTTTCTTACTGACTAATGCTACTGTTTACTTTTCTGTTGAACAAAGTTCAAGTTCAGCAGGATCTGAGGACTTTATTACTTTCATCTTCCTGCTAGCATTGACCTTTCCTCAGCAACTTCTCCTGAGGACTGACTTACCTCTTATTTGCAGACAGTTTAACTACAGATAGTAATGATCTTATCCTTAAGAAAGCAAGTGCCTGTTTATTCCTTCCTGAATGTAGAGATATTGGCCTTGGTAGTTGAGAAAGCAGGATTCAGACTTGATAGTTGAAAAAGTAGAGCTTAATTAGCAGGTATTCTGGTAGAGATGCTCCTTCTTTTTCTGAATTGTATTTAATTTGACATTAAGTTACAGGGACTGATAGCAAACAGTCAAAATTAATGATCTTAGAATCATAGAACTTGATGATTTGAAAGGAACCTTAAATTTAGGTCATCTAAGTCTTCACTTTTTACATACAAGGAAAATATCCGGTGAATTTAGTGGGTTAGGGAGTGGATTCTGAATACCTTCACCCCTTGTTTGAGATTCTTTTGTGGTTATACCCTTAATATCTTGAGTAGAGGTAGTTTCAGATGAAATTAATAAGAATATACATTTTAAGTCTGTTATAAAGCTGTGTTTTGAATCTATTCCTTCTTGTTTTACAGGTTCTCTGAAATTAAACCAGGGTGCTTGAAAGTTTTACTGAAGTAAACAGCTGATTTTTGTTGTTTTTGTTAAAACTTGTACTGAAACATTTGCAACATTTGAAATTGACTTTACTGTTATACAAATATTTCCTTGGGAATACTTTCCACTTTTACAACGAAATAATTTGTGATGTTTTTCAGAACTTGAAAGAATCTTACTTTTTTACTAAGTCTAATGCCAAATATGTTGCCTATCAAAGATGAAAAAAAAATACAGCATCCTTATTGATTACAGAATTTTAAAGAAAGCTATTATTGATTATCGTTTAAAAGTTTGGTGTCCCCTCAATTCTTCTTTCGGATAGAAAATTAAAACTTTGTATTCCTATTTTAACATTTACACAGTACTAAAGACTTCCAGGTAATGTGGAGAATACTAGAAGGCATAATTTCCACTTGTCAAAGTCTTATTTAGAACAAACATATTTGAATTTGATACATGAGTCAAGCATCTTCTTTGCTGTTGTCATTGTGTCCTACCATATACCAAATGGGGCAAAGGGGGACTACTGTTATTTTTTTCTGACTTGTGGGACCTCCTTTGCCTTTTTCCTATGTGTACCATGTATGAAGAGAGAGTGGGGAGAGGGGGAGGGAGCTTACAGGGTAGGTTTCAGTTCAGTTCTTAATCCCCCTCTTTCACCCACCCCCCGCCACTTCCCATCAATCTTATATTCTCCTCTGCACCAATTTTGATAAGGCAGAAACATTAAAGAAATGTTTAGACAGACCATGTGATTGGGAGATATTCTTTATTGCTTAAATAGAACGGATCCCTTAAACTTAGTATTAAGTATCTTCATTTATGTTTGATATGGATAATGTCTAAATTGTAATAGGTTGAAATCCTGTTTCCCAGCCTAAATTTAGAAAACATTCTTAACTGAATGATTTAAAGGAAAATGCTAAAGCTAAAGTTTTAACCATATTAAACATAAACTTCAGTGTTTTCTCAAAGGAAAATTCTATAGATTTGCTCTGCTCAGTGGACTAGTTGTACATACATACTTTTGTTTCTTTGTATTTCCATTATGCTGCACATTTTTGAGCTGAGAAAATTTAAATGTAATTTTCCTTATGAAATTTATTCCCCATTATAACATCTTTAAAAAAAATTATTGTAGCATAATAAGTAGGTTTATTGTTTTAAAAAATATAGAATAAATTTTTATATTTTTTTGGTGGGGGGGAAAAGATTTGACTCTAAAAGGTAGAAAATATTTTCCACATTTATTTAGCAAACTAATTTTTTAGCTTGAAATATGAGATCAACAATTCAGGACTCACCTTTCAGGTACTACTTTACTATAAGAAATTCCCAAAATTTATAACTATATCTGCAAAAAGAAGATACATTTTAATAAAAACAGATCCCAGGAGCATCTTGAAGTATTTTTTTAAGATAAAAATACACGTACTATGAATGCATGCTTTTTAAAGGAAAACCTTACTTGTGAAGTTGTATTTTCAGAAAAAAAAAAATCTGAGTTTATGTACAGTATCAGAAACATTTTTAGTAGTTGCCTCTAAAGTATTTTTCACATGATTACATTTTAAACAGTTTTATAATTTGTTAAAATCTGAAGAGATATTGGTAATTTAGTTTATGGTCTTTGTCCTATGTAAAGAGCTGTACGTGTAAAAATAAAACCTAGCTTTTTCCACAATTACTGCAAAAGTGTGATTGTTAACGAAGCCAACAAAATATGTATGTTAGTAAGAAAGTTTAAGGGGTGTCTTAAAAATTTGAATTGAGACATATTAATAAATGAGCCAACTGAGTACTGGAGCTTATGCAACTTTCTGCTCAGTTCTTTAATTTTATATTAGGAGACCCAGTGATAAAATAATTTAGTTGATCACTTGAGTTAGAATATATCCACTGTGTCTTCACTATGAGTAGAGGTGTGGACAAAGTGATCTAAAGGCCACATGATACATTGAAGTAAAAAAAAAAAAAAAAGCCAAATTGTTGTTATCTTGGGGTTGTACATTGGTAGCTTGAATCGAATACCTTATTTTTGTTAAAAATGGTGGGGCTTTGCCCTTGATTATTAAAGATGCACCCTGGAATTTTTAATCATTGATGGTTTATCCATAAAAATATTTTTATTCCAAATTTCCCCCACTCAATTATCCCCCATTCCCCACCCCAATCCCACACTTCTTGGCATACTTCTGAACAACCTCTCTTACAGTTGATGTGTGCTCAGGAGACAAAAACTAAATTAATTTAGGCAAAACATAATTAGCAAAGAAAATATTACTTCCCCCTCCCAACCATAGAATAACATGCCAAAGAGAGTCAATTTGGGGATTATCTACTGTTTTGTGTGTTGGTTTATCTGTGCCATAGTTCATTGACTGTCTTAAAAAATTTATTTTGTGTTTGGTTCTATTTAGTTTCATCATTGATTATGTACTTCGAGTGTAACCTTGACCAATATTTAACAAGAAATAGATATTAGAAATGATTTCTTAAAAAATAGAATTTTTTTCCCCCCAAATGAGAAATGATAGCACGTTTTATCAGAATTTTTCGCCATTGCATGGTTGCCTACATATTAGTTGTTTTTAAAGCTTTTCCTTGCTGTTAAGTTCATTGCTCAGGTTGATAAAATCATCATTTCTTTTAAAAATAGAATTTGTATAGATTATGTGAATGAGTGCATCACAGGAGTTGCAAAACACTCTGAAGGCATAGCTTGAGATTTCTTTCTGCTAGTCTTTTTGAATTCAATTCTTTCCTATGGTTGGCAAAGGACACCTGCCCCAGCAATGGTAGAAAATTTTTGAGGTGGTGGAAAATGGAAATCTTTGAAACTCAGGAAATTGCTCCGACAATGTTCTGCATGATCTAAATTTATGAAAGTGACCACAAAAATGTAGTATGCTTTTTCCTATGTGCTTTTCATTGGATACAATTCTTGTGTGTTAACACTCTATTTTGCTTTGTGATGGGGATAAAATTTATTAACTATTGTACAGTGGTTTAATCTTTGTTCATCTTTATTTTCATGGTGAAAAAATAGACCTAAATGTTTGTATGGTATAAAGTGTCATATAAAGATCTAATATGAGTCTACATAGTCTATGTTAATGGTGCTTATATATCCTTTAAATGTAATTCAGGTTTGCAGAGTATCAACACGGAATTAATGAAGAACAAGGCTAGAACCACATCAGTATCTTGAAACTTTTTTTTTAATGCCTTCATGTTGGATGCCAAGTTTGTTTTTATTCTTCTAAACATGAACTTTGGATTCTGTGTCAAGTAATGGGCTTGCTATTGATGAGTAACTGAAATAACTGTGAAAAATCTCATTGAAATAAAACATTGCAGCTAAGGTTATTAAGATCAGTTCATTGGAGAACATATTTAATTTTTTCAGACAGTATATCAGAAACTGTATTATAGAGAAAAGTGTAATTTTGTTGTTAACTGTAATTTTTTTATTGAAAGACTTTTTATAATTTTGCTTTTAAAATTTCTATTGAAAAGAATTTGCAAATTGTACATCTAGTTTAATAAAGTACTTTAAACATAAACCTTTGTGTTGTGATAGTCTTTTATTGGCAAGACTAAGTAATTCTTTAATTAATTCAGAGTCCAGTCATTAGGTATTCATTAAGCAACTGCTTTATGCCATTGTGCTATACATTGTGGAGATATAATTAAAGATTATGAGGAGCTTACACTAATGGGGGAGATAACAAGTACTTATATGAATATATGTGACATAAATATAAAGTGAATAAATAAGATACATACACTCAGACTTAGAGCTTTTAAGGGAAAGATGGTGATTCAGTTGCCTCTAAAAGAAGGAGCTGTCCTCTGTGGTGTGATGGTGAGAAGGGGAACATTCCTGGCATGGGGGGACCTATGCCGACAGAAAGGGGAGTGTAGTGTTGGAGGAGTAGAGAAGGTGGGAGGAGGAAGGATGTACGGGGAGGATGGAGAGAGCGTGGGTCAGCTTTGCTGGGGCTTCCGGAGGCAACTGAAGAGGTTTTATTGTATCAAAGTCATCAATTGGGAGATAATGGAGTTGATTGAATAGGGAGTCAGATTATTATTTGGGCTACGTACGTACTTCCTCTGCCCATGTAGATTGCAGTTGGTTCTTCATCTTTAGAAAGTGAACTTGATGAGAGTCTGTGGTCACAAATCACTTTTTGGGCTTAGCGAGGCTGGTTCTTATACCATCAAAACTTATAATTTGATACTTTGAACCATTAGAACTTCTGGTTGTATAAAATTTGAGAATTTAGGGTCATTCTCAGTCCATTAGCAGATACTGGAAAAGTAGAGGAAGAAGTGCAATTCAATTTAACGAGCATTTATTAAGGTTGAGTGTTGTGGAAAGTGCTGGGAGATAAAACGATGAAAGTCTTTGCCCTGTCTAGGAGCTTAAATTTGACTTGGCAAATACAAAACATAACCAGATAAATACAAAATAGAAGCAAATCATTTTGACAAGGGGTGTAGTTGACAAAATCTGGGTAGTTGGGAAAATCCCCCATGTAGAAGGTGGCACCTAAGTTGAGTTTAAGATCCTGCACTATTTCAAGCGAGAATTGAACAAGTAGGACATTTCAGTCAGGAGGCACTTGTGATGCAAAAAAAAATAAATAAATAAATAAATGAGCAAAATCAACAAAATTGACCTAGCACAACCTGCTTTCTTTTTGTGATACAAAATCCCAAGATCTCTTACTATCCTATTCCAACTGATGTTCCCAAGACAAGAGAAATATTATGTTATTGCTTTGGCTCAAGTCATGAAAGCAAAACAGAAAGAGGAGGCAAAGTTCTGTCACAAATTGCTGCCAAAGCACACCTTCATTAGTCTCCAGTCAGATGTCTGCTCAAGGTGATGGGGTACCGGCTTTTAGATAGTATGGATTAGTTGTTTTCAACTATGCTTGCTTATGTTTCTGTATTGCTGGGTGGGTGACATTTAGGGGGTTCGAATAATTGAAGTACATACCATTTTAATAACTAAAAGAATTTATGTATCTCTTAAAGTATAACATCCCATAGAATAACTCAGTCTTCTGACATGGTCATAAGTAATATGAAATGTTAAATACTAAAGCTGTATTGTGTATTTTATTTGGAAAACAATTCAATTTTATCTCCTGAACGACATGGCATGCAGATGTATAAACTATGAAAATCCTCCATTTAAAAATTACCTTTTTAAATGTAAAGGTTTCAAGAAGAAAGCTGAAAAGTTTCTTTTTTAAAAATGATTTATAGGATTTCTTCTACCTTAGTTGTGTGAACAAACTAACCAAAGAGACCAAAAAGACATTTTAAGTAGTGTGTCTCCTATTAGTTGGCTAATTGATTTTTTATTTTTATTTTTACATTGCCTTTTCCTCCCCAAATAATTTTTTCTTCTCTTCTCTCCCATCCCTTGCCTTTTCCTCCCCAAATAATTTTTTCCTCTCTTCTCTCCCATCCCTTGTAATGAAAAAAAAAATTTTTTTTTGGTGGGGGAGAGTTTGATCCATTTAATTAGCAGAACTAATACCAATTTATAAAGGGCTTTAAAAATGCATACTTGAATTTTAAAGGCTACAGTCAATTAACATATTAATGTGTAATAAAGAGTAGATATGCCTTTATAGTCTTTTCACCTTTATTACTTTTCCTTCAATATTGGATCTTCTAGTATCAAGGCTGGCTAGTATCCACCATTATGCCCAGTCCCAAAGCAGTGTAACAAAGTCGTTTAAAAGACAGAGATAGAGAGCAAGGCAGAGGGAAGAGAAAGAGAGAGACAGACAGAGAGAAAGACACACACACACACACACACATACACAGAGAGGGAGGGAGAGGAGAGAGGAAATTCAGAGTTAATTGATTTGTAAAAAAAAAAAAAATACTGAACTTAATCAAAAAAAAGTATTTTCCAAACAACAGAAAAGGGAAATCCATGAATCTGAATTTCTATGGCATACAGCTTGCTTTCTTTGTGTAGATATCTACAAAACTTGATGTGGGCTAGCTATGTGCTTCAGTGGATAGATTGCTGGGCCTGGAGTCAGGAAGATGAGTTTTCCTGAATTCAAATCTGGCCTCAGACCCTCCTAACTGTGACCCTCAGCAAGTCATTTCAAGTGAGAGCTGAAGAGGGAGAGCATTTCAGTCATCAGGGACTTTAGGTAGATACGAAAACTAATGCAAGCAAATCCTGTTTGCCTCTGTTTCCTCATCTGTAAAATGACCTGAACAGGAAAGTGTCAACCCCCCTCTGGTATCTTTGCCAAGAAAACCTCAAACAGGGTCACAGAGACTGTGTCGCCTCAACACCACAAAGCCCAACATACAACTTTCAATGCTGTCTTGTTTGTATATCTTGGATTTTCATCTGTTCTTTGCAGTAAATAAATACTTCAGTTCCCTCTTTTAAAAAAATAAAAACACCAGCAACTCTATTGCTAGTTCCCTTTTACTCCTTTTATTTAGAGGGGAGGAAAAAAAAATGTAAGAAAAATAAAGCAAAACATTGTTCAACCATTACCCAATTCCCTCAATTCTTTGCCACCAGAAAAGAATTGATTTTTTTGCACATATAGGTTATTTTCCTTTTTCTTTGATCTCTCTGGGCTACAGACCTACTAGGTTATTGCTGAATCCAAGGGCCTGCACAGTTTTACAACCCTATGTGCATAGTTTCAAATTATTTTCCAGAATGGTTAGATCCATTTATCATTCCATCAATAGTGCGTTAATGTCCCATTTTTTCCCACATTCCTTCCAACATTTGTTATTTTCCTTTTCTGTCATAAAAACCTATCTGGTAGAAGTGAGGTGGTACCTCATAGTTGTTTTAATTTGCATTTCTCTGATCGATAGTAATATAGAGCATTTTTTGGATATGATTATGGATAGGTTTGATTTCTTCCTCTGAAAACTATAGGTTAATATCTTTGTCTATTTATTAATTGTGGAATGGCTTATAAACTTGACTTCATTTTTCTACATATTTGAGAAATGAGGCTTTTATCAGAGAAACTTCCTATGACATTCCTCCCCAGTTTCCTACTTTCCTTCTAATCTTAGCTGCACTGGTTTTGCTCATGCAATCCCTTTTTAATTTAATGTAATCAAAATTGCCCATTTTACATCTTGCATTGCTCTCTATCTCTTGTTTGGTTATAAATTCTTCCATTCTACATAGATCTGATAGGTAAAATATTCCATATTTCCCTAATTTACTCATTGTATTACCTTTTATGTCCAAATCATGTACCTATTTTGACCTTTTCTTGTTATAGAGTGTGAAATATTGGTCTACCAAACTGCTTCCCAGTTTTCCCAGCAATTTTTGTCAAATAGTGAGTTCTTGTCCCCGAAGCCGGGATCTTTGGGTGTACCAAACACTAGAGTAATATCATTTACTATTATGTTTTGTGTATCTTTATGATATATTCCTTTGTTTCTTAACAAGTACCAGATTGTTTTGTCCATGACCACTGTGTAATACAATTTGAGACCTGGCATTGTGAGGTTACCCTCACTACTTTTTCCCCATTGAATCCTTTGATATTCTTGACCAGATGAATTTTTTTAATTATTATTTTTTCTAGCTCTGTGGAATTCCTGCTGCAGTTTTCAAGGTTATCTTGATCACCCCATTGAATTGAAAATCCAATAAATTAGAGTCACAATTTATTGTCTTTCATGCAATTGTCAGGGCAATTTTCTGACCAGCAGAATATCTCCATGTATGTCTCAGAAATAAACAGATATGATCAGGTAGCTTTCATATATTCTCAAAAAGTAATCAAGACACTTTTTCTTTTCTTTTTTTTTAGCTTTTTATTTTCAAAATACATGCATAGATAGTTTTCAACATTGACTGTGCAAATTCTTGTGTTCCAAATTCTTTTCTCCCTCCCTTCCCCTCACCCCCTCCATTAGATAGCAAGTAATCCAATATAAGTTAAACATGTGCAATTCTTTTATCATCTTTTCATATTTATCATGCTGAACAAGAAAAATTAGATCAAAAAGGAAGAAAAAAACATGCAAGAAAACGACAAAAGTGAAAATACTATGTTGTGATCCACACTCAGTCCCCATAGTCCTCTCTCTGGGTACAGATGGCTCTCTTCATCACAAGTCCTTTAGAAATGAAGGCAATTATTTCTGATTTAACATTTACATGTAAAAGATTACAATTCAGTATACAACCGTAAAGATCATAGGAATCAGCAGACGTTCTCACATGTGGGTTAAGCAGAAACTCGAGAAAAATTGATCAGGATGGCCCCCTGGATACTGGATTTTCTTTCCTCTCTGGGATTTCATGCCTTTCCCTACTTGACCGATGTCTCATTTTCTGCCTTCTTTTGTAGATGTAGTAGCCACTAAATGTAGATGTCCTCCAAAGCTCTGTCCAGGGCTTTCTTTTCTTTTTTCTTTTTTTCTTTTCTATCTATTCTCTGTTGATTTAATCATCTCCCTAATGATTTCAAGTATCATCTCTATGGAGGTCATTCCAACCCTGGTCTCTCTTCCAGAATTCCAGCATCAGCATCTGCTTTTTGTACATTCGCAACCAGATGTCCTGGATCAGATAGCAAACTCAGTACGTCCAAAACAGAACTCATTATCTTTGGTCCCAAATCCTCAGTTTTTCTCAACTTGCTTATTACTTTTGAGATTACCACTATCCTCCCACTTGCTCAGGCCCTCAACTTCTGACCATGGCATCCCACCACTCAAGAAATTCAGGCGGTTCTTCATTACCTTCAACTTCAAATGGAAAGAATTTTGTCACTCAAATCTCCTCTCCATTTCCTCCTTTTCTTCCTTACCAATCTTCTCTCCATTCTATTGCCCTTTTGTATCCTGTGGCCTTGTCTACACAGGCTAACTTGTCGTTGCTCTCCATCTCCTGTATTTGGGCCTTTGAATGAGCTAATTCCTCAAGTTTGGGATGTTCTCCCTCCCAGCCTATCAATTAGAATCTCTGGCTTCTTTTAAGATAGCTTAAGCATGCCCTATTCAGAGGCTTTTCCTAGTCTTTTCAGTTGTTAGTATTGTTTCTAAGATTTCCCTCCATTGATTCTGTATTTATCTTGTATGTTCTTTTTTAGAGATCTAAGGAGGGGGAAGAATGGGGGCTTTTTAGCACAGAGCCTGCACACAGTAGATACTTAATGAATGCTTATTTTCATCTATTTGGTTGGTAAGGAAGAACATTTTATTTTACTTTAAATAAAGAGGTTCCCCCTCCTCCTCCCTCTTTTTTTTTTTTTTTTCTACCAGGACTATCAGATAAACGTGTTTTCTAGAGTAGCAGTAGTAGAGACTGGCATTCATATAATTCTAATATTAAAAAAGTACTTTAGAAAGACATATTTAATATTTAGTAATTAGTACTTAATTATAGATAGCATTTCATGTGGTGCACGATGTGGTGCAAAGTATTTTACAAATAATTCTTTTTATCCTTATCACAAACCTATGAAGTAATTATTATTATTATGCAATTTTTATAAGCAAGACTCAGAGTTAAGTGACTTATCCAAGGTCATACAAGAAGGGACAAGACTTAAATCTTCCTGAATCTGTCAAAATCTCCAAGTTGTGGTGACATCGGTGGTGATGCTGTTGCTTGACATCCCAGGATTCACAGGTGTTATACTAAATTATACTTAGTATACTTATTTACAATGTTCTACTAAGGAATACTAAGATTGGATCATGATTACTTGCTGACCTTTGAGTGTTATTTTTTCTATAAATACCTATAATAGCACTCTATAAGAATGCAAAACAATATTTTGTTGTGATTTAATTAGATTCCCATCATGATTTTTATAATTTGTTGGAAAGGCGCTTTTCCCCCTCTGGTCTGCAGTTTGGATATCTCCCTGTTGAGAAAATTCTAAGAGTTGTCTAAGGGACACAGAGTCGTTAAACAGATTTCTAAGACCACCCAACTACTATGTGTAAGAGGCAGGAGTTGAAGGTCAAGTGTTCCTGGTTGTCCGAGGGCAGCCAGCCTTCTGTTTCCTACTATGGCCACTGAATATTTCACCCCTTCATGTCCAGGCTGGTTTTTGAATTGTTATAATAGCAATAGCACTTGCTTGCGTTCTGATATCTATCAGCTTTTGGAAAACTATCTCATAATTAATTAATGAACTAGGATGGGATGTTCAGACACAGGTGAGACATCGAGTCACTGTCACTTTGAACAAATAGCTTTGCCATTGGACCTTTCCTTCCTCATCTGTACCATGACGGAGTTGGACAAAAAGCTCTATAAGATCTGTTTAATCCTCTAATTCTTTGATTTTGTCATTGTTCAGAATTGATTTCATTGATGTAGGGATTTGGGGGTCAGGTAACTCCTACCAAGTCAGATCAGCAACTTAATAATATTTAGATATTATCTAGAGCAATGGGGTCAAACTAGACATTGCATGTTGACTTAAAGAACCACAGATTACTATTACCCATGTTTTGTTGCATTTTAATTTATTTTGTTAAATATTCCCCTGTCACATTTTAATTAGATTAAGGTACTTCTTGGGAGTATTGCAGGCCCGTGTCTTGCCTTTGAGGCCTTTGACCTGAAGCACTGAGAAGCTAAAATATACCCGAGGTAAGACGTGAATGCAAGTTTTCCTGATTCTGATGCTGTCCATTATGCCAGAGTCTCTGATGGTTTTTTTAACAGTTCTTGCGAAAGGTTTGCTTTAGGGGACTGAAGACAGGCTTAAAGTTTGATGTACCTAAAGTGAATCTTGTTCATTTTAGGCATGTCAAATAGTTTATTGATCAAAAAAGACCCTCTCTATTCAGCCACCACTTGTTTAATAGGACAGGGGGTGATAGCATCTGAATTATCTAAAAATTGAGAGTTCATTCATTCATTCATTTTCTTTACTACATTCTTTCTACCACTAGAGGTCAGAAATTAACCCCTGAGAATATTCCATCTTCTGCTCAACCATCATCCCTGGCAGCTGTCAATCTTTGCAGTCATTCATGCTAGTCAAGTATTTTTGAGGGTTAAGCAAAGGTGAAGATAATTTCCCAGGTTTTTTTATACTATTACAGTCACTTCCCTCAACTCTAACCTTGAATCTCAGGATTGCATTAATTCCCTCATTTTTAATATGTAAACATTTCCAAATATTTAATTTAAGTGAATATTTTGGATGTCAAGATAATAGTCAAGTTCAAGTTAATAAGCATTTATTAAGTGCTCACTGTGTGCTGGACACTGTGCTAAGTAAGCCCTATAACAATAATAACAATGAGAACATACCTTGGACATCACCTTTTCTTTCTTTATAATTGGAAACTGAAGAAAAAAAAATTGAATATAAATTTTTTTCAGTTATATTTTTAAGAAAAAAGTTACAACCCAGATAACTTTTTTTAATTAAATCTTTTTATTTTCAAAATATATGCATGGATAATTTTTCAACATTGACCCTTGCAAAATCTTGTGTCCCAAATTTCTTCTTTTTCCTCTAAACCCCTCTCTTCAATGTCCAGTAATCCATTATATGTTAAACATGTTAAAATATGTTAAATCCAATATATGTATTTTTACATTTTTAAGCAATTTATACAATTATCTTGCTGCATAAGAAAAATCAGATCAAAAAGGAAAAAAAATGAGAAAGAAAACAAAACGCAACAAACAACAAAAGGAGTGAGAATACTATGTTGTGATCCAAACTCAATTCCCACCATTCTCTCTCTGCATGTAGATAGATGCCTCTCTCTATCACAAGATCAATAAAACTGTCCTGAATCATCTCATTGTTGAAGAGAGCCACTTCCTTCAGAATTGATCATCATATAATCTTTTTGTTGCCATGTACAATGATCTCCTGGTTCTGCTTGTTTCACTCAGCATCAGTTCGTGTCAGTCTCTCCAGGACTTTCTGAAATCATCCTGCTGGTCATTTCTTATAGAACAATAATATTCCATAACATTTGTATACAGGTCACTTTTTTTTAAAGCATGCAAATAGTATGTTTTTATTAATCTATATGGTACCAAGATGCAATAAGATTGCTTTTTTTTTTTTTTTAAATATTGTATTATACCATATAGTAAGTATATATGATAAATAACTACTATTATAGTACGATATAGTAAATAATATATAGTAAATAATTTTAATATAGTGAATAAAGCAAATTATTGCCACTAGGAGTTGTAGACATACCATACGTATTTATTGTACATGCTTAAATTTGATCTGATCTGTTATATAAATGTTTCAGTCAAAGTGGCGTTGACAGTGAATTTTCTATGATACTCCATGAAACTAAGTACTAACCTTCATACAAGAAGCTGGAAGTATTACTAGTTCATTGTTCAAAAGATATCAAGTTCCTGATAAAACTGTTTGTCAAAAGCACATTTCTTCTTTTTTTTCCTTTTCTTTCCTTTTTTTTTCTGGAGACAACCAGGATTAATTGACTTTCCTAGAGCTTGTAATTGACTGAGACTAGATTTGAACTGATTCCAGGGCCAATGCTCTATCTACTGCACCACCTGGCTGCCCCATCAAAAGCACATTTTGCTATATTTTCCTCAAAAAAATGATATAGTATATACTTCTTGGAGTTATTTGATGATTAAATGAGATTGCTAATGTATGCTTACAGTTCAGATCATTTTAAGTATTTATTTGGTTGAAGCAGTTTACTTTTCCACTGGAACATAACAAAGCAGAGTTTACTCAAAAGGTGCAATGGAGTGAAAATTGAATTCTAATGTTCGAAAGTTCTAGGATGACATTGTTTTTACCATGATATCAGAAGTTTATTCTGAAGCAACTGTTTTTCTAATGAAATACAGTTGCTGGTTCCAGTCTTTTAAGCAGGGCAAATCTATAATATAAGAACGATATCCTTCTTGGTCTTTGGAACATTTTAGAAGTCAGATACTTTAAAAATTAATCAATCCATACAGTCTATGGTGCCTCTTTGTAACTCACTACAGAAAACAAATCAAATAAGTAATACCACTAGACATTGACTTCCTATAAGAGCAAGAAAAGTGGTTTTTGGTTTTCCAGATTAGTATGATGGGTTTTTTTCTCAAAATGTTGGGGAAGGAAAAAAAAGGATGTTGCTAATCGAGATTAATCACATAATGACAGTTCACCAAAATAGTAGTATTATCTCCTACAGATTTTAAGCATTGTCTCTTTTTTTTTTAATTTTTATTTAATAATTACTTTATATTGACACTCGTTTCTGTTCCGATTTTTTTTTCCCTCCCTCCCTTCACCCCCTCCCCTAGATGGTAAGCAGTCCTTTATATGTTGGATATGTTGCAGTATATCCTAGATACAATATATGTTTGCAGAACCGAACAGTTCTCTTGTTTAAGCATTGTCTCTTGTATTACATGGCAATATTTCAAATCCAAAAGAGCATATATGAAACAACTTTGCAAAATCTTCTATTTTATGGAAGATTTTTTAAAGTAAAATGTGCTAAATCCTATGTCATCTTTCTACATTAAAGAATCAGAGGCTTAGAATATGATATTCCAGAAAACAACCCCAAATCAGCTATCCAGTAAAACTGAGTAGAATATTTCAGGAGAAAAAAATGACATTCAATGAAATACGGGACTTTCAAACATTTCTGATGAAAAAACCAGAGCTGAACGCAAGATCCAATTTTCAAATATAAGATTCAAGAGGAGACTGAATAGGTAAACAGTAAAGAAAAAAACAAATTATTCAATAAGATTAAATGGTTTCTATCCCTTCTGGATCAATAGCAGAATTTTTAAAAAAGATCTGAGCATTAAAAAAAAAAAAAGAATCTGAGCATTACAATTGCACATAATGTTAGAGGGTATAGTAACTACTCAAAATAGCCCTCTAGTGAGGATTTTTTGACTCAAAGTATAAATACTGCGCCCAATGGTTAAAACAAATGTACAAAAAATTAATAAATTTACTTACTTACTATGTTCCAGGTTAAACAGGTAGGACACAAAGAAAAGCAAAAATATACTCCCTAGGAGCTTACATTCTTTAAAAAAAAAAAAATATATATATATATATATATAATTGAGGAAAAATAATATCTACACACACACATATAATTGAGGAAAAATAATATCTACACACACACACTGTGTGTATAGATATTTTACATGTGTGTGTGTGTGAGTGTGTGTGTGTAGATATTATTTTTCCTCAATTATAAGCAAAAACAATTTTTAACATTTTAAAAAACTTTTGTATTCCAAATTTTATTCCTCACTCTTTCTTCTCCCCCTTCCCTGAGACAGTAAATAATCTGATATAGGTTCTGTGTCTGCAATCATATAAAACATTTCCATTTGAGTCATTTTGTACAAGAAGACTCAGAGAAAAAGAGAGGAAAAAAGAAAGAAAGGAAGGAAGAAGAAAGGAAGGAAAAAAGAAAGAATGAAAGTAAAATAATATGCTTCAGTTGTATTTAGACTACATTGGTTCTTTCTCTGAAGGTAGATAACATTTGCTTTAATTTAAAAATTTTTTATAATAGTTTTTTATTTTTCAAAATATATGCAAAGATAATTTTCAACATTCACCCTTGCAAAAACTTGTAATAATTTTTTTTGTTATGAATTCTTTGGGAGTATCTTAGATCATTGTATTTCTTAAAATATGTTGATCATGTTGATCATTATACAATGTTGTGATATGTTCTTGTTCTCCTTATTTCACTCTGCATCATTTCATGTAAATCTATCCAAGTTTTTCTAAAATCATCCCACTTGTCATTTCTTATAGCAAAATAATATTCCATTATAATTGTGTACTACAACTTGTTTAGCTATTCCCAACTGATGGGCATACTTTTAATATCCAATTCTCAACTACCAAAGAGCCGCTATTAATATTTTTATACAAATAGGTTCTTTTCCCTTTTTTTGTTTTTGTTTTTGTTTTAAGATCTCCTTGAGATATAGACCCTAATCAAAAGATAAGCACAGTTTTATAAATCTTTGGTCATGGTAAGAATCTTAGATTCTAATTGGAGAGACAAGGTACAAAAAATAGTCAATGCAAGATTTACACAATAGAAACACCAGCAATAGAGGGGATAAGGTAAGAAGGGGAGCTCTGGAAAGATTTGTAATAGAAGATGAGATTTTAGTTAAATTAACAAATTAACTATTAGAAGCTATTTTTTTTTAAGAAGAGAGAAGGTTGGTCCTAGTTTGTTACAAGTAGTGTGGGTCTTTTATATACTCTTGTAGAAATCCTCTTGGAAAGTCCCAGGTTGTTTTAGAAATTTCTGCATACTGTAGAGAACATTATGTTACAATTTAGGAAAAGAATGCTAAATAAAAAAAGGGAAAGCAAATCAAGCTTACATTGTGTGACATTAAGGACCTCCTTGATAAATTCTTAAGGATTTCTTGGATTCACAAGATTCAGATAATAGTAATTTTATGTTCCTAAACAAAATTCTATTCATGCTCTTTAAAGAAAGGAGGAAGAAATGTGGAGTTCTTTCTTTTTTCTGTTTTCAGCAGTCTAGTAGAAAAAGGACTGGACTCATAGTGATTCTGTTTCAGGCCCTGCTTCTATCTCTTCATGTTTTTATTCCTCAGTTTTTTGTAGAAAAGAGGCTGATTTATCATTATATTAGTAGGGATAGTATATTATTATACTATGTACTAATATGTCATTATTATCAGTAGGAATAGTATATCATTATAGTCCTAGCCTCTTGATCAGTACCTTGCTCATAGTAGAGACTACGTATTGTTTATCAGATGTATTTGGACTGAGGTTGAAGTAGACGATCTCCAATGTGACTTCCAATGGTAACATTAATATTTCCTTTATAAGCATCCCTTTTTAAACATCCCATCAGAGAACTACTGCTTTTATTTTGATTTCATAAACCATTATCTTTAACAGGAACTAAAAAAAAGTAAAACCAAAAAACCCTGTGGAAACCACCTAGAACTGTCTAATGCTTGCAGTATATTTTTCATAAAGCAGGCAAAGAATTAAATAAGCATTCAAAGAAGAAAATAAGCATTTATTAGTCTACTACATTCCAAGCACTTTACAAATATTATCTCATTTGATCCTAAGAACAATCCTGAGAAGCAGCATTCTTATTATTTCCATTTTACAGATGAAGAAACTGAGTCACACAATAAGTAAGTGTCTGAGGCAGAATTTGAATTCAGGTCTTCCTGATTCCAGGAACCATTCTATCCACTGAACCATTGAGTTGCCTAAGCAAGACTTACCTGATGGATTCTGTTTTCTACATAAAGTTCTTTGGATAAAACACCCTTCCAATTTATTGCATTGTTCTTATCTTAGGAAATCTGGTCTTTTATTTATTCTTAATTCTGAAGATCCCTGGACCTTATCATCTCAACCATTACTGTTGTCTTGAGGATTTCTAGACCTTTTCCTTCTAACCTGCATTTGAAATTTCTTTTATGTCTTGTTTTTCCCAATTAGAGAGTAAAGTCTTTGAAAGCAGAGAAAAGTCCCTTGCTTTTTCTACTTGTATCCCCAGCATTTAACATAGCACTTGGCCCAAAGCAAGCTCTTAATAAATATTCATTCTTTCATTTATTGTCCCTCCATCCATTCATTGATCCACCCATCTGATGTATAGAAAAGCCTTTCATTTGCATAACATTTTAAGCCTATAAGCCATTGTCACTGGACACTTCATTTGGTCCTCACAACAATCCCTTGAGATAGCAATTTCAAGTATTTTTATTCTCATTTTGGATGAGTGGAACTGAGGTTGAGAGGTTAGGTGAATTATCAGGCTCACACAGCTAGTCGGGGAGGAACTGAGATTCAAACTCAAATCTTTAATTCGGAATTAGTGCCCTTCCTAATATTAATACCTAATATTTCCTTGGTTGTCCCGCATGAGACAATACTTTGTTATTTAATCCTATATTTCTTTTGCTTTTGCAGGGCAACACGCCATTTGTTTCAAAACTTTAATCCTTATATTTAATAATCAGAGTTTCCTGAGCCTCTTTTCTCACTTATTCCCTTGTTCTTCCAAAGACAACTGAACTGAAGAAATGGCCTTTGCGAGATAAGCTGACAGATGGTACAGTGATTGGCTGTTTATATATTACAAAACGTGGAATGGGGAAGGGAACTACAATATAAAGCAACTGTGATTTTAGCTTACTCTTTAAAGCATGAAAAACACATCTGTTTTAAGGAGAAAAAAAGAAAATTTCAGTAAACCAAAGAACTGAAGGGAAAACAAATAGAGCAGACAATCCTTGAAGCTGATATATTGTACTTTATAACAGCTTTCAAGAGACAGATTTTAATTCATCTTTTATTCTTCTAGTATTTCTTGTAGTGCCTCATTGAATTTATGTGTATCTGATTTTCTAGAAAGGAAAATGCTTTAGCTATCATTTACAAAGATGATCAGGAAGTGATCCATTAGACTGAATACCCTATTAGATTGAGAATGTGTCCCATTTTAAAAGTCTTATCTAAAATTCTATATTTTATTTATAAAATTTTTATTGATGTCTTTTGTTTTAACTGAAGTCATCCCTTAATATGGAGCCTCCTCTTACTGAAAAATCTTTTGTAACAAAGAACACCTGAGAAGAAAAAGCAATGGACAGGGTAGCTTTGAGGGACGTTTTGTACTTGCAGTCCCTTATCTTGCTAATGAAAGGAGAGAAGGAGGTTTTGTCATCTGTTCTCCAGGATTTAGAGTACTCATTACAGTTAATCAGAGTTCAACAGCCTTGGGGTATTATTTTACTAACACTCTTGTAATAGATAAACAGCAAATCACTGCACCATCTGTCAGCTTAACTCCAAAAGGCCATTTCTTCAGTTCAATTGTTTTCCAAAGAGCCAGCTCATTTTCATTATTGCAATTATTGTATATGCTGTTCTCCTGGCTTTGCTTATTCCTTTCAATTCATACAAGGCTTCCAATGTTTTTCTGAATTCCTTGTATTCATTGTTTCTTACTGCATAATAAAATAATAATATTCTATTACAATGAAACAAATGAAGCAAAATGCTGCTACGAATATTTTTGGTATTTCTGGAGTCTCTTTTTTTGGGGGGGGATGAGATTTGACCTTCATGTGTTATATAACCAAGAAAAAATTCCATTAATTTAGATCTGACAAATAATATAAAACAGAAATTATAAGGAATAAATAATGAACAAATTTGTGTTAAATACCCAAGACTGATAGACATCAAGAAAATTATAAAGCCATAGATTTAGAACTGGGAGGGACCTCAGAGGCCATCTAGATCAATCCCTTTGTTTTATGGATGAGGAAACTGAATCTCAGAAAGGTTATTGCCTAAGATCACACCACTAATAAGTGACAAACTTGAATGAAGGTTCTGTGCTACAAAATCTATAGTTCTTTTCATTTAACCATGTTCTCTTTCAAAACTATTAAGAATTGCTATTAGAATTGTTTGGATATGTATACTTACATTGTATTTAATTTCTACTTTAACATATTTAACATGTATTGGTCAACCCGCCATGGGGGGGGGGGGGAAAGGAAGGGAAAAATTGGAACAAAAGGTTTGGCAATTGTCAATGCTGTAAAATTACCCATGTGTATAACTTGTAAATAAAAAGTTATAATTAAAAAAAAAAAAGAATTGCTATTAGGTCTACCCAGTAAAGAGATCAAAGAAAATTGAGAGAGATTTAGATAAAGCTCAGTTTGAAAATAGTTGATTGAAATTACTTCAGATTTACAATTACGGCCTTTGAGAGATGTAAAGAAATCGGGATTGTCACTTTTTGTTGTGACTGGAAAAAAGGAGAAGTTGCATCAAATAGGGGAGTGGAGGAAGAAATTATGCTGTATGGATGTAATGAGATATTGTTGTGCTTTACAGAATGATGAAAGGGACTGTTTCAGAGAATTGAAGAAGTGTATGAACTAATACATCACCAGAGAGCAATTTATATGGTAACAATAGCCTTGTAAAGATAAATAACTTTAAAGACTTCAGGATTCTGATCAATGTAATGACAAAACATGACTTTAGAAAACTGAAAAGAAAGAGTTGTTTTTATGCCCGTGGCCTCCTTACTCTGGTGCATCCTACAATTCTTGACTTTGGACCATCTATCCCTCTTCAAAGTCAGCCTCCTTCTCCTATTGGTGAGTTCTTCCTGGAGTCTCCATTTGGTCAAGGGGCCCAGAAAGATCTTCCTTTATTCCCTAGGCTTGACTTTTGGGTATCAAAATCATCCCCACCTCCTAACTCTCTAGCACTGGTACCTTTATCCCTTTCCCCCTCTTTATCATCTTTTGTATGTTGTCTTCCCACATTAGAAATAAGAAGTAAAACACTTTATAAATTTCTTGTGATATCTATATTATTAAAATTGTATATACATATTTATATGCAAGCATATGATTAATATATCAAGATAATCTAATAATATTGCTTTATCATATGACTGTTGCAAATCATAATTCAAAATCTATTAGATGGTTTTTATGTCATTTTAAAAATAGCTTTTTATTTTTCCAAAAGCATACAAAGATAGTTTTCAGCATTCACTTTTGCAAAACCTTGTGTTCCAAATTTTTCTGCCCCCCTCCCCTAGACAGCAAGTAATCTAATTCACATACAATTATAGAAATAAGTTTCTTGAGGACTGGGATTGTTTTTTTGATTGTTTTTGTATCCCTTGCACTAAGTACAGCAGCTGGCACACAATAGGATGTAATAAATGTTTGTTTCCTCCTAGTCCAGAATTGTGTGATTCTAGGAAAAGACAGAAAATGAGAGAAAGTTACCAAAAAAAGGGGGGAAAGAAAAAAAGAGAATTATTGAGCATTTAAAAAAATACAGAGAAGATAGAAGTTCAGTGGGACCATCGATGAGCAGCAGCTTTGAAAACAACAGGGTGAATTAATCAAATACTTTTTTAAAAATTAAGCTGTAAATAATAGTTTTATATTTTTACAGTTGATCCTCTCTCCCTTGTTCCATTGTAATGAGAATATTCTTTTTAATTTTTTGGTGTGAACATTAGATTTAGAATTTTTAAAAATTAAATTGTTTTCCCCTAGAACTCTTGTCCTTAGGTTATTAGATATAGGAAGACTAATTTTTTTTGAGAAAATTTCAAATGATAAAAATAGAGGAGAGTTGATATTTTTAAGGATAGTCACTTAGACAAACTAAGACTTTACAGTGTATAAATTATTTAGTATAAAAATTTTAAAGTATTCTATAAGCATATAAAAAATCCTCTTATCAATTGTTCTTTATAATGAAATGAGCATTGGACTGGGTGTTTGGAGTACTTACTCTTTCACTAATTGTGTAATCTTGAGTAAGTCACTTCCTCTGTCTGGAGACCAGTTGCCTCATCAGTAAAATGTGGATACCGATATTTGTAAAACCTAACTTAAGGTGCTGATGACTTTGCAAATCTTTGAATCCTGTTGTTGATATTAGTATTTTGGATCCAGAAAGAAAAGAAAAGAAAACAAAAAGGCTTTATTTCTCCTAAAAGATGAAAAAAAGAACAAGGCTATAACATTACTGGAAAGGAACAAATGATGATGATAATGCTACCAATGTAGACTGATTGCATTTGACACAAATTTTCTTTATCAGGTTTACTCTTTCTTTCCTTTTAAAAAAAGTTCCAGGGAATTATCTCACTTGTGTCCAAATGCCCTTTGATCTTTCTCCTGGTGAGCTAGAGCTTTGGACTGGGCAGGATTTTTCTCTACACTATATCTAGGTCCCTAACTCCAAAGCCAGCATTTTTTCTATTATAATTCATTGGCACTTGATTTGTTATTAAAAATCATGAAGACCTTTATCTGAATGTCTTTTAAAACTTGAATTAAAAATTATTCTAAATTTAAAATCAAATACAATGGATATTTCCATATATACATATATGTGCACATATATACATGAATAATTATTTCAGGAAAAAAGGAAAGAGTACAACAAGCTTCAGGTCTTTTTTATATATAGCCTGTTTTTATTTTTTAAGATATATAGCTTTGAAAGCTATCCTAATCTGGCCTTTCTGGACTTTCTTTTTTCTTCATTTTTTTTTTGAAGGAAAGTTTATGATCCTCTTTTTTCCCCTTCCCTATTTCTATCTACTCCTGAACTTATCATTTCAATGGCCTACCCTCAATGGAAAAAAAATAAAGAACAAGAAAGTTCTCGTAACATTATATAGCAAAGCAAAGCAAAATCTCACATTAGCTGTACCTGAAAATGTGTCTCATTCTACCACTTCTCCACCAGGTGATATGAAGCCTTATATATCATCAGTCTTTTGGACTTGATGTGGGTCACTCATCAGAGTTTTAATGTTTTTTGAAGTTGTTTTTGCCATTGTAAATTAAATTTACATTACATTTGCCTTTATATTAAATTACTGTACCCAAAAAAGAGGCACTATAGCTACTTTTGTATATATAAATCATTTTTTCCCCTTTATTAGATCTCTTTGTGGGGATAGTCCTATTAGTGACATCAGTGGGCTAGAGTTTGCACAATACTATGATTTTGGAGCCATAGTTTTGAGCTGTTTGCCAGAATGACCCACCTAATTCATAGCTCCCCATTAGCATGCTTGTTTTTCCCAAGCCTTTCCAACAATTGTTATTATTCATTTTAGTAAGTTTTGCCAATCCATTGGGTGTAAGGTGGAACATCAGAGTTGCCTTAATTTGTATCTTTAGCTATTTTTATTTGAAACACTTTTTAATATAATATGGCTATAGATAACTTGGATTTCCTCTTCTGAAAATTGCGTATTCATATCCTTTGGCCATTTATCTTTTGGGAATGGCTCCTAGTCTTATAATTATAATGTAATAATTATATTTGAATCAGTTCCTTATGGATCTTGGAAATAAGACTTTTCAGAGAAACTTGTGGAAAAGATTTCCTCCCCACTTATTTGTTTGCCTCCTAATTTTAATTGTGTCATATTTGGGCAAATAGTTTAAAACTTGATATGAACAAAATTGTTTATTTTGTTTTTTTGTGATCCTGTCTAACCATTGGTTATTTACAAACTCTATCCATAGCTTTAAAAAGTACATTTTTCTTTGATCCTCTAATTTGTTTAGGATAGAACCTTTTATGTCTAAGTCATATCCATTTGTTTTTAATTTTTTTGGTGTAAGATGTGAGATGTTTGTCTAACTCTAATTTCTGAAAGACTCTATTTCAGTATCTTTTGCCTTTTGAAACATCATATTCCAAACTGAAATTCCTGGGAGTTTTCATTGAAATTTTCTTTCAAGATATCCTATCCAACATCCTAGACTCCCTGAAATCTGACTATAGAACCCTTCTAGCCAGGATCCAGAGCACTTAAATCCAGAGAAATTCTCCTAACCTTCTAAGGAGGTAAGCTGAAAATCAGGAAAATGTTGAGGTGCTGGTTCCTTTATATAAAAGTATTTTCTTTCTTCCTACCTGAAGAGAACCTGGAACTGTATATGGTGCAGTTAGACGGAGCAATGGGGAGAAATGCTGAACCTAGAGTAGGGAAGTTCAAAACTAGCCTTAGATATTTGTTAGCTACATAACCTTAGACCCAGGGAGGTCAAAATAGAGACAATAACAGCACCTTTCTTGCAAGAGTTTTGTGGGGATAACATTTGTAAAACACTTAGCAAAGCGCTTGGCCCATCGTGGACCCTATATAAGTACTTATTTCTTTTTCTTCCCAAGTTCTTGCTAACTCTGCCCTTCACCCAAGCATTCAATGTTAAGTAATCATCTCCTCTACCAAAGAAAAAATGTTTTATGGGAATGCACCAGGCTTGAAACCCAAACAAAAGTAATATATAATTATATTGTGATAGATAGCACTGGTATACTTTTATACTAAAATATTAATATATTTATACTAAAATATTAATATAGATAAAAATAGTCTGCAATTACATCATGCTTTAAGATTTGCAAAGGACTTTCAGTGTGTTAACTCATTTATTCCCTACTTAGTGTATAGAAAGACCCGATCTGTATTACACTTTTATAAGGTAAATCAATCTAGTCTTAGATCCATTTATTTACTCATTCAGCAAGAATTTATTAATCTAATCTTGTAAATAAATGCAGGCTTAAGTTTGTGTTTTAGGCCTATATTCCTCAAGAAAGTTACACTGGTATTAAACAGTCTATTTTTTAAATCCCTAGTGAGCCCCACAAACCTCTTGAGCAAGTGGGTATTCTCCAAGAGAAGAGATTATTTCAAAATGAGACCGCTAACTTTTCTTTGGCTAAAAACTTCCAGAACTACCAATGATGAAATATGCAGCAATTTATGGAAAATATAGACACGGGACTGGGAAATCCCAGCAGCATAAACACAAATACTGTTGGATAGAGATTTAACTTTCTAAAGACTTGCCAATGTAAACACTATTTACAATCCATTTTCTTTACTGTACTAGGGAACTGGGAGAGGAAATAATTTTGGAAAAATACAGGGATCTGAATCCAGTTATTAGCTGCAATACACAATACAGCTGGGGCACTCCTGGGTGTTTCTGGTTCCATATTAAAGGTCAAGAAGATGCCTTGATCTTTGGTTATTTATAAGCTCTTACAGAATAAACTTTTCATTTCTCTGGAGAGTTAGCAGCTCCAGGATTCTGCTTTGGTTAGAGACTATGGAAGCTCTGTAAGGAGCTGACCCAAAAGTCATTTCAATTGTGCTTGTATTTGGTTTTCAGATCAAACCACAGTGAGTTTCTTTGGTTGGTAAAACTTATAATATCACAAAAACATCTTCTTGTAGTGGTTACTTGCTCCTGGGCTTCCTCTTTTCTGGTTCTTCTCCTTTCTTTTATAAACAGGTTTCTGTTGGCTCTTTGTCAGGCTGGGGACCGAGTGCTGGAGTCCCAAATGGGCCAGATGTCCTTCACCTTGTCCTCCGGCAGGAGCTTGGGGAAGGGGGATTTTCCCATGTCTGCGTTTCATGGATGTAGCAGCAAGAGCTTACATAACGTGTTAAAACTGAAGCAGGAAACGAGACGTGACTCAGAAAAGGCAGAAAGAGAAATAGAAAAAAATTAGCATTGTAAGGAAAGGATACAGGAAAAGTGATCACTTTGTTCAAGAGGGAGATTTTTAATGGAAAATAGCAAACAAACCTGCCTGATATATCAGAGCGATTTGGGAGCAAAAGCAAAACACGATACATACATTTTACATAAATATACAGTTAATAAATAATAGTTTAATATGAGAGTTTGAGGGTGCAGGCAGTAGCACTTGGGGTGATGAGAAGAAATTTCAAGCAGAAGATGATACCTCAGCAGCATCTTAAAGCAAGAGAAGGACTTGGTGGGATGGGAATGAGGAATAGAGAGAAGCAATTTGGCAGGTTGTAGAGTGCAAGAGGGAGGCTGGAAAGGTAAGTTGGGAGCAGGTAGTGTAAAAGCTAAACACAGGAGTTTCTATTTTATTCCAGAGGCTATATAAACAAATTTATTATTTTATCCCAGAGGTTATAGTTCAGGGTCAGGGGAGTCACAAAGACACATCTGCATTGAAGGAAAATGACTCTGGGGCAATGTGGAAAGTGGCCTGGAATGGTGAGAGAATGGAGGCAAGGAGGCAAGGCCCAAGGTAATGAGTGCCAGAACTAACATGGAAACTTTGTAGAGAAGAGTTGTCTATGTATTGAAAAAGCAAAAATGGCAAAATTGGACATGGAGGCTCAAGTGGAAGTTAAGGATAATGTCAAAATTATGAATCTGAGAAACTGAAATGGTTACAGGTGCCTTGGAGAGAAATAGAGGCATTTAAAAGATGGAAGGCATTGGAGAAAAAGAATGAATGAATTTGGTTTTAGTTGATTAGTTTAAGACATAATGGGTCCTTTGGAATTGTCTTGGATCATCATATAAAAAGAATTCAGAGTTGGTCATTGCACAATATTGCTGTTACCGTATACAATGATCTCCTAGTCCTGCTCACTTCCCTTTGCATCAGTTCCTGTAAATCTTTCTAGGTTTTTCTGAAATCATCCTGCTCATTTCTTATAGCACATTTTACTCCTTCCCAATTATATACCACAATTTCTTCATCTTTCCCCCAATTGGTGAGCATTCTTTCAGTTTCCAATTTTTGGTCAATATCAAAAGAGCTGCCATAAATATTTTGTACATATGAGTCCTTTTAATTTTTTTAAAAAAATTAATTCTTAATGCAAACCTAGTAGTGATATTGCTGGGTCAAAGAATATATAAAGAATACATACATACATATATATATACTTTTTTATTGTTTTATAGCCCTTTGGACATAATTGCAATAATATGTGCGTGCTGTAGAAAATGTGTGTGTTTTGTAGGAAATGATCATGTGTGCCTATATAGTAATCTGAATTATATATCACTCTTTGTAAAAGCCAAGCAACATTAAGTGGATTAATAGAAGTAGGTCTTAGTTACCGGCTTTCAGACAGTAGGTGGGAGCTTGAGCTGGTGAGAGCAGACATTTCAAAACTCCTCAAGAAACCTTAGAATCCTAGGGGGGAGGGAGATGTAACAGGCCTAGCTTTGAGGGGTAGGATCAGTCATATGTATTATGTCTGAAATAATTAATTACAGCCTCTCTCCAGTTCTCCATCATGGCCATACCTCTCAGCTAAACTCCACCCATCTCCCAATTCAGACCTTTCCAAATCTTTCCCTATTCCGTCAACAATTACCATTCCAGATTGAAAGAATTTCCTTCGTTCTGAATCACTTTCTTTTTAAAAAATTTATTTTTAATATGTGGAATAAAGCAAGCATTTCATAACAGCTGATAAAAAAGATGATTATACATGAAACTGCAAATATATAACTTGCTGTTCCTTCCAAATATATAATAAAATTATGAACATTTCTTTTTTTTCTTTTTTCTTTCTTTCCCCTAACCCTAGAGATGATTACTATAAACATTAAATATAGATATGTGCATTTTTATATTTGTAAATTTATTTTATACACACTCTGTTTATGGGTTCTTTGGTGTAGATAGCATCTTTCTTCATACCCCGATTATCAATAAAAGACATATGGACCACTTTCTCTAACATGCTTCCTGTCTGTTGTCACTCCTAGAAACTTGGCTACTCTCGGATGACAGCATTGTCCCTATCTGTCCTCTCTGTTTGTGCCTTTTCTCACCTCCCATCCATCACCCTGCTCCAGGAGGGGCCATTCCAATGCTTATTGCTCCTTATTGTCTTTTCTTCCCTTTACCCTTTGAAGTTCACTTAATCAAATTTTCCAACAATCAAAATTATGGTAGTTGTAGCACACCGACTCCCGGGTCATTCTCCCTCCTTTGTCTAACACTGGCTCATCATCTTCTCTTCCCCAGTTCTTGCCCTTAAAGGAAGAGATTTGGTGTCTACATCAATGCTCCCTCAAGCTTCCTATCCTTCCGATTTCTCAACTTTCTCAAGTCCCATAAACAAACTCCTTCACTACAAGTCAGCCACACTTAGGGATTGTCATCCCAGATTTTGGCATTGTCCACAAGGGTTCTCCTTTTCTAATTGAAAGCTCTCACATCCCCCACCTAACCATAGCTTCCCATTTCCCCAACTCTCACCTCCCCTACTTAACCATAACCTCCCATTTCCCCCACTCTCACCTCCCCTATTTAACCATAACCTCCCATTTCCCCCACTCTCACCTCCCCTATTTAACCATAACCTCCCATTTCCCCCACTCTCACCTCTCCTATTTAACCATAGCTTCCCATTTTCCCAACTCTCACATCCCCCACCTAACCATAACCACCCATTTCCCCAACCCTCACCTCCCCTATCTAACCATAACCTCCCAAACAGGGAGTAGTTCCACTCTTAGTACAGCCCTATCAGAAGAATTAGAGGATTTAGGGATTAATTATCCATCCCATGTAAAGAGCTCTGTGCAGATATTAATAGACTTTTATGAAGTGAGATGTAAAAATTAGCCAAATTTGAGGGGTTTGAAAAGGATGTGGAAACCAAATTATTAAAAAGAAAAAGAGAAAATTGTGAGAAATGGATGGGCATTTGTTTTCCACAGTTATGTAAATTAAATCTGAGAAATGAAACTTAAATTAGAAAATAGAAACCCATAAGCACATCAAGGAACAATCTAGGATGGAGTTTATTTTCTACCAAAAGAATGTAAGCTCCTTGGGGGCAGGGATTGACTTTTGTGTTCAGCAGTGAAGGCCTGAGATTTGAAATTTGCCTTTAGTCCTTCTCTGTTACCTTTCCCTCCTTCCTCCCTTCTAGTATGGAAGCGCCTTTGGAGCAGGGACTGGCCATGTAATGAGGGGTGGAGATTCATGTCTTGTAGCTTCTGTAACATCCAATTAATGGGGAATCAGAAGAGGGATTTGTACTTCAGGACAGGAAATAAAATGCTGCCTTTAGAGTTTCAAAGGTGTGTCTACTCACCTAGGCACCCATTCTTCCAAGAATGTAAAATAAATCATCAGGGAGTCTGTGGAGTTTTTGGTAAGCTATTTTATTTCTTAAGTCCAGGATCATACAGATTGTCAGGGGCAGAGCCAAGATTAAAAGCCCAGGGCCCTCTAATTCCAAATATAATATTGCTTCCACTTTATTATAGTCTTAGATCCAGACATATTTTGAGTGACGGTATAATATTATAGGAGGAAGGGTCCAGATTTCCAAGAGACTGCTCTGAAGGGTATAATACTTATATGACATGGACTCTGACATGTTGGTAAAAAACAAAAGATAAAACTCAACTTGTCTTTATAATAACAGATTTTCTCATTACTAATGGTCCCATCATTATCTTCTAGAACAAATCACAGCATGCTATATTCAAGGTGACAAAATGCCAGCCTGGATGGGAAAATTTGTTAGATAAAAATTGCATAAGACAAATATGCTGGGACCTAAAGATCAGTAGAGACTGTTGAATATTTAATAGCTGTTAGAAGAAAACATGAATTATGTTAGATTAAAATAATAAAAGAGAAAGGGGATGTTGAAAACTAGAGTGGAATAGCGATCATTTCTTCTGATTATAGCCTTCTAAATGAGAATACAGAGTATGTTAAAAATTCCATTCCTAGCCCATTATAGGAGGCTGTATTGATAATAAATTCATTTTGATACTTATATATTTAAAGGATATTTTATGTAAATGTGTTTTAATCTATCAAAGAAGTTTACCAAAAATGAGCTTCATATTTGTAGAAGCCAGTAACATCTTACAACTTGTCCTTGAAGGTTCTACCACAAGAAACAACACTTGATTTGCGTGAAGGCAGTTGGGTGTCGTGATTTGGGGTTGTGTAAGCAATAATGAGGGCAGTGGATGGAGCACGGGGTCTGGAATCAGGAGTTATGTTCCTGAGTTCAAATCTAACCTCAGACACTTAATGGTTGTATGACACTAGGTAGAACCCTTAACTCTGTCTCAGTTTCCTCATTTGTAAAATGATCTGGAGAAAGAAATGTCAAATCACTCCAGTATCTTTGCCAAGAAAATCCCGAATGGGATCATGAAGTCAGATATGACTGAATAACAACAAAAATAAAGCAATATTGATACTATAACCATAGTGCTTTAGAGCTCAAAGCACTAGATCATGGTGTTAACCTATCAATCATAACCCTCTGAAATATTTTCCCTTGTTAGCAAGTAGTTTAGAAATGATGAACCACCTATATGTGAAGAACTATACAACAAATCTATCTTTTCATTTAAATGATAATTTTTTTTTAGTACTCAGAAACTGAGAGTGTAGTAGAAAAAAAGTATTGAATGATTCATAGTCTAAGGGTTTCACAGAAGGTTCAGATTTATTACTATTACTTTTACTCAATGCTGATAAATTCAGCACAGTCCATTTGGAATGACTCTCATTATTTGTGCAATAGCACATTTGCACAAATAAATGATAACTGTTACTTAAAAATCTCAATAAAAAAGGCTGTTTGTCTTAGGAGACAGTTAAATGTGAAATAAACTAGAACACCATTTTAATATTCTAGAGAAGAGAATTACTTTCATCTGCTAGACTCGGGTTGAATTTTAGATGATAGTATTTATGTGGTTTCCACAAAATGAAGATTCAAATTTTAAAAATCAGTTGTGCCTACTAAAGAGTTATTGCCAATGGCAGGTGTGATCTGGGTAAAACTGGGTTCCTTTCAGATCCTGACCCAGAGGAAGTAATGGTGGTTTGTAGATCTTGACCACAGACTTTTATAACAGATATTTACAATGTCAGGTGGATTTATAGTTCTCAAACTTTTGTCCTCAATATCATTACACTACCAAAAATAATTGCCCGTTCTGTCCAAAGAGTTTCTGTTTGTGTGGGTCAAATTGATAGATATTGACCATATTAGAAATAAAAATTGATTTTGAATTTGTAGACCCTCTGAAAGGACTGCAGAGACCTCCAGGGTGCTGTGGATCACATTTTGAGAACCAGTGCCATAGAGAATTATGCACGTAGAAAAACCTTCATGATTTGCTTTGGCTGTGGCCAAAGTTGCACTTCTTGTCTCTTGGACATTTTACAGAAAGTGAGTTAATTTGTTGAAGCTCAGTTCTCTGGGGCATTTCAAATTCAGAGTGGGGTGGGCTCCATTGTGAAGTCAGTCACCTGATGACAATATGTGAATGGATATTGGGGATCCCTCATTCCTCACCCTACTCTTCCTTTTCACCCTTTTCTCTATGGGATATTAGTAGGTACAGAGCTCTCTCTATTTCTCAATCAGTGGAGGGCTATGGGTGAAAGATAAAGTAGAATGATAATAATCAGTCTTCAATCTCTCTTTTCTCCTACAGAATTCTCGGGTGTTCCCAAAAGGTCACCCCACTGGAGATCTTTGGGGTAAATAATCAGGGAATGAAAATTCCTTTTCTGAGCATAACTAGAAGATGCTATTTGTGATTTTCATACATTTCAGAACATGTTGCAAATATATATATATAACTCAGTATTTTTAGCTCATATTTACTATTCCTTTCTTGTTCTTCCTGCTCCTAATAGACCTCTTCCCCCAGATATGCACAAATCACAGCAGTTGGCAGCATGAAAGTTTGCTTTACTGATGGTTTCATATCTCAGAGGCAATTTACAGCTACAGATGAACTTTCCAGCTGAGTTGCCCCACAAGACAAACAAGAAGATTTTGCATTTCTAGGCAAATGATCACCTCCGAGATACCTGAAAACAAGTCATTATGCCTTACTAAAGACACAGGTGTCTGTCATTAAACCACTCAGAGTTGAGTCAGATAGTTTGGTTCCCTGATACCATTAGTTTTCTGTTCCTTTCTCTTGGTATCCACCAGCTATGAAAATGGACTTGAAAAGTATTCCCTTACAAACCACCATCACAACAACAAAAAAAATCCCCCATCAAAGACATCCCTAGTGTGCTTCTGTTCACAGAAGTGTAAAGTTTTGAGGTACTTTCTTTTTTTTTCTTTTAAAAAAATTACCATTTTACAACTTTGAAAAACTTCAGAACTCTGAAAATTGAAATGATAAACCATCTGAAGCCAAATGGCTGAAGGTGAAGCACCTTATTCACCTCCTGCCAGACAAGGGATGGACTTAAAATTTTTCTTCTGTGTTTTTTTTTAAACTTTTAAAATATACATTGCTTAATGAATCATGTTGGGAAAGGAAAAAAAAAAACAGAGCAAAAGGGAAAAACCATAGGAGAGATTTAAAAAAAAAAAAAAAAAGAAAAGAAATTAACCTAGCAAGTGTTGATTTACAGTCAGTCTCCTTAGTTCTTTTCCTGGATGCATATGGCATTTTCTGCCAGTGAACCACTGAGAACGGAGCCTTTTATACTTGATCATCGCACATTCTTGCTGTTACTGTGAACAAGGTATTCCTGGTTCTGCTTGTTTCGCTCAGCATCAGTTCACGTAAATCTTTCTCTAAAATCAGCTTGTTCATCATTTTTTATAGAACAATAATTTTCATTACCTTCATGTGCCACAACTTGTTCAGCCCTTCCCCAATTGATGGGCATCCACTCCTTTTTCAATTCTTTACTATCCCCAAAAAAGCTGCTACAGACTTTTTCACATGTGGGTCCCTTTCCCTCCTTTATGATTTCCCTGGGATACAGACCCATTAATGGCACTGCTGGGTCAATGGGGTTGCAGTTTTATAGCCCTTTGGGCATAGTTCCAGATTGCTCTCCAGAATGCTTGGATCAGTTCCCAACTCCACCAACAAAGCATTAATTGGACTTACAAAAGGAGACATATTTCTGAACATGGCCAATGCTGGAGTTTTACTTGCTGGGCTATGTATATTTGTATTGAAGGTTTTACTTTTACTTTTTATTGTTCAAATAAGGAGAGAGAATAAATGTGAGTAAACATTGTTGTTTTTTATCCTTCTGGAAGAAGACCAATACCATCCCGAAGGTAATGTCTTGAGTTATGCATGAACTGAATTTGTATGAAGCAGAGTTTGTGCAAAGTCATGTAGGTAAATAAAGGAATGAAGGAAATGAACAACATAAAAGCAATTCTTTAGTGATGGCCTTTTTTTTTTACCCTCTCTTCCTCTTTTTTTTTTTTTTTTTTGCCCTCTCTTCCTAATATTACTCAGAAACTATTCCTTAGAAATCTTTCTAACAAAGAAATCTAAGCAAAAGCACACTGGCCACCTCGAACAACACAGATTTTATTCCACATAATTAAGGGGGAGAGGCTATTTCCTCTGATAGAGGAGAAAGTCCTGAAGGACTTTTCTTCAGTCTAAATCCTTAGAGAAGTCTCAATGTGCCTTATTTTCTGTGGGTCTCTTTGTTCTTCTGTCTCTGTGGAATAATTGCTTTTGGATTGAACTATTCCTTTTCTCAAGAACAGGATGACTGGAGATCTGTTATTTCTCAAGGAGAAAAAGGGTTCAGTAGCAAAAGCAAACAAAGCCATAACCTGCATCTTCATCATCAAGCAGAAAGGTGATCAAGGGGAGAGGGTATGTGGGGGAGGTGTGAGGGGAGGGGAGGGATGGCAGCAGAGTAGAGAGACACCCTCGAACAAGTACCCCGACACTTATACCAACAAAATCTATCAACGGTTGGTGAGAAGGCTGAGGAGTTTCTACAGGAAGTCAACTTAATCTTTCTGATCACAGTTGAGATTATTTCCACTGTCAGAACTCACCCATTTTAGAGTGGATCCTCTATTAACCCAAATTTGTATTTTTTTTAAAAAAGAATCAGTTCCATTTTTGGTGGGGATCATTGATATTTTGTCCTTCTATCTCAAAGAAGACCATTGAGAGTTTGAGGGAAGGATGAGTCCTGGAAGAAAATCACTCTGACTCAAGGAGCTCAAGGGACCTTCATTTTCACCCGTTTCCATGGAGCAAAGCTGACTTTTGTGGTCCTTCCTTTTAAGGTCCCAAGGAACGGTGTCATCCAACATCTGGTAGGCCTCTTTAAACAATAATTTCTCAAGTCTTCCAGGGAATATAACTATCATGTCACTGACTCTTTACTCCAGGCTGATGGTCGGTGTCTCTCTGATGCAATAAAATTAATGCAAGGTTGGGAGGTGGTAGAGAGAGAAAGCTCTAAATCAGAACCCATTCTTAGCAGGATGTATTGATAATTTTATCATATACTGTAACCTATTTAGCATGTAAAGGACTGCTTGCCATCTGGGGGAGGGGATGGAGGGAAGGAAGGGAAAAATCGGAACAGAAGTGAGTGCAAGGGATAATGCTGTAAAAAATTACCCTGGCATGGATTCTGTCAATAAAAAGTTATTTAAAAAAAGATAATTTTATCATAGTTTGTTTTAAGAAAAGACATTAATAAGCCTTCAGCTTTTAAAATCTGTTTTGGAAGCATTCATTCACATGAGGCTGAACATAGGAATGGTTAAAATAGGGTGCTTGGGAAAAATAATACTAAAATTCACTCTATTCTAAATCCTTATTCCTTCTGCTCAAAGTTCTATTTTATTGGCCTGGACTTCTTTCTCCTAAACATCTGTGAGTGACCAGAAAAATTAATATCAACAGTAGAAAATCAAGAGATTTCAGAAACAGTGTCCAAATTAATGTTGCCTTAATTTGTGCTTCCTTAAACAAGCCTGCTTTTGAAAAACTAAAACAAGAAAAAAAAAGTTGCAGATTTAGATCGGGACTTCCTAGCCTTTGGGGAATTGAGACTAACGTTCAATTTGAGGTTTGAACACTATTACTCTCCTCTTCCTAAAATATTTTTATATTATACATACAAAGAGAATCTTATAGTTTGTTAATCATGAGATGTTTCTTAACATTTCCTGGTACCCCTTGGGAGTATTTGGAGGAACTTTGGTTTATTATAAGACTAGGTTTAGGAAATGGCTAATTTTGGTGTTGTCAAATTAAAGTTAGCCTTAAAATAGTGTATTATTAAACTTAAAAAAGTTAAATGACTTACAATTAAACTTTATTCTATTAATTGGTAAATCAATTTACTACTTATTAAAAGAAGTCACATATAGTTCTTAGTTCATTTAAAAGCAGACATGACTTTTGTTGGTAAACTGGTGATGTTCATTAAGTCTCAATTCTGAGTATTTAAGGAACACAGGAGAGCTTCCACCAATGGGGCACGGGCAGAACGTCATTTCTCTTTCTGTGACCACTGAATTTCCGGACATCTTTATTGTCTGTATTTTACTGAGAAATGAGGCACCTCAGTGGCTGGGAGCTGTTTTGAAAGTCTGGGAAACAGGATTTTTCTTTCAGGTCCTATCAATGGGAAAGACTGGATCTGTCAGTTTTCAAAGACAGATTCAATTCCATCCAGAGCACTCTATTTAGCTCTTGGATGTTCAGTATGGCCCAGGCTGTACTTTTGGGATCTTGAGTGTTACTTAGGGACTAAGCCAATCCTTTCAGTTCTCAGAACTCATGTGGGTGGGGGCTAGGGCAGCCTTTTTGGTTGAGAGAACTCTTAGGGTCCAAGCTTTTGGATCTCAGAGGATAATTGGGGTGTACACTGTTTTTTTTTTTTAATTCCCATCTACTCCTTTTGGTTTTCAAATTAGATTTATGGCCCAAATGTGAATGTTCTACCCTGGAGAATTATTTATAAACTAGCTGAAACTTTTCTTCTCTCAGATTGAAGATAATGATGCTCTTGGTCAATATTTCTGATTACATACTTATATCAGTTAAAAGTTCCCACTGTTTCAATAATCACACTTAACTATTAATGACATAGATGTATTTCTAAACCAATATATCATGTCTGTTATATATCACAAGAAATGAAAAAAGTAATGTGATTTTCAGTGAGAGCAATGTGAATGAATATGCTCTACTCCGTTGAAAATTCTCTAGATACTCCAAAACAAACAACAATACTTTGAAGCATGAAAATACTTAAATATTACAAGAAATGAAAATGAAATATTGCTTTCATTGAGAGCAATATCTTTGAGTATTCTCTATTATGCTGAAAATTCTCAAGGAAGATTTTCCAAAATAAACAAAAATATTTTGATGTATAAAAATACTAAAATCTTATGCTAAAAATTCAAATTGCATCTGACTTGAATACAAAAGCATTAAAGTTCTTTGATTTAGACAGTTCACTGATAACAATTTGCTGGGAGATAATTTACTGGCCAATGCTTTTCGCTTCCATTTTTACAATTTAAAAAGCAATTTACCCCCAAACTCGAGCTACGACCATGTACCATTTAGTCTTCAAATTCTATTTAATTTCAGCTGCCTAATAGGGACAGAATCTCTCCGTCTTTTTGTTGAATTTGGCATTTCTTTCATTAATGTACTCAATATCAGAGTCACCATTGTAAGATTGTCCCTTGTTTTTAAAAACTTGTCTAAATTTGTAACCATTCTATTAATAAAACAATATATTTTATAGAATATGTGAAATACATATATAAATACACACACACACATATACATGTATATATATATATTATATCTATACATATACACATATATAGACATACACACATATATAGACATACCCATTGTAGGTTTTTTTTTGTTTTTGCTGGTTCCTTAGTTAGACTTGAGTCAAGAAAAAATTGTAGCATTTAAAAATAAGGGTCAAACATGATTTTCTCCCAAATCCCCTCTAGCCTCAACTTGCAAAGACTTTATGTTTCAGATAGCAGAAATCTGCCACCTGTAAACCTGCCTCCCATCTTTCCCTGATCAGTGAGAGCAGAGAATGCTCTCTGCATGACCTTCCCCTTCCTCAAACCATCCCAGGGGCTTCACCCTTTCAGATGTTTTTTTCCCAGAAGTTTTATGTGTGATTTCTGGATTGAGCTGGGGTTTCGAGGCTCTCTATGTCAAAGCGATAAAACATGAGGTACCTGACATAGTAATGAGACTAAATGAACAAAAACATAGCAATTCACAGAAGATAAGTTAATTCTCAGTTTATGGGCTAAGGATTGATGGGAGAGTGTGAAGCGATTTACAAGGGATCTGGGTGTTCATGTGTTTTTAACCCAGTACCCAGTTTTTAACCCAGTAAATGCCAGCTGTTAGGTGTATAACCTATGTTTGGTTGCTTATCATCTCAGGGAGGAGTAGGAGAGACGGGGGCTTAAAAGCCATGTTTAAAATTGTTTTAGCATATATTTGGGAGAAAAAATACGTTTAAAAATAAATAAATACCAGCTATTCTTCTCATTCTTATTATATGTGTATCCAATATTACCATTTCTAAGTTTAACATCTACAAAATGTATAGCATGACTAATAGAACAGCTAAGCAAACATGCCTTCTAAAGCCTGAATAAATAAAATGCCTTTTATGTATTTGTCCATATATGGGCAGAGGATTTCCTGAGTATAGGAACTTCTGGTGTGGAACTTCCCTCTACCCCTACAGTGGAGTAGAGAGCCTCCCACGAGCACATACTACTGACACCTACAGCAAAAAACCCGCTAGCAATAGCTGGTGAGAAGCCTGAGGAGTTTCTACAGGAAGCTGACTTCAATTTAGCAACTTCCTAATCTCTTTGCTCACTTTGAGATTGTTTCTGCTGCCACTACCATCTGATGCACTAACTTATTGATTTTTAGGGAATCGTCCATTAACCCTAGACTGATATTTGTATTTTTCCTTAAAAAAAATGAATCAGTTATATTTTTGGTGAGAATCAAGTGTGGTGGGAAGGCTAAGACTGAGAAGAAAATTATTCTGACACAGGGACCTTCGTTTTCATCCACATCCATGGAGCAAACTGACTTTGGTGGTCCTTCATTTTAAGGTCACAAGGAAGCAGTATCATCCGCCATCTGGTAAGCTTCTTTAAATGATCATTTCTTGGGTCTTCCAAGGAACTGAGTTCTCTTGACCCAGGCTGATGGTTGGTGGGGCAGCTTTGGTTCCTTTTTGATGCAATACAAAATTAATGCGACGTTGGGAAGCGGTGGATTTGGGAGCTGAGTATCAATGTTGCTTTGAATTAGAACACATGCTTGGCAGGATGTGCAGATTATTTTATCATAGCTTGTTTTTTAAGAAAAGGCATCACTCTAGTCAGCCTTCAGCTTTTTAAATCTTTTTGTTTTAGCTGCATTCATTTACCTGAGGCTGAACTTAGGAGTGATAAAATAGGATGCTTAGGAAAAATAAGACTAAAACTCATTATATTCTGAGTTCTTTATATATATCTATATATCATATATTTATATATAAAGTCCCATTCTTTATTCCTTCTGTTCAAAGTCCCATTTTATTTATTTGGATTTCGTTTTCATAAACATTTCATTACTATAAACCTAGAAAAAGACAAAGCACAGGTCTAAAGATTTCAGACATAAGGTCTGAATTAATGTCTCCTTAATGAATTAATTTGGCCTTAATTGGTTAATATTGCCTTAATTTAACTTCCTTAAAGCAAACCTCTTTTTGAAAACCAAAACAAGGAATAAAGGATGCGTATTTAGGTTGGGGCTTCCTAGAGTTTGTGAAAATGAGACCCTAATGTTCAATTTTTGATAATATCACTTTCCTCTTTCTAAGCTATTTTTACATTATATATAGAAGGAGAATTATATAATGTTAGTCACGAGATGTTTCTTAAAGTTTCAGATGCCCCTTGGAGGTCTTTGAAGGAATGCTAGTTTGTCATAAGAGGTTCAGGAAATAGCTGATTTTGGTGTCCTCAAATTATAGTTACTCTTAAAGTAGTCAGGCCTTTAACAATGGCTAATTAATCTCATTTGATTAGTCATTAAATTGGTTTTCTAGTCATTTATATCAATCAGACCTGGTTCTGAGTTCAGTTTTTGAAAGATATTTCATAGTGTAGATTTTCCCCAGGAGGTTAAGAAATTTGTAAAGTGATTACTGAAAGTAGAGTCTCCTCAGGAATCTCAGACAAGAAATGCTTAAATTTCACTCGAGTTATGGATGAATCTGCTCACACACTTACTAAACTTCACTTAGTTTAGTTTCTTTAGTTTCCTTAGAAAGGAGACAACTCATTTCCAGGACCTTCCCTGAAAAGCTGGGTTTCAGGATTTTTCTTTCAGTTCATATCGAAAGGACAAGTGGTGGCTTGTCAGCTGACCAAAACAGACATGCAATCCATCCAGACGAGTCTGCTCAGCTTTCACATGTTCGGCATGGTCTGCTCTGCTCATATTTTTAAAATCTGGAGTGATGATTAGGCTTCAGGTTAGTTTTTTGGGTTCTTAGAGGAAACTAATAGTTCGGGCCAGTCTTTTAGGCTCTCTGGATGACGTTAGGGTCCAGGCTGGTTTCTTAGGGTCTAAGATGATACCTATCATTCCGAAGGTCAATGATTTCAATTCCCACGTCACTCTTAGAGTCACACTTTTTGGCTTTCACATCAAATTTACAGCTCAGATCTGCCTTTTTTAGCCCTGGAAGCTATTTACATTCAAGATGAGACCTTTCTTCTCAGGTTAAAGTTAATAAAACTCTGTTGCATTATTTTGATTGGTTCTGACAGCTAAAAGTCCTGACCAGTCTTCCTGTGATATAATCACATTTTTATCTCTTTATCACATAAGTGTTACTCTACCAATAAGTGTATCATGCCTGTTATACATCATGAGAAATGAAAAAGAAAGAAGAAATGATGCTTTCTGTGAGAATAACATGATTGAATATGCGCCATTATGTTTAAAAAGTTACAAAGGAGACGTCTGTTAAAGAAACTGTGGTCTATAAACATAATATATCACTATGGTATTTCAAATGAGCAAAACAATATCAATAGCTATGTCTCTAACCCTGTAAAAGAAAAGAAACATAAAGTCATAAATTGAAGAAATGACCATTGGAATGGATAAAAATGAAGAACTAGGAAAATAATGCACAAATAACTACTATAATGGAAATGGAAAGAAATAATCAAAAATAGATTATGAGATGGCCCCAACAAATATTTGAAGTTTTCGGATTCTGTTTTACTGGAAGTGATTTACATTATAAGAATTTTTGGTTTTAATTATTGTTTTTCAATATCTGTAGCCATCACAGCAATAAAGTACTTAATTTTAATGAGTATAAATTTTTTTTATTTCCTTAAGATGTTCATATATGTGCATATATATTTTTTGAAAGATGATTTTATTAAATCAAGTCATTTCACGTGGTTATTTTGTTGTTACAACAAAATAGGACATTTTAATAATTTATTATTAATTATAATAAATTATTTAAAATAATGATTTTAATAATATGTGTTAAAGTGTATACTAGGTGCCAGATATTATACTAAATATTGAGAATATTAATAGAAGAACATTCCCTGATCTTAAGAAGGACACATTCTATTGGGAAAGACAATGCATAAAAGGTGCATAGAAGATGTGGAGAATGATGGAAAAGTCCAGGAGATAGCAGCCTGGTAGAAAATGAGAAGATGGATGGCCTGCCTTGGGATGAAGACACTTCTTCTGGAAGGACCAGAGGGAGGGAACCAGCCTTGTGGGGAATGGTAGAGGAGTCCAGAAGAATAATTCCACTTTCGTTCTGCTGCTGTCTATGACAGTATACTTTCCCTGGCCTCCTAAAGAAACCCATCAAAGGCTAATAGCCCCCATGACATCCTGAAGTTGCCCTTATACCCTGGGTCCCTTGGAAATTGCCATTTCCAAGTTTTAGCCTTCACAGACGATATAGCATGACTCTATAATCAATAATACCTTCTGGATAAATAACACCCCTTTTTAATATCTGTCCATATATGGGCCTAGGATTTTGGGAGTGCAAGGAAGTCCTGGTGTGGAACCTCCTTCTATTCCTACAGTGGTGTAGAGAGCCTCCCACGAGCACATTCTTCTGACATCAAACATAAAACTCTAGCGACGGTTGGTGAGAAGACTGAGGAATATCTACAGGAAACTGACTTCAGTTTAGCAATTTCCTAATCTCTTTGGTCATTTTGAGATTGTTTCTGCTGCCACAACCATCTGATTCACTAACTTACTCATTTTAGTGAATCTTCCATTAACTCAAGACTGATATTTATACTTTTTCTTTTTTTAAAAAAATGTGAATTAGTAAGATTTCTTTTTCTTTTCTTTTTTTTTGGGGGGAGGGAGGTGAGAATTGAGTGTGTGTGGGAAGGGTGAGTCTTGGGACAAAATCATTCTGACACAAAGAGCTCAAAAAAATTTCATTTTCACCCACGTCCGTGGAGCAAATCTGACTTGTGTGGTCCTTCATTTTAAAGTCACAAGGAAGTGGTATTTTTCACCACTGGTAAGCCTTTTTAAACAATAATTTCTTGAGTCTTCCAGGGAATGCACTTCTCTTTACTCCAGGCTGATGGTTGGTGGTGCAACTTTGGGGTTTTTCTTTGATGCAATAAATATTAATGTAATGTTGGGAAGTGGTGGAAATAGGGAGCTGGATACCAACATTGCTCTAAATTAGAACACATTCTTAGCAAGATGTGCAGATAACTTTATCAAAGTTTGTCATAAGAAAAGGTATTACTGTAATCAGCCTTCAGCTTTTTAAAGCTTTCCATTTCGGCAGCATTCGTTCACCTGAGCTTAATTTAGGACTGGTTAAAATATATGCTTAGGAAAAATAAGACTAAAATTCACTGTATTCTGAGTCCTTTTACTTACCTGAATCTTTTTCTCTTAAACATCTGTGAGTGACCCAGAAAAAAAGGGAAGATTTCAGACATTCAGAGTCTGAATTAAAGTTGCCTTAATTTGTACTTCCTTAAAGCAAGCCTGTTTTTCAAAAACTAAAACAAGAAAAAAAGTCTGCAGATTTACATTGGGACTTCCTAGACTTTGCGGAATTGAGTCTAATGTTCAATTTGAGTTTGAACACTATTATTCCCCTTTTTCAAAAAATAGAAAATGTGTTTATATAATGTCCATAAAGAGAATTATATACTACAATTTGTTAATTATAAAATGTTTTTAAAGTTTTGTGAACCCCCTGGGGGATATTTGGAAGAACTCTGCTTTATTTCAATAACAGATGGAGGAAACGGCTAATTTTTATGTTTTGAAATTAAGGTTACTCTCAAAACAATCAGGTATTCAATAGTGGTTTATTAATTTCATTTTATTAGTCATTAAATTAGTTCACTGATCATTTACAACATTAGAACAAGTTTTACTTTTAAAAATTACTTCATAGTGGACATGAAAACTGTTGTTATACTTTATTTGGTAATTAGGGTTCAAGCTTGAGTTTTTAATGCTCTTATCTTAGTTATTATTGTTATATGCATTCCAAATATTGCCTTTTCCAAGTTTTACATTTATCAAATACATAGCAAGAGTCAGTAAATGAATAAGCAAATAAGTTTTCTGTACCCTGAATAAATAATATGCCATATATATAACACATATATGTACATATATAGATATGTATATATCTATATACACTGCTATCTATATAAATAGGCTTAGGAGTAAGATTTGTGGAATCTTATATAAAATACAAGAATATGGAATATATATATATATATATATATAATATATATATATATATATATATATATATAATATATATATATATATATATATATAGAATAGCAGTTCTATATATAGAATAGCACCTATATAGAATAGCAGTTTGTCTGAACCTATATCTTCGAGAATTTCCTTGAGCCCTGAGAGATTCCCCGTGGTTACAAAAGAGGATTAGAATAAAGGTTTTTGTATTTCCAAGATCTGCGCCCATTTGACACAGATATACATATATGTGTGTGTGTGTGTGTGTGTATGTGTATGTGTGTATGTGTGTGTTTTACACACTTGTCTGTGTGTGTGTGTGTATGTGTGTGTGTGTGTGTATACACATAACCATTAACCATATTATTTGTACTTTTGTTGATCAGTTCTTTCTCTGGAAGTAGACAGTATCTCCCTCCATAGGTCATTTGCAATTGATTTGAGTATTTTTAATACTCTTCAAACAGCATTGCTGTTACTATACACAATGTTCTATTACTTATGCTCATTTTACTCAATTATTTCATGCAAATCTTACCACTTTTTCTAAAACCAACCAGCTCATCATTTCTTATAGCCCAGAAGTATTTCATCACCATCATATACCCTGTACAACCATTCCCCAATTGATGGATATCGCCTCAATTTCCAATTCTTTGCCACCATAGAGAGAGCTGCTATAAATATTTGAGAGTGTATAGGTTCTTTTCTTCTTTCTATGATAATGTTGGTAAACAGAACTAAGGGTGGTGTTGCTGAGTCAAAGGGGATACACAATTTTATAACTCTTTGGGTGGCGTAATTCCAAATTGCTTTCCAGAATGATTGGATTAATTCATATTTCCACTAACAGTGTATGTGTCCCAATTTTTCTACATCCCTTCCAACATTTGTCATTTTCCCCTTCTATCATTTGAACCAGTCGGATAGATGCGAAATGATATCTCAAAGCTGTTTTAATTTATGTTTCTCTAATCAATAATGATTTAGAGCATTTTTTCATATGACTAAATAGTTTTGATTTCTTTAGTAAAAAACTACCAGATGATATTCTTTGACCATTTATTAGTTAGGGAATGTCTCATATTCTTTTAAATTTGATCAAGTTCTCTGTCTATCTGAGACAACTCCTTTATTTGAGAAATTAATTAATTCCCCCCAATTTTCTGCTTTCCTTAAAATCTTGGCTACATTGGTTTTATTTGTACACCCCCTTTTAAATTTACTGTAATCAAAATGATCCATTTTCCACCCCACAGTGCTCTTTCTCTTGTTTATTCATAAATTCTTGTCCGATCATTAAGTCTGATAGATAATATTTTGCATGTTCTTCTAATTTTCTTAGTATATCTTCCTTTATATTTAGGTCATATATCTATTTTGACCTTATCTTGGAAAATGGTGAGAAATATCGGTCCATATCCAATCTCTGCTTTTCAGTTTTCCCAACAATTTTTTTAACCAAATAGTGAATTTCCAAAGTTTAAACCTTTGAATTTGTTTAACACAAGATTACTCTCATAATTCACTACCCTATATTGTATATCTATTTTGTTCCACTGATCCATTTTTCTATTCATTAGTCAAAATATGACAGTTTTGATAATTATTGCCTTATAGTATAGTTTAAAATATGATACTACTAAACTTCTTTCTTTCATATATATATATATCATTAATTCCTTTGATATTCTTGACCTTTTGTTCTTTCAAATTAATTTTTTCTAGTGCAATAAAGTATTTTTGGGGTAATTTAATTGCTATGGCATTGAATAAGTAGTTTAGTTAGAATTGATAATTTTATTAGAAAACCAAGTGCCATTTGTCTGGTTGACTACAGATTAGCTCAACTTTTTTTTTCTTCCAGGAAAGTAAAGACATAACACAAAAATAGAGTGTAAAATGTAGAAACAAAATAGTAATTGTGACTTTAAGGAAACCAGGTAGCCTCTGTAAGCCTCAGTTTCCCCATCTGAAAAAATAGTGGGATTGGATTAGGTGATGTTCAAAGTTCCTTCTAATATTCTGACTCTATGCTTGGAGAGTTAACTAGCTATTAGTTGCTTCCTTATCCCACTGTTTTCACCCCATTTGTGAAGGTAAGGATAAAAACACTGGATATTGAATCAGAAACTCTGCCTTGAAACTGGACTCTTACAAATAGTGTGAAATTGGGTGATTCAATTAATCTTTTTTTTTAATCTTTAGTTTTCTAATTTGTGAAATGAAGAGGCTGGATTGGATTTCTAAGAAGTCTTTTAAATCCAAGGTCTATAGTTACCAAAAAAACAAATCCCCAAATCCCCAGTCCCCAAAAACCCATTCCACCTCTTGCAATTTTAGCCTACTTATCTTGGCGTCCTCGGAATAGAATGTGTCCAGTCCACTAGATGAGGTAATTTGACTGAGTATTCATCCAAATTACTTAACTTAAAAATGCTTTTTTGATTCTTTGTGGTGGTGCTTCCTGCTTTTTTTTTTTTTTTAAGTATTCTTATCAGCTAGGTCCATGGAACCATTATTTTCAGTGCTGCTTTGTCAAATTACTTCCAAAAACTCTTTGATTTTTTTTAATCATAGCTCTTATTATTTGCCTTTGAACATGCCAGAATTTCTTACAATGTTTGTCTATCCTTGAACCTGACTGTGGGCCTTTCCTGTACTGACTTCTTTATGCAGCTATAATTATATTTGTTCTGTATTATATCTATTTGATGCCGGGCAAGCCTTGGGTGTAGCTTCCCTGAACCAAGACCATATGTGGTGGTGTCCCATGTGGCTCTTGAATTGTGTTTTTTAGTTTTAATTTTATTCTTAATTTTAGCAAACTTGAAATAAAATATACATTGTATACACAGAATAGAACAAAAAATAAAGACTTGGTCATCAAACTGTGCTTCTCTCACTGCAGTTTGCTTTTTTTCCCCATGAAGCAATTGGGGTTAAATGACTTGCTCAGGGTCATACATCCAGAAAGTGTTAAATGTCTCAGGCCAAATTTGAACTCAGGTCCTCCTGACTTCAGGGTTGGTGCTCTATCTACTGCACCAATTAGCTGCCCCATGCTTTTCTTTTTTTAAAAAAAAATTATAGCTTTTTATTTACAGGATAATTACATGGGTAATTTTTCAGCATTGACAGTTGCAAATCCTTTTGTCCCAACTTTTTCCCTCCTTACTCCAGATGGCAGGTTAACCAACACATGTTAACTATGTTAAAGTATAAGTTAAATACAATATTAGCATACATGTCCAAACAGTTATTTTGCTGTACAAAAAGAGTCGGACTTGAAATAGTGTACAATTAGCCTGTGAAGGAAATCAAAAATGCAGGCGGACAAAAATAGAGGGATTGGGAATTCTATGTAGTGGTTCACACTCATTTCCCAGAGTTCTTTCCCTGGGTGTACCCATGTTTTTCTTTGTACGTATCTAATAAATTCAGCCTGTAGCTTTCAAAGCTTTTGTCCTTGTCAATTTTTTCATTCTGAACTTCCTTCTGTTCTCTGATTTTTAAAAATGCCTCAATGTCCCTCTTTTTTTTCCTTTTTCTTTTTCTAACTTATCCCTCTCCTTTCTTACTCTGCCAACCTATATGTTAGACTTCAAACAGGACAGGATTTTCTGTGTATTTCATGTGTATTTTATAAATGTTTTCTGTTTCTTTTTAGACAGTCTGACAAAAACAAGAAAAATCTGCTTTCTTCTGACATGTCTGTCTCATTCTGGGACACTAAACTTAAATGAGGGCTAAAATTCTTTTCAAAGAAACGTAGTTGATCCAAATCTCACTATTCGTTAACAAAATAAGGACTGTGGACCCTGACCCAGACTGCAAGGGGACAGAAGTCGTTATTGTCAGTGAGAGCTTCAGCAAGCTTATGGTGGGATCCTCAGAAGCTGGGGATCTGAGTGGCTCAAGAGAAGATACTGAAGAGGAGAAGGCCTGGGAGAAACCCGATTTCTGGTTTCCACCTCTTCCTGTTCTTTGAATAGACAGATATTTGTTAAAGAGGGTGAGCCTAATTCAATATTTGAATGAATCCATTATTTCGTTAATGTGGGTACTTCTTATAGTTGTATCATTTAGGTGTTTCCAACTCTTTGTGTCCTCATGTGGGATTTTCTTGCCGAGATACTGGAGTAATTTGCCATTTTCTTCTCTAGATCTTTTTTACAAATGAGGAACTGAGGCAAATAAAGCTAAATAACTTGCTCAGAATGACACAGTAAATGTCTGAGCCTGGGTTTGAATTCATGATGAGCCATCCTGATTCCAAGCCCAAGACTCTATCCACTGGACCATCTAGCTCCTTAAGCAATGCTCACATTCAAATTAAGAGGTTCAAGAAGTGCCTACAAGAGCCACTTATGGTAAATTGAGGTTTATAGGAAGGATATGCAAGGCTAGATATTCAGCAGCTCCTATGTACTGCAGGAGTTCTCCAAAGTAGGGCTTGTGGTCTTTTGAGGGATCATGGTTTGACCAGAAGGGGACTTGGTCTGACCCAATATATTGGCTGTATGAACAGCCAATAGGAGGGAGAACAGCTGGATTTTCTCCTACCTTTCTCAAAATAGCCACTCCTACAGTTTATGTCCAATATGATTACACATAATCTGATCTCCTAACACTGCTCTTTCCCTCTGTCTCCCTTCTCTCTCAACCATGAAAACGTCCAACTTCCCATCTTCTAAGTCTAGGATTTACCCTGTTGGACCAGTTATAGCCTAGCTGGGAGTATCATGTACTGGAGTGACTTTGGGAAAATTTTACTCCCATGATGGTACTCACATCTTCCTTAGTCTAGATGGGATCTACAGTGTGAATAGTGACTGGCGAGGGAGCCTTACCTTCCATCTTTTCACTTTCAATGACAGAATGAGTAGCACAGAATGGAGTCACAGATTTATTAGATGATTCCCCTCACTTCCCAAATCCAGCCTTCTTTTAACCTTCCCTCTTGCTATCAAGGATACTTCACCTTTCTGGTAACCCAGGCTCACAATCTTAAATTCACCATCCCTCACGCCCCATATCCAAACAGTTTCCAGACCTCATTTGTAAGTCTTACAGTTGGATTTATCTCTACTCCCACCCCTCATCGCTTCTTGACTACACTACTGGAATCACCTCCTAACTGATCTTCCTGCCTCAAAGCTCCCTTTCAAAACCTCATCTCCAAGGAAGTTGCTTCCTGGGATGATAACTGGAAGGAATAGTGGCTTCCACTCTAAGACTCTCGGGATTACCTATCAGTAACTAGAAATTGGTGATGCTGATGTTAAAAAAAGGAAAAAAAAAGGTATGTTTCTTATTTGCAGTGACTGCTTTCCTCAGTGTGGTTTGAGGAGGACTGCTATTCCTGTAACTCCATAGATGAACAACTGGGAGATACAGGGTGAGATTCAGGAACCCTGCCCCATGTATCCCGTGGCTTGCCCTTTGAGGAAGAGGAGATTTTATTCTCAGTTGAGAAGCAGGTTTAAAACACCCCACCAGCAATGTTGTCATGACATTTTCCAACAGTCTTACATGAAATATCTTGAGGCTAGGCAAGAGGGAAGGCAGAAATTATGACAGATGGTCATGATTTAATTGATCTCTACAAAGGAATAGTGGGAGTCAAGAAGAGTAATTCCCTGGTAAACAAAAATGAACAGAGCTCACGAATGTGAGCCCATCATTTAGGTGGTTGATAGAATCATCTTCATAATACTCCTATTTCCTCCCTATTAATCCATCCAAATCTTCTAACCCTTAATTATTCTCATTCATGTCCTGCCACGGATATTCCAATCTTTTAACATTTTATGCCTCCTAGTGCTTTACTTGGTCTGACAATGAGTATTTCTTTCCTAAAATCCCACCAAAAGTACATTTCAGTACAGAAAATATAGGACATATGGCTACCCCAGGTAACCCCACTCACAGTCACTGTTTAATGCTGGCAAGAATCCACTTCAGTTCTTCACTTACCACCCCCTCTGCTCTTGAGTAGTAGAGCGTGGATTTTATAGTTCATTGGCAGATGCCATCATTATCAATATTTTGTTTGGATCCCAGCTTGCTTCTGATGCAACATATAGCAAGGGCTTTTGCTCATGGGAGATGTGGGAAAATGGACCAGACTCAGGCTAGTACCTTGTTCCTTTGGGCCCAATGAATGAAATAGGCTGGTGGTGGGTTGTTTGGCAATTACAAGCACACCTCAAAGATATTGCAGGTTCCATTCCAGAACCCTATAATAAAGCAGGTATTTCAAGGAAGAGAGTCACAATTTTTTTGCTTTTCTAGTGCATATAAAAGTTATGTTTACATTACAATGTAATTATTAAGTTTGCGATAGTATTGTGTCTGAAAAATGTACATGCCGTAATTAAGAAATACTTTATTGCTAAACAAAGCTAACCAGCTTCGGAGCCTTCTGTGAGTCCTCATTTATTTATTGATTTGCTGGTGTAGGATCTTGTCTTGATATTGATGGCTGCTGACTAGTCAGGGTAGTGGTCACCGAAGGCTGGGGTGATTGTGGTAATTTCTTTAAATGAGACAACAATGGACTTTGCCACATTGATAGACTCTTCCTTTTACTTGGACACTTAGAGGTCTTTGTAAGGTTATCAATTAAATTGATTTCAATATTGTTGTGTCTCAGGGAATAGGTAGGCCTGAGGAGAGAGATGGAGGGAACAGCCATCGATGGAGCAATCAGAAAACACACATTTATTGATTAAATTCGCCAACTTATATAGGAATACTTCATAGTGCCCCCAAACAATTATAATAGTAACAGTAAAGGTCGCTGATCACAGATCACTGTAACACATATAATAATAATAATAATAATAATAATAATGAAAAGTTTGCAAAATTATGAGAATTATCAAAATGGGACACAAAAACACGATGTGAGCATATGCTATTGGGGAAATAGTGCTAGTTGACTTGACGCAGGATTGCCACAAACCTTTGATCTGCCCCAAAATGCAATATCTGTAAAACATAGTAAAGCAAAGTGTAATAAAATGAGGTATTTTATCAGGTATCAAAAAGAGTTTTACATAGCCAAAACTTAGAAAAAATCTCACCAAAGATGTAGCAGGTGACCGTCATTTAGTTTTTTATTTTATATTATTTTTAATTTATGGAATAAAAGAAGTATTTCTATAACAGTACAATAAAATGATGATTGCTTATGAAACTGTAAATCTTCTATGTACAACTTGATATTCCTTTCAAATATACAACAAAATTATCATGTAAATTTTCCTCTATCTATTCCCTCCTAGAGATGACTTAAAATTAGATACACATTTATATATATATGTACATATATATATATACACACATATACATATATGTATATATGTAAAATTATTCTATACCTACTTCTATTTATTAGCTCTTTCTTTGGATTCAAAAAATGTCTTTCTTCATATATCCTTTATGACAAATTTGAGTATTAATATTAGCTAAAATAACATATTTGCTCAAAGTTGTTCTTAAAACAATATTGCTGTTACTGTATACAGTGTTCCCTTGGTTTGGCTCATCTCACTCTTCAAAATTTCATGCAAGTCTTTCCATGTTTTTCTAAAATGATGAGCTCAATCATCTTAGATTAATCTAAGATGATTGAGCTCATCATTTATTATTGCACAGTAATAATTTCTTCACAATCTTATACTACAACTTGTTTGGCCATTCTCCAATTAATGGGCATCCCTGTAATTTCCGGTTCTTTGCCACCACCCTCCCCACCCAGAGAGCTGCTACAAACATCTTAGAACATAAAGTTTCTTTTCCTTTTCCCCAAATTAGCTTTGGAAATAGACCAGGTAGTGATATGGTTGGATCAAAGGGTACAGGTAGTTTAATAACTCTTTGGGCAAATAAATAATTTAGTTTGAACTCAATGCTTTTTGTTATTTGTCAAGGCCTTTTATATGCTTAGGTGAACAGGAAGCCTTGAGGCCACCAGGGAACTGCATCAACCTCTAGGCTTGAGTTTTAGCCCCTGGACCAATCTTGTCTTAGTATCAGCCTCTTTGCCTTTTAAGCGCCAGATTTAGCTTAAGCTGCATAGAGGTTTGGAGTTGGAGGAGAGGGGATAGTGATGGCGGGAAGGATGGGAATCTGGCCCAGCACATTAAATGTCAGTGGTGTTTATTAAATAAGTGATTGATGGTTAAATATTTACTTGAATGGGGCTCTTAAATGACATTAACAGAAAACAAATTGCTCTTTATTAATTATAAAATATGTTTATACAGTCTTTTTTCTATATTCACCCCTTTTCTCCTTTTCCCTCTCCCTCCTCTTTTTCCTTCTTTTTTTCTTTCTCTTTCCCTTCCTCCTTTCAAGTCTCTCCCATATTTTATCTTCCTCCTTCTCCAACCCTCCCTTGTCCTTCATTATTCTTATATATAACATTATGACTTAAACAGACAAACAAAATCTGCCTTTTTCTGGTGGAAGGAAACATTTTTTGCCTGGTTTTCAAACTAGATGGATCACAATTTAGAAATGAGAAATAAGTTCCCCAATCCATTAAGTATATTTACTAGAAGTCTCTGCTCAGAGAGATTTGGAATTATGCCTCTAACTAATAAATTCATTGCTTAGCAGCAGGTAGATGACAAGCAGCTTGGCAAACAGAGCCAGCTTCAGCTTTCTAGCTTGGTGCTGTGCTTCCAGAGCGACTCAAACCAATGAACAAATATTTATTGAATATCTTCTCAAAGACTTGCCCCACAATGCACTTTAAATAATAATAATAGCTAGCATTTAGAAAGTACTTAAAAGTTTGCAAAGCACTTTTTAATAATAACTAAAAATTATCATTTATAAAATGCTTTAAAGTTCACAAAGCACTTTTAAGTAATAGCTAGCATTTAGAAAGTGCTTTAATATTGAGGGCCATGCTTAAGTGCGGAATCCAGAAAGTCTGGAAAAAGGTTCAAGGGACCCCCCCCCACTTCCACAACTGTGGATCCCAGCCCCCACAACTGTGAATCTTGGCACACTAGAGAAACTAAAGGAATGTTTTGGTAATCTTTATCTACCTCTCTAAGCAGAGCTGGCAAACTCCAAGAAAGCTCAACAGAGAGGTCAGAGATATCTGTCTGGAGGCCATAAAACAAATTTACTGAAGCAGATGTTACTCGTGAAAGAATGTATGCTTTTAATTTAATAACCTTGCTGTGCTTTAAAAAAAAACTTTTATATATATTTTGTATTGGAAATGGAATAGAGAGGTTCAGGGATTTTTACTGCAATTGCTTCTCATCTCCTTGTATCATTATGTCCTTTCACATGACAAGATTTATTCTGCTGGTCAGACTTAGATCCCCAGCAACCACAAATAGGTGGCTCCCTTTAAGATTTGCAAAGCACTTTTAATAATAATAATAATAATAACAACTATCATTTTTAAAGTGCTTTAAAGTTTGCAAAACACTTTTAATAACAATAACAATCACTTGTAAAGTGCTTAAAAGTTGGTAAAGCACTTTAAATAACAATAAAAATTCATTTATAAAGGGCTTTAAGATTTGCAAAGCATTTTTAATAATGCTTTTAATAATACAGTACTTTAAAATTGGCAAAGTGCTATACAAATGTTATCTAATTTGATCCTCCCAACAATTATTATTCCCATTTTGCGGATGAGTAAACCGAAGCTAAAAGAGACTAAGTTGTTAGGGTCATACCTCTAGTAGTTTGTGACTGGATTTGAACTCAGATCTCCTTGATTGCAAGTATAACAGTTTTTTCCCCCCTCTTATACCATTTAGCTACCTAGATTTTTATATAATCTCATTTTTAGCCACATTGTCTTCTCAGAAAACCTCCAAGTTGCCTGGTAGAGTTGTAGAATTCTGGGGAATAGAGATGGAAAGGCCTTGATGGAGATTATGATATTTGAGGCAATTTCATCAGAATCATGTTCTGCTTTGTTAGCTCATTAAGCAATGTGGATGTTTTCTGCACCCACACAGTTGATCTTGTTGAAAACTTCTGTTGCTTAGTCCCCCTCTAACCAGCCACAGATTGAGAAAGGTACATTAATAATGATTGTTTCATTTAGCACCCTTTAAATTGACTAGAGAATTGTTCTTAGACAGGTCTACTTATGTTCTGTATCCACCATTTTAATAACTTCAAAACTAACAGTTTGTGAATTTATTTGTGTTACTCAAAGAAAGAACACTGGGAAATGAATATAAACTGCTTGTATTTTTGTTTTTCTTCCCAAGTTATTTCTACCTTCTGAATTCAATTCTCCCTGTGCAACAAGAAAACTGTTTGGTTCTGCACACATATATTGTATCTAGGATATACTGTAACCTATTCAACATGTAAAGGACTGCTTGCCATCTGGGGGAGGGGGTGGAGGGAGGGAGGGGAAAAATCGGAACAGAAGGGAATGCAAGGGATAATGCTGTAAAAAATTACCCTGGCATGCGTTCTATCAATAAAAAGTTATATTAAAAAAAAGAGATATGTTAAATAAGGTTATATAGTATTTGAAAATATTATGAATAGTTCAGTTTACAATAAACTAATGAAGATGTTAAAAAAAAAAGAATTTATTTGTGTTATTGTTTTCTCCAATTCAGATTAGAACTATTCTATACCTTAGTAGTCTAGGTAAGTTATTGTCTTCCATATTCCTCACCGTGTAGACCAATTCTTTGGATATGTCTTCCTTTTGTTCCTAATTTTTAATGTTCAATTTGGAATTATCAGTCATCTCTCCCTCATCCACTGAGAAGGCTGCAGCATGATATTAGTTATACATATTGAAGTCATGTAAAACATAGTTCCATATTAGCTCCCTCCAAACACAAATAAATAAGAGAAACTGAAAAATAAAGAAGGTGAAAAAAGGATGCTCACTTGAAGTTTATCATTCTCTTGGTGGAAGTGGATAGTGTTTTTCATTATGAATCTTTTGGATTTATCTCTGTTAAAGTAACTGTGTCTTCTATAGTTGATCAATCTTACAATTTTGCTGTTACTGTATCCAGTTTCTACAGGTGCTGCTTACTTCACTTTGCATCAGTTCATATTAAGTCTTTCTAGATTTCATAGAAATCTTCCTAAATTGAGCTAGACAAATGACAGATGTAGTAGGATTTTCACTAAAGAAATAGACAATCACCACCCCTAAATGAAGTCACTTATTGCTTGCATCCATAAGCCTTGGAAAGTGAATGTAATTAAGCTAGAACTGACCTTGTCTCAGGTCTCCCTCCCTTACCATAGAATCACGGATTCAGAGTTGAATGATCTTTGAGGCCATTTTCCATATAAGGCAATTGAGACCTCGAGAGATTAAGTCATTTGTCTAAGGACACAGAGGTGATAAAAGGCAGATCTGGATTTTGCATCTAAGTCTTTTGATGATCATTTGTTGGACCTAATTTAACCCTCCTCCCCTTCATACGTGTGTGTGCACACGCAAACACACACACAATCATGGGATGGTTTGGGACCATTGGAATTGTCCAAGGAAGAATGGAATATAATAGAGTTAGGTGAGGGGGCTTTCCAGCTTTCAACCCTGTCCTATTTCAAACCCATTAGGATCCTATACAGATAGTTTCATAGATTAATCAAACTGGAAAGAGTTTGATTAATACTCTTAACCACATAAGTAATCACATAATTCAACTTCTTCATTTAGATTAGTAAATTGAAGTGCCAAGAGGTGAAGCTATTCATTCAAGGTCACCTGGCTGACTAATAGCAGACCCAGGTAGTCCAGGTCTCCTGACTACCATTCTTGTACTTCCATTCACTACCCTGCTGTCTCTCTTGAATTAATTTATTTTAAGTTAAGAAATTTGGTTTCAAGTTGTACTTGCATTTTAATAATAATAGTAGCTGGCATTTGTATAGTGTCTACTATGTATATCCAACCACTGGGCTATTTGCTTTACAAATATTATCTCATTTGATTCTTATAACAACTCTTTTAAAAAAAAAAACTATTTAATTTATTTTTATTTTTATTTTTATTTTACCATTTTAACCCTCGTTTTAAAGGTGAAACTGAGGGGAGCAGAGGATTTGTTTTACTCAAGGTCATGTAGTTAGTAAAGGGCTGAGGCTGAATTTAAATTCAGATCTTCTCTGATTCCAGCTACAGTGAGTGCTCTGTCCACTTGACTGTCTTTTTAACTTTTTAAATAAAAGAAATTTCAAGCATTAATCTATCGGATGAAGAAGATTAGATTGTGGGGTTTGTTTTGTTTTTAGAAATGTTTTTCTTCTTCACCCAAATCATATCAAGTGGATAAAGCTCTCTAATCTTGGGATTATGGTGTTGATGGTTGAGCTGTCACTGTAATTCTGAGTGGGGTAAATAAAGCAGGAGTACATCTCTAGAATGTGAGATTCAAGAGGCCTGTATTGTTATCTTACTGTCTTTGTACTTCCCTCAGCACCCAGCATAATGCTTTACAAGTAGAAGTTTGTTGAATTGAGCACAGAGAAGTACTTCCGCCTTCTCCTCTCTCCCCTTTTGCCTTCTCCCCCAAATTGAAGAAACATTTTAAGAATTAAGTTATAACTGTATTTTGTTGGCATGGCTACCATATTATTTCGACTTGCTTTTACCTCATATTTCCTGTACAGAACTGGAAAATGCCACAGAGACCATAGATGCTGAGTAAAAAAAAAAAAAGTATTTTTTTTTTGCATCTGCTCTAATTTATAATCAGATTTCTCCTTCAGCACCCTTAAATCTCTCTATTTTTCATTGTTCTCATTAAATTTTGTAATTCCGTGTGATTTAAACTAGGCTTTGTCTAAAGCCACATTAGATGAAATATGAACATCTTATATTTAGATCAGAATTTGATGCATTAGGAATATAATGTCAACAAATTTTTACATAGCTACCCCCAAATGTTCATAGGGACTCTTTGTGTCCGACATGTGGCCGAGCACTTCGAGCTCACATTGGTCTGATTGGCCACAGTCGGACACTGTGAAACTCGACTCTGATGTAGCGAAGCCATTTTGGTCCTCTTCAAGATCGAAGGACAGCAACCACTTATGAATAACTGTGCGAGCAATAAATTTAGCAGTTAAAAAGGAATTTTTGCATTAGATCTCACTGACAGAGAATTTTAAACTAGCTGTGACACCTGAAAATTTTCTGTAAAATGAGTGGGTTGAGTTAAATGATCTCATCTCTAAAGTCTCTTCCATTCTAAAAGATATGTCATGCTACAAACATGCTAGGATGTTGGTAATTAATTCTTTTATTTTTAATATGTAGATACAGATATGTGCTTATCTGTCTATCCGACTGTCTATTTCATCTGTGAATATAGATTTCTTCATCTATATGAGGGGTTATTGGGATCTGCGAATTTAAAAACAATTTGGTAACTGGATATCAATATAATTAGGCTCTTTTGTAATCTTATGTATTTAGTTTTATGTATTTAAAAATATTATTCTGAGAAGGGGTCCATAGGTTTTATCAGATTGCCAAAGGGATCAGTGACATAGAAATGTTTAAGAGTTACTAGTTTAGTTGAAGGAACTAAAGGACAGTAGTTCCCATAGTATGATTGCTTTCTACCTTTCTAGTCTTCATATACTTTATACTCCCTACATACTCTGTGGTCAGTGACATCAGTGTCTTTGCAGTTTCTTATACAAGAAACTCCATCTTGTGATCATCTCCCATGTGTGGAATCCTCTCCTTTTCTGCCTCCTGGCTTTCCTGGCTTTTTTCAAATCCCAGATAAATCCTACTTTCTACAAAAGCCATTTGTGACTCCCCCAGAATGCTATTGTCTTTTTCTATTGACATCTCCAATTTATCTTGCATGTCTATTACTTGTGCGTTGTATGGTCTCCCCCATTAGACTGAGGTCCTTGAGAACAGGGATTGTCTGTTGCTTTTCTTTGTATCCCCAGGCCTTAGCACAATGTCTGAGAAGATGTTTAATAAATACTTCTGGACTGAATGAAGAGATGGATCCAAAGTTGCTTTGGTAGCAGCAGACCTGGAGTGTGTGTGTGTGTGTGTGTGTACACAGGCTAACTAGGTGAATGGGTAGGGTTTTGTGCTCATTATAACATCTTTATTTATAAATAAAGCAACTTGTTAAACTGATTAAACTCTAAATCAAAAGAATATTCAAAACACTAGTTACTGTCTTCTAAAACATAGAATTTGTTTTGAGGGATACTAATGAGATGCTGGAAAAAGGGAATATTTGTGTTTGCCTCCAATCCATGAATTCCTAGTAAAATTGTCTTATCAGTCTTTACTATAGGAATGACTATTACATAAAACCTCTGCATTATATAAATAAGAATACTGTATATGAGCATCATGATATAATGAAAGATGAGGACTGAATCAGGAGACTTGGGTTTGCATCCCATTTCTTACACTTACTAAGCATGAGACTTTGGGGAAACTTATTTCAATTCTATAAGTCTTAATTTTTTCTGTTTTGTAAACATCTGAAGGATTAGATGAATATATATACAAGAAAAATGATTCTTTAAGAACTTCACCTAATATAAGACTGTAGAAGGATGTTATTATAGAGCAAAGAAGACTGAGACCAAATACTATTAGAAATTTGGAAAGGGAGAGAATAAACTCATTGCAGTGAACCCATCCCATATTTCTCTTACCTTTTGTAGCTAAACTCCTTGAGAAGGCTGTCTATAATAGATCTCTTCTCTCTCTCTCTCTATCTTTCTCTCTCTCTCTCTTCTTCTTCTTCTTTTTCTTTTTCTTCATCTTCTTCTTCTCCTCCTCCATCCCATATTTATTTTTTACATTTATATAATAAACAAACATTTCTATAACATAGTGTAATAAAAAAGATAATTGCCCATGAAACGGCAAATCTATGATGTACAACTTGCTATTCCTTTTAAATATATAATAAACTCATTAAATAAATTTCTTTTTTTCCTTCCCTCTCCCTTCCTTAGGCACAGACAGGTACACACACATACATACATATATTTGTAAAATTATTCTATACAAACTTCTATTAATCAGTTCTTTTTCTGTATGCAGATAATATCTTTTTTCAATAGTCCTTTATAATTAATCTGATTATTTATAATAGTTAAAATGACTTATTTATACAGTGTCATTCTTAGATAGTATCATTGTTACTATATACAATGTTCTCTTGGTTCTGCTCATTTCTCTTTTCATTACTTTATGCAAGTCTTTTCCTACTTTTTAAGATCATCATTTCTTACAGCACATTAGTATTTTATCACAATCACACAACTTCTTCAGTCATTCTCCAATCAGTGGGCATTCCTGCAATGCCTAATTCTTTGCTACCACAAAGAAAACTGTTACAAACAGTTTAGAACATATGGATTCTTCTCCTTTTCTCCTAATCATCTTTGGAAATAGATCTAGAAGTGGTATTGCTGAATCAAAGGGCTGTTTAATAACTCTTTGAGCATAATCTAGATTGCTCTTCAAAATGGTTGGATCAGTTCACAATTCCACCAACAATAAATGTGGCCCAATTTTTCCACATCACCTTCAACATTTGTTGCTTTTGCCTTCAATCATATTAGTTAATCTAGTAGGTATAAAATGATATCTCAGGTAATTTTAATTTGTATTTCTCTAATCAGATTTAGATCATTTTTTAATATGGCTATAAATTGTTTTGATTTCTTCATTGGAAAGCTTCCTATTCATATCTCTGTCTTCTTAACTCATTACAATTCAGCTAGTCATTGAATTGAAATTGCTCTTCCCAGTGTTGTTAGTGATCTCCATTGCCAAATCAACTGGTCTTATTTTGTCTTTATCCTTTTTGGCTTCTGTAAGTTTTGACAATGTTGATCACCTTCTCCTCGATACATTTTTTCTCTATGTTTTTAAAATATTACTCTCCCCTGGTCATCCTCCAACTCTCTTACCATTCATTCTCAGTATCCTTTGCTGTTTTTTAACCCAAGTCACGCTTGCCGCCATCCCTCCACTGCATAAGATTATATTAAATTTTGCTTGGTGGGTTATTCTTGATTGTAAATCTAGAAACTTTGCTTTCTGGAATACCATATTCCAAACTTTCTACTTCTTTTTAGTAGCTGCTAAATTTTATGTGATCTTTTTTTGTGCCTCCTTGGTACTTGAATTCTTTTTTTCTGATTGTTTTCAGTATTTTTTCCTTGACTGGAGAGCTCTGGATTTTGACTATAATATTCCTTGGAAGATTAATTTTGGAGATTCTTCCAAAAAGTGACCAGTGGATTCTTTAATTTCTACTTTGCCTCTAATTCTAAGATAGCTAAATGGTTTTCTTTAATGCTTTAATTCTTTTAGTTCTTGGTGAATGTGTTAAGTTGCATTTGTCTTTGAGGTTTTGCTTGTAGTTTTGTTGGTTTTAAACCTCCTTTTCACCATAATCGCTCTTTATGGTTAGATTCTTTTTTCTTTTTTTTGCCTGCTTATTCTTCTAGCCAAATTTTTGACTTTGGACTTTCTATTAATGTTGGGCCCTGCACACTTCCTAGGAGAGTGGGAGTGAAGAGGGGGGCAATGTTTGGCCTGGACTTCTATTCTCTTACATCTTTCTGTGGCTTTCACAATTCCAACTAAGGACCTGAAAACTTTTGGTACCCTTAAAGTGAAGTGATCCAAGATGAGTGGAGGGAGAGGTGTGTTATTCACTGCCCTCTTGATCTGAATTTTCTGAAAACTTATGACCCAGTTTTAATTTGTTGGCTTGTTTCCGGTTGGGTGTTTCAGATTATTGACTACTTGACTCAAGCATTCTTAGTCTGCCCAGAGACTCAGCAAGTTCAAAAGTACCAGCTTCCCTGTGGTCTGGGGTGTTTAACTAGCTTTGCTCAGTTACACAGCCATTGTTTGCTTCATAGAACTTTTACTATGCTCCATCATAGCTGGAACCAAGCCCAAAGTCCTCCTCTCTGCCCCATTGTGAGATAGGTACTTTGTAAATCTGAAAACAGATAAATAAATTATTATTATTATTATTGCTAAAAAATAACAAATGTGGATGTTATTAGCGAGTTACTGTCCTCTCAGTAAAGAGACCTGGTTTTTGTTCCTGAATCTGCTATGAATTAGTTATATGACCTTGGACAATTATTTTGAAGTTTGAATTACAAGTCCCACCTTCTGCAAGTAGCCTTTCCCAATTCCACTTAAGCTAAAGCCTGAGTTGATCTCCAGTTTATCTTGTGTGTATTTTGTACACAGTTGTCTCCCCATTGGAACGTAAGCTCCTTGAAGGAAGGAATTATTTTTGCTCTTTGTATTCCTACTGTTTAGCCCAGTGCCTGGCCCTTTGTTGGCAATTAATAGATCCTTGCTGACTTGACTAAAAGATCTGAAATCCTGCAAGTTCTAAGACTTTTACTTGAAAAGGGAGGGCTCTTGGACTCTACCTTTTATGCTGTTCAGTCATGCTAGGCCTTGGACTTGTTAGGAACTCAGGAGTACCTAGGACACACTCTCTCTCTCTCTGTATGTATAGATAGATAGATATAGATATAGATAGATAGATAGATATAGATATATAGATATATATCTATATATGGATATATATAGATAAATATATGAAACTATACCCTGTGGTAATGCGTTAAGGGAAAAATGGAGGCTAAAGATAGCTAGAATAAGGTGACCATCTTCTCTAAGGCTACATAGGCAAGGACAAAGTGATGTTACTGTCCGCATTCCCAGCTGTTGGCTTGAAAATGTGAAAAAACATGAGGAAAATCTTGCAGAGATCTATCAGGACAGGTAGACCATAGTCCCCTCTCAATCATTATTGCTCAAAGAATAATCTGAAGCCTTAGGAGAAGGTCAGAAACTGCTGGAAGAGGCTTTCTACCCCTGCCCACATCTGGTGAAAGGATACTTTTCAAAGAAAAAAAGGTTTTTATCCCTTACACTGCTTGGGTCTGTGACTCAGATCTCAAGAGCATCTTCTATTTTTTTTTTCTTGAACTGGTAATGACATGTGCATGGGGATGTGGACATTTCCTGCTAATAAGATCTTCAACTTGTCTATAACTGTCAATCTTAAAGAGTAATTTGAGCGAACAGAGAGATTAATTAAATTGCTCAGAGTAGCAAAGCTAGTGTGTGGCAGAGATGTGACTTCAAACTCAGGTTCCTTGATTTCAAGCTTGAGCCCCTTTTCCTCTATTTCATTCTGTCTCTTTCTTTAAAAAAAATTTTTTTTGAGTTTCTGAAAAGTTCTCTAAGATTTTAAGTTATAGAAAAGGTCTGACCTAAAAATTGGTAGAGAACATTTCTTTATCTTAAAGTTCCCTATACTAAATGAAATCAAAGGTCCAAACTCAGGGCTTTGCCCTAAAAGTTCTGTATGTTGACATTTTCTTTTCTTTTTTGCAAGGAAGAAACCATCTCGTGTTTAAAACTGCAGAAAGCAAAGTGAAATCAGAGATTTCATCACACCATTTAGGAAGACAAGGGCTAAGGTTACCACGACAACTTCAAAATGGACAATACTTTCTAAGGAACTCAGCGAATAATAACTAGTCTGTTAGTATTAACAGGGACTCTAGAGTTGATCTAGTTTACTTGCCCTATTTGATCGATGAAGAAAAAAGCCTTTGTTACACTGGGAGGTGGAATATAGTTTCTAGAAAACAACAGAATGGAAACCAGAAATCTATTCTTTCATCTCTACTTGGATATTGAAATGGATGAGAATCTTGGTGCTACTAGATGGATACACGTTAATTTGGAAAATCGCTTGGTATGGATTTCGGATGTTTACTCAGGGCTGCCTGGCCCAGGCTTTCCCAGACCATCTGCCGAGACCTGGCCTCCATGTCATGTTTGGGCTAACTCTGCCTTGCTCTGTTAATCACCATTTGGTGTTTAGGGGTTGGACTTACCATTCTTTAGAATTATTATCAATTATCAGGGAAAGAGAGAGAGATGGAAGGACACAGAGAGACAGGGAGAGAAAGAGACAGAGAGAGAGAGACAGAAAAAGAGACAGAAACAGAGAGAGAGATAAAGAGACAGAGACACAGACAGAAATAGAGACAAAAAAAGTCGCAGAGAAAGAGACAGAGACAGAGAGAGACACAGAGAGACAGACAAAAACAGAGACCGAGAAAATAGAAAAAAGAAAGAAAAGGAAGAAAGAACAAAAAAGAAATAGTTAACAAAAAAGGACTTTTTTAAAAAAGCTACTTTCAAATTATCTGAAGTTCCAGGACATCAAGGCAATGTGAGCAGCACTTGTGGTCTGGCTAGTCCTCAGAAAGGGTTTTGAACATGAGCCCAGTGGTCTGAGGTTCCTCTTAGTAGAATTGGGAAAGGCTGGTCTACAGGATGGTGCATTTTTCAGCCTCTGGGCTCTCAAAGATCATTTACTAAGTAACATTAAGTCATGGCAACTGGGTGGATCAGTACATAGAATGCAGGACTTGGGATCCGGAAGGTCTGACTTACTGGGGCAGCTAGATGGTACAGTGGCCCTAGAGTCAGGAGGATCTGAGGTCAAATGTAGCTTCAGACATTTAACACTCACTAGCTGTGTGACCTGAGTAAATTATTTAGCCCCAATTGCCTCTAAAAAAGAGAAAAGAAACATGTTTTGCAATGTGATCCTGAGCAAGCCACTGAAGCATTTCTCAGCCTCAGATCTTCATGTGTAAAAGAAAATTAATAATGGTACCTACTTCACAGGGTTGTTGTGAAAAACAAATGAGATAACACAGGAAAAATGCTTTGTGTACATGAAAATGATATATAAATGCTAAGTATTTTAGACAAGTTATGATCTGCATTTATTGAAGAAATCTTCATGCCAGCAATATTACAAACCCTGAAAGTATTAAAGTATGTTCAAAGCAAGAAAAGAAAAAATAATTTAAAAGAAGAAATAAAAAAAGAAAAGAAAAAGTAAGAGTTCATCCTTGTGCTCCAGGAAGATGTTAATAGAAGTCATGATTCATCTTTTTCATCAAAAAAGCCAGAAAAATAGAACAAATAGCATATAAAGAGGAAATTGAGCTCCTTTGACTAGGAAGTCAGAAAAAGAGAATTTAATACGTTGAGATGGCTTCATTAGTGAATTCTAGATTAGATTACTGATGGAAATTACAGATGCAATCCCACTCACTGTCTGAAGTCTGAGAAATAATGGTGAAAGGCTAGGGCCAGAAGTCTGGAAAAAATCAAATAACCCCAGTTTAAAAAAAATAAAAAGAGGGTGTGTGAAAGGAGAGGAAGCTTACAGAAACCAGTAAGCTGTTAAAGTCAATTTTTGACAAAAATTCTCACATAGGCGAGAACATTTAGGTTTCTATTAGAAGAGGGAATGGCATTGATAAAATGCATCTTACCAAACTAAGCACAATTGACCTTCTGATAAGAATATTTTAGTAAATCATAACAAAAGTTAGGCTAGAGAATAGAAAAAAAAAGTTCAGCTCCACAACTGTATTCCTTTCAGCTGAATGATACCATAAAATGATTCTTGATTGAATGAAAATTATCACTCACATAATAGTGACATTCGGATGTTTGAAGATTCATTATCTGGGAGATTAAATTTAATTTATTAACAATTAATCTAAAACACGGATGAAAGGATTGCAGTTATACAGAATTCAGATTTCTTCTTAGTATA